>NC_142185.1:30770003-31450836 GCF_026936395.1 Plectropomus leopardus | reverse complement strand
AGGTCAAAAGTGATACTTTAAATTCAACAGAAAACACAATTTGTCCTAAGAAATATCACAATATAATTTTAACAAACTTACTGTGCATTCATAGAGGCTCTGGTCTCTGTATTTGTGGAGCTTGTTTCGCTAGTTTCCGTCTCTTCCCGCCTTTGAGTCACAGCACTACATTTCCCAGAAGTCCCCGCTGGCTCTTGTAGTCACGTGACGATGTATAAAAAGGCAACACGTGAGCTTGCTCTTCTCGTGGTGGTTTCCTTTTGAAGGTGAAACGTCCGCTAGCCTGAACACAGACCTCCATTCAAGTAAGTTACATAACAAAGCTCCGCTGCAGCAGCTGTTTTTAACTAGTGCGCAACATTTTGTGACTTTAATCGTGTCATTTATCCGCCATAACCATCGTTATTGTCATCACCGTTAGCAACTGTTGGCTAACTTTGTGTTAGCCGGCGTAAGCGTTATGCAATGTGTCCAAGCTGTTAGCTAAACCTGCTAAAACATAACAAAAGTCAAGAAAATGATGGTTCTGTTTGTCTGTTTACCTGTTTTAACGTGTTTATAACGTAAAGATTTAAATAATAACACTCTGTGGTGCTCCGATGAGTTCGTGTTGTCATGTTAGCTAATGTTACATCAGTCCTGCCTCATTCATTAACTGTGTGGCTATAATACATGTGCAGCACAACCGCTATGGTTGTTACTTACACTTCCGTATTCAATTTGTTGTGCCAGATCATTTCGGCTGCACATTTGCACACCTGCTAAATATCAAATTGCCTCTTGCTTAAAATGGGCCTTTAACACAACTTGCCTTCCCTGAGACAGGAGTTTAAACAGCTGAGATAATTGGGAACACCTGTGAATAGACCAGGACTCGTCTTGTTTTCTTGATAATTAAATGATAAACTGCAAGTAGCCTGTTCTAAGGGACTGTTCTTTATTTATCAGAGGAGGAGAGTGGCTGGGATGTGACATAAGAATAATAATTAACAAATAATAACAAAATAAAATGATTTTTTTTTTTATCATCCCCAAAACTACACATTTCTTCTTGAGGGGAAAAAATACATTTTTAAAAAATTACTCTGCATAGAAGTTTAAGATGAAAACCATCAGTTTTCATTCTTGTCATGCATAATTATTGGTTAGCAGGAACTACTTTAGCAAAATTTTACAAGACGCCCAATAAATTGATCTTGATTAAATATCACATCTGCACACACAGTGCAGATTTTGGTGTATTTTGTTCTCACTGAAGTGTTCGTCTCAGTGTGTTCAAGGACCGATGGAAAATTTGGAATTTCCAACAACAATTCTTTTTCTACAGCTTGACTATGGTGTAATTTTCTCGATTATTTTGACATGCCTCCCTCTTTTTGCACCACCCCCTCCCTAATAGTAATCAAACCGTCCTTGAGATGAATCAAAATGCAAGTGAATGAAAGCATTTTTGTTTTTCTTTTAGTTCAGCCTAAAGATGTCGACCGTGTCTGCTGCTGGCGTGGACTCTGCCGCTGTGACTGAGGCCCCTGAGCAGAAGCCACTGAAACCATGCTGCGCCTGCCCTGAGACCAAGAAAGTCAGGGATGCATGGTACGTACCTGTCCAGAGAGACTGCAGCTTTCCTCTTTGCAAGTAAAACTTTTATTAATGCCTCCATATTTTCCTCCAGCATCATTGAGAAGGGAGAGGAGAACTGCACAGTCCTGATCGAGGCACACAAAGACTGCATGAGGGCGCTTGGATTCAAGATTTAAATACTCCACTTTGTGTGTGTGTGGTGTGTGTGTGTGTGTTCGTGGTAAGTATCAAATTTTATTTTCCCATCAGCTTGTTTGCAAGTATAATGTCTCTGCTGGTTCTCACTCACTGGTAGATGCATGGGCTGGTAAAGTTGCAGGGGTTAACTGTAAATATTTGTTCAGAAATCTTGTATTTTGCTTTTCGGTGTGACCTCAGTTTCATTGGTTGCCTGCAAAATTAAACCTAACAGAACTTGAATGCTCAGTTTGCGTGCCTGTGCTGGCGTCACACTGTTGCCAAATGTATCCTGACAGTCTTGGAGCAAGTATCCTGTGCTCACATGACTACACAAGAAACATGCCTGAAGCCGCGCGGCTCGGTTCACGTTTCAGCAGCTCAATTAGCCGTCTGGCATCGCCTCGGTGCTCAGTTGCTCTTGTAAAGGAGAAATGTTCAGTCAGTGAGCTGGAGGGAATGTAAATGTACGTGGCCAAATCACTAAACATTTACTGAATACACAACCAGGCCTCGACCTTTGTCTTGATCTTGGTGTTTTTATTTATTAACATTACTATTTTGCAGTCTAACACTAGGTGTCAGCTACGTGCACGCTTTAATACTAATGTTTTGGGTTTTTTTTATTCTCCTGCAGTGCTGCTGTGCGAGATGCCCCTGGGTGTTCCTCCTTTCCTCCCTCATTTATACCTCGACTTGAAGGGAAATTTGACTAAGCACTTCGGCTCTGATGGGTTGACTGTATTTCTGTGAAATTGTTTTTTAACAACTTTTTTGAGAAATGTGTGAATATCTAAACTGCTGTCTGATTAAAAGTCCTATGCAATAAACCCATTTTGTTTTTCCTTTTTAAAATGAGCCCTTAGAGCCCACTAACACTATACTTGTACAAATTTGCCTTAAAAAATATTGTACATTAATATTTAAACTTTTTTTTTAGCCATCAATCCTTATTAATTAATATATATATATATATATATATATATATATATGTTACTTTTAATAATTTCAGTGCTTTAAATGCCAGTTTTGTTTTTTTTTTTTTTTTTTTATGCCCCTTTTTTTTTTTTTTTCTTCCAAGGAAAACTTTTTAACATACTATTTGCTAAGTTTTTGTTTTTGTTTTTTTTTTTTTGTACATTTAGTTTATTTTTCAACCAACATCAGTCAGAATTTTAACCCTTTAAATACTGTATTTTGTCACACAGCTTTTTTAAAAAAAGTTTTCAATATACTACATGCAACTTAAATATCTTATCACAGCCTGTGGTATCTAAGTAAATTGCAGCAACATTGATATGACTGCACCTTGTGGAAATGGCATATCATCTCCATATGCCAAATATGGTTAAAAAAAGATATGGTGGAAAATAGTAAAAATGACAATTCCTTGACAAATAATACAGTGCATGTTGTACTTTGATGGCTGCTGATCAAAAATCACAGTTTGCATGCATTTCAATGGTGCATTTTTTGCACTTAACAGTTAATGTAACTATTTCGTTTACAGTGTATTTTAGACTTATTGTAGGTGAGCTGAGCTGGAAATTTAAAGATTAAATATAAAATCTTGCCTAAATTTATGACATGTGTGAACACAGCTAAAATTAGCCAAAAATGAGAAATGAAAAGCACATATAATGCACCAAACAGTCCCTAAGGGTTAATTGCATCATAAAGAATTCATGTTGTGGTTTCTGTATTGAAGGTCCATTCTCCGGGTGAACGTGTGCTCGCTACAGTTGCTGTCCCTGGTATGCACTTAGGCTTAAAAATAACTTCTGCCCCTGCAAAGTCAATACTTGGCATATCTGCATTCTTCCTCTGTAGTGTGTCACTATTACTGAAGTGCGCCTGACAGTGGACATCGAGTCTGACACATTCAAACCTGCTGGAAATGCAAAGCAACGCTAATTCTGCAGGAGAATTTGAAAATTAAAAAAAAATGTAAATGCCTTTCTCACTTTACTGTGACCTTCATATCTCAACAAGCACTCCTTTTGAGAGACTAATGTGAACGTGTCACAGACGAGCAGGTAAACCTGCGATAACTTATTGACAGTTACAAACACTAAACATCATTGTTTCCATTTAATATCTTACTCACCACTTGCTGAGTTTACAAACATATAATAATGGCCTCAGCCTAAAAATTTCAATGCTGAAAAATTATGGTTTTAACATGTATAAACCACAAGGCAAGTTAACCCTTTAAAACCTGAACAAACTTGCTTGATTTCTTTCAAAAACATGGGAAGAAGGTATTGAGAAACTTGAGAAATGGCCAAAAATTTAGCAAGAAATTAGTGAAAAGTTACAACAAAATTACCTGAAAATAATTAAATAGTATTTAGTATTACACATTTTTCTTCTTTTTTATAAGTGAGAGAATTATAAAATTAGTTTTCTGGACATTTTCCCTTTTTTTAAAAAAAAAAATCGAATCCCATCCGATTAATTTTTAGACCATTTTTTTTTGTAACCTTTTAATTATTTTTTATTTTTTATTTTTTATTTTTGTGCAATTTTGCAGGGCATTTCTCGCCAAATTGCTCTTTTTTCCTATTTTTGAAAGAAATGTAACCATTTTTAAACATGCCTAATGGAAACACATCAATTTAAAAAAAAAACTCCCATTTATGGCAACAAAAAGATTTAATGCCTGCATGAGGTGGTATTTCAGGTGATTTGAAAAAGCCATATTTCTCAAAACTGCAATGGAAACACTCTTCCAAAAGTTCCTCCCATGCTGACACTATCTGCATGCATTGCAGACTGCCTTCCCTGCTGGTTGAGTGTAATATGCACACTTTTTTATTTATCAATTTTAAAATAAAACACTGATACATATAATCGGCAAAATCTCCCATTAATCGTCCAGGCCGAAAACCTGTCGACCTCTACTTGTAACACTAACCGCCATTCGAAATCTTTTATTACATCTGCAATTCGTCTTTCAAATTCTCTGTAAATGTTCATTTTTATTTGTTTTGTTTTAATGTATAATTGATAATTAATTCATTCTTTTATTCAACTGAACTTCTGAGCATATTTTTTGTTTTTAATATGTAATTATTATTAATTATTATTATTACTAATCTATTTACGTGTCTACATGTCACTGTATGTGTGCACAGCAAGGTAACAAATTGCTCCTGGCGGGATTAATAAAGTTGTCTGAATCTAAATATCCGTGATTTAAAGAAATGTACAATGCCAGCAGTTCTGGGTTGTCCTGAGACTGAGACGGACGCTGTGAGCTGTGAGTCCTGCAGGCTGAGTGGAGAGCTGGATATGTGAGGCGGCGGCGGTGCCTGTGGGTGTTTATACCTGAAATCTGACCTGCGCCGTCATCCTACTTATTTCAGTGTCTCTAAATATGCACCGGCTGAGCTGCCCTCCTGAGAGTAAACTGCACTCACAATGTTTAGGTGAAGGAAGAACTGTGTGGGATCCCTCCTCGGTTACTCTTCTGAAAGTTTCTTCCATTTTTTGGGGAAATCTTTCCATTATTCAGTGACGATAAAGCACCTTGAGGCAGCTTTGTGATTTGTGCTATTAGGTTACATAAATAAGATGTGTGTGACACTGTGAGTCTGTCAGATATTTGTTAGAGTCCCTGTCCTCCCTCCCGTTTCCTGCCTCCCTCTCTCTCGTTCTGTTATGTTAAGTAGCAGGCCTGCTTTCTGTCCGCCACTCTTTCCTCCTTGGGTTTCAATTCCAAACATGGTTATCCTTCTAGGGCTCGATCAACGCCCACCCTCCCTTATCCCCTCTCTTCCAGCTGTTGGCTCCGCACTACAGGCCGGCGGGTGAGAGAAATCGACAGAATAGTCGCAGCGGCGGACGGGAGACGACGGGAAGAAGAGAGGAAGGGACGCATAATGAGAGAAGAAGGAGAAACCCATTCCAGCTGTGTTTCTGTAACAAACAGAGCCGTGAGAACTTCTTCACACTGAGGGATTTTCCACGGCACACCGAGGGAACAAACATTTACTTCTGACATTCTTCTGTCAGCGTTCGCTGTTTATTTTTGAGCAAACAACTAGTTGCACATGTTGATGGGACAGAAATAGCACCAGGGTTTCATTGGATAAGAAGTCTTTTTTGGGTTTGTTTTGTGCATCAGAAGCTTCCTTCAGCTTATCATTTGAAGACAAACATGAGCGTGGACAACTCGACTCTGCTGGACAGCTTGTTCCATCCTCCCGTCTGCGACGGCTGGACGAACAACACAGAGGGAGCCATCTACCATTTGGGCAACACCATGCTGTTTCTGGGCTACATGGGAGGCAGCGGGGCCTATGGGTGCCTCTTCATCTTCGGCTTCCTGGCTCCCGCCTTCGTGTGCCTGACGGTGTGGGGCTGGCTGACCATGTGCGGCCTGGACGTCTTCACCTGGAACCTGCTCCTGCTGCTGGTCTGCCTGGTTCAGATCTGCCACCTGCTGTTTCGGCTGCACCAGGAGGGCATACGCAACGAGGAGCTGACCTCCCTCTACCAGGCGGTGTACCTGCCTCTGGGCGTGCCCGTCCAGGTGTTCAAGGAGATCGCCAGCGCCTTTGAGAACAAGGTGGTGGAGCTGAAGGCAGGAGAGACGTACGCCGTGGAGGGCAAGACGCCCATCGACCGGCTCTCCTTTCTGCTGTCTGGGAGGTGGGAATGTGTGTGTATATCTACACACCTGTGCTACATAACGCAAAAACATCTCCACAGAGTACAGCCAACACACTCCAGTAAAAGCAGCAATACCACAAATACTAAAATGTTTTTCTTAAACCCTCGATAACTGGTTATTTTCCAAGATGGATGCAGTGGAAACAAGTTGTAAACACAACATCTCATATACAGTATAATCATCTTAGAAGTTAACATGATGAACGTGTTAACAAACAGCTGCTTATTTACACATCCAGCAGAACAACATTAGCGTTCATGTAGAGGTCGTGTTTATGGCCGCTTGAGTCTTAGGCCCAGAATATACTGTGCGATTTTGGGCTGTCAAAGGAACATGGCAATATTTTCGGTCTCGGTTCTAAAACCGTGTTCCTACGTTGCACAGTGAGAGAGATTTTGGGATGACTGCTGTTACAACCTACGTCTACTAACCAACCAACAGAAACAAAGCATGAAATGATGCACTGATAAGCGTGACACTGCTAAATGCTGGTAGATGCCAACACTTAGCTCTCAGCTCTCACTGCAAAATCGGCATGCCAAGTCAGCCTCTTTTTCCATCCGCAACTGCGTCCACATTCTCCTCCTCTTCGCACTTTTTATGCCACACAATAATGTCACGATAGCGAGGGCTCAATTTGGTGGTTTACATTTTGCTCTTATTACTACAGCGGCATAGATGGATGATGCACATCGACAACGTTTTGTTGTTGCATTCTTGCAAAATGCCTGAAGGCTGAGCCGACATCAAAGAACTAACAGTGATGAATGCCAACTGCTGCATCGCCTCACTTTGCCTGTAACTCAGACAAACACATTTGCTTGGACACAAAAACTAAAGCTGACGGCCAGTTAGCAGATACGTTCTGCACCTGCATGAGAAGAGATAACTCTCTGGCAGACAACAGAAGTCAGTGTTCATTATTCAAAAAGGGAAACTGGCAGACTGACAGGAGGGACTCAAGATGCTTGTTAGCCAGTTAGCACACACACAACACAACGCGATGTTGAAAAAATAAAGGATATCTACAGTGTAGTAGCACATAATAACAGTTAGGAGCTGTTTCTGCTAAAGAGTTCAATAGATTAAACAAGTTTGTTTGGATATCACAGCCTCTTAACAAGGGTGTCAGCAGGGCCGATCACAGTGCAAAAACTAGGGCAACACTCACTCACCGATGGCCCGACATTGATCGACCTCCTATTTCATGGGCTTGGTGTGTCAGGGCTCTTATGTTCACCAGCTTGTTACTGTGTGACTGCAGTTTGAAGCTGAGCAGGTAGTTCACAGTGGATTTTTTGAGCTTTTTTGTTGAAAGCTGCTGTCTGGTTTGTCTGAAAATGACACTGAGTGAACCAAAACAAGTAAGTTTAACCAATAAAAGCAAAACAATTACACATATTACACATTTAAGTCATTTAAGTGATGAAAATATGACAGCTGCCGTAAATCGAAGTACCACCCCCAACGATGATGTCACAGAGTACTGACACACACTTTACACGTCTACGTCACTGCAGCAAAGTCCATTTTCCAGAATGGCCCATTTAAGAGTGTTTTTGTATCATATAATTGGATTGATTTGAATTTGCAAGATGGTCAAGTTAGAGCAAATTTCTGCATTAATCCTGTTGATAATTTAATCTTGTATTATTTCCCTCTGAGATGTTGTGGAGTTGAAGTAGTATTGAATGGAAATAGTCTTTTAAAGAACAAGTACCTCAAAATTGCACTTGCACTACTTTTTGAGACACACAACAAAAACTAAAAAGTGATTTGTATTTCAAGGCTCTTTCGGTTGTTTGCATTGTTGGGCGTAACTGTTATGAATGATGGGAGTTTTGTGGACAAGAATAAAGGTAGTTCTGTCTTACTTTTTCACTTAGAGTGTATGAAACTTAATTTTGGGAAATAGTATGTTGTTGCAGGTTTTATTGTCACTGAAATTAAGACAAAGGACATCTGTAGCACAGATATACAGTATATACCCTGGTATTTATCTGTTTAAAATCTTTCTCTCACTCAGTGTTTTTAAAAAAAGCTAATTTAAGAAGAATGCTGGATTCCTTTTTCGGACTCTTTTATGCTGCTGGCAGCGTTAAACTGTCACAGGAAACGTATCCTCTTCATCCAAACATCCTCAGAGTGGAGCTGCTTTAGATTTCACAGTCCTGGAGCCTTTACAAGAGAAATGTTGTAAACAGAGTATTTTCGTCTGTGACTCACCAGCGTGCCGTCCCTCTGCACTCTGCCAGCTGGTTAAATGATACCTTTGTACTTTGGGACAGGAGCAGACGCTCACTGCTCCTCATAAATTCATCATCTTAAATTAAATGTTGGCCACGCTGCTGACAGCTCAGCGTATGAGCCAAATTTAAAACAACACACAAAAACAAGGAGCTAATAATAATTTTTGTTACATAATGTTTTTTGTCATCTTTATTTCATTTTTATTAAGATTTTAAGATTGGAATTACTGATACACTACTACTGTGTAATCTAAGACATCTGACGGTACAACATGGCCAAAAGTATGTGGACATATGAACACATGATTGTTGAGATATTCATTCCAAAACCATCAACATTTCACAGGATGTTGAAACGTGAGTCCTGTTTGGTCCCATTAAGCCACATGAGCAATGGTGAGGTCCGACACTGATGTTAGATGATGAGGTTCATTGCAGGTCCACACTAAACTGAGAAAATATTTTCTTTATGAACCTGGCTTTGTGCACAAGGGCACTGTCATGTTAAAACTGGAAAATGTTTTTCCCAAATGGTTGCCACAGGGTTGGAGATATGCTTTATCATTTAAGGGACAGTTCACCCCCAAATCAAAAATAAAATCTAGATTGTTTTGGTGTAAGTTGCAGAGAGTCAGAGGTATTGGCTGTAGAGATGTCTGCCTTTTCGCCGATATAATGAAACTAGATGGCACTCAGCTTGTGGTGCTCAAAGCGCCAAAAAAGTACATCGGAAAAACTCAACAACAATGTCTCTTTCCAGAAATCATTACCAGAAAAGCAGCTCTGAACCAAAAGACACACGTGTCCACATACTTTTGGCCATTCATTGTATGTGCCACAAAGGAAATTACCAGCATTAGTACAGGGACATTTTTAGCACGGGGCTCCCCAATGAAAATCCCTAACCCTGGCAGTGTGAAGTGCCATATGGAGTAATTAATACTGCAATACAGAGTAGCTGTAAATTAACACCTATTGTTGTGGAGAGTATAAATAAAGAAGACTGACTCCATATAGCGAACAAATAAGCTTTCATCTGAATACAGAATACCAGTGTTAGCCTATTTATGATTATTTCAGAGTAGTGGTGGAAAGCATTTACTTAAATAATGTGCTTGTACTTTTTGAGGAAGTTTACCTAAGTATTTCCGTTTCATGCTACTTTATAATTCTTCAAGGCTCTTAAAGACATATTTAATGCCACACGGACTGAAATTTATGGCCGATTTTGCAGTAGCCAATGTTGATGTGGAAAATAACATGGACTGACATAAATAACTTAAGATTGGGGGGTCGGGGGGTGATATTTGGCAAGAGGAATTCTGTATTTTTAAAAACAAAAATACAATGTTTGCAAAGCAATGTCAGAAAAAAAAGATTCATAAAAATCCCTCCGCCAGTGTCACATCATTTTAAAAACTTTTGAAAGATTGAATTAATGTATTTTAATGTCAATTATGGCCTTTTTTTTTAGATAAATAGTTTCAAGGCCTTCTACGTAAACCCTGTTCTACTTCACTGCATCTCAGAGGGAAATATCTTACTTCTTACTCCAATAATAATTTGGCAACTTTGGTTACTGCAGATCCAGATGAATAATACAAAATATAATAATCAAATAAATGATGTTGAATTATTCTAAATTAAATATAATTTATCCCTAGAAGTAAATTTAAGTTACCCGGCAGATTAAATGGTTCAGATAAGCTCCATCTTTACCAGCTGCAACATTAAAGTGATGCACTGATAACTATAACTCAATAATAATATAATAATTGTACAATAATATAATAATTTACATTCTTCTAAAATGGGACATTATGTTCAGTGCTTTACTTGTGGTACTTCAAGTATCTCATGCCAATACTTTTGTATTTTTACTTTTAATGCCAGACATAAAAGAGTATTTCCACATTGGTGTTGCTACTTTTACTTAAATAAAAGATCTGAGTACATCTTCCACCACATGACTTGCAATTAGACTTTTTAACTAAATGTCTTTGTTTTATCCTTTGTAAGTAGTCCTGCCTTACATTTAGAGGCTGTCCTGGATAACAAAGGAAGAGAACCGTTTTGGTCAAGAATAATTTCCTGGAGGAGACATCCATTTCTCTCAGTAGATGTCAGGTGATTGACATGAAGCAGACCGTTTGCAGCCCTGATATGAGAACATTCACCTCACGCTGAAATGAGGATAAAACAGAAGCTTTTGACATAATCCAATGAAGGTTTAATGTTTAGTGCGCTGGGTTATCTCACTCTGCGGAAGTTATTCTTCTTCTAAAATAAAGCTTCCGTCTGTGGGAGGAACGTCCAAAGTCTTAAACTATGACTTCTGAAAGAAACCTGGCAGAGGAAGAAACCAAACCAAGTACTCACGATGTTTTTTTTCAAGTAGAAATACAACCTTCTGAAAATACTGCACTGCAAGTAAAAATTTGACAGTCAAAATGCTACCAGAGTCAGATATATAATCAGAAACATGGACAGGATGAGATACTTCATCTTTCTACAGTTAACAGTAGTTTGCTGTGGTTGTAAAGCTCTAAATGTCAAAAACAGAGCAGTCGTCAGTCTGTCCACAGATTTGTCTGTCAGAGATATTCATGCAAACATTTACTTGCAAAGTGACCTCCAGCTCTCTCTCTGCTCTCATTATCACGTCTTAATTCCCGTCTCTCTTTTTAAACCCCCTTTAGGATCAACGTATCTCTGGAGGGACAGTTCCTGCACTACATCCACCGACACCAGTTCCTGGACTCTCCGGAGTGGGAGTCTCTCAGACCAAACGAGGAGGGAAAGTTTCAGGTACACGCAGTTTATTTGTTCAGTCCTAAGTGTGGCAGCAAGTTAACTTCAAGTAACTTGAAGCGCTGCCACTTGAAGGTTTTGGAACAAGTAACCAAGACGTGGATATCGAGTTGTCTTTTATTTTGCGTCCCTTCTATCAGACGCAGCATCTGACTGATAAGCTTAACAAAGCAGGAGCCTTGCTGTTTTTCACATATCCTGTTGCTTCGTTAAAGTAGAAACAAGGCCTGGACAAACTAAAGACTGTTTTCATAATCAATCAGCTGTTTACTTTCTGGGTTAACTGATTGATCATCACACTCAGCACCTGCTCTATTGGGCCCACGCTGTGGAAAATCTGGTTAATTCCATACCAAACTAACAATACAGCTTTTTTGGCTTCATGAGCCACTAAGCAACCTTCACAGGAGTGAACGGGTGCTCGCCTCCAACACGGTATCCATTTCTCTTTATACATCCATGATTCCCTTTGTGTATGCAAGACGCAAACAAACAGGGGCCCAAAACGTTGCTCCATCCTGCTACTGTTGGTAAAAAGCTCCACAGGGAACCTTTAACACACTTATATTCAGGTGTTTCATTCACACTCCCCAGGTGACCATGACAGCAGAGGAGGACTCCCGCTACATCTCATGGCGTCGCCGCCGCCTCTACATGCTGATATCAAAGGAGCGCTACATCGCCCGCATCTTCTCCATCATGCTGGGCTACGACATCGCAGAGAAGCTCTACAACCTCAACAACAAGCTCTACATTAAGAGTGGCGTGCTGCTGGACATCCGCCTGCCCAGCCTCTACCACGTGTTGGCCCCCTCCTCGCAGGGCAGCGGCAGCGGAAGCGAAGGCGGCAGCGGTAAGGAGCAGCAGCAGGGCGAGGACCCGACACCGGCCGACCACTTGTCCGATCCAGCCAAGCCTCAGCCCCCCCACCTGCAGGGACCAAGGAAGACCACCCTGGATGAACCGCAGCGCGACCGCTATCAGCACCCCTGGGCATCTGACCCCGAGCTGCCCACTGGTGAGGACTCCACCAGCCTGGTCCTGGAGGACTTTGCTGATGTGGCGGGCTCCTTAACGGATTATGGCAGTGAGAGGGATTATTTGAGGTAGAGGGGCGGGGTGCTGGAGCTAACACACGGGGTCACCACTTAAGCTACATGTAAGTACCTCACCTGGGCAGAGAGCGAGGGGGGCGGTGTGTGTGTGTGTGTGTGTGTGTGTTTGTGCATGGGTGGCTTGCAGTG
This sequence comes from Plectropomus leopardus, assembly GCF_026936395.1. Taxonomy (NCBI): domain Eukaryota; kingdom Metazoa; phylum Chordata; class Actinopteri; order Perciformes; family Serranidae; genus Plectropomus; species Plectropomus leopardus. Next base: position 31,438,096 of record NC_142185.1, on the reverse strand, counting down.
CACAATTCTTACTAACACTGCTTCATAGGGCTGGGCGTTGATTACAGCATTAACATGAATATTTTCCTAACAATATGGCAAATGAATGGTGTAAAGTAAAAAAGTGAATTTATTCAAGTACATATTTGATGTATTTCCATTTCTGTGCAATCTCAGAGGGAATTAATGTAGGTTATATTACTTAAGATTTATATAGAACACTTACAAAACAGATCCAAATACTATGAGTCAGATAAAATTACCAAGAACATACAGTATATATAAAAACTATAGTTATTTTTACATTAAAACACTCTGAAAGTGTCATTATTTTTTTCATTGTATTACTTTAGTACATTTTGCTCACAGTGTTTATATACTTTTATTTAAGCAAGATTTTTTAATGCAAGACTTTTACTTTTAATGGAGTATTTTTATATTGTTATAATACTACTTTTACTTAAAGGAAAAGTTCTGATATTTTTGAATTGAAATTGTATGGGGTATTTATCTATGGTTAGTCTGTCAGCACGGCCCAACTTTGGAGAAGCAGTGAGTAAGGATGCAGGATATTTGATTTTTGGTCGATATTTTCTAATTAATAGTCAATACCTACACGTTCATATGTTTTTCCACCTAATTGCAGAGAACACCAAGTCTCTCTGACGATTCCTTTAACCTAAGTTACATGTAAAACATGACGTATTTATTCTTATGTGTTGATAGGTAATAGCTTGGACAACATTATTTCGAAAAAATGACAATCAAATTACAGTAATAATCATCGTCCAGCCTCTGCTGTAATGTTATTATGGTTTTTTATTTAGTTTTCTGGTTATTTTGCACTTATTTAATTTGTAATGTGAGGATCTGATGCTTTGGCTGCTTTGTCTGTCGCATTTCAAACACATACTAATATTAAAACAATCAGTCTAATTTAATTTTGAATGGTTTTTGGGTAACTAACAAACTTATTTGAGGCTGTAGATTGACATTAAACTGGTGGGCTGTAGTCCTCAGTTTTGGGGATATATCTGGATTTTTATGCTACATTCAAGACATACTTTAAGATTAAAATCGATTCCCAGCCAGCTGCTCAGCATTAGTGTTTATTTTGGCTCGGCCACTCACAAGCTTAGAGTCATCTTTGGTACAGTAGCCAATTTGTTTACTCAGATAGAAGAGATCTGCTCAGTGAAATGAGCACAGAGTGGGATCAGACAGTCGATCGGGTCCTGTGTGTAGCTGTACTTTGTATAGTGTGTGCGGGTTCGACGATGTAAGAGCAGAAGCGAGGTCGGCCAGGCAGCAGCTGTGTTCTTTTCGGAATAGGATTACAGCTCGGAAATTTCAGGGATCTCCACGAAAAAAAAACGCAGTACCATGGTAGTAATCCAGTGTGCCCACCCTTTGGCTGTCTGTCGGTTTATCTGTTCACCCTTCGACCCCCCCGCCTGCCTTCCCACTATCCTAAAAGCAGCACTCGCCCAATCACAGGTGGAGGATCACATTTCATAGCTGGACGGTGGGGTCAGAGTCGGGTTTGGGTTGCAGGGCGGCTGTGAAGCAGTCGGCCAAATCTATCAAAGACGGTAATAACACAACTTCAGTTCAGACATGGCACGACAAGTACTCATGTCTTTTGCTTTAAAGTAACAAAACCACTGTGTAAAATACTAAGAAAAAATATAAACACAGTGTTAACATCAAACTGTACTTAAAGCTGAAATGTAAATGCTGTGGCGTCGAGGCATACCACTTAAGGAACACTTAAGTAAAAGTACTACATAATTGTACTGAATTCCAGTACATGAGTAAATGTATTAGGTTACTTTATACCAATGGGCGATGTGAGTGATATAAACACAATATTCCCTTCAAATATTCCAAATTGGGCCATTTCCTGACATTAAATAGGCTGGTATTATTCAGGTTTTAGGAGCATTATTTGACATGTATGCAGCCAGTTTGGAATATGCGTATCAACTGGAGTTTTTACTGCAGTTTGCGACACATGGCCTGTTATTCATTCACAGTCTGCTCTTGTCATGGATACAGCTGTACACAAACCAACTCGAAAACGGTTTACAAGGCTGGTGAACCAATGCATGCAGAAAAGCCCTTATGTGCGGTCAGAGGAAGAAACACACCCACTTTTAAACATTATGAAACACTTGTACATCAACAGGTGTTTGGATTTATGCAAATATCTCAACACCGACATTTTCAAGAGCGTGGTTGCAGAAATGACAGAGGGAGACTGTGTCTGCACAGGGCGACAATTTGGACCACCAGTAAGAAACTGCAAAACAATCCTAATTTTTACACAAAGAAGCAAAATAACAACCGGCTCCAGCTGTCCTACTTTTTCATATTTTGACGAGATAAACGACATGTTAGGGCAAGTCAGTCGGAGTATGCAGAAACTGATCTATTAATCGGCAGTCTGACACAGCATGTCTGTCATGTTATCAGAATGGCAGGAGAGTTTGTGATTATGAGATTCCTAATCAAAGCCTCGATGTTGACTCTGCAGGAGGTGATAGTGACGGGAATCTACCGCCTCGATTCCAGAGGGGCAGAGCGCCGCTGGCTCCGACCGACACTCCCAAACTGTGAGGACAGTCTCTCCTGGAAACACTCTTATTATCTACAGTATAGCAGTATGAATGTGTCACATGTCACTTGATACGACACTGTCTTCTCCTCGCTCTCTGTTCTCACCTTAGTTCACATCATCAGGCTTGAACATCCAGAAGCTCTTCCTTCTCTGATACTGATGTATTTTAAAAATCAGTATTTGTTGTGGCTGATATTTATCACCATAATAACTTTTATCAATTTAATGCCCGACAATTGTAGTTTTTTTTTACTGCCTAAATATTTTTGGTCAAGATTTAAAATCTTTGAAGCACGATTTTTGCCACCATGAAGCTCTGAAATCTGCCTAAAAAATGTACAGGTGGGGAAACGCTGCATTTATTCATTTTAAATTAAATTTCTAGATATTATTGACATTTCAATGAACATGGGTTTTACAAAATCTACAATTTATACAAAAAGCTGAGTGACCCAATCTCCAGAGTTAACACTAGTATTGTACATTTCTGCAAACCACATATACATTACATTTGCCTGTTAGCATCTAGCAAATATGTTGAAACTTTACTTTTTAACAATGCTGCGGTTAACGTGGTTAATTTAGGCACAAGAACCACTTGTTTATGATTAGGAAAAGATCATGCCTGGACTTAAAATTCTTCTTTGGGGACACAGTCTTAGCAGGATGTCTGTCCCAGCAGGAATAGCAGTATGTTTCGGTAATTAAAAAAAACCTTTTTGCAGCACTATTCAGGCAGGACACTCAGTAATTTCTTTGTAAAAAAACAATCTGCTGGAAATACAGCAATGACTGTTAAAACATATCAAGTTTTGCTGGCTGTTAGTCTTGAACAGTGGTCTTTAACCAACACCTCCTGATGATAAAGTCGACTCATAAACTATATCACTTTAGAAACATTTATATGACACATTCAAAATGTGCAGATGTAACGTATCTGTGGTTTGCAGAAACATACAATGACAACTTTTTTTCTCGTGACATGGCTGACATAAAATGCTCCAAAAGCATTTATTTGTTTCTGTTGCAGCTATCAAAGAGAAACATCAGTCCAATTAAAGACTTGTGGATTCTAACATTTAATCTTTTAACTGTCATTTAAATCTTTATTAACACCATCACTGGAACTGAGGACAGACGCCTTCACTTTACCAGCACACTAAATGTCTGAAATGTTTTTGTTGTGTAATAAAAGCAGATTCTGTAACACTGAAACAGATGAACTTGGTTTTCATCTCACTTGTATTTGATGTTAAAACTATGATTGTTTGTTTTGGACTTCACATGATTTAATGTTGAATTTGACTTCTGATGTTTGTTTTTTTTCACAGCTCTTGCAAAATGTTATTAAGGGTAGTGATTTAACTATGTAAGGCTAATACTGTACACATTTATTTTCTGGATCTGAATGACTAAACAACTGCTTGAAAATACAACAAGCCTTCATTTTACTCAATTCTTAATCCTTTGAAGATATGAAAAATATTTAGTTTTGTATACTTCTTGAGAACTTTCCAGACGTGTACGAATACTTTCGGTACAAAATCTGCAACTTAGTAGTTTAGATTTTCTCCATTTCACTCTCATGTTTTGTCGGCATATTATGTTTGTTTCTCTGAGTGCACGCTGACTCGATGCCAAATTATTCTGTAGAAAAACCTCTTACAACACCAACGTCTTTTTGAGGATATTTTGCCTGTAGATCATGTTTTTTTTTAAGTAACTGAGTATTTAATACACATGTGTATACTGTGAAATGTGCTATTTCTCCTGTTACTGACTTCCAAAATACAGAGATGGGACTTACTGTACATGAAGAAGTCAGTGTTTTTTTAAAAAGTATTTTCATGGGGCCAAGATTTCTCCATAAAGTTCTTTGTGTGCAGTGAAAATGCAGTTTGTTTTCTGTCACTTTCTGCTTTCTGTCATACTCACAAGTCCACGTCACAAGTCCACTTAAACAACTATTTCACGTCTCACAATAACTCTCTCCATCACAGCTAAACACAGCAATAAAATATGTTTCTGAAAACATTTTAGGCATGAACTAGGCAGTGCAGTAACTTATTCATGGTTTATATTTGATCAGCCCTGACTAGTTTTACGGTTTGATTAGAGTTTGGTCTGAGTTTGAGAGTGAGAGGGGGCAGGTCTGTTTTGTGATGCACTTCTATACTCTTTGTGTATATGGTGGCGGCAGCATGGGTGGCGAGCAATGAAAAATTAAGATGGCTAAAAAGAGAATTAGTTACGGCATCACATTGCGTCATATCATTACAGTACAAAACAAGCCCAGTATAATCTTGTCTGCAGCAATCGTGTTTGCAGAAAAGCTCAATAGTTGGCAAACTATCACAGCACATGGGTATGATTGCACTGTTTTACTACGGTGTCCGCAGAGGTGGGAATATTTTTGTACGAAAAATATAGATATGGATGAAAAAGTACATAATAATAGACCAAAAACAAGCACTTTCTGTATAAAAACATTCTTTGTATTGTGCCATTCCATCGGCTGCAGACTAATCGAGTGTGCCTTAAAGCTCTGTCAGGCCGAGGAGGCTAAAAAGAGCTCACTCACTGATTATACTCAAAATCATTAAAGCACCCGAGGCTGAGAAAATCTTTGATTGCTAAATAATGTTCAAAAAGTGCGTATCATATCAACGTTTTTATGAGCTAATATATGCTTTGAATTTGTCATCGGGAGGTTGATAGCACGCCTGCGCCTACGTTTCCACTTTTTTACAGTCATTGCTGTGTACTTATTCACTTTCCACCACTGCAAAAAAGCAAAGCGCTGTTACCAGTTTATTAAATATCTTTAAAAGACAGACAGAATTTAGCACAATTAAAACTATGAGTCAGTAAATACATAAAAAAACTGGAACATCCTAAAACCAGATTATAGAAAAAAGAGCTGCAGGAGTGAGCAAAGAGACAAACCGAAATAACAAAAAACTATGGCAATAACAAATAATAATGTATTCAGTCATGTTGGAAGATCTGTGGATTAGCCAAATAACCCAAAAATGAAGCATAGCCACGTCGTAAGTCAGTAGTAAAGTAATAGTCTCTACAGTATTAGCTTTCTCTCCAGAAATAAATGTGGTTCTTTGGCTCTCTGAAACGGACTTCATGTGGGGTGACTTCACTGTAGTGGGTGTTTTTTTTTTACCTCAATGTCTTTTGGAGTAAATCTCATTTCTTTAAAACGAATCTTTAGATGCCACACAGCTGCACATAGTCATGTGACCACGGAGCTCCTCGTCTAACATGGAAGTTGTTCACACACAGCGGCCTCTCTCGCCTGAAACAGAAACACACTTAAATTTAATCAATATGTTTTGCTTTCTTTAAAACTACAGTATGTAACATTTACAAACTAGATTTACCGCCAAATGGCTGTATTATGCCTCCATGGACCAGTCAAGTTTTCGTTACAGTTCACATCCATGTCCTGAAAACATGGATGCTTCACACACATCTTCAACCCAGCAGCACAAAAGATCTACACGATCAGCACAGTTTCCAGGTGGGTACCCAGAGTCCTGGAGTTATGGCCAAAAATATGTTGTAAGAGGTCACCTTGGCCTTGACATTTGACCTTTGTATACCAAAATCTAATCAGTTCATCCTTAAGTTCACTTGTGTGTGCCAATTTTGAAGAAATCCCCTCAGAGTGAAGAATAAGAGTGATGAGATCATAGAGACCCTCACCTTTGACCACCAAACTCTAATCAGTTCATCCTTGAGTCCAAGTGAACGTTTGTGCCAAAATGTTGTCATATTTGCTGAAACTGTCACTACATACTTACTACAGTATGAGACAAATGATATGAGAAAAAAATAATGTTCTTCCTCCTCATATTGCTGCTAATGACATTTTCTTAAATCAATGGTGGCTGAAGGAAAACAACCAATCAGAGCTGAGCTGTCTCTAACGCAGCTCGCTATCATGTAAATCACTGCTCATGGACAGCGGTCAAACTGTCAAAATGTACTTAGTTACTTTCCACCACTGACTACTTCATCACCTTATACGGAGGCTCAACAGAAAAAGCTGTTGCTGGTTTACAGAAGAAGAAAATCAAGCTTCAATTTGAGCTCAAACAGAACAGTATGTGTGTGTGCACATCATATTTCAGCTCTACTGTACCTGAGAGAGGGGAACTCGGTGAGGCAGACGGACTTCACGTGGACGTCTCCCTGTCTGTAGAAGCGAGCTCCAGTGTTCTTCAGCTCGATGGTGTGGATCTCACACAGAGCCACAGGGTGGGACAACACCAACCTGTACACTGTCATATCTGTCCGACTGCAAGACACACACACATAAACACTCACAAACAATGTTGTCATAACCGCACAAGACCAGACACACAGTGTCACATAATCAAAGTTCATCATACAAGACAGTAATTTCCTGCTGTGTTTTTGTCTTAGATTTAATCAACCTACAAAAGGCTGAATGCTACATCTCACACTGCTTTGCTCAACAAAATCTCCAAAGTTCTCCTTAACTTTGATTTCAGTTGTTGTTACACTTTTCAGTTGTTGTTACACTTTTCTTTTACAACAAATAAATCAGTAGATATAAACCACCGGTGGAGGGAGTACTTAGATCCATCACTTAAGTAAAAGTAGAAAAAAAACTTAATTGTTGGTAAAGATCACAGATTTAAAATGTAAAAGTACAGAAGTATTATAAGCAAAATGTATTTAAATATAATGTAATATAATTTAAATAATATTGTAAGAATATTTTTATCCACACAATGCCAGCGACTTAAGTCCCCCTGAACTCAAGTGAACTTGTGCACATATTTCTGCACCTGGCCACCAGGCCTCTTTACAGTGAAACATACCATACATCTCTTCTATAAACAGAAGCTGCCCGCTCAGCTTTTCTGGGAAATTACAGTACGAGTTCTGTGATAAAGGCTGCTGCATCAGAGTCTGTCAACCAGACCAGTGCAGGACTGTGGACGGAGTATAATCCTACCTGGATCTTTTGATAATTTACACATTAAATTTGTGGGTGTTCAAAACAACAGTATAATAAGACCTGATAAGTGCTGAAGATTTATCACTATCTCAAATTTAGTTTTTATATTTTCAAACAAAATAAAATGGACAAAGGCAGATGCTTAAATACTGTGAAAACTGGCACAGAAAGCGTATTTTTGTGAACTTTTTTATCATCCTGAGCTGTGAACACTTTTTTATCTTACTTATTTTATTTAACCCATATGCAACCAGGTAAGTCCGGTTAAGATCAACAATCTGGAAAATGTAATAAAATTGCAATGTTACAGACGAGGTACCTACAGCCTGAGCCTTTTCTCTGTTCCCAGGTTGTCAGTTGTGAGTGTCACCTCCAGCTCAGCGCTTTTATCCAGAGGAGAATACTCCAGCTGCAGCAGGATGTGATGAGCTGAGCAGAGCGGGAAACATTAATTTACTACTGACCTACAACATATGCAGAAACTGATTGCTGGCATAAAGGTAGGACACAGTATAAGTCACTCTTGAAGTAATAAATTGCCTTGAAACCTCAACTACTAAAAAAAACCAACATTTAATATGATACAAAAATCTGTGCGTTTGGATTATTATGTTTGAGGACTGCTGCACACTCACAGCAAAAAGGTGGTGAAGAAGTAGTGAGGAGGAACAGCGTCTGCTCTTTGGGAAGTAGAGGCATGGTTATCCCACTGTTTTCTGATAAACCTGAAAACACACACACACCCTTGTGACTGACAATCACATTTAAAACCAACAGCACATACGTCACACAAAGCAAACAGTCTCCATGTACGTTAACTGTGTCACTGTATCAGAGTGTGTTGGTGTATCAGAGGGTTGAAGTGATAAGAAGCTGCCAGAAGCCGCCGTGTGACGAGACCAGACCTGCCGCCTGAGTGCGGCCTGATGTCATATGTGCTGGTGATACTGAGACTTCACAGAGATTCACTGTTCATATTCTTTTAGTGGTTTGGTGCTGCCCGGCCTGTCTGTCCCTCCACACCCTCATTAAAACATCTGTCACTGTCTTTTTACGACCAAATCGTGAAATTACTCCACTATTAGATCCTGAATTTGCACCTCAGAAAAAGTGAGTTAGTATTATCAGTAGAGACCTTTTAATGCTGTCAGAAAAACAGCCCAGTTTGAAGCTTTGTGAACATGCTTTTTCCAGCTGATTCAACAAAATAGAGCTCCCTGAATCCACAAGTCTCAGCTTTCCAGTCATACTTTATTTTTGCAATTCCAAGACTATTTAGGGACCCCAGCATAGGTGAAAATAACACATTTGTACTGCATGCAGGGGTTGGGGTTTTTAATATTATACATATTTTTATTGTAAAAAGAAAGATGACATGAACAACTCAGATAATACCAACAATGCAGAAAATATGGATAATTATAAAGTAATTAATTTAAGTACTGGTTGTGTTTTCTTACCTATAGTTGGGCATTTCCCCTTGAAGATGTCACAGTTCAAACAGTGTCCCTTCAGGAAGTGCTCATAGCTCAAGCATGGGATCCCCATCAACGGGCACGAGCTGTTCAGCGAGCTCATGTAGACATGCAGTGCCCTCATGTGGTCACATATCACATAACCGTACACTGGGAAGTAGATAAGAACTGACAACACACAGAAACACTGACGGAGCCAGATATCTGGAGAAAATTCAAATTTCTAATAACCAAAATTGAAAAAATTTTACTTAAATGTTTATTGCAAGATAAAACCTGTTAGATTATCTATGTCAAATGTTGAAAAAAACTTTTTAGAGTGTGACAGATAGAAGACAATGAACATATTATAGTATCATAAAAGTATGTATTTGGTTTACTACAGAAGCGGGAAATAACTGGCATTCATGGCCAGTTTTCTGGGCGATTTTGTGTTTCTAAATTTGAATGTGAGATTCCATTGTTTAGACTACTACATGACAAGTTTAAGAAAAGGAATTTATTCAATTATTTTACAAAAAAAAAAATAAATAAATAAATAAATAAAAAAATATATATATATATATATATATATATATATATATATATATATATATATATATATATATTATTGATTATTTTGAGATTTTACATTGCAATGTCAGAAAAAGAAATTCATATAATCCCACTTCCTATGTCTCAGCATTTTTAAGACTTTTGAAAGAATAATTTAAGTAAATTTAGTACCAATTAAGGCCTTATTTTTAGATGAATGAATTCAATGCCTTTCAAGGATCCACGGAAACCCTGGTTTTCCTGAGTGGAGAACTTACTTGAATTGAACCTGGAGCGAGCACATCCAGTCTGGTCTTTTCCTCCATTTAGAAAGAAGTCCACATGACCGACAGGGATGGAAATACCAAAATCTGATGCAGAAGAAAACCTCATTAATGTTGTCAGTGCAGTGGTGCTTCTAGAATTTATGGTGTAATGGTAATGCATCAGTATCATTTTAAGGCTTTATGGTATTTAATATAAAGTTGTCTCACAGTCAGAGTCCGTGTGGATGGCGTCAACAAACTGAGCGTCAGAGGGGTCCAGCCGGTCATATGTGTCCGCTCCTTTGAACATGGGACCAGCAGGGTCAAGAGCTGAAACACAAGGACGAGGAAAACAGATGTTTGGGAATAAAGAGACACCACTGAATTTACATCATTGGGAAATTACATTTCAGGAGGATTATTTTCCTTTAGTGCTCTCATAATTAAAGTTTACTTTTACTTTTTCTCAGAAGATAAGAACTTTTCTCTATTTTTCTCTGCAGAGAATTTGGTTGTATGTCGTACTCTAAATAAAGTTTCTGTGGCTGTTGTAATTGTTTATAGACAAACCCACTGTGAGAATGAAATCAGGTTCTCTTTTAGAAACCACAGTTGCATGACAGCAGCAACTGCATGTAAAGTCGGAAACACAAGCCATCTTTCAAAACATTTAGCAACAGGGCAACACATCCAGGCAGAGAAATTTTCAAGGTTTTCTACCGCCTAGCTCGTGGTCAATATACCGCCATGTTACCCCATCCTGCTTATTTTTGCAATATGTTTTATTTCTTTGTGATCTAAGCTAACTTTTTGTGTTGGACTAATGGACAAGTTCTTGACCCTGGGACTGGACCAGTTGGGAACCACTGTTATAGGGACTGCTGGTCTGTGCATCCTGTCCTGAGATTTTCAAGACAACAGGATTTGTCCACTAGTAGGATGTCAGAAGTGGTAACACATTAGTCAAAGATAAGCAGGCCCAGGACTGGGTTGTACCAGCTAAGCGTTAAGTTCAAATGCAGTCTAGTTTGAGCTTACTTTCTATCATTGGTCCAAGTTTTATGTGCCACAAACATTCTTGAGATTGCACTAGCTGACACAGTTCAAACGTAGGAAAAAGGTACAACTATTTAGGTATAAAGACCTTTGCAAAATAGTCATGGCACATCGTTCTTAAAAGGTAGGTCAATGACATTCACTTAGCTCCCTGTAACCTGAGCTATGGTTAGACAGCTACTTCTAACTTAGCCACTCTACAAGTATCTGCCTTTAGTTCCTTTGTAAATTTAGCTGATAAAGTAATGTATAAATGGCTAGCTTCTTAGTATAATAGAGCCAAGGGGCCAAATGAAATGCAGAACATTTTAGATAGTAACATTATTAAAAATACACTGATATGTGCTTAAGTTTGCAGCATAGTATCAACATGATGCCGGTCAATCACGTTCAGTCTCATATATGGTGAGTCACTGTTTTGGCCGATGCCGTGGTGCTTGCCCGCGCCCATTGAGTGCCAGCACAATTAACAGGATGCTGACTGCAGTTCACCTAAGGTCAATGGTGTCAGCATTTTCTAAAAAGTTACATACAGAACCAATAATTTACCTAATATTGATGAGACTGTTAATGGAAAACACAAATGCACTCAGTAAAATTACTATAAAAATCCTTGAACTTCTGTAATTGAATAAAGAGCTTTACTGTTCACTTTGTGATGATTTGGTCAAATTGATTTTGCACCAGTAAATACTTCATCTGTTCAAACTTTTGCAAATATTTCTTTTATCAGTTAATGACCAGATGCTGTCTCCTCTGAATTGCACTTATACATTCAAACTTGCACCAGCCTCCCCACTCAGACAAAAAGACCCAAAATAAACAAGTGGTGCATTGTGTCGGCTAGTGTTTTCTGGGAACGAGCGTCTCCATACAGCCTCAGAGAGGATCTCTTATCAAAGCTCCGTTGTCCTTTGAAGAGCCGACTAATCTTCCAAGGTCACACTACAAACACATTCACAGGCGAGAGGCTCTGTGAGAGACTTTGTTGTCTGGCCTGTTGTTCTGCAGCAGAATAAAAGCAGCTGGCACCTTTTATCTTCACATTCACCAACACTACTGCAGAATTTCTTCCTTTAAGGACTTGTTATTTAGCTAACAAAAGAGGGTGACTCTTCATATTGGAGTAGAGCAAAGTTAATCCAAAATTTACAACTAAATGAGTTGTGTCTTTAAAGTCCTCAGAAAGACTTCTACATTCCCTGTGACCAGGTATTTCTCATGGAGGTGTTTCTGACTCACCTGTGATTCTTCCTATCTTTCCCTCAAACAGGGTCCCCACAAAACCAGCCACGTGGGCCCCAAGACTGACCCCAATAAAGTGGAAGGACTCCAGTTTGCATCCATGTTCCTGTTGGAAAAGAGAGACACAAACTTTTTAAAAAATGTTTATTTTCACCTGAAACTATCTGTAGTGTTTCTACAAGTGTATTGTTTGCTAAATTGCATCTTTGTTTTATAAAAGAGCAAAATGAAAACAGAATTTCTAGTACCAGTTCCAGTCATACTGATAGAACAAGGTTTTGGGTTTTGTTAAAACACGAGTCACTTCCGGTTAACATTCAACTGTCTTGTTTGCTAACGTGCTAAACTAGCTAACTCACTAGTCTCACCTTGGAGCGAATGAAGGAGTTCTCGTTGATTTTCGATGTATTCAGCTGTAAATGAGGTCTTCCACACAGTTAAATCCATATTCACCATCTCTTTTATCAAGTTTTGGCTTCGGAAAAGCGAAATATACCACACTTCCCTCCAAACTTTACGGATATTATCCGCTGTCGGGACTTTGAGGTTCTCTGAAAGCTAGTCACGGGCCTAGTTACGGTTGCTAAGGTAGGATTGGACAGTGGCCGTTCTGGGGAGGGGCTTAACGTCGAGCGTTGCTATGGTGTTGCTATGTAACGTTTTACCATGTTTTGGTTTTCTTAATACATCTAGTGCAAATATATATATACTATATATATATATATATAAATAGAGTTTTGTCCAGCATTGTTTTTGTCTTTGTTTTGTCTTCATTGTTTTTCTTATGTCTTGTTTGCAGTGCTCTGTTTGTTGGTGGTGTTAAATAAATAGATAGATAAATAAATAAATAAATAAACATCTGGTGCATTAGAATAAACAAACTTAAGGGGTTCTAAATATATCCATAGTTTTTCTTCATAACGGATCAAACACAATTCCTGATCAATAAGGGTTTTACAAAAAAAAAATTATTGTTTAATTTGACCTTAATTATCTGTATTAAAGCGTCATTACTGAGCCTATTGTTAGTATCAACCATAGACTGTAAATAAAGATTTATTTATGTATTTACAGTCTATGGTATCAACAGTAGAAATAGAAGCATTTTCAAAAATATCATTACATAATAACAATGATTATAACTTTATTGTTATAGCACCTTTAAAAACAGTCTTTAAAGTGCTTTTAACAAGTGAAGCAAAAGCAGAAATGGGATACTCAGAAGGCAATATAACAACAGAGAGCTTAACAGTCCTAATGATAAACTGTCCTAGTTCAATTGGGGTCAATAGTTCCCGCATAGCTTAGGGCCAGACCCAGATGAGCTTTAAAAGTGACCAATAAAATCTTGAAACTAATTCTAAGACAAACAGAAAGCCAGTGGAAAGAAGCCAAGATTGGGGTGATGCGATGTTTTCTGTTAAAACCAGTGCGCCTGACTGTTTCTTTCTGAACTATAGTTGGAGGCGGGGGAGTAACTTTTGGTTGATGCCAGAGAGGAGGGTGTGAAAGCAGTCAAATCTGGAGAAAACTGATTCAATGCAGTAATCAGGACTGGACAACTTTTTTGATATGTGGCTGGAAAGTTCAGTCGCGGTCAAATATTACTCCCAGATTAATATCCCCTCCTTCTGAGAGTAAAACTACATTATAAATGTTGGTGTTTCTCTCACCTGCAGCTGGTTGATGAGGATGGAGACCTGCAGAGCCACCTCCTTGTAATTCTCCACCACCAGGTTGTAGGCAAAGGAGGCGCCGTAGATCCAGTCCACCACCAGCACGTTCGCATCCTGCGCCATGAGCAGGGCTCGGGCCAGCTGCTTCACCCAGGACGGCTTACTGCCCAGGGCCCTGCGGGGGTGGAGGGCGAGTAGGGTCAGGTCAGGGATGGTGGGAGGATGAACGAAAGGACAGATGGAGGCATTGATTTGTACTCAATAAATCAATGATTAACTATGACTAAAAACATACATAAAACAATACTGATCTCCCCAAATTTTTATGTTCTAACATTTATGTTGTTTAAAGTATTTGGTTTTTTTTAAAAAAATATTTATTATTATATTATTATATTAATTTTATTTATTATTATATCATTTAGAATTTTATTTATTTAGAAATATGTGTATGTGTATGCTGGGGAGTTTTTGATGACAGTTTAATTAGGTATTAAAAGGGTAGGATTAAATAATTTTAGACCTCTTCTTACTCCCTTTCGTACCTGTACATTGATGCAATCAATGGATGGAATTCATCATGTCCCTTTTTTCTCTCTCTTTTGTTGATATGGTTTTAACTACTGTTTTTATTGTATTTTACATGTTTGAAATAAAGACATCAATCAGTCAATGAATATTCTTTAGAGCATGTGTTGATGAGGTTCTTGTGAACATAAAATCTTAAAACGTAAACACATATATTGTCTAAAATTATGTAAAGAGCTGTCTTTTTCTTATATGTCTTACACACTGTATGTCATCTATTTGGCCCAGGATTGCTTGAATATTTGTCTAAAATTTTCCTTTTTTTTCCTACATAAGTTGCATCTCTCATTCCGTTAATGCCTAAAAATGACAAGAACAGTGCATTCACTTTGTGGGGACTTTCCAAAAATGACTGATCTCCTGTTTGTTTAGGCTCAGGACTTAGAGATGTTTCAAAGACACTGAAAGGGTGCATATTTTTTTAATGACATTAAATAATTGTGATTTAAAAAAAAAAATCACAGTTAAAGCTTTAAAAATCAGTTATTGTTTATTTTTTTTATTTATTATTATTTAAAAACCAATAGCTCAACTAAGCTACTTTATCAGGACTGTAAGTGCTGTATGATTTGACAAAAAAAAGAAAAATGAAATTAAAAAAAACCCGAACTGTCATCACATTTTCGTGCATCAATCTTGGTAAATCCAGGATGATGCATAGAAATCATAACAGTGACATCATCACATTTTTCATCCTTTTTTTCCCACTTCAAGGCAGTAAAGAGCACAAACAAAAACACAGATGTGGAAAAATGTCAAAGAAACATAACTGTTGTAACTTCTTCAGAAAGGTGAGTGTTCATGTAGGAGCTCATCGCTCACAGTCAGAGGCTCACAGAGAAAACAGGGCCTCCTCACCTGTAGCCGTGGATGATGACCTTTGTCGGGCGAGAGACGTTGAAGTAGGATGGCCCCTGCTGTGTGTCACCGAGAGACTCGTGATCGAACATTTGAGCACAGTCCATGTTTGTCCTGGTCAGCAGCAGGTACTGGACCTGCAGTTTGACCCTCTGCTGCCGGTAATCCAGCCAGGTGGTGTTATTGAGGTCAGCGCACTCGTCATCTCTCTTTTCCTCCACGCCTGTTTGATCAGGAGGACATATAATGTTGAACATCAGAAAACAGCAAACATGTTTGATTCAGACAATAAAATATTCAATTTTGTGTATTTGACATCGGATGAGGGGAAAATTTAATGTAACAAGCCCGCTCTTCTATCTAATACTGCATTTAAATACACATCAAATTACCAGATCAATTGTAATCGAAATATTTGTTGGGAGGGAACAAAAGATGATGATACGATGATGATGATAAGAGACTAACCAATGGAAGTTGGTTTAATTTTTTTTTTTAAACATGAAGAATAAGGCAAGTAACAACAAGAAATGTCTCCCAAATTGCAAGAAATTAGAGAGAATTACAAGGAAATTACCTGAGAATTAATTTAAAGATGAAGAAAATTTAGAAATTCAATAGAAAATGTCCAGAAAACTACATGTGTAATTATTTTAACCATATATTTAAAATTTTGTTACACAAAAAAAATGTATACTTTTTTTCCTTTTTTTTATGGATTTTTTTGGGTCATTTCCTTGTTTGTTTTCCACTTTAACTTTTCTTAAAAAACGAATTTCCCTCTAATTTCTTAGGCTGTCTTGTTAAGTTGCTGTTTCTGTTTTTTACCCGTCCTTTGAAAGAAGAAGGTTTTAAAGAGTTAAACACATAAAGTACTGAATTTCTTGTCCATCTGATAATACAAAAGTTATGCCATTGTGCAGTCAGAAATTGTGTTTCAAATGTATTATTCTCTATTATAAAAGTAATTAGTAGTGTATTACGGTAACAGAAAGTGTTAAGTGTTACACAGGTTCATACAAAGTTCAGTCCCCTTTTTCCTTTTCTGTTTCACTCAAACATCCTCACATAAACTCTTGCAAGAAATACACAAATAAAAGGTGATGCAGGGAAAAAATATTCTGTGTTTTCTTGACTTACCTACCACCAGTGTTGTGATGCAGACTGCCAGCACACAGAGGAAGATCTGCTTGTGTTTCCAAAGCATTTCTGTTGAATCACACAGCTGACTGAGACAAGTAGCTGCCTTGGAGCTGCAGTTAGCGTCTAACGTTTCTCAGCTGTTCTCTTCAGCCCCAGATTGGTCAACTTTGGGCTTTGAGAAAAAAAATCCCGGCTCTGTGCAGTGTTGTAACTCTGGAGCGACTACTCAGCATTTAACTGGCATCCAGCTGGCACGACAGCAGGACGGGAATCCATATAAAGCAGTCCAAACACATATGTTTCTTATTATGTTTCTTTTCTTGTAAAGCTCCTCTACAAACCCTCTACTGTCCTGTTCCTCAGTGCTCACGTTTGTCAGTGGGTGTTTATTTTTCCCCCTCCAGACTGGGTTTGCACTGGGCCGACAAGTGGCTGAAGCGCTTTGCCTGGCGGTGAAGCCATGACCTCATTGGCGTTCAATGGCTGTTTGTTTGAAATGCTGGACTCTGGCCTGGCTGCCCACTGGTTTGTGTGAGGGCAGTTCAGTGTGTGTGTGTGTGTGTGTGTGTGTGTGTGTAAGGAGGGGGTCACCCTGTTGTGTCTGTGTGAAATCAATAATTAGCTGATTGATTGTTCCACTCTCAATACTCTTACGTAATCAGTGCTCTATGTATGTATGTTGGACTGGGGAATTCCATTGTTTCAACCAGTTAAACCAGTGTTTGCTGTCTCCTTACTGAATTGTGTGTGAATCTCTAAACTGTTGTTATGAATACAGAGTAAGTTTGTCTGGAGCTTTTTTTTTTTTTAGGTTTTAATCCTTTCTGAGAAAACAGGTCGAGTCTTGCAGTTGGCATTCATTTTGTGTTAAATCACAGTGATTTAGAACTGAATTATAATTAAGGGTTCAGGGGAAGACTATTATTAACCAGTAACTTTAAAGGGACATTTCACCACCAAATCAAAAACATCATGACCCAGTTACTCAAGATAATTCACAGACCTTGCTGTGAGCAGTTGCATGTAGGAACTATTTTCTTTCAGAGCTACACCACCAACCATATCACTGGGCACCAGTGCCTTAAATTAACTCCCCTGACGTCAAGGTAATTATCTGTAAAGGCAAAATTAATGAAGACACAAAGAGTGAAAAAGCTTTTTTAAAGAGCTAGGGAAAATGTCCATAAAAATGTATTTATATTACAATTATTATTATTATTATTATTATTTATTATTATTATTATTATTTATTATTATTATTATTATTATTATTATTATTTAATAAATGTATTATTTAATAATTTATTTAAGTACTTTTTCAAGTAATTTTCTTTTTCCTTTTTTTAACCTTTCTTTTTCTGGCATATTTTTTTGTGTAATTCTATTGTTTTTTCCCCATAATTTCTTGCTGACTTTTAAAGTAATTTCTTCTCAGGTTGCTCCTTTCTTTCCACCCATGATTTTGAAAGAAATCAGGCCATTTTGCTTGACTTTTAAAGGCTGGCACATATTAGAGTATCTGAAAAGAAAATATCAAATAAAAAACAAACAAAAAAAAAACACAAATAGGTCCTTTAAAGAAACATCATATTTTTATTGTTTGCTTCACAATGCGTTCACTAAACTTTTGTTTTCACTGTCGTTGGAGACATTTTTTTATTTTATTAATAGATAAAAACACAAGCAGAAACAAACCAATAGCAAAGAACAACAACTTTTTATCAATCATTTAGTTAGTATTCTCTCCCTCTCCCTCGGCAGCTCTGACGCGAGCCATTCAGTGGTGCATTTACGCGCCTCCTCCCAGGTGTATCTGGGGGCGTACCCCAGATCTCTCTTCGCCTTCTGATAGGAGAAGCTGAACGACGTGTTCAACATGGTGACGAGCTGCCATTTCAGCGGCGGGACGATACGTACGAAAGGTCGCAGAATCATGCACCCGATCTCGATTATGAAGCAGATGGTGTAGAGAAGCCACAGTGGGTACATGAGCTTCTCTTGAATGCTGAAGCCCAGAGGTGACATCACCACGTGGTTAAAGTCTGAATAACTCATGAGCGGTGTGTCGTCGGAAACGAAGTAAAACTTTCCTCCGATGGCGTTTCTTTTTTGTGGATCTTTGAGGCTGCGGGCTGCTTGGAGGTGCGCTGCGGCCACGTTGCCCACATACACAGGATTCACTTGGGCCTCTGGGAGAGACATACGATATAAAACATTCTTGTTTCGTATCCCATCGCCCATGTGGCCCAGCAGGAAGCGGCAGCCCTCCCCGTAGATATACATCGGCCTGAGGGCGCAGGTGGCCAGTCGGCCTCCGTTCTGGAGCACCTCGCTGTGGGCCTGCAGGGTTCGCTCTTCAGCCTCCTTCTTGGTCTTGCTGTAGGCAAACTTCAGAGTGCAGTCGTAAATCATGTCCTCGCTGCCGTTGATTATAGGATCACCTTTCCCATTCGGTCCCATCACCTCGATGGTGCTGGTGTAGATGAAGGACACCACGTTCTCTTGAATACAGGCCTCCAGGAGCAGCTGCGTTCCTGCGAAGAAAACACACTCAAACTGAGTTTACACATGTTTTTAAAAGAATCTTAATCACTATCTAGAGAAAGGCAAACTTTCTTTTACTTCAGTCACAACAACAAGAAAGTTAGCAGATTAACCTTTTGAGACCTGGATCAGTTTTCATGTGCTGTGTTAAGATTCCTTCACAGTTGTTTAAACTTTCGAAATCTGAGCAAATTGGTTTATTTTCTTTCGAAAACATGCAGAGAAAAAGCACTGAGCAATGTGAACTGTCCTGCAAATTGCAAGATATTAGTAGCTTTGGAAAATATTTTTTTTTAAAGATAAGGAAAAATGTCCAAAAGACTATATTTATAATCATCATCATTATATATTTCAAAATTATTTTACAAAATTATTAATATTTGAAAGCACTTTTTCCAGGTAATTTTCTTAATTGTTGTTGTTTTTTTTGTTTTTTTTAATATTTATGTACTTTTTTGTGCTAATTTTTGGGCCATTACGTTTTACATTGCTTATTGCCCTTTTCCCATGGCTCTGAAAGACATTGAACCAATTTGTTCAGGTTTAACTAGGAGAGCTGCATCTACACTTTTATTGAGCGATGACTGAAGTTGAAACTGTAGGAGAGAAAGTGTTTAGTCCTACTTTTCTGTGCCTTTATCTTCTTTCTTATAATAATATCATTTCTTGATAATTATTCAAGAAATGAAAATCATTTAATACATTTAAATCCGTAAGAGAAGAAAGGTGTGAAAATGCCTGAAGTTGAATTACTGAAAGAAGTTGAGGTATCGATTTCGATAAAAGTACACTTTAGCGACGTCCTTACCTTTGACATTGACCCCGTATATCTCACTGTACTCCACTGAGTCATAAACGTCAATGATGGATGCGATGTGGAAGACGATTGATGCACCTCGGCAGCTCTTTCTCAGGAAGTCACCGTCTCTGATGTCGCCCTCGAAAACACTCAACTTTGTGTCGCCTCTGCAGTCTGATACACAGAAAATCAAGAAGCAGCTCTCATAAATTAACATAAGATTTGGTTATTTTATATGTAGAATCACAATGATGGTTTGCCGGTTAAAACAGAAACACTCCCTCAAAATGTAATAATACCCAATCATTTATCGATGATAGGTCTTGGTCCAGATAGGATGCAAAAAAGCCTACAACACCTGTCTCCCACTGCCTCCCCAATCTGAACCATCATATCCTCTATATTATTTATATCCTGTATTTATATTTTGTAGTATTATCTTCTTGTATTTGTATTTGTTCTTCTGTTTCATGTAAGCGTCCTTCAGTATCATGAAGAACCTGTTTATGCTCTGGTTTTTGAAGTATCATTTTTATATGTTGAAGCATCATATTCTCTTTATGAGATAACCGAATACTGTATACTAGCTGAAGTACTCTGAAAGAAATTGGGATACTGGGAATATGAACTTGTGTAAACACCATATCCTGAATATGATGATAACTGGTATAATACTCAGTGTTTTCTGTGAAGTGCAGCACGCTATGGAGACAAACTTATCCCACTTTGAGAGTATTTCATCTAAACAATATTAGGAGAAAAACAGACAGATTTTACCCTCCAGAGTCTGGAGAAATTGTGGCTGAACGTGTTTGTCCAGCAGTCGAATCTCAGCCGCGCTCTCCTCCTCCAGCAGCAGCCTCACCAGCCTCTTTCCCAGGAATCCTCCGGCTCCCGTCACCACACACACTTCACCTCTCAGAGACATCACAGGTCAACTCTCAGCACGAGGACAAAAAAGCGTCTCTTCCAGTGGATCTGTTGAAGAGTCTTCACAAAGCAAAAGGCTTAAAGTGAAAAAAAAGAAAAATACAACTTTTGTGTTGGTGGATGTTTTGGGTTCTGTGTGAGAGCAACAGCACCTTCTGTCCTCCCAGCTGCAGCACTTTCACTTTTTGTAAACCCAGAAACTTAACCATAAAAAAAATATCTGCTCCAAGGCAGTGTGAAAAAAGGGGACGAGCTCTGCTGATTAATGTTGGAATGTGATGCCTTTGGAGATAAAATGAGGGGCTGGAACGTTTTAAATGCCAAGGACGGTTACTCTCTCTGTGGGAGAAAAACAAGGTTGATAGCTGAGTTAATAGGTTACTTTTTGAATACTTTTATGTTACAAAATGTGGACTGATACATGGTGGAAGAAACACAGGGATCTTTGACATAAGTAAAAGTACCACTATCAAAAACAAATACTCAGTTTCAAGTAAATATCTCACTTAAGTAAAAGTACAGAAGTACTGGCAGCAAAATGTACTAAAATATCCAATATTAAACTGATAATGCGAAATGGCTCCATTCAGAGGGTTATATTTATCATATTGTCATTACTGAAATTTGATTCATTGATGTTATCATGTTAGTTGCATTTCATGCTTTGAAACTTTGGCTTGATTTCTTTCAAAAAAAGAAAAAAAAATAGCAATAAAATAAAATACAATAGAATAAAAAAGAAAAATTTAAAAAGGGAAATAACTTCAAAAGACTGCTTAAAAATTATAATATTTTTTTAAATAATTTTATTTTAAAATAATTTTGAATAATTTATTATGATAATTACAAATATAGCTCTCTGGACATCTTTTTCACTAGTTTAAAGAAATAAATAAAAAACTCCAAATCTACTAATTTCTTGCAATTTGTGTGACATTTCTTTTTCTTTCATTTCCCCCATGCTTTTGAAAGACATCCAATGAATTTGCTCACAATTAAAATTATTAAATGCAGAAAGCAGAGCAAGAAAATTGATACTGATCCAGGCTTCAGAAGATTAATGTTGTCATCGTTTTAAAAGCAAACGTTGGTACATTTAAACAAAATATATCTACTTTATCAAATGAAACCTAATAAAGATCAACTTAATATTCACAGTGTGCCGTGGGGACGTCAGTGATCTCAGTCATGTGTGTGGTGGTGGATGAGTGGAAAATGTGTGCTGGTGTTGTAAAGGTGCATACAAGCAAACAAAGAAAAACGTGACAAAACCGAAGAGGGGTGGCTATGCAGCTGCAAAACTGAAGTTCAGCCCAAAACTGAGCTACCAGCTGCACACAGGCCGAAATAACCTCACACACTCGCAGGTGTTCCCAGTTGCACTAACGATCACCTGCCTGCAAGCAGAGAGCACAGAGACAGCACAGTCATCACACTTTTTATACTGTTGGGTAGTTCAATCTAAAACACTTAGTAATTCAAAAAATGATCACATGAAGCTTTAACTTGTAAGACAAAAATAGTGAATAAAAAAGTCTGTGATGGTGTAGGAGACAAAAGGGCTTATTTATATACAAGCACAGACCCATTTTTTAAGCTTTGTTTAGAAATTCAGAGCAACAGTTTAATGAAATTTGTTTAAAAGTAAAGATAAGTCAATTTTCTCCAGTTCATTACCAAAATAAAAAGATCTCTCCTGATCAAGGTACAAGGTTAGATCAGACAAATAAACCACATTTTGACATTTCAAGGTAACATTTGTCAGCTGGGTGGACAAACAAGTTTTCTGTTTTGATGAAATATAGTTGTCCATGGTTTACTCATTGAATGGCACAGTGGGTCATGTGGCTGTGTGGTGGAAATTCCAAGTGCTGCAGGATTTTAAACCAACTCTAACCAGTATTATCGTGTTTATAATAATATTTCCCACTCTTCATTTCTTAAGCAGCCAAAAACATTCAGTCTCTTGATGCTGAGTTTCTTTTGAAGTTTTTTTCTATGCAGACGATTTGCTTTTGATGATTTAAGTACAAAAGGAATACAGTGACACAAGGCCATGTCAAAAGCACTGCTCTGAGCATGTCCCAGTAACTGTCCGCTTTTCAGTGCTTGTTTTTGTAGTCCTTGGTGGAGCAGTTAATATAAGCTCTCTGTTGTCTTATCTGGAAGGTGAAGGTCCCTCATCATCATCATTCACTGGCATCAGATGCACTGAAGAATCGGCGAGTTTCCATTACAGATTTTCATAAAACTCTAGCAATATTTTCGAAATGTCGATAAAACACAACTGCGAGATGACTGCTTGTCGATTGAGTGATGTTATGCGACGTCTCTGTGGAAGAGGACCAGCTCTCTATAAATGGCTCATTATCAGGCAACAAAAACACAACTCTTAGTTTCAAGTGATTATACACTAAAGAAAACATACTTACCTTTAAAACACTACATATTAATATAGATACACAAAACATAACAAATCAAACATTTATCCAACCATGTTTGTGCATCTCTGTTGGATCTGTGCTCTAATTGACTCAGTTTTATATGGAAAAATGTGGCTTTTAAGAATTAGTTACAAGCTTAATTGGGGAATTTCCAGTTGAAGTTAAAGTTCAAAATCATAATAAAAATATGCTGTCAGGCTCACATCTCATGACTTGGCACCACCCACCTCCGATATCATGAACATAGTTTATGAGCCACATTTTGGAGTTCATGAGCCACATTTTGGAGTTCATGAGCCACATTTTGGAGTTTGACACTTCATCTCAGGTCGTGCGTCATCATGGACAACAGTCATACAGTTCAGCATTAGCAGGATAAAGTTATTGTTGTTTTTGGTCTATTTCTGACATGCATGCATGACCTGTGTGACGGATTTTGAGGCCTCTGAAAATATCAAACCATGACCACGAGCAGCGCACAAGTCATACGTTTGTTCAGAATCATTTTTCTCTCATAGTGTCCTATTTGATCATCACTCAAGTAAAACATTTATCTACATGCACCAGTGAGCTCTGTCCCACCACAGCCTGAAAAGAGGAAAATCCAGACTGCACTCAATAATTCAGCCTGTTCTCATTCCTAACTCATAAAATGGCGCTGCTTTGACAGTGCTTTTGGCTTAAGTTTGTGACACCAAAAGACCCCTTTTGCATGTGCATGAAATGCTGCTGGACGGTGTCAAATGAGAGCGCAGATCGATGGCCGTGTTATTATTTATCATTATTATTGCAGTGTCCGCATGAAATGTGGCAGGATTTGCATCAGGTTTAACTGCTGACAGTTATGACGTAATACAAAGAGTATGAGGGTGCAAGGGCGGTGCATGGATCCTACAAACCGCAGGCTTTCATCCAGGAGTTCAGTGTTTGCTTTCCTTCTGAATGTGATGTTTATTTCTACCCCTTAACATGTGCGTCTTTCGACTTGTCCTAACAATCGTTCCAACATGTGCATTTGTTGACGTCCTGGCGTTGGTTGCCATGTACTTGTGTTGTCTAAACATAACCACGTGCCCCATCATCCCACCATAAGCATTTGTTGACATCAAGGTTATGCCATCCCAGAATGTAAACAGCAGATGAGAAGGTTACATAAAACGTAATTAATAGATGTCCACTGCAAAGTAGAAACATCTGGCGAGTTGGGATGAGAATGTGTTGAATAATTCATCAAGTCGAATAAGCATAAATTAGATCATTTCAAATACATTTCAAGGAGTATTTTGATCCTCTCCTGCTACATTTTTTCCAGCACTGATGGTGTTAACCTTGCAGATCACAAAAATTGTCCAATGGCCAGTCTGAGTCTGGTTAACCATATGTTTTGTTTGATACACAGGCCCCAGGATCTAACAAATCGCCAGAAAAAATGTCGGCATTGTACGAATCTGCAAAAATGGATGCATTACACACGTCGTTATTATGTAGCAGATACATTGAAACCTTACATTTCAACATCGCTGTGGTTAACGGTTCATGTTTAGACACAAAAACCACTTATGGTTAGGAAAAGATCTTCGTGGCTTAAAATACCCACTTTTCATTACACCGACAGAACACGCAGCAATATTTCATTAAAAAAACAAACAAACAAACAAAAAAAACACCCAGTTTGTTGTTTGTTGGACTTTTGCAGGCATTTTGCCTTTGTGGCACGACATCCACCATCACCTCTACTTCTCTGATAATAAAATCAGCTGATGTACGACACTGTAGAAACTTAAATATGATACTTATGAAACATACAAATGTAAAGTATCAGTGGTTTTTTTAAAATGTCCAATACCGACATTTTCTTCTGCTGTCTGGGCTGCAATGTTTGTGGTCCTTGGTGTAGCAGTTGATATCACAGCTGTCTGTTGTCTTATCTGGAAGGCGAAGGATGAAGTCCCAAGGACGCTTTCATCGTCATCCACTTGGATCAGATGCAATAAAGAGTCTATGTGTGCGTGTGTATTTGTTAATATGTTTGTGCCTGTGCAAGTTTTCTTGTGTGGCCTTAATTGACAGTGAACAATGTGACGATTGTGTTCAACATTTTATTTTATTTTCATAACTCTGCATATATATAAACATACAAAACATAACAAATCAAGCATTTCTGTACATATGTGTTGAATCTCTGCTTTGATGGGCTCACTTTTATTTGGAAAATCATGGCTTTCTGTGGTTTTTACAAGCCTAATTAACAGATTTTCCAAGAAGAATTTCCAATTTAAGTTCCTTAATGACATTTTGCCATCCGTGTGTGACACAAAGAGTTCGGCTGACAGTCAACTGAGAGCCACAGTGTTAACAGGATAAAGGATCATTGTTTTTGGTCTATTTGGTCTATTCTACAGGGTTAATCTGATTGCTTTTAGTCACTTTGACCTGCTAAAAATAAATACTTAGTTTCCAATTGATCAAAGCCAATTTGAGATGGAGTTTGGGTCTGATCTTTCATTGATATTTATATTGCTAAAACTGAGGAGTGAGAGACCAATGAGTGAGGGAGGACAAATGCTACATCGCTCACACTAAGTGCAAGGACATGAAAAAGCATTAAGGTTATAAACAGATGAAGAACTTTCAAACTGTTGAATGCTAATGTTAGCTTTGCACCTGCTTCTGCTTACAGCCCACGCTGTTTCCTGTTTTGCCTTTTTTTCACCGCAGCATGCAGCTTAATTTTGTCATGCCAATTCTGGTCTGACAGAGTCAGAAAGCCCCCTTCTTTGGTGCAGTATCAGCTCTTAGCCGTTGGCAGCGGACAGTCCTGTATCTGAGCCTCGTCCACTGACCCCTCTGGCAGATGAACGGTCATCGTACAGGCACGAATCCCCCCCAGAGGCTCCAGCACGTTGAACACTCTGTCCCACACATCCTGCTCTGGATCGTACCGCTGCACAATGTCAACCATGCACCTGCTGTTCCACGAGTATCCTCCCACCACGTAAATGTGCCCGTTAAACACCGTCACGCCGACGTCGCTCTGGCCCCGTGACATTGGTGCCACCACTGTCCACTGGTCCGTGTCTGGGCTGTAGTATTCGCAGCCCAGGACGTCGTCGTAGTCACTGCTGCCTCGGAAGTGATTCCCGCCCATGACGTAGAGTCTGTCGCCTACGGTGCACATGCAGTGCAGGCCGCGGAGCTCCATCATGTCGGCACGACGACTCCACTTGTCGGCAGTGGGATCGTAACACCACAGCTCCTTCTGGAAGGTGTCACGAGTAATGCCACCTGTGTGGCGATAGATAAATAACAGTATGTTACAAATAATCCTTAAAAAAATATCATACATGTGTTTCACTAAAAGAGGAAAATGTTTACACTTAATCATGTCGTAAATATTAATGTTTTCCATTTTTGAAAAGTGTAGGGTTGCAGCTGATTCCGGCCACAGTACTAAATGGTGTGAGGATCATTTTGTAATGCAAGGAATAATTATTATTTTTGCAAATGAGTTGTAATTTTAAAGCGGCTCAAAAACTCATAAAACTTTGCAATTGCATCAGAATTGTTTTACATACACACACACACAAATAAAAGTGGGTATGCACATTAAACATCTCAAGAATTAAAAAAAAAAGTCTCTTGGAGCTGTACTACAAATCCAAGGGGAATTTTGAATATTCTGTGCAATTATTATTATTATTATTATTATTATTATTATTATTATTATTATTGATAACTGTTTTTGCCCTTTACAGGGGTCATACTTTAAGGGACTCTTACAGATTTAACCTGATCAACCTCCAATTTGGTCTGTCTTATCTAAAGACATTTACAACAAGAATTTTTTACCCAAGAAAACTTTGTTCTCAGGAGGATGAGAAAATATAAGTGTATGTGGGAGAGTCTGTGGTAATGGTCAAGTTGTTTTCGGTGGCCAACAGACGTGCCACACGTGAACACACTTCCTTGCATGTAGGAAGTACACAATATATCCAATACTGTGTTGCTCGCGGGTGGGAATCAGTTGCATGAAGTACAGGAGCTCACACAAATTGACTTCTCAAGGAAATATAGTCCAGCATTTAGCAACCTACAGGGAGACAAGTATATTTCTCAGAAGCAGGCAGAACAAAGTAAATTAAACACGACTGACACTAAAAATGAGGCCAGGAACAGTCTCATGTCGAGTTGTGTAAGTATGTCAGGCAGTTATTTGTGTTAAAATGGTGTAGACATAACATGCTGATAAGCTAAATGCTCGCTGGTTTGTATTCTAAATCTTTCTCTCTTGTAGTGATCCACAGTTGCACATAACATGAAATGACAGATATAAAAAAATACAACTTTTAAATTTCCATGCAGTTTTAAACATTTCACTTATTGCTCAAGTCTGTATTTATTGTTTAGTTTATGCTGAGCCTGAGTTTTATTTCAAAAACTGGCAGGTGTAATGAAATAAATATACGATGTATATATACAAAATGTGGTGTTAAAGTACTAATTTATAGCTTTTGAGAGTTGTTGGTTTTAATTTGTCGCTTTGTACTATGACCCACTTTAACCTCAGGTCTGTTTATGTTTCCTGCTTCTCAGTCCTACATGTGAAACTTGTGTTTCGGCTCACAAAAGCGGGTTTCCTGTCCAAGGTTGCTTAGAAACCTGCCTGATATCAGGCTGAGAGTGGTACATGAGAGTTTGCTGCTTAACAGGAAGTGGTTTCAAATCCGCCAGCCATGCAAGCTTTGTCAATAATTCATTTTGTCGAAATTGAACTGTTTTTTTGTTTTGGTTATAAATGATCCTAACAAAAAACAGCTTTAAATGCAATTAAAAATGATATACTCAAAGATCCCTTCACAGCTCCAAGTCCTACAGCAGACTGAGCTGTTCAGACTCCAAACTGACGGCAGACATACCTGCTAGTTTCAAGTTATTTATTATCAATTGCACAAGCGGTTGTTGTGAATGAAAATCTCAGGGTCTCAGGCTCCCAGGCTTATTGCAGGGGGTCAAGACAAAACATCATTATTAATTATCATTTGAAGTATTTGTCTTGTACACACACAAGGACACATAGGCGACACTACACACACTCCTGCCAATACTCCCTGTTGACAGGCATTTTACGCAGCTGCTTGGTATTAGTCCGAGTGTAAGTGTACACGGATTTTACAAAATATCTCCGTCCACACTAGAAAAAACATCTCTTAAGGCTCCACTCGCTACAAAGTTAGAAAAGTATACAGACTACCGTTACCTTTTCGAAAACACTTATTGGAGATCTCGTAACTGTTGGTTCGTTAAACATAAAGATGAAGAAATTGAAAGATATGAATGACTCGTGAAAGTTTTCCTTCCACTCCTCATCAACAACAATTTCACTCTTAAATGTTTACCACCATTATTGGGTTGATGCTGAAATGGACCAAATGTCCCTGGGCGCAGCAGACACCGCTGGAGTAGTTTTGCAGCAGTTCGCAACTTGCAAAAAAAGCAGAGACAACCAAGACAGACACTCTTTATTATTTACCAGGCTGTCAAGGCAGCAAATTAGACACCCTCCGTCGTTTACTTTCCACAATAAAAGACCAAGACTCAGGGCATTTTGCTGAGAAGCAACCAAACAGAAGCAGCTTTCACAAGACAACGGTGTATTTTCAGAGCTCACCATGAGCTTTTTAGCTTTGCTCACTGATCTCTGAGCCCTTCAGGTCCTTATTTGTTCTGACTCTGTGCAGCACTGAGTGAACACCTATGTGTCCACAGACCGTGACATTGTTTATCCTTCATTTCTGGATTTCGGTAACGTCAGCAGAATCTCAATTAGATCTTAATGCTGATAGGTTATCACAACATAGTGTCACGTGAAATTCCTGCTCAAGTTGAAAAATTTCAACTTGTGCGATGGACACAAAGACGCAAAATACATGTTTTCTCTAAGATCCCACTGTGTCCAATGTGTCCATCTCGCAAGTAAATTCAACTGGCGTGAATTTACTTGTATGTTGACTTGCTTTGTGTCCACATCACGTTTGGTGTGAACACACCGTAATGACTACTTTACGCTTAAACTTATTGTGTGTTCACACCAAACATGCGTGGAAAGTGAACATAGGGTGTGTAATTTGCTGCTGTGACAGTCTGATAACTAGTGTTAGTGTCTTGGTTGTCTCTGCTTCAGGGCACGGAGCCTGCGTGTTTACATCCAAATTTCTCTTGTATTTCACTGCAAACCACGTTAGCCGTTAGCTGCCTCTCCTAGCTACCGCAGGCACAACCACAGCTGTTGAGGGTGAAGTTTTGCGAGTTGCAAACTGCTCCAAAACTATTCCAGCTGCCGTATATGTGTGAGTAATGCAGTAATGAATTTTTTTTTTATGGCGTTTTGGCACAGCATCACGCAGTACTAAAAAATATGACAAATTGGTAGTCTTCCATTGTGCAACAATGCAACAGTGAGCATGCATGTATTTGAGGAAATGACATTGTTTCCCAAACACTAAGTTGTAAGTACATGTCCACAGAGAAAACTCTAACTGGGGTTTTGAAAAATATTCACCTTAGAAAGTGTTTTCAAAAATCTGTTTTAGTGATGTTAAACTCCCTTTTATACCTTTTTTAAAATCTTCATAGGTGCAGACAGGGTAAGGTAAGTAAGCCCAGAGTTATGATTTATGATTTGATCACAAAGTGAAGGTGTCAACAGGCTCATAGCAGGTTAAGGTAACAGAAGCTCACATATAAAAGTACAAAGCAAGAAAGAAACAGAGTGAAACAACTGATTAAATATCTGCAGAGCTGCTGAAAAAAGTGGGAACAGGTGTGTAGATGGGTGGGGCAGTCAGGTGATGGGGGGGGTGCCTGCAAATATTGTATATCAGACTGTTTTATGCATCAGGAGTCCCAAACACTTAAAAAAAGTTTGTTTGAACAACGACTGTCCTCTCTCAGTAATAAAGGCAGAAGTTGTATGATGTGGTAAGACAGCTGTAAGAAAAAAAAAAAAAACGTACTGCGGATGTGAGGTTGGATAATCGAGCATGCAGAGCATGTGTCATCAACAGTGCTGACTATGTGTCAAAGTTGCGTCCCCCCGAGAGCTTGCAATGTTGGTTTCGTTTGACCACGAAGGCAAGCTTTCTGTGAGGGCAAACATGACCATGACCTTTCCTTTACCACTTAGTTCTTGCTAAACTTAACCAGACATGAATCGTGCAGGTAGCAGAACAAAAAAATGGTCATTTGAGTCATTTCTGAAACAGTCGCAGCGGTAGTGTAGGAAAGTTTTGTTTTGTTGTTTCGGTATGAAGACCTCATACAGTTAATCTATTGTGCCTAGTTTTGGGTGTGTCTGCAATAAAAGCAACACATTTGCACTTATTTCAATCTTCTTGATAAATGACAAAGGATCAAGAGACTGGAGAATCAGACATAGTTTGAGCTGTGTCTTGAACAGTGCTTTCTCTTACCCGAGATGTACATGAGGTCCCCGTGGACTGTCCCAGCATGTCCATAGTGAGGCTCCACCATGTTGGTCACAAATGTCCACTCATTTTTCTTCAGGTTGTAGCACTCCACCGTGTCTGCAGGTGACGAAAAATATTTAAGAAAAGTTTAACTTTATTTGAGCATCAAGTCTAATTTCATTCCTGTCGTCAGAATTTTTTTTTGACATTGTACATTTTTACAAACCACAGATAAGTTATATTTGCGCATTACTATGTAGCAAATAACTTGAAACTTTAGGTTTCCATAACACTGTGGTTAACATTTGGCTAGGTTTAGGCACAAAAACCACTTGGTTACACTCAAGAAAAGATTGTGTTATGCTTTCGGCTAAATCCTGGCTAAAAAGGCAGCAATGTCTCGGAAGAAAAACGGCAGATTTTCATGTCTTACAAAGTCACATGAAACACAGCAATAACTCGCTAAAACACAACCGGTTGCGTTGTTTGTTTGTCTTTAACTGTGAGGTGCAGTTTAGCAGGCATCTCACCTAGCTATCACCCCCCCCCAGGCCCTGATGACAAAGTCAGCTCATAAACTACATCACTTTGGAAACAATGATATGATATGAAACAAACAAATGTAGCATATCTGTAGTTTGAAGAAACGTACAATGCCAACATTGTTTTTCTGACCACTTGGCTGTGATATGATAAGTTGTGGTGTATTCCAAAATGTCTTATCTAATGTTTTACCCAACCAAATTTACATACACATACATGTACATTACTTGTAGTTTTGCTGTTATGTTGGGTTGCATAACATAGTGAAGTACATATGATACTGTATATTTGTGGTTTGCAGTAATGTACAATGCCAACATTATCCTCTGAACACTGGGCTGTGTGGAGAGGCAGAACAAATTGGCCATAATACAATGTAAAAACCCATTATGATATCATGTGACAACAATTTAGCTTTACATTATTTTTTAAAAATGTATCTGCATTAAAATACAGATATCTGTTGACAGAGATTTACCAAAGTGATGCCTTAAGAGGCTCATTGTCATCTGGCGATATTCAGGATTGCCAAACAGCAGACAGACAGTGTGTGCATTTAGCAGCTAAAGAGACAGATATTCCATTAAGAGTTGGTGGAGACCAAAACAGAGCTAAAAGTGAGAGTGAATATAGGTCCCACATTTATCAGGCTGCCAGGAACACAACAGCTATTGTAGGGCAAGAATTAGCAGCTCACCGATCTCTCCTGAGGCGTTCCTTCCTCCGACTGCAAACAGTTTCCCCTTCAGAGCGCTCAGGTGGAAGAAAGTCCTCTTCTCGTTGAGTGAAGCAATCTGAAGCCATTTGTCGAAGCGCGGGTCGTAGCGGTAGGCGCTGTCTATGGCCGTCTTACCTTTGGTGTCATAAGTGCTCTGGCCTGAGACGTCAACAAGACTCAGCGTTAGAAAGTGAATAAAGTGGAGGACAAATTATAGCGAGTCAGTAATTTTTTTGGAAAAGCGTTCAGTTATACTTTGAGTCTGAATGATGCATGATGACCAATTGTGTAACCTCCAAAGGTTAAGCTTAACTCTTGTTAGATTAGTTTAGGTCCATGGTTCATATCAACAAACGAATAAGAGCTTTCAATCACACTTATACTGGGCTCCTACTATTCTGTAGTTGCATGGACAATGATTGACATTTTAGGTGCCTCTATATGGTGTTTTATATGTGTGTAAAAACAACAAACAAACAAAAAGTGACCTCAAGAAAGAGTTTAAAAAAATCCTACATATTTTTAATTTTTTTCCAGAAAAATAATTTAAAAAATTATAATTACAAGAATTATAGATATACTTCTCTGACCTCCAACAATGAAGAGGAAGCCGCCGAGCAGAGCCACCCCATGCTGGTAACGCGGCACCTCCATGGGCCTGAGCGCTCTCCAGTGGCCCGTCTTTTCATCATACAGCCTCAGCTCCCGGCTCACCACCAACTGCTGTCGCATCACACCGCCCAAAGCCAGAATGTGGGTGTCGTCTGAGCGTATTTGTGTCCGCTCGGTCTGCAGAGATGGCTGCATGAAAGGCATCATCTGGTAGTTGCTGGCCTCCAGAAGGAGGTTGACACAGGCCGTCTCAGAGCGCATCATGGAGTCTCCTCCCTCTTCGTCGTCCTGGGAGATCTGTATCAGCTCACTGGGGCTCATCAGCGGGAAGCGAATGTTGCGCATCAAAGCATAGACGGAGGAGTGGTGAATGGGGATGTTGTGTTCCAGCCATCCTCTGGCGATGTGGTAGAGCTCCATCTCAGAAAAACCCTTCAGGGAGTTGTTGGCGAGGGCGTTGGCCATGCTGGTTTCAGACAGCTGCAGGTAGCGGCCGCACTCCACCAACGCCGAGAGGTTCTGGCTCACAAACTCACCTACATTTGATACAACAAAGAAGATCAACGATGATTGTCATGATCAGCTAGTTTATCTTAGTTTCTGAACCAAATGGATGCCCAAAATAAAAATCTTTAGTTTCGTGTAGGATTTGGGAGAAGTTTCAACTGGGTGCAATCTGCAGCCCTCACCAGTAGATGCCCCCGAAAAAACCCTAAATAATACTTAAGAATGGAAAAGTCGGTTTAATCTTTTTAAACCTGAGCGTTGTTATGATTTGTTTTAAAAACTTAGAGGGCAACTTAACCAGGGGATGGACAAAAAATTGCGATCTGTTAAAATATTACAAGAAAATTACCTAAAATTAAGCACAAAAAGATGGGAAAAATAAACAAGAACATCTCCTGGAAAAGTATTGGAAAAAAGGTATTTATTATGTTATTTTTTTAACAAAATTGTAATTATAAAATTATAATAATTATGACTATAGGTTTCTGGATACTTAAAACAGTTTTTAGGTAAAAAAGAAAAAAAAAAATCTTGAAAATTTGTGGGACATTTCTTGCCAAGTTAGTCATTACTTTTTTTTGTTAAAAAATAGAAACAAAAAAATCACACCGATTTTGCTCACTTTTCAAAGGATCAAAGCTTGTGAAAGGCATCTGTAAGCAACACAAGAAAACTGATGTTGATCTAGGGTTCAAAGGGTTATATAATGAAGTGACAGACTGGTTTTGGGATTGTTGAGTGTCTGAAGAGTTGGAAAAGTGTAACACAGAAGCTCTGATCACACCTTTCACCTCATTTAAGTATTTATAAAGAAGAAAGAAATGAAATGAATGAAAAAAAGATTATTTTTTTTTTACTGTGCTCACCTATATTCAGCTGAACATCCTCCAGGAGCAGGTCTGTGGCGATACGCTCCACTTCCACACAGTTATCAATAGTGATCTGCATTTAAAAACACCACATAAAGGGAATAAAGTCATATGATTAAAAAGAATGATTGTCTTTTGTACAGTGACACTGAGAGAGAGGGCATTTAAGGGCAGTAAAACACCCAGAGGGATCTGACAGCTTAATGAGCGAGACCTCCTTTTATAGCTGCAGCTGAATTTATGCATCATCATAAATTTTCTCACCTCGCTGCTCAGAAGCTGATTGCAGAAGCTCAGGACGGGCATGACCTGCAAGAAGTTTGCAGCCTCCAGCGTGTCCTGGAGATTACCCATGTCGAGGCTGACTTTGGATGTGTAAATGAAGTCTATTATGTTCTTTAACCCAGACTTAGTAACCCCATGCAGCTTGATCTCTCTCATCTCCTGCTCCCTCATGCCTCCTGCACAAGGACAAAACAAAGTACAAAGACAAAAGGTGAACGATGATCTTGCATCATCGCAGAAGATGTGTCTTATGGTGGTGTGATGACAAACTGCACAGTCAGCAAGACACAAAGACGCAGCTGAGGCTGTCGAGCCTGCTGTGAGGATAATAAAGGTACTGTAGTTAATTATGTTGCCAAAGATAACAACTGTGAAGCTGGAAGTTCAATGCAGAAGTGATTTAAGTTCTTCCTCTTTCTTTTACTATTCATGAATGTTTGTTTTATAATGAAAGTATAAGTAGTGGCACCCTGATAGCAATAAATGTGTTGGTTTTTTAAACACAACAATGTCTGAATTTAAAAGAAAAAAACATAAAAAAAACCCTTCTTTTTGTGGCATGATTCCCAGTGGAAACACAGTAACAGGTCCCACTTTCTGTTGTGTTAGGCTGCATTACATAGTGGAGTATTACACCATGTCTTGAGCTCAAAAGTTCATTCTCCACCTGATTAAACAAGAAGTTTCACCTGTGAACATTGCCTTGAAATAGTCACTGGATGAAGCCATGATGACTCTGTGGACGGGGAAAGTCTCTTTGCTGTCTCCAGGAACCAAAATGACATCACAGAGAGTCTCGTCTGCCCGAAAAGCATCAAAGCCCTGCAAGAAAAACAATGATTTTTTATGTATGAAGGCGCCACTGAAATGGACAATTATTTCACAGAGTGTTTGCAGATATTAAATAAAATGATAATGATGAATAGCTTGACATGTTAGACAGTTTGTGAAAAATTGGATTTTAAAGATGTTTTTTTACCTTTTGTTTGGTGCAAGATAAATTATTCAAAAAAGAAATAAAATACACCTCGTAACAGGAGACAACATGTAATCAGCCACTGTTAGGTAAAAAAATGATAAACTGGTGAAAAAGCTATACATCAACTGTACATTCAGGGCCAGAGTACAACTCCACCCTGAACTGATGATTAGGGTGACGGGGCATCTCCCACCAACTCCAAAGATTTAAGAAATAATTTTCTTCTGTGTTTGTGCCCCAAAATAAGTTATTATTAATAAGTGACAATTATATACCTGCAACACGGCTGCTCCATGCAGAGAGCTACTGAACACCTTGGCTAGTGGCCGAGGGGGAAGTTTGGGCTTTGTGGCTTTGTCTGGGCGTTTAGGTGGCATTTCTACAGGAGGGGGGAGAGGAGCTGGAGCCGGAGCTGGAGGTGGAGCAGGAGCTGGTGGAGAAGCACGGTCATCTGTTGAGAACAGATATGAACAGATGAGGAGAGTCATCATGATGCTGTTGTTGCTGCAGGTGAAGAAAACTGCTGGGTCCTGATAAGTTTTGTCAGATTGAGTATAACTGTGTGAATAGAAATCAAGGAGCCAGTAAACTCACACACCTTGTCTGTCAGGTGGAGCAGGAAGTCTCTCCGGCTGAGCTGGAGGTCTCGGAGGATCCCTGGACTGATGCCTGCTGCCCAGGCGAGACAACCTGCGGCTCAGCCTCCCCGGCCCGCTGTCATCTCCACTTCCCCTGCAGAGGAGGATACTTATATATTATACTTTACTGACTCAGTTTTGAATCCACAACAAACTGACACTAGAATTTCTTTGCAGTGCAATCTGAATGTGTGAATAATAGCAGCAGACTGAACAAATAAGTATTATAAACAGTTTTCAGTTTTGTCTCTCAATACTTCCTCTTGGATTGTGTACAAACACCACTTTCTTCAGGTAATTGCAGACCTTAACTACATACATGGTCTAAAGTCTGACTTTTATTATCAGTAATTTATAGCTTTTGATTAATGGAGTTTGTTTCTTGGAAGGAACCCTGTAGCTCACAAAAGTCAGTTATCTGTTTTTTTATTGTGTGTCCTGTGATCTGAAAAGGAGGAAGTGTTTTCATGTGAACCACTTCTGCTTAAAGCTGTTTCCTGACACGCTGCCCACATACAGTAAGACCAGGTGGAATTTAAAGTATAGTAGAAAATACTGAAAGGAAGAAACATTACAACGAACTACATAATGTACATTATGTAAAAAAATAATTTACCTTTTATCCACCTGACATGGGAGTTTTTAGCTTGTTTTCCAGTCAGATAGTGCCATGAAGAATTGTTAGTTTTTCTGTTTGAATT
Organism: Plectropomus leopardus; assembly: GCF_026936395.1. Classification (NCBI taxonomy): domain Eukaryota; kingdom Metazoa; phylum Chordata; class Actinopteri; order Perciformes; family Serranidae; genus Plectropomus; species Plectropomus leopardus. Next base: position 31,401,616 of record NC_142185.1, on the reverse strand, counting down.
TACTGTGTGTCCTGCTGGGATAATCTTAGCTGAGTGTTTTTGTGCATATAACCACACGCTAACCAGAAAATAATTTAATCGTAAAGTTTTGACGTTTTCAATACATAATAACATACAAATGCAATGTATCTGTGCTTTGCAGAAACGTAATGAGTTACTAGTGTTAGACAAAGGTGTTGGAATATGATGGGAAAAAAGGTGCAATATCACTGAAATGTAAATATACTGAAGTCCAAGAAAACACATTACCCCATTTCATTGGCCTCTTCTGGTTGAAGACGCTGGTTGTTACGCTGGTTAGACTTCCTACATGGACACAAAATAAAAGCTTCAATGACAGAAATAGATTTTATGAGTGAAGCAGTATTATTTTTTAGGGTAGAGAGTTTAATGTTTGCACCCCAGAAGAAGGCATCAACAGGAAATGTTCATCCAGGTTTATGCAAAACATACATTTTTCTGTAATAATGCTAATCTTTGACACTATTTTTATGTCTCTCTCAACTGGTAGGTCATATTTATCTTAGAGTTTATTTATTTTGTTCATTTTACAGAGTTATTTACCTTGATTTGATGGTATCTTTTTCACAGTGTGATAATATACAGTATATGCGTTTGAAGTGGCCTTGCTGTTGGCAGACAGTAAAAATGACTCTAAACTTGACTTTAGACCTTTTCTAAATCTTTTTAGCAAAACTGTCAAACCTTTTATCAAACAAACAGCATTTATCTTTCTTAATATGTTTGACAAACTTCGTGGGCAGTGAAACGTCTGAGGTTTTGTTTCCTGCACAGTGAAGCATTTATTTCCGATACATTTCCGTTTGTGTGTTTTTCATCAGAGTGAATCAGTCATATCAGTGGGTTTGTGTTTTTTTTTAAACAGCAAACAGCTGACATATGGCACAGCTTGCTTACAGGGCGCCAAATCTGAGGCAACTTTAGAAAAGGGAACCTGTGTCCGTTATCAAGTGTCTAACTACTAGTGAATTGGTGATGAGCAAGACTTCAATTTAGAAATAGCAACTTATTCAGACTTAGAACGTTTGAATTTATAGTTAACTTGACAGGGTTTTTTTGGAAGTGGCTGTGGCTCAGGAGGTATAGCAGGTCTTCTACTAACTGGAAGGTTGCCATTTTGATCCTCCAGTCAACATGTTTAAGTATCCTTGGACAAGATACTGAACCACAAATTGCATCGGTGTATGATTGTGCATGAATGTTAAACTGAGAAGCAGGTAGCACCTTGTACAGTAGCCTCGGCCACCAGTGTGTGAATGTGTGTGTGTAAACAGGTGAATGTGACTTGTTGTGTGAAAGCGCTTTAAATGGTCAAATGACTAGACAAGCGCCTCACAGGTGCAAGCCATTTTTTGTTTTGTTACATAAAAAAGACCATATTATAAAGGATTGTGGTAGAATGAGTATTCTTGTGGTACCACCATCTTTGAAAGGCAGAATAAGGAACTTTTTGGGTTTTCCATGTTTTGTATTTATCATGACAAAAAAGAGCCTCATATGCGTGCTAATAAGCAACTAGTTCATGGTGAGTATGTGTACCTTAATATGTGTACCATACCATACATCTAAAAATCCTGCACACTATATATTCTTTATATAGACATGTATACTGGAAATGTATATACTGTATACAACCACCAACTCCATATATATTATGTAAACATATATCTAAATATATCTAGAACTGTTTCCCTTTGTATTTCTTTTGTCTACAGCTTTGATAATCAACTTACAGCCCACAGGACAAATCTGGCCCTTGATAGGGTGCCAGTTGCCCCCAGTGAAAATAAATTGATTCACTCTGGGATTTTCTTGTACTTTCAAGGTAAATAAGGTGCCAGAATGCAGAAAGAGCATCAAAACAGAACTTGTTAAAAACAAAAAACAAAAAAAAAAGTGCTACTGGAGGACCCCTGGGCAAAGCATGTTGAGTATCCCTGGTCCACAGAGAACCTGACTCAAGACATTTGGTCACTGTTGCTTTTTTATATACAAACCTGTTTTTCACCTACTTATTTTAGTTTATTTTACCTTTTACCCTTTCCAGTGTTGTTGTCCTTTGTTTTTCACTGTATTTCTTTTTTCTAGCTTCCTGTAAATTGTTCTGTGTGTAAATACACTGAAAGCAACTTAAAACTGCAGTCAACTGCATACTTGACCATTAAAGCTGAGCGGACAGGTGTATTTGTGAAAGGACACATTAACTCATCACAAATACTTACAAAACATAATTAAAGTGAGTGAAATGAAATTCAGCCTAAATGTACCTCCCTGTACCGCTGAAACAGTCCTACAGATAAATCTATGGTGCTTTACTCTCATGTACTGTCCCTGCTGTTTCCTCACATGGATCCACACCTAAAACAAACACCTGTGGGTGACCTACCTGGAAGAAATCCTCCTCAGCAGACTGGACCCGAGGCCTCCCTCCAGCCTGCTTGTCTACCCAAAACTCTGAGAGGAACGCTGAGCAGAAGACGTCTGCTGCAGTGGAAGCAGCTGGTTGGAGAGTCAAAGCGTCGAAGCGAGCATCAATGTTTCTTTGCCTGAACCGAGACCTCAGTGACTTCCTGTGCTACTTCTCTTTCTCACTGTTTGCGCTTTCTTACATCTCCCCACCCCAGTGTGACAAGCAGCAGAAAGTGCCAAAATCTGTTCTCTAAAGTTTTGAATTGAGCGTATATGCACACAAGCAGGCCGTTGATTGCCTACACACATAAGACAAGTATGAAGAACCCAAATGCAGAAGTGTGTCGTCTAACATCAATTATTCTTACACTTAATGGTATTTTTTATGTCTTTTGCTGTATAAAAGATAAAAACATCCCAATCCAATGCAAAGACAACATGCTAAATGGTCTTTTGGCCTTTAAAAGTGGCAGTTTGTCGTTCGTGGGAATCTGAACTGATGCTAAAACAGTGTAGAGCCATAGATCAGTGTTTAAAAACACATCTTTTCCCTCTTACCTGTAGCGCCATTTATCAGTCTAGATTGTTTTGGTGTGAGTTACTGAGTGTCGGAGATATCTGCTGTAGAGATGTCTGCCACTCGGTTTGTGGTGCTCACAATCTGAGCAAAAAAATGAATAAATCAATAAAATTTAAAAATTGAATTTTGTTTTTGAAAAACTCAGCAGCAATGTCTCTTGACCTGGTTACTCAAAATAATCCACGAACCTTGTTGTGAACAGTTTCATGTTAGATCAGTTTCATTTCTGCCGAACTACACCCAACATCTGTGTCGGCGCGCAAAAGTGTGGATCTACTACTAGCTTACCGAGCATCACCGAGCTAGCTATTTTTACAGCTCAGCTGAGGAGGGCACGATTAGTGCATACGCCTCACACTATCACAAGCACTAACCTCTCGTCAACATATCCTCATAGATCGGTTCATAAGATATCTACGGAATTAGCACCCCACGAATGATGTCATGTTTGGTACTTCACAGAAAATTACACAGGTCAGCTTTAGGCAAGTTACATAGATGAGGTTTTGGAAAAGAAACATGGCTACGGGTCGTCATGTTAAATACTCAAACGTAAAGTTACGATTAGGTCTCGGCATACTAAAGTTAAATAGGTTAGGATAAAGAAACGAAACGTGGTTGGGCATCATAAAGTTATGTGCTTAATAATGTAAGTTGTGTAGGTTAGATTTAGGGAAAGAAGTATGGTGATGACATACTGTTAAATAACTCACTTAGTTTCACATGGTACTGAACACTGGTTATATATTAATTGTGGTGCAGTATTTTTGTCGGTATATGAGCGAGCACTGCAACAACCTGAATAGATGCACACTTCAGTCTGTGCGATGATACGGATGGCAGGTGTAGTTCAGTAGAAAGAAATGTAGTTCCTACATGAAACTACTCACAACAAGGTCTGTGGGTTATCTTGAGTAACTGGGTCATGATTTCTGGAAAGAGACATTGCTGTTGAGTTTTTCAAATGCATTTTTGGCATTTTGAGCACCACAAGCCGGGTGCCTTTTAGTTCCATTGTATTGGAAAGAGGGCAGACATCTCCACGACTGATACCTCAAACACACGCCAACTCTTGGAAAGAGGAAAGAGGAAAAATGTGTATTTTTGATTTTGGGGTGAGTCCCTTTAAGAATAAAGCTGGGAAACAAAAACAAAAGACAGACTTCTGCTCCACAACTATGTCTGTTTGTATCTGCTTATAAAAAAAAAAAATCCAAAAATGGAGCAGCAGATCTTCATCACCTCAGCAGGCGTTTATTCAACCACAATCACCATCAGCATCTCAAACCGTAGTGTTCGTCATTATCAGTCAGCTTGGAAACTAAACCAAATTACAAGCTTATGTCTCATTTCATGAAAAGTGCCTCCATCGACTCCAATCCAAAATCTAAAAAAAACACTTTCATTATTCACTTGCTAAATCTGCCGCCGACCCTCATCTTCCCCAAGACACCGTCTCACTCGGACACTCTTGCATGAAGCTGTTTAGCATGTTTCCTGACATGATAAAGTCATGAGTTCTGAGATGAACATCTTTCAGTTTCTTTGTCCCAGGCTCTCGTTCAACACTGTTGGTTTGGTTCAGTCCTGTCAGTGGGTGTCGTTATCGTCCTCAGTGGCGCCCTCTTTTGCTCTGTTAGAGTTTAGAGAACTGAATGAGGTTCCTGTTGATTTCCGCCACGTTCCTGCAACCTGGATCAGATAAATATTATAGTGTCTTTAGTACAGTGCTGTATATATTGCAGTACAAAGTATATTCAGTTTTTAGTGCCATGATGTCATATATCTCACCTGATAGAGCCATGGACAGACGGAACTCATCATTTAGGATTTGCAGCACCTCCCGCACTCCTTCCTCGCCCTGAAAAATCACACAGGACCCATGACACACAAAAGACAAAATACAATCTGTAATCCTGTAATCTATCTATATAATCAACATCAGTAAACATTATCTTAAGTTTTAAAAACTTTCATTTCATTTGTCAATTATTTACTTTTTTATCGCCGAAGACAGATAAAGACAAAACATACAGTGAATGCTGTTTCAATTGAGTTCAGATAGCAGAGGAGGTCCAAAAGTTGCAAACAGTGACACAGTTTTGCATCGCCAGACTTCTCTCCACAATGTTGTTTCAGCAATAGAGAAATTTCGGAAAGCACACATTATTATTAGCTATAGAGGGGAAAAAAAATGCTCTGGCTTGTTTGTATTTCTTTGAACCAATCACAATCGTCTCGGGTATTAAGCCCCCGATGCAGCGACCGTATCCTTGCAAAATGGTGTCAGGGCAAATTGTTTTGGTGGAATATTGACAAGTGGGAACCCTGCCTCTAAAATTGCTCCATAAAAAAGAATGCAACAAAAAGCGATAATAGTAATAGTAATTTGTTGATAATCAGTCATCAAATACAGCCACATACACACACTAAAAGTATCTCACACTGGTCAGTGGCACTGTTTGTACCTTGTATGCAAGGCCCCACACTGCTGGACGACCAATGAAAACACACTTGGCTCCCAAGGCCAGCGATTTCAATACGTCACTTCCTGTCCTGATGCCTCCGTCCAGATAGACCTCGATCCTGCCCTGCACCGTGTCCACAATCTCCGACAGAGCGTCAATCTGTCAGCAGCAGAGGTGAGAACAAGGCCAACGTACAGTATTTTATAGGAGCAGAGCACAGGCTGGTACGTATGTTTCCAACTGGATTTTCATACTAAACTTCACACTTCAAATTGGATCCTGTTCAGGCGACTTTTCGCTTTCTTATTTTGAAATAGGACTGTCTAAGCACTTTTTTTGACATGACATTAAAGACAAAATGATCTTTAATATAACTAAATAAATAAAATGTTCAGTAAGTACCGAAGCTGGGCCTCCGTCCAGCTGTCTCCCCCCGTGGTTTGACACAATGATGCCTTGGACGCCATGTTCCACAGCCAGCTCGGCGTCCTCCTTGGTCAGGATTCCCTTGATGATAATGGGCAGGCGGGTGATGGACTGCAGCCAGTACACGTCCTTCCAGCTAATGGATGGGTCCAAGGTGTTGGCCGGTATCCCGTATTCCTCTGGAGCTGCAGTCTCCTGCTTACAGTGCATGTGGTGCAACGGTTAGCAGTGTATAAATGTATTCTAAACTACTACTGCTTGTATTTTTATTGATAATGCCTAAACTATTTTAATGGGGTAGTTTTGACACTGCTGTTACATGACATGTTCTCACTCCCAACTTGTGAAATATGGCTGTTCGGTCAGTGGCCCTAAGCTTCAAACTATGATGAGTGAACCCCTCCAGTGTCAGGTTTGGGCATGTCAATGTCTGCTCAGTACATGCTATAGTGGTTTTCAAAATAAATGTACATGGTCTCATGAAACGTAGTTATTGCCACTAAAACTGCTTTAGGCTTTGGTAACAAAACTACTGCCAACAAGTTCCTGCTTGGCTCGAATATCTTAAATATGTTAAAACCAAAGTAAGTTACCTGGAACACTCCATCAAAGTTCTTGACCTTGAGGTGTGGTGGCAGCTTGAACTGGTTGCGAATGTCGTCGCGGCGCTTTCCGGTGTACGGGACATCGACAGTGAGGACCAGGGCCTTGTAGCCGAGCCCCTCCACACGATGCACAATCTGTTCGGACAGCTTGCGGTCCCGGTACACGTACAGCTGGAACCAGCGGTAACCGTTCGGTGCTGCTGCCACAATCTCCTCCACTGAGCAGGTGGAGTAAGTGCTGGTGATGTAACAGGTGTTTAGTGCCTCCGTGGCTGTGAGGCAGAAGTGGAGAAGTTATTACTGTGGTCATTGAAGATCAAAAGTAAATGTAGATCTGAGAAGTTCAATGTTGCAATGTCTGGGTACCCATGTGACTCTCAGGGTTGTAGAAACAGTGTTACTGGCTGTATTATTATTTTTAAAAAACACCAGTACAACTTTAATCCGGATTTACCTTAGTTTATCATTCACTAATGCTCTTGTCTATTTGTTTTTGTTTTGAATTTTTGAGTTATTCAGTCCTTATTTATTTTATTTTTTAAAATGTCATTCCTTTTTTTCTCTCTCTCTCTCTCTTTGTCTGGTGTTCTTTGGGAACTGTGTTATCTATGATGTGTTTCTCGTTTCTTATAGGATATTTGAAACCTTATGCTCCCATCTAGTGTTGGCAATGTGTACTAACACTGTAACTGAATAAAAATCAAACCTGTCAGGAACTTTGAGCAACAGTCTCTTCTGATTAACTCTGTTTTATAAAGGGGTTATCAGACTTTATGTCACAGTCCTTACCTCGAGCTGTTGCCACTTCTCCTTCATGCCAGGCCAGGCAGTGAAAGGCAGTCGGAGCGATACCGACTGGAAAGCTGATTTCTGTCCCTTGCACTGTGGTCCTTGTGTCACTCACCGACACGTCCCGGAGGATACGAGGCCTCAGACGGATCCTGAGTGTGAAGCATAGATAATCATGTAAACAAAAAAAACAGATGTAACAGGGGCAGAAGAGGTTTACTCAGATAAATATGGCCAATCACAGCTATTGAAACTAATGTGACAATTTGGCAAAAAGGCATGTTCGGACCATCTAACGAAGCAGATGATCATTTTATAATATCAGCCATGTATTGAACAGTGATGCTCAAGTGGGGTTGTATAAGGTACTATTCATTGTACCATTTTAGCTTCCAAAAAACATTTATTTTAGTTTAAGTGTACGCTATATTTACAACATTTTCACCACTTTACCATGCCATCAGACACTCCCTTCAAAGCCAAACTCCACTGAGAAAAACAGTGGTCTAACATCACTGAACACAGGAGCTGCTGGTCTATTGCTGCCTCAGTTAGTTTGTTAGTTTGGTGTTGAGAAAGGTTAGATCAGAGTCACCAAACTCCACAACAATTTAACAAACCATCTAGCTGAGGCAGCAGTAGACGAGCAGCACCCGTTTTTAGCGAGCTAAAATGATTGTTTTAGTCAATGGAGTTTGGTGGCTTTAAGGAGAGCACATAATGGCTTCAGTTCTCTGTCGGCAAAGGTTGTCTGGTTACACTTAAACTTTCTGATTTTTTTAAAGTTGCAGACATATGTTTTGCTGATGCCCAAGTCCACAGCGGGACATTGTTTAACCTCCATGTCGGCACTCCTGCATGCTTCTCAAAATTGGGGACATGCCAACTGCCATCTGCTGTGGATGATACACTAACTATGGATCAATACCTCATACAACTCCACTTAAAAAATATCTGAACCATTCCTTTAAAGTGATCAATTCAATTCAAGAAGGCTTTATGGGCATGACTGTAGTTGGAAACTGAACATAACATTATTAATATGAATATCTCTGATAGGAGACAATTTTTTATTGTATTTTACAGTATGTATGGTTAAGTTGCTTGACCCTAATAGAAGCTTCACTTTAAATATCATTATTAGAAAATTATTAAAAAGGCAAATCTAGTATATACATCTTATGTATATGTATCTTTAGAGTAGTCTGTCATAACTCTGTAAAAAACGTCTAGCCAACATTTTACCGTTTTAAAGGGTATAACTATAAAATTTTATGTTATTTCAAGCTCATTTTTCCTCGTTCAGAGACTTTAACATAGAACCAAATTAATGTGTTTCGTAAGCATTGCAAAATCCTAAAATCCAGTTCTGTCACATGAAGCCGTTATCTTGAGAGAAATCCCTCTTGAGATGACATAACACTGTTTTTGGTGGACAAGTCATATTTCTCCAAATAAGCATAGAAAGAACATGCTGGGTTTTCCCAATGTGATGACTTAAGATCTTCTTTCCAAGAAACAACCCAACTTTTATCCCTGTAGGGGGAAATTCTCTAACCCGACCCCAAATGCACCAACAAACAAACCCTTGGAAACAGGCTTGTTGTAGCGAAAACATATATATGCAGACCCATAACAGTGAGGAGAAGCAGTCTATCAGTCTTTATGGAGACATTAGGAAAGCTGAGAGGAATGCACGAAGGACATGTTATGACAGTATAAAACAAATCATGACCTTGAATTTTTGTCCCATTGGTAATGCAACTTTCAAAACAGTTTCTTATTCACTGCAGGGAGGAACAAGGCAGCATCAGTATTCAGTAAAATATAACTGCCTGTTAGTGATTATAAGACATCGCAACCACACATTCTGTACACAGAAATCAATTACAGCCATCCAAAGTCCACAGAAGCTTTAATTTGTGGCCTCTTTAGAGGCTGTGCCCTCATAGGATTCTCAGTTTGAGCATTAAAATCATTCACACATACATTATGTCACATCCCAATGGGGCATTTTTGTATTATTCAGTGAATGAATTGAGCTAATTGAGTTTAGGTTTGTTTGTCTTGCTACAAATGTTGTCTGCAGTCATAAATGTCATGGTTACCATAGATTAAGGCTGTCATAGTTGATAATTAAAATGACAAAGAGTGTCTTTAAATAAAAAAACTATCGAGATGGTTGAATTATGTGTTTGGGATGACCTTGAACGTCTGGGTAAACTTTATTTATCCCCCAATGTACCTTTTGTAAGCCAGTAGATTGTCGTCCCTGGTGCAGCATTCGTCCGCTCCGGCTGCGTAATAATCCCAGGTAGCCTTTGAGAGATGCTCTTTAGCATATTCCTCAAAGTCTGTCAGGCATACCATAGCCATCTCTGCACAGCGACCTCCCTCTCTGTGTGAGAAAAAAATGCATTAGTTATTTATTTGAGGCCTATTGACACTGATGATAAAACATGCAAAAAAAGGAAGGAGATAATTAAGGAGATAGATTTTAACATATGTACTGACTATATGGATAATTCTTGACAAGAATATAAAACTACTGCACTCAAAATATCTCTTTAGTCAATGAAGAACACTGCTGGCTTTGTCAAGCATAATAAATTATCTTTCCAGTCACTCCTCATATCTTTATCCACCCAGCCATCTGGAAAATGCATTTGTTGCTTTGCATGTGAGACAAACAGCTACAGGCACCAACAACACTATCAAGTTCAAAATGAAAAAACGACTCAAAATTCAACAGTTTTCTGCTTAAAGACTTACCACAAATAAACGATCTGTCACAAACAAAATCCCCCACTCTCACACGACACAGCCTCCATGTAGGACTGAAGTTGCAACATCACCGCTCAAACTGAAACTGCCCCTCGTATCAGCAAATGCAGCCCAATCACGTCGTCAACAACTCACCAGTCAAGCTTCCACACTTTGACATCTGAGCAAGTAAAATGACTTTTTTAGATTTTCTATTTGGGTTTTTTTGAACAGATATGAGTCCGTGTGTCCACAGTGTTGCTTTTGTGTCAGTCAGAACCTAACTTTCATAGAGCCGCTATGAAAGCCACCGACAGTGTATGTGACCCGAGGGTGACCCTTGCTCTTATTGTGTTTACACAAGCTGGAAATGTGCTGATGGTGACTCCAACTATAGTGAGGACAAGAGGCGTCTGACACAGTGCTCTGTGGTCCAGATGGTACATACAGTAGTACATATGGGCACACACATTAGCATGCTGTGTACACAGGCTTACATGCTAACACACATGCACAGGGGATAATGATGTGATAACTTTTATTTTGCAGTCTTCAGTTTAAAATGATCAGTTTTTAAAAGCTGTTCAGAGAGAGTTCAGTGAGTTCAATCTGAATAGTGTCTGTAATACATAAACAAAATGTTAATCATTAAACACAGTTTTTGGTGAAACTGCTGCAAAACATTTACTTAAGACTACTTATGCCTAAGTGTTCAGATCCTTCATGCAATGCCACAGTGTAGAAATTTGTAATTATAAATAAAAGAGTGAGGTGCATCATACTTATATTCAGATTTTTGGAAGTAAAGTCATTACCAAAGATGTCAAATAAATGTTGGAGTCCAAAGTCCCATGTATTATGCAGTGAAGTACCACAGATTAAATATAAATGAGCATAAAATGGTAATTAAATGCAGTTTAAATAAATCAAAGTTTTACTTGAGTACAATACTTAAATTAACTTTACTTGATTTACTATGGACAACTGGTGCACAGATGTGCCATATGTTTTTTGTTTGTTTGTTTGTTGGGTTTTTTTTTTTAGGAATTTTTGTGCCCTGGGATGCAGATGTAAATGGATTACTGAATGGGCGCACAGGCCCTCTCTTGCAAAATGTCATTCTCATTAACAAGAACCGACCTGGATGAGATTAAAAATGACCATAAAGGGATGCAAAGGAACTGCAAAAAAATGCACAATGACTACAAAAATGGGAAAACAACCACAAAGAAACACAAAACGTCTTTAGAAAGACACACAACGACCACAAGGAGGCACAAAATGACTATAAAGCGACACAAAACGACCAAGAATGACACAAAATTACCTGAAAGAGACCCAAACTAAGACAAAAAAGACACAAACAACCACAAGGAGACACAAAATGACAACAAAAAGCTGCATTATGACAACAAAGAGATGCACCACCTCTGTCTGTGTGTCTTGTTCCTATGTAGGAGAGGTGGTGGGGCCTTCTGTATGTCTCTGCCCAGGGGCCTGTTGTCTCATAATCCTCCCATGGTTGGCGTCCATTCATGTCACATAAAGCTCATTAAACTGCACCTTTGGTAAACTACAGTTCAGACAATGCGGAAACCTGGAGCCACATCGGTTTCTTATGGTGCATTCAGATGTCTTCACAAGTATTTAATCCTTCAGATCACCAGGAAATTGATTTCCTTTCTTTTGAAAACGTGGGGAAAATGGGCAATCTTGCCAAAAAATATTCCACAAATTGCAAGAAATTAATAAATTTGGACAATGATTCTAAAAAAAAAACAAGGAAAAAATGTTCAAAACTAATCTCCATGTATTATATTTAAAATTATTTTACAGAATTACAATAATTTTTATACACATTTTATTCAGATCGTTTTAGGTTGTTTGGTTTTGTTGCTGTTTCTTTGTTGTTGTTTCTTCACATTTTCAGACAATTTTCCTGTACTTTTTACATTGTTTGCTATTTTTTGTGTTATTTCTTCTAAAGTCTATACTTGCCTTTTTCCATTGTTTTTGAAAGAAATAAAGTTAATTTGCACAGGTTTAAAAGGGAAAATGATGTCAGGTGTTGTTTTGTTTTCCTCATTCACGCTACCGTTGGCTGTTCGGCTAACTACCGAGGGGGGCGCTACGCATCAGCGGGGTGGAGACACGATCCCACCGGGGAGCACATTTCGATGTAACACCTGCTACAGGTGACTAACTCGAGCTAACCGTTAATTCAAGCTAAGGTAGGCTGTTATATTTTCGCATTTGGGAGACACAACAAGGCTGTTTCGGCGGTGAAAAACGGCTTTTAGTTTATCAGAAGTGCTCATACTAGTTAGCTTTTAATGGGAGGAAGGGAGACGGCGTAAGAAAGGCACCGTTAACTTGACGTTATTGAACTTTTAGTGAACAAATTCGCGATATTGAGTGACACTTGAAACCTTCAGGTGAGACAGATTTTACTGGAGCACTACTTAAACCTTTTTTTAGCCACTTAACAGTTATAAATATAGTGTTGAAGTGCGAAATTAATCGCACATTTAAGCTAGCTAATGTTAGCTAACCGTTAACTAAAGGACAACGTCCATTTTTTTGTCTGTTGCCTAGCAACCCATTCCCTCGATTTCACTACCTGCTAACGCCTGTTTAGTGTCCTGTACTCAACAGGGAGAAAATATCACCTCACAAATTATATTCAATGAAATGTAATTATTTATATATCAATACAGTATGTACTATTCATTTTCACAGTATTGTGTTTTGACAGAAGAAGAAATTAATGAACTTTACTGTTTTATACCAACAGAACCTCAACTGACATCAGTGCACCTGCGACTTTGGACAGGTATAACTGCCAACGATAAGAAAATAATAAAAAGTAAGTAAAATACTCGTTGTGTTTGTTTTCTGAGATGTAACTGGGGCTGTCTTATGTTATCACAGTGCAAATTTCATTTGAAGAGAAATAGTAGCTCCTAATGAACAATTATGTCACTTTGAACAATCAAATTAGCAACAATATAAATGTTTTAGTTCTATTAATTACACTCTAAAAATTTATTCAAGGGACCTATCACCACCACCTAATTAAATGGTTGGGAGCAGGATAAAAATTAAGTCGCAAACATTATTTATTATTATTGTATTATGGTGTTGAAGTGTTTCTAATTACGTCAGCCTAATACTATGTGTGACGTAATTTCTGCCTCAACTGATTTAAAACAACATTTAAGTTATAGTAACATAATGAAATTAGTTTGATAATTTAACTTTTCCCCACCTAAAGTTCAGGATTTCAAGTCCTTAACATGCCGGGACAAATTCAGATGTTGTTCAAATGTGTTAGGGACCTGCAAGCCAAACAACTCTGACACAGAGGACATTTTCTTAGCTTAAAACTTGTATTTATGCTATAAATTATTAGGCAAGCGCTACTTAAAAATACATTTCCCTAACTCAATGTCACACGTTCGTTGCATTAATTAGAAGTTGCCATAACTCAAAAAGAGTGATGCAAACCATTGGGCTAATTTCTTTTTGTTGAGCCACATCATTTGTTTTTAGAGTGAAGATTTCTTTTCTAAATTTTCTAGTTTAAACATGCGAAGAACACAAATAAAATTAGAAACAAAAATGTTATTATAGTCTTAGCACGTTGTAGAGGCCATATCAAGTCCAAACTAACTAAATATGCTACATGCATATACTGAGGTCATTTATTGAAATAAAGCAGCGTTTAGATGTAATAAATAAAACAACTTTTGAGGAAAAATATCCTCAGTGACGAATATAATCTCTTAAAGGCCCTCAGTGTGATGTGGACTTCCCAAAATCTTAGGTAACTATTGTGCTTAAAACTGACAGAACATCAGTCAAGGACAGATATTTGCTGATCCACCTTCTTAAATATGAGAATTTTCTGATTTAATCTGCTTGATATCATCAGTGTAAATGTTAAATTTTGGGGGTTTTTAAGGGCATCTCATGTTTCGAATGACATTTTTTTAATAATAAAAAAAGACTAATTGCTAATGAAAATGAATATATTACTGTTCTGGAAACTGAAGAGGCACTTTCCTCCTTTTGACTCCTGTATAATGGAAAGTATAACACCGTTTCTACCTGTAGTCAAATGCCTACCCTAAAAAATAAAACAGCTGGGGTTTGGGTTTACACTAAGCAGATATTTCTTGAGGAAGCACCTCGTTGAATGCACGAGTGACTGAAAAACAACTTACATTGCAACAGGATGCTGGAACAGTTGCTTCACAACATGACGACACAGTACAGGTGCAAACCTCTTCTACTCACTGACAGTCATTTGTGTTGTTGATCTCATGTCTGCTAAGGGTCTATAAAATGATTTTTTATATTTATGGTGTAATTTCAGGGTTTAAAATAATTCAGTTCAATTAAAAATAGTAAACACACCATCTCAAGGATAATTGAAATTTTGTTTTTTAAACTTTGTTTAAAAAATGACCAATAAATCTGCCTTCTACCTTCTAAATAATATTTGTGTTTACTCTTAGTCCTTAACAAAGGTATGGAAAAGTTGTCAGAATATCCTTTTGATTTGGTCTAAGATTGTTTTTTGCTTTTTGCCTTTTCTTCAGAGAAGACAGCTGAAGTGTGAAATGGGGAGAGAGAGGAGATGACATGCAGCAAAGTGTGACAGGTCGAGGTCAAAACCTGTGGCCACAGTTTCAAGGACACAACCTCTGTACACTGGGTGCCCGCTCTAACAGGTAAGCTACTGGTCGCCCCTTGTTTCAAATAATTATAACATGAACTAAAAAGTTCCTTTTTAAAACAAAGAAAAAAAAAAGAAAAAAAAGGATATTATTTATGTATTATATTTGAATTCACTTCAATAAGGTTTATCTAATAAGTTTCAATAAATTTTGTGTATTTCAAATATACTGATCAATACTTTTGAAATACACAGAATTTCTCAACAATAGTTGAACAAACTTAATTTAAAGTAAATTAGGTAAATTCTATCACCTATAATTATTACATACATTCTCATAGCCTGTTCATCTGTTCATTTTTATTTGAGTTAGTTACATTAATGATATTTTTTGGTTGATGTTCGAATGGCTTGACTTGAAAGGACAGAAGTTTTATATGTAATTGATACATGCAAACCTGACAACCAAATCATTTCTTTGAGTGTGTGAACAGTGAGGAGGCAGTGGTTTTCTGTTGTGTTTCCCTCTATAAAGTTTACTCACCGATAACAAATGTTCATTCTCTTTTAGCTGAACTTCTCCTCTCTTGAATAACACATAACCTGTAAACAGTCCACAAACAGAACAGAAAGCACAGGGGTTACCATGACTGCCACTGACAATACTCATACTTCGACTACTACCACTTCCACTTATACTGACGTGACTGCTACTGCCACAAATCCTGTGTCGTAACATAGTGATACCAATGCTACCACAATAACAGTATTGTTGCTATGGATATTGATGACTGCAACAAGTATTACCACTACTACTGGTAGTACCTATAATACTACCACCAGTTTGTAAATATGAAAAGCAGCAACCCTGCTTGTATAAATTCAGCTATTAGATTCTGGTGTATATGTGTGTGATGTTGTTTGCGACATACGTCTATGTGCGTGTGTTTGTTATTCAGCATATGTGGAAATGTAAGTGCACATTTAACTGTAATTTCTAATACTAGTATAACTAGCATAACTAACTTTTACAGATATAACAATTATGGTTAAAGTGGAGAAAGACAGGCTCATACATAGCCTGTACAATGTAAGAAAAACAATGTGTTTTTGAACATTAAAGCACATAAACATTTGTTCTAGTACAAACACAAAATTTAAGTATATACCTGAAAATGAACATAATGTAGGACATTTTATTCAAATTATACTTGGAGCAGAGGTTTTTTTTAGTTTTAGTTTTATTTGGTTATTTTTTGTTTTCAGTTCAGTTTAGTTTCGGTTAGTTTCCAGCGTGGCATTGCTCATGTCAGTTAATTGTTTTTGTCATAACAATAAAAAAAAAACAAAACATATGTTTTTAGTAGTTTCAATATTACCTTTAGTTTTCGTAATATTTAAGGTATTTGTTATTGGAAAGATTTAAGAATTCCACAGGGAATTAAAATGCAAACACATCACTTTATGAAGGCAGTTTACTCACAGCAAGATATCCCAATCTCATTAAAAAGGCGTACCTCCTGACCAAAAGGACAAAGACTAAAGACATGTCCTGAATATTTTTATTTCATTTTAGTTAGTTTTGTAACTACGCAATGTCACTTCATTTAGTTGTTTTTTTCCCCTAAAGTCTACTATTTATTTATATTTCTGTTAACTAAAATGTTTTTCCACGCCTAGTTGTAGCTTTTAGTTTAGTTTTAGTTAACTGCAATAACCTTTACTTGGACATTTGTATTTGTTTCTTTTTATATTGAGCAAAGAATCCTTATATAAGACAAAGTATACGCCTCCTGTCATGCTATAAAGCCTCTCTAGTATAAAAACTACAGTACAAACTTTCAACTGTGAACACTTGAGGGCAGTGCAATACTGAGTGAAAGTCCATTCTCAAAGCTCCATTCAGTATGTGTAAAGCAGGTAAACACAAGCAGACTTTCATTTATTGCGTGTGTGAGTAATGCACAATACACACTGACTGTAGAAAAATGACCTCTGATGTCACAACTGTTACTCTAGGAAACACAATGTTACACTATACAGTACAACCCTCTACATACCAGATTTTTTAGGGTTATGAAAGGTAAAAAAAAAAAAATAATAATAATTTTGAGCGTATTTACATTTTTTTAAAAAAATACTTGCTAGATAAGGCTCATAAAAGACATAGATAAAGTTATGATTATTAAAACATTGTGTTAAAAATTATTATCATATATATATATAATATATATATATATATATTTAAATATACTACATGTTTCTAATATTTTGGTGGTTCTGCTATGTTTTATTAGTTTTCTTACCAGAATATATTTTTTATTATTTTCTTTAGGTTTATTTTCCTCACTGTGGCTGGCTGTGTGTGATGAATGTGAGCCTCTGTCCTGTGTAGGCTGTGAAAGGTGTCGGTCATTGAGACCCGCTGAATGGCTGCTGAGAGCACATTGTCCAGGTGAATTTCTAGAATACCTGGTGTATGGTATTTAGCGAGCAAAGCTAAACAAGGTGAAGATTTAAAAAGCCTCTGTTACAGATTGTTCTGTTTTTAGTGACACTGGTTAGGAGTGCTGCTCATCCCCAGGATACAAACATAACCTGACAGCTTTTACACCTGTTATTCATTTATCTGGTGTAAAAACAGATAATTTATCTGGTGTTAACAATTTAAAATTGAATTCAATTAGAAAAAAAACAGTGAATAAATCCAGTTACAGAAGTTGATGAAATCAGTGTCTTACCTTTACCTGAGCTTCTTGGCAGGCCCACAGTACTTGATGGTTCCCCTCTCATATGACAGGGTCGTGTCAGAGGGCAGTCCAGCCCCCGACCCCTAGCCCACCCCCATACCCCTCCCTCCAACCCACCCGTCTCCCCCCTCCTCACTTTGTGATGCTCCGCCCACTGTGGCTCAACACCAGCTAAGCCTCTCGTCAGCACTCTGATCCCCGGCCTCTCTGTGCGCCAAAAACACCAAAAGCTCGCCCAGGTCAACTGTTTGTAGGAGCAAAAAAAACTTCCTGTCATCCTCCTGTCCCTTACACCTTCATTCTCTACTTTGCTTCATCTTTCCTCTTTATTTTTTTCTCCCTCCTTGTTCTCCTCATCCTTCCTTCCTTTTTTTGATACTTGTTTCCTCCATTTTTCTTTTCTGCTTAAATTCTCTTCTGCTTTCTTCCTGTCACTCTCTTCTTCCCCCTCGTTTCCTTTTCTACCAAACTTTCAGCCCCTTCTCTCTGTGTTTTAAATTTCATTTAAATTTCCTGAATGTCTAATGTTGTTTTCATTTGTTCGTCTAAGAAAGTTGATCAGTGTCAGAGTGTTTTTATGTGTGTTTGTCTTTGACAAATGATTGTGCCAAACTTACATTCTTGACCCCTTCCTAGCTAATAGTTAATCTTGAGTGCACAACTAAAAACAAGCTAAATAAACACTAGCTTTTATTTTGATAGCTCATTAAATGCTTTTCTTTGAGGCCAGAGGTGTGGACTCGAGTCACTCGACTTAGACCTTGAGTCACAAATTTGAAGACTTTAGACTCACCAAAATAAAAAAGACTTGCAACTCTTGGCCTTCATGACTCGTGTCTTCACTTGGACTTTAGCCTTTTGACTTGAAAAAACTAATTCTTTCCCCCAAGTCTATTGTTACGAGCAAGTTTTAGACCTTTCCCAATATTAGATGAGTTAAATACAACAAGACAGAAACATACAAAAACAGTATGTGGTGGTACACGTTAATAATGTGATATACCACAGTGTTAAAAGTATGCATTTTAATTAGGAATGATATTGTAGTACAAGTTAAAGCTTGCAGACATATTAAAACTAATATAAAGTACAGATATTATTACTTCGTTACATTATGGTAAAAGTAAAATGTCAACATTACTGCAGTTCACACTTGTTTTAAAAACCTGTTTTAACAATAAACACACATTTTAGAAAGTGTTTGTGATTTTTGTAAATTTGTAAATTTCATTGCATTTGTTGAGGGGGACATTATGACTTTTTTAGGTCTCTAAACTAAAGCTAAGGACTTGGGACTTGCCTGTCATGACTTTGGACTTGATTGCAAAGACTTGAGATTTAGTTATGACTTGCTAAACAATGACTTGGTCTCACCTCTGCTTAGAGCTCTTCAAGTAAAAATGCCTGACATTTGCATTTTAATCTCAGATCACTATATGAAAGAGTCTGACAGTAATCGACTCGATCCGACTCCGATCAAATATATGCACAAAGCAGAGAGAAACACAAACAAAAAGCTTGTGAGGAGCCGCGGCTCTTTCTGCAAATGTCAAACTTGTCAAGTGGAGTGTGGACTTTGACAGGTGTTTTGAGAGTCTTTACATATAAATCACAGATGTCCCAACCTTTGATATCATGAGCTTGTTATGTTAGGGTCCCCACCCGTAAGTGATGGATCGATGGCAGGATGTGAGGGAACACGGTATGAATGCCACAGTGTCTCAGCTCGCCGCGAATGAAACAAAACGCCTCGAGAAGTTGTTCAAGCATTTTAAAACAGCATTGGGGTTCAGTGATGTTAAATTAGATTCTCTCGCTCTTATTTCATTACGGCTTTTGAATTGAATTTACTCTTTGTAAATGTAATATCTTCGGTAACAAAACCTGGCTTCTTGAGAGACGTGCGTCTTTCCGTGTGTGTCTGAATTTATGTGTTTTATTTTGGCTTTGACACAAAAGGCTGTGAAGGTGGAGCCAAAGGCTAAATCTGATGAGTTGGACCTCCACGGGGAGGTGTGGGTGTTACCTGCACTGAGAGGAGGTGCAAATTGTGTTAATCCACAGCTGGCCTCGATGCCTAATACTGCGGAGTTAGATCTGGCTCCAGGGCGGCCGTACTGGAGGTACTGGACGTTCAGCTGAGTGGAAAACCTCTTCCACATGCTGGTTGAGGCTCTGCCCCGAGGCTGCGGCCCAGCACGCCGCGGCACATGTGGGTTGAATTGTCAAGGTGTTATCATGCCCTGGCGAGGCTCTCAGCTCCTCCACCTCTGTCTCTCCCAGGTTTATTATCAGACTAAATACAGCAGAGCCCACGGACACGGGCCGCAAATTCATGCAGCCTTTCATTTGATTCTTTCACTCTAACCTGACGGCTGTCCATCATGGCTTTAACTTTTCACACACACACAAGAGAATGTGAAGTTTTATTCATGTATTTATTTCTTTTTTAGCTGGAAAAATAGCAAAGTTAATGTTTACGTCATTACCTGCTGTGGACTTGACTCAATAAAAAGCTGTTTCAGCAGATTTCCCACACGTTAGGACAAAGGAGCAATAAGACAAACAGCCAACAGCAAAAATAAAACCTCTCTGTTCTTAGACCATCGATTATCTGAACTGATAGTCTGAGGTTTGAAAGTGTGCTTGTGTTTGTTTGTAAAACCTTCTTAGACAATTTTGTGATTATGAAGACTAGGGCTGGCACAATATCGGATTTTAATTATAAGATTATTGTGGCCAAAAGCAATAATGAGTGGGGGAGGGGGACAAGCCGCAAATGAAAAAAACAAAGAACAAAACTGAAATGAACTGAATTTAAGAGGTGCTGGATTATTTTCAAAATATTACCATGTGTATTATTAACATGATATCAGTCATTTATTTAGAAAATATGTCATGGTTATTGTCAGCACATTGTTATCACAAGACCCCTACTGTGGGATAAATAAATACAATTGACTTAATTTGACTTGATTTTGTGTATAATGATTGAAGTATTATTAAAATATACATTATACATAGTAAAATATACAACACTATCAGGGCTTGGATAAAGATAGTTTAAAATATATGTCAATGAGTATAGTTTCGATTCTGAAATAGAGAATGCACTTTTAAAGACAGGAAAGTAACACAAGTTATCAGTGCTGTTGTCCTTGTTTTCTGATTTTTTTTTCAAAATTACTGTCTACATTGATGATGAAATAAAGTAGATTACTGTTAAAACATTCTTAAAACAATTTCATTTGTTTCTTTATTTTTATTTTTATTTTTTTCATCTTTTTCAGAGAAGCACTCTTTTATATCCGGGAGTGTGTAGCTGCAGGATGGCTGTGTTTTAGTGGAAAGCATTGTTCAGAGTGCCAAAGCAAAGGCAAAGGAGCGAACACATCAGTGGCTGTAAATGTCATGTAGCGGCTGAGTGATGGATGTCCTGAGCATTTGACGTCTGGGAGAGATCTGAGCATAATTCACAGTCTGCAGTCACGCCATTTCAGGCTCTTATGATTCAATCCATACAGCAGCTGAAGATTTGCTCATTTTTTACAAAGGGTGCTGGTCTTTTGTGAAAGTATATTTTGTGCTCAGTTTTTTCCCTTAGATGAGGGAGGTGCATGTCATAATCTGTGTGAACGATCCCCCGAAGAGTACTTCAAGCAATAAAAAAACGATTGTGACGACTGTGAACTCTTCTGTGAGTGCATTAAGACGTTAAGTTTCACTTTAGTCTTCATGCTGAACATAAACACCATTCTCTCCTCCTTGCTGATCCTTTTTGTAGTCCAAGTTTTGTTTTGTTTTTTTTTTGTGGTAAATGTCAGTGTTCTCCTTATCCACATTTCCAGTGACTGTTTTGAGCCGTTTCCTGTGAAGTTATGTGAAAGGAACCTGATTTCTTCAGTGCATAAGTCAGAGTACGAGTCAGTGTTTCCTAGGAAAGGGTTAGTTGGTCATGACATGAAACAGGAAGTAAAACGGCTTGTTGAAAAGTAAGAGTGAGGGAGTCAATGTAATGAAAAGAGACATTTAACTTATTTCAGTCATCTTTTATTTCATTTTCATCTGTTGACAAGAGGTTTAACTTAAGCCTGATTTGAATTATTTGAGTTGCTTTAATGTAATTTTTGCTGATCTTTTAACTTAACAGACGGCTGAAAACTACACATAACTAGTGTTCAATGCAATGTGTATTTTCAATGTGACATGATGATCATTTTACTGAATTCCATGAGGCCATATCTGATAATTGTCATATATATATACATATATATATATATATATATATATATATATATATATATATATATATATATATATATATGCTCTTTAATGGTTGCAGTTTTAAACATGTGATTAACGTTGTGAAACAGTTGCCGTTGCGCAACTAAAACTCCTTGGTTAGGTTCAGGAATAAATATTTTGGTTGATCTTAAAAAAAGTATGTTTGCTAATTACGTACGTCAGACATACATCAGCCTACTCCAACATACTACGTCATGTTGTAAAACTTACTCAGTATTGACTTTTGGCTTCACTCGCAACACAAACACTGGTCTCCTGGATAAAAGCCCTGTGTTTGTTTGACCCAACCACCCCCCTCCCTCCCTAACCTGACTTTGACAACCTATATTGGTTGTGTTTTGGACATGGACAGTGTCAAAGTTACAGTACTTACCTACCTGACCTAAATGACCCTTCTGACTTCTTTTAGACTTGTTTGTACATGTTGGTGCACACAAATTTGTGTTTTTGTTCTGCTTGTGTGTGTGTGAAATCATACTTTGTGGTCTTTCAGTAGTTTGGTTTATCCATTGTAATGGCTAAAGGATGAATCAGCGTCAGGGTGGTTTTACCCATCAAAGTGCAACCCCAGACACATTATCGGCCAAGTATTTTTGAGTAAATCCCAAAAAGCAAGACTGGAGCTCTCCCTGTACCTTGCATGCCATCAGAGGATTTAGTTCTGTAGTTTTAGTTTAAAGAGGAGCAGAGTTTTGACAGGCTCGACATCAAGTTTGTAAATATGTGGCGACAGGCGACAGCAGCGGAGACATATGGCAGTTCTTCGTGATGCTTCAGTTTACTGTCATCTCTCATTAACACTCAGTGATATCTAGTTTGCCATCTATTACTGATCTGAATGCTGCGTCAGGACGTATAGAAAGGGCCTGAGGAAAAGAGTGTATGTGTGTGAGATACTTCATAGCCGTCCACCAAAGACACAGCTGGTTGTATTAAGCAGCTCCACTTCTTCAGTGTCTCGTATATGACTGACAGCAATTACAGAAGCAGAAGAGAGACACTTCCTCTTCAACTCCTGGAAACACATTTTGTCAGCTTTTTTTCCGCCTACAACACTTCTCTTATCAAGTGTATTCACCAGTCTGTTTTGTAAAGCACCAGTAGGAGAACGCCTAAGTCCTTCTTAAAACATTGCAAACTGAGGTTATAAAAGGCAACAAATCAAAAATTAAATGTCTTTATCAGGATCTTACAATGAATCATGATTTTTTTCTAACAACTAAAACAACCATCGTAGAACTTGAACTGAAGATCTGCCAGATTTAAAAATAAGTTACAAGGGTAAAAGTCCTAATGAGGACCAGATCATTAGACACATGTTGGTAAGATATTTTATGACAAATTAAATAATGGTTTTAAACATAATTTTGTAGTAGACAGATGGACAAAGCATTCAGTTTTTATCTCTCAACAAGAGATCCTTGTTTTTCCATTTTTGGAATTGCTCATAAGCAAGAAATCTCCAGTTGAGTTTTGAGTTATTTATTTAAGAAACTGCTACTAGTCCCAGACATTTCCACTTAATGTTTGGTGATAACAAGAACAATGTATTTTTTGTTAAAGTTGTAAGCGGGGATGTAGCTGGGTTTAAGCTAAACTGTATATTTTACTCAATTTTTAAGCTTAATACATAAGCTTAAAAATTGTCAAAAATTCTCGAAAATCTCCATTTCTATCTCATTGGCTGTACAGATGGAGTGAAGCAGTGATTACAGGTGTGTTTTTGGTATAACACCGTTCTTTTCCTTCTGTTTTTGACCTTGAACGTTTACCTGCAACGCTAGCAAAGACCAAACACACAGTAAGCTGCTTCACACACAATTGAGATGAAAATTGAATGTGTTGCATTAGCTTCATATACCCTCCTTGTCAGACCAACCTACTATGAAATCGTGTCAGTTACTGTGCAACCCTAGTGATTTTTAAAAGATATTTATTTGAATGAAAATCTTTAAGATTAAGACTATTTTTTTTATAATAAAATTAATGAAAGCAGCCAGTAGTGGTATAAAAGGATATCTTTTATGCAAGCATCTATATATAGGAGATGTAGCAACAGCTTCCTCCTAACCAAACTGTTAATGTTGCAACTTCTATTGTCTATTCAGTGCAAATAATAAAATTTCCCTTTTCCAGCGCGGAGTAACGGAATAGACATTAAATCACTGTTGAAAGTATCGTGACTGATTACTTGATTTTAGGGTGTTTGCAGTGTGGGCTCGGATGAGGAAAGTGTCCGCCAGCAGCTTCAGAGACTGTTAGCGTGTGTGCAGTTGTCTGTCATTCTGTTGCCCTCCGTCTTTCAACAAAACACTCGGCAGAACAATCACTTATTTTCTCCTCGACCAAATAATGTTCTGCTATAAAAAAAATGAAACCCTTTGAAGTTTGGGGGGCAAAACCTCGACTTGTGTAACAGCCTGCTTGAAACTTTGTGTCCTCATGCCTGACTGTGTGAATTCTTTTACTGGGGTGAATACTTGAACTTGACTTGGGGACACAAAGACTTCATGAAAATAAAAAGACATATAAAACTCATGCAGCGCAGCTCTTGTACTTAATAATGTGTAATAAATACTCTGGAATGATTCTTTCTGATCATTGCAAATCCAGCAAGCTTTGATTTAATGCCTCCATGAAATGAGAATGGGATAACAGCGCTCTCCAGCTTGTCCTTTTCGCCGCTTTCTTCTCTTTCTTCCACGTCTGCTTTTTTCCCTCATCATCTGAAGACTTTTCATGTGTCCTTGAGGCTCATTTGGAAAGCTTCATGTCCAATCAGTTGCTGCTGAAATGTGAATCCACTGTGACATTTTCTCTAATCAGCTCTCTCTGAGCCTCCCCGGTCCCTTCGAACAAATTATGCAAATCACAGCGTAATAATTTGACCAATTAGAATCAAACCAACAGTCCTTACTCATGGCTGCAGCTTTTTTTGTTTCCCTTTTGAGGGGAGGAGGAGGACACGGCTGGTATATTGTACACTGCGTTTGTGTTGCCAGTATTTAAATTGGTTGTTCTTGTCTACATCTGCTTGTTGAGTGGAGTCTATGACCTTTAAGTCTTCTCTTGGCTGCAGACTGGATGGTGTTGAACAGAGACAGGCAGGTATGCTCATTTGTGGGTCGACACATACGTGCATATACCCATGGCAACATGCATACACATACAAAAAATACCTACAGACTTGCACATGCTAGATACTTAAAGTGGGCTGTTCTGGATGAGATTCAGCTCTGATGCAAAAGATTTTTACTGTTTACCTCTGAGAACAAAGTAATGTGGGATTTAACCGGCGAAGCCTCTATTTCATTTTTATTTCGTAATCTAAAGCAAAGGTCAGGGAACTGTATATTTCTTAAGGTCTGGTTTGTTTCAGAAGTATTACAGCACTGGGTGCACTTTGTGTATAAATGTAAGGCTCAGAAGTCCTGGACTTGACAGGAATTCTCTTATCTAGATGGTGCGTTGGACCTATGATGCCTGGGAAACCAAACATACATTTTGGTGAATATAACATCACAAAAACAATGACACAGCTGCCAAGCAACAGACAACAGCTGACCACCGTTAGAGACTGACAAATAACAAGTGCAGGTATTTTTTTAACACCCTGTTGGGACATTTTCAGCTGTTTCTGTTGCAGCAATACCAGTTATTTTTCATGACATGTTGGTGATTTCCAGCCGTGTTTGTTGCCACAAATCCAGATATTTTTAACAATCTGTCGGGACATTTCCAGCTGTTTTTGTTACGACAAAACAAGCTATTTTTTAACAGCATTACCGACTTTTGTAGTTTGGTTTGTTGCAACAAAACCAGGTATTTTTTAGCAACCTGTTTGGACATTTCCAGCTTTTTTTGTATTTGTACTTTTTAACGACACATCTGAACATTTCCAGCATTTCCATGTATTGAACAACACATTTCCAGCTATGTTTTAGGTGACCAATCCAGGTATTTTAAACTTACACACAATCTTTTTTGAATCCTAACCAGGAGTTTTTTATGCTTGCACCTTAACATGTGTTAACCGCAGCATTGTCACAACATAAAATTGAAAACCAAACTAATTTAAGCTTACCGTAGTTTGCAGAAACATACATTTACGCAGATGATTGGGTTGCCTAGATAATTTGTATTACTTTTTAATTGTGTTTATATTACTGTACTAGTATTACGTTTTCCTTCCCAACTACCACCACTTTGGGATTATTAGTTCCAGCAGAATGTAATGCACATCCATTAAAAACCCAAACTCAAATACTGTAATGCTGCAACTAATTATCTGCTTATGTAAAAAGCAGAAACCAAATAAATGTTGCAGCTGTGAAGGCGCTTCACGTAATCCGTTCCTTGTGGAATTGCACACACATTAGTTGGTTTGGGAACATACTATGCTGAGCTAATTCAGGGGAAAGAAGAAAACGTATCCTCTCCATTACCAAAGTGATGGAGGGGTAACATGCCTCATTTAGGAGACTCATTTGAGGCTTTGGAGGAGTGAGTGAAAAATGGCAAAAGCCACAACAAAATGCATTACTCTGCAGAAAGAGAGATTGTAATGTAACACCAGTGTGTTAGGCAGAATGAGACAGATGAGTTGTGTGTAATATATTAAAATGAGCAATAATAGTTCAGATTTTAATAATTAAATAATTCTGTTTGTGTTACTGGAAGTCAACAATAGAAGGCATCTGTCTCCACACTGGCCCGAACAGTCTGCTGTGCAACACTAATATGTCACAGGATGGACGTGACTGATGAAAATCAGACACCTGATTTGTGACAGCTGTACATAAAGAAAGAGCATCGCCATTTCTTAGAGCCCAATCAATCTGAACACCACTGGAAAAGTATATTTAGCTCAAAGAGCTGAGCGGGAAGTAAATATTTTTACTGGATTTTTCCATTTAATGATATGCAGCAGATGTGGAACGAGATGGAGGCGAGAGGCATGGGAATCACTTTACTGACTGACTGTGTCACTGCCAATATCAAACCAGTCAGACACAATAGCCGACTTTCAAGTTAGCGTTAAAGAGGTCAAAGGATAAATATGTTTTACTGGGACTCTTGTATGTATGAACCCAAGACCTTCATCCCCAAATAACTGGGTTTTACAACAAAAAGCCTACAGTTGTTTTTGTCAAATCTGGGCCTTTGATTGTATGGTTTGGCAGAAAGGACCAAGGATTTGTTATGCATTACAGACAGTATGCTAAACTCTCATTTTTCTACTCTGATGAAATCTGGACAAATTGTGGGCTTTTCTCAGGACCAGTTGGCTTGGGGAGGGTATGCATGTGCATGCATTTGTTTCTGTGTGGAAGCATGCATGTGCGTGTGAATGAATCAAAATAAGGTCTCTGAATATCCCCTCTGGCCATCACTAAAAGTTGTCAATCACCTCCTCATTTAATTCCAGAAAGATGAGCGCTCACATGCTAAAGCTACGCCCGCCTCGCCACAGGATTTGGCACTGAATCTGAAGCCTGTTGGTCTGCCCCTCGGCCTAAAATATGGAACCAGGGTGCCGGGCACACAAAGCATATTTACCAAATGAAAAGTGGCGCCACATTAGTTTTACACATTTTCTGTTTGATTCAACAAAGCATTAAATCCGCAAAAATAAGCCGTATCAAATAGCAAATGGAAAGCATGAGTGTTCATGTATTGTTGTGTGTGTGTGTGTGTGTTTGTGTGTTGGTACCCTTCGCAGGATGAAGTGAGATGTTGTGCTGTACTTGGCTCTGGGGTGTTTCATTTTAGCGCTACAGAATACCATAAAGTATTCATTTAAAGAAGCTATTTAATCCAGTACACAGTGCTGCAGTCTCATTTTATTGAAGAAAAAGAAAATCTATTTCTAATGCAGAACAGCTTTCTGCAACAGTCTTATCTTGTGGGGTGATGAAATATGTCTGTTGTTAATAGAAAAACCAAATCAAAATTGTGCTGATATAAAGTAAGATTATCTCACCTTAAGTTCTTAAAGTTTGACAGGGTTCCTTGTAGATATTTTGAAATTCTTTAAAGGTATTGATTGATTCACTCAATAATCTAAAAATAAGGTCATAATTGGTTTCAAAAGGTTTTAAATCAATCTTTTAAAATTCTTGAAAATGTGATGTGAAGCAGGACTTTATGGATTTCTTTTTCTGATAAAAGCCTGATGTTGCATTTCAAAATCTCATATTTTAAATAATCTGTGGTGTCTTTTTTTTTTTTTCAAATTATTTACCTTATGTCTCTTACACTAACATCATAGAGATCAGGGATCAGGAACCAACAACATATTTGTTTCCATCCAGGATGCACAGAGCAGAGGATCCACTGACTGCAAGCTAACTGTCACTGTCCCCCATTGTGCAATTATACAAAAAATAGCCATCTAAGAAAAATTTTGTGGCATGTCTGACACCAGTACATGGCAATGCATAGGGAGTTCAGTGTCCTTTATTCAAAAAGTTTATCCAAACCCGGTTAGATGGTGATTAAAGCAGTGGAATTCCATGTGCAGAGAGAGCAACACAAATTTGAAAAAAAAAAAACCTCTCCATTAAATGCCACGTATTTCCCAAAAAAGTCAGTTTTATGTTAACAAACCGTTGGGTAAAACTATCCCTAACCCTAAGTAATTGATGTCAGGTGTGGTTATCATAACATTGGTCCATAACTTCATTCCAGTTGGCATTAAAAAAGTCTTAAATCGTCTTGCCTTAGTCCGTCTCTATGTGTCGGCCCTGCGATAGTCTGGCGACCTGTCCAGGATGTACCCCGCCTTCCACCCGATGACAGCTGGGATTGGCTTGAGCCCCCCCGCGACCCTTGCGAGGACAGGCGGTTGCGGACAATGAATGAATGAATGAGTCTTGCCTCAAGCTGTAGGAACCCTTTTGAGAACCATGATGAGACTTAATCTTTTCATTTTCATTTTTTGCAGTGTGGCGAAAACATCTTAACAAGGAATACTGCCCTGGTTTCAGCTACTAAAGTCTCCTGCATTGCCAGCACTTGGACTCTGTGGGAACCAGCAGCTCCAAGGGTGAAAATGAAGCAGAGAAAATGAACTGGCCACGTCGTCCTCAGCAAGGCACGGTATGCACAGTATGTCACTCTAATATTACTCTGATAATGTTTGGATTTTGACGATTGTGATGGCACATTGAAAATATAAATAAGTTTTAACTTTATGCCTCCTCTTTGCACTTTCCGTCACGCTTCTGTTCAAACTTCACGAGAAATATCTTACAACAAATCTCATATAGAAACACTTCACTGACCAGCTCAGATGGCCTCAGATCTGAGGTTGTGAAATGCTTTTCAGGAGGCGTTAGAAAGCAAGAACAGGGTGCCGTTGACAGATTTATAAGCACAGGATGGATACTGTGGGCTCCTTCTGCACTGCATTCTGTTATAGTACCTGCAACGGGGCCTTTGGATTCCACCTGCCATCTACAGTAGGACGCCCCCACCTGGCCACCTGGTGTCTTTACTGACAGGTGAGGACAAAGATCCTGCAGAGAGCGAGGCTTTGCACGTGGCATCAGGTTTAACAAGCTGTCACCTGGCTTTAGGGGATGGAGACATGATGGGAGAGTTTGAATGTGCGTGTACGTGCACCCAAACGTACTGTACACCCGAGCATATGTACACGTGTGCGTGAGTGTGTGGGACAGTGCAGAAACACAGGAGGCGCCTGGAACTGTTTCCAGTTAAAAGCAGAAGCCCCCACAACAAAGGCCCTGGCCGGGGGAGTGAAATGAGGAGAATATCATTTTTCTTTGGCCTCTGTGATCTGCCATTCTTACGTTTCACTTTCAAAGCTCTGCTCGCTGGCAGAAGTCCTCCGCTCTGCATCTTGGATGGAAAGAAAGGAACGCTGCCCTCCGTCTCTCCTCTCCTCACCTCCTTTCCCTTCTTCCAAAAAATAAAAAGAGAGAAATGAGGAAAAATTCCCCACATGCCCGTCTCACTTGCCACGACTGATAAAAGAAGCATGGATGTGCTGGAAGCCGTACTTTTCTGTCAGCCCAGCTCTAAGGAGATCCTGCAGTAATCCCCCGACAGGCCATTTAAGACCTGTGGCTTCCTGGTTAAGATCTCTTTAGGAATCCCTTTCTCTCTGCACACGGGGCACAAAATGGCAGATTTTCTCATCCTTCATCCCCTGGCAGCAATTACCAGAGATGCACAGGAGCAAGGTGGATGTAGTGGAGCTGCTGAAGGGAATAATATACTCATACTGGGGGGCCTCAATTTCAAAAGAAATATATAAATGTGACAGAAACAATACATACAGTGTTACATGCTCAGGTAAATTTAGGCCACTTGCCTGAAATAGCTATTTTAATCTGAAGACATCAATCTGTCGACTAAAGGTTCATTGTTTTAAAGGGATAAAGTGAAAGGAACTCCTGTGTGTCAACAGCCCTAAGTACAAAGTTTTATGCAAATCGTTTCACACTCCAATTTTTGGGACGTCCCAAAGGGATCTGAAAGATCAGTATCGGGCCCGTTCAAGGCCTTTTTTAATTGATCGCAGTCAGTTATTTTGAGCACGTGTCCCGCCCAATCCTTCGTTTACGTCTGCTGTCACACTGGTGCCATAAACAGAGAGCATTTGCAACAGATATTCAGGTTATATTGTAATGCTGCCACTCCAATAAGTAGAAATTGAAATTTTGTTGAAATAGCAAATGCTGCTCTAAGCGGAATTGTGCTAAGACCCATATAAAACTAGTGTTTACTTTGTTATTTTGTTAAAAAAAAAAAAAAAAAAACCCTCAGGAACTGTTGGGATGCAGACATTTTTTCTTGTGCTGCATTTCAGAGCTATTAAACTGCCAAGCACATACACTGGATTGATTTTGATAACTTTATAGTACTTGAACTGTTCCTTGTGCAGCTTTATCGTCCAGGTTAATACAAGTATCGGATTGGGACTCCATATCAGCAGCTACTCAATATCAAAAAACTTGGATCAGGATTGGGTGCAAAAACACTTGATCGGGACATCCCTAATTAGAAATAGTAAAACCTATAATCCTGAACAAAAAATAGGCACTCTTCCATTCTTTCTGCCACACTACACACTGGATCTCTAAATGCAGGATTTCCTAACGCTTACCCCCCCCCCAAATAAACAGTTTGCTGGAAATTGGCTGGTCGCCACACCTTACCCACAGAAGTCCCTTATACTGCCTTTCACAAATCATCACTACTTTACCGCAGTGAAAGGTCTAATCAATGCACTTGTCAACAAGCCAATCATCCTGACTTGAGCCACCATTTTTGTCAGACCTTTTATTTTGCCAAATACACAAAAATCAAAGCAGAATGTCCGGCATTTACATAGCATCAATGTGCCTCTGAGCACAGCACTTAACCTCTGACCTGCTCCAGCAGTCCTAACCTGACAGCAACACCGCACCAGCCGCTGAGGAATGTTTCAAATAACCACACAAATAACCCACATTCATGTAAAAATCACAGTGAAATCATTAAAATTTTTCAGTTTTAAATGTGTTTTTAACCATATCAAACAAATGATGTGATGGATTTGTCCAAACATCAATGAAATAAATTTAGCTTATGATGTGATCACCTTAAACTGATATGTAATAAAAATAAAAAATAACATTACAGTAAATATACCATAACTCTCTGTCTGTAAACAGCTATGCCTATAATATTTGCATTTAGTATGATTAGTGGATTAAATGTGAAAGGCCTCACTTGTAGTGAAAACAGTTTTCAGCTGTTTTCAGAGCCAGATATTTCCCACAGAAGTTGGTTGAGATCAAAACAAAACTAAAAGAGGGGAGAACATTTGACTTAAATTTATCAGGTGGCCAGAAAGATGACTCAGAATAAGTGCGGACGTTGCTTCAAGCGGGCTGGATGTATGGATTGGTAACAGTTTGCGAAGATGTTTGCCATAATAATTTTATAAAGAACAATATGTCAACAATATATGCGTTCTGTATGTTCCATTTATTCCAGGTGTTAAAAAATGTATCAGTGAAAGAAACATTATCTGCACTTTTATCAAGACATAGATTAAAACCGCAGATTTTGATGGACATTGAGAGACGTCTCTTAACCACCAAACCGCCTTGTTGCAGTAAAATGCTCAGTGCTGTAACTACAGTTGTCTGATAAATATTGTATGGACCATTGAGTTTTCCTTGAAGTGATGAGCATTGCCTCTCATGTGCTGAGCAGATCTGTGATTTTGACTTGATGCCCGCTGTGTGGCGGGGGGATATTATTCATTGAGCTGGTATTTATGGGCGGAAGGAAGGCAGCTTTGATAGAGCGTCTCTTGAGTGTTCTCCAAGATGAGATGTACTCATGTCCTCGACCTCTTGACTCTTCCCCTCTTCATCTCTATCTTTATTTCCCATCAAACAATATGGGAAACCTCTGAAGCTGGATGTATGTGCATATGTGTGTGTGAGAAGAGAGAGAAAGATCTAAAAGCCTTTGCTCTATTCTAATGTTAAAAGGCTAAAACTTCAGACGAACTTCCTTGTAAAAATATTATTGGACAGTCAGAATTATTAGACATCCAAGAGGCGTTAAATGGATGTTTACTCAAAGAGAAGCTCTGATCATTTAGCAGTGCAGAAAGCACACACCACCCTGATGTCATTTAATTTTGATCTTAATTCTCTATCATATGCATGCTTCCTGTACCGTCATGCTCTGTAGGACTGGGTTTGAAGTAGAGTTAGCGCTTTGAAAATGATTCAACCATGTGTTGCTGTTGTTTTTTGTTATTGTTGTAAGGGCTGAAATCCATCTCACATATGTATGCCACATAGAGGCCATACAAAGGGCCGAACACTGCCTGTGTGCCAGTTGTTGTCTGAGTTACGAAGCTGACTCTATGGGGTTCCTCCTCACTGGGAGCCCGTCCAGCCTCGGAGGCTTCAGGGGGAAGTGCTGAGGCTTTCATGCTGTTTTAACTACAGATGTAGCCATCATACATAGTTCCACATTTTACTGCTGCAGCAGCATGGAGCAAGGAACCACCACCATACTGTGGCACTGCCCCCAAGTGGAAATGTTTGGAAACTCTGCTGTCTTCCCAGTCTTCAGAAGAACTAATGTGGACAGCAGATGACTAATTGTGATACAGTCGGAGCGGACGTCAGAAGTCAATCAACCTTTTTCATAGTGAAGCACAGGTGAAACACATTTCAAACAAAAACATGGCTCAGTTCCATTAGGTGTTTCAGTTGTCTGTGCCAGTGACCCAGCATGCAAAATATGTGGGCTGAAAAAATAAAATAATTTAATATAATAATAGGTATTAATTACACTTATGACATGCCAAAATGTCCGCAGTAATAGAGGTCTACAGACATGGGCTGTGTCTTAAATCAGATACTTCTGTACATTTAGCTTTGGTATAATGGGTACACTATCAACTTCCATGCGTAGAACGAAAGTTTTGATAAGGTACTGTTGCCTTGAGTGAAACACGGCCGTTGTGCACTTGATGGAAATTATGTCTGCAAGATTTGACAGCTTTTCTGCCATGCTCGAGGAATTGTAACTGAACATGCACAAATACCAAATGTAACTGTAATGTAACTTAGGCCCATAGATCATATAGCTTATACCACAACACGTGTAACATCAATGCTTAGTAATAAACAAACTGAAGGCTTCCATTCAACAACAGTATGGTTGTGAAAAAAATACACGAGCATATCAGTACAACCCCTCAGTGTTCATCATGGTGGTCCCCCCTCTCCCACCATCTCACAGTTCTCTTTGAGATTTTTGTTTGGTCCCGTCTCTTCTACTTTTACTCATGAAACTCTCAGGGCAAAACCACCTTCACTTTTTTATCATTTCTGTTTGTGTACAGATTCAGCAAACAAGTATAATGTCAGAAAGACCGCTAAAATGTGTCAATAGTTGAAGCTTTAACTGCCACCTGTGGATATTTAAGGAATCTCTATCTTTAAACCCTCTGAGCATAAAAGAAAACCAGGTGGCACCATGGGCTTCAAAACAATGCTAAATAGCTGCATATATGAATACAATTTGTGTGGGATAAATGCTGCTTTACAGGCTTATAGCTGAGTTTATGAGCAAGCCGTCTGATGTTATCCCAGATATTTTCTCACATCTTCTCTTTATCCGTTTTGGTATCTCAGTTTGAGGTTTTTATGGCAAGCTCACAAAAGTGTCAGATGCTGCAGCACAGCCCAAAAAAATCTCACATCTCGACTTTTCTGCACTGTTGTTCTGAAATAGTCTCTCCCTCTGTTTCTCACTCACCCAGACACACCAGTGTGCATACATCTGTAGAGCAGGTTGAGTATCAGGGCGCTCTGCTACATGTGCAACATCAATCTGCCTTAGAAGTCTGCTCCACATGATGTATCGGCTGGTGTTAATGTGTGTGGGTGTGTGTGCGTGTGTGAATAATATTATGTGAGGGCTGGTGTGTGTAAGTAATTGGGAACATGCAGAGTGTAAATGATGATATGATGCAAACTGTACTAAATTACTGTGCAATGATGATGCAAAATAGGCTTAAAACATTCCTCAATACAGTACAGCACCTGTTAATATATCATTGGCTCAATTGTTTTATTTTTGTTAGTGCTATTTTCAAATAGAAATAATTTCATAACATATATATGAAAATAACTAAATTACTGATATTTCTTCTTACAGTTCATCTATCTCATCCCGAAAAAAATCACATTTAACCCATTAATAGTAACTTCACAGTTACTACAATCAAAACAGTTTCAAACAAACACTGCTGAGGCAAATCATTCATATTTAAACCTAATTTTCATCAAATGAATCCCTAAATATGAAAACAAAAAAGTAATTTCATTTTACACTTACAATGTCTTTTATCACCTTCTCTAATAATGTTCACGTTATTTAATTATTACCATATATATATATGAATTAATTAATTTTTTAAAAAATTTAAATAAAACAAACAAAAAAATTAAACAACAAAATTAAAGGCCTGTCCCAATAAATGCCTGTTGAAATTAGTGGTTTAAGTAAACAATAGCCAGGTGTGTGTGTGTGTATATATATATATATATATATATATATATATATACATATGCATATAAGAAACATATTCCATAAATAATACAGGCTGGTTTTAGACCGGGTATTTGACATTTGTGTATTATTAGAGAAGCTGTATTATCCTGGTCTTTGCACAAGTCGGCGTATAATGCAGACCAGGAGGGAGGTCAATCCCAACTCATTTACACTGCTAAAGAGGGATAACCACCGTGGGAATCCTGGTTCCTCCTGTAGGGAAGGAAATAACACTGCCCCTTGTCCCTGGTGAAGTGAGGAGAGAGAGTAACGCACCTCACTCTCAGAGGGAGCTTTGGGGGAGGAGGAGGGGAGGAGGCCCAGCCCCGGGCGTTTGCTGCCAGCCGAGGTGAGGGATTGTGGGGGAAAGGAGACATGGCAGCCGCACTTCCTCTTGGCTCGACCGTGGAAGCCAAATTAGAGAGAAGGAGAGAGCAGAGTCTTAGCCTCATCTGTCAAACTCTTCTCATCTCTCATTCTTTTTGTCTTCCTCATCTCTCTATCTCTTCAACCCCACCATCAGCCCAATTTATCCTCCTCCCGTCCACTCTTCCACTTTTCTACTGGTTTCCAGTATAAATATAATCCAGATGATGGCTAACCACAGGTCATTGGAGAGCAGAGGGATACAACCAGAAATCACCAGGCCTGATAATCAGTGTGTGTCTTGATTACATTGGCCAGTTTTGGGTCGGTGTTCGTGGAGCAGCTCTCTTTGGTTGCTGCTGCTGACAGCTTGAACCTCTGCACCGACTTGTGGAGTTGTGGACAGTTTCCAGTTTTGTTTTCTCTCTCTCGTTCTCTATTTTTGATTCTTTCTATCCACCGCTTCATTTTCCCTTTTGGCGTAATCACATTCTCTGACTGATTGATTCAGTTTGGTTTTTCTTAATTTCATAAACATAAATCTTCTTGTTGTCATAGATTGTTCCTTTATCAAGTTTGCATCTCTTTGGTAAATCATGTGTGATTCTTACTTGAATTAAATATCTTTGTATCACAGGTCTTATTTATCTCTCTGATTTTGATGTAAGTGGACGTACTTGCTCTGGATTTTTCGACAAAACTTTTCAATATAAAAACCTTCAACCAAAAGGTTTCCCTACGCGTGCATGTGCATGCGTTTGAGCTCTGTAAAATGAGCAGAAAGATTTTTGCTGGCAAGATGGAGGGAAGTTAAATATCATTACTCACATTGTCATGATTAGAGCTGAGCCAGATACTCGCATGAAAAGAGTATTCAGTAAAAATAGTGTAATTTTTACAAGTACGCGCATTAGCCTCTGTGTTGAAGTCCAAACTCCTGATGCAGAAAAATCCTCATTTGGGTATCTGTGTTCAGTCTCATACTCTTGTGATCAAAGATGAATCGCAATTTTAAGATCCCTCTGTAAATAGTTTTCCAATCAACATTTAATGTAGCAACTTCTAATCAACCTACTGATTTGGCTGAAAATAAGAAACGTATCTCTTTAATGTTGTCCTAACCCTTACCCTCGGCTGAGCTGTGACATTAGCTGGCTCAGCGGTGCTCGGTGAGTTAGCAGTAGAAGAACGCCTCCTTCTGCTTTGGGAGGCAGTTGGTTGGTGTAATTTTGGTGGAAAGAAAATAGATCCTACATGAAACTGCTCAGTGCAAGGTCTGTGGATTATGTTGAGTAACCAGGTCAAGTTTGCTGCTGAATGACCTTCCCAGAAATTAATTCAAAATATATTCGATAGTTTTGTCAATATCAAACAAAATTAATAACAGATTTAAAAATGTTCACAACAAAGATCAAAAACTGGCTCAAAGTAAACCAGAGCTGTACTCATTTTTAGACTGATGTATTTTATATTCCTGATGAACATTGATTTATGGAAATTGTGTATTTCTATTTTATCTGTTTTTGTACTGTATTTGACTATGTAATCTAGCTTGACAATAGTCAAGCTTTATGTAACTGAATTATGTACATTTTCCCCACTGTATACTTAAAAGCCCAGCTAGGGATAAGAGTTGGAAATTAGCAGTAGCTATAAACTCTCTGTGCAGCACATCAGCTTCATACTTTGTATGAAACTATGTTTAACTGCATCATCCCTATCAAATAAATACATTCAATTCAATTCAAACTGTACAACACAGTTCCATCTCATGCAAGTTTTTTTTAGCATTTGCATTTAAAATATTTCAAATCAGAAACATCATTTCTGGAGTGGAAAAGTTTGGTAGAAGTGGATAAAACCACAGTTGTATTGTAGCAATCATTGAGAGAGTGTGTCAGATCTGGAAGTTCCACTTTCCTCCATGATAATGTGAAGTTTTTCTTTCTCTGTCAACAGTCTGTGTTTCACTCTTACTGTCAGCCTGGATCTCTTTCATTCACATCTACAGCAGCTTCACACAGAGCTGCGTTTCTCTCTTATCTCTTATCTCCTGTCTTCAGCGTCAACGAAGTGTGTGTGTGTGAGTGTGAGATGCTGACAGTTCGCCTCTCTCTTCTCCGTTTCTCGATGACCAGTCCTTCTTGGTGTTGACACACACATCTGGATGACGGCTTTGAGGTCTGCCGTTTTCATCAGAAACCAACACAAGCCATCAGCTTACATTATACTTTAGGCTGTTTTAGCCGAGACAACCTGTTGAGACTCTGGTCAGTGTTTGAACTGACGGTGCTAAATGTGATGCTAAGCAGAGAGCTGATTACAGTACCTGCTTTTGGTGGTAATTCCACAGTTTTTGTCACAACAGTGTCATGCTGATGATATGACAGGAAAAGACAACGAGAAACAAATCGTAAGCAAAATAAAACAATAAAATGATAAAAAAAAGAAGCTCAAAAACAGTCAAAAACTATCATGTATAGTCAGGAACCTCTGGGAACTTATTTTGTTCTTCTTAATCCAGCAATAATCCATATTCCAATCTACATCATCACCAAATTTAGCTAATGTTCATGAGAAAATGTTAAGCCGAATCCCTAAGTGCAGTTATAGATTTTATATTTAGTTTCTTTAAGTGTTGTTCACATCAGTTTCCAGCCATAGGCATGTAATAGATGGCATGGTATTGCTGGGCCTCTTCACCAACACATGCAACAGTTTTTCAGGATGAATGTTACTTGCAGAAGAAGTGCATGTTTTAGATCAAGGACCTGATTTGTGGTTTGGTGGCACTTTGAATGTAGTTAAATATACCAAGTACCACTATGTGCTCGGAAAACACTTTAAAAACGGCAGTGTAATTTCCATCACCAACATTTGTTCAAAGATGCCATAGAGAGTGAGATGCCTTGAAAATAGCTGACAACACCGCAGCTAGCATTTGATTGGAGAATGAAGCATTTTGCTGCTGTGGTCAGTGAGCAGAGGACGAGTCGAGACAAAGACTGTTGACAGCGTTTGTTCAACAACGAATATCTTACAGTTTATATGTAAAATAACCTCTTCAGACAAAGTACATGGATGGTTTGGTCCTAATTGACTTTAATTTCAAATAAGATATGTTTGTTAGGTAATAAATTAAATGAAATCGGTCTAGAAAAATATAAAAATAAAATAATAAAAATGAAAATTTTAAAATAATTTAGATAATAAAGTTTGTTTGATCCTGAATGAGCCCTGTTCCCTTTTCTCTTTTAATTTAAACAAATAAATACATATGTATTTTCTTTTAGTTTAGATTTTTTTTCAGTTAAGTTCCAATCATTTTCCAGCTTTTCAGCTTAAATACACAAAATTTAAAATAATAATAAATAATAATAATAATAAGCTCTTACTTTTGAAGCAGTGACGACCCAAAGCAAATTTTGCTGACTAAAAAGTTATATGAAGCCTTACCTTATTGCACCAACTTTTTCATATTAAGTGTTTTAAACTGCCCCCTTTAGATTTCTACATCAAAAGTGAAAAAAACAAGCAAAACAAAATAGCTATGTATTATATATATATATATATATGTATATACTCAATAGTCCCAAAGAAAAATTCATATACACACAGTAGTGTTCATAACTTTTTATATTACTTAATCATTCCAATTTAAGTACATTTTTTGATATTTTGAATATGTGAGCAAACACCTCTTGTTTTGCTTGTATTAATCGATCAGCCAGCATTCAGCAGCCAATGGGAATCTCTCTGCAAGGCCTATGCACACCAAGTCCGTATTTTTTTTCTCAAATATTGTTGTGCCTTTATAAAAAATAAATGCGTCCTTATGTTTTGTCAATCACATTTATACACCAACTGCGTGTCAGGTTTGATTTTTTGATTTTTCCACATCTGTGTGTGTGTAGTGTGTGTGTGTGTGTCTCAACCCAAAATATGCTGCCAGGCACCTTTCAGGATCAATTGGATCGTGATCTTGGTGGTCTTCTTTTTCATGTGTGATTCCACAGCTGCTTTATCAGCAGGTAAAACCTTCCTTGTTGTGGACAGTTTGTTTTTATACTTTGAAGAAGTGAGAGGACCAAAAAATAATCCTCATTTTAATCAGCATTTTATCTTGTATTGCAAAGTTCAAACCAAATAGAAAAATAAATGCATCAGAATCAGTGTGCAAGGTTTCTGATAGCAACCATTTTTATCATAGGTTACTTATACAAATACTTACATATTTGTTGTCGTTACGAATAATCAAGAGCACTCATCTTGTTTTCACAGGCCACAAAATGTTGCCTAACAAAAAAAATAGTTTTACATTGCAGGAACATTTAAAAAATGCATGGATATTAAAGAATCAAATTTACATAATGTTTTAGAGTAATCTTAATCACTGGATTTTTAAATTTCAGAGCTAAAGACTAACTGTACTTGGTGCATTGACCCAAATAGCTGTATCTAAATACTACTGCCTAAGTACTGTGCCGAAGTACAAATCTGTAAATTTTTTTTACTGAAGTATTTTAATCTCATGCCACTTTCTACTCCACTACACTTCAGAGGGAAATATTGTACTTTTTACTCCACTGCTATGATTAGATAACTACTTTATAAATTAAGACTTTTGTGCACGAACCATGTCAGAGTATACAAGTGCAGCCAAAATATTTACTAAATTAATTAGAAAATTAATTAGCAACTATTTTTATAATCGTGTAAGGCATTTTTCATGCAAAAAATAATTCAAGATTCCAGCTTCTCATATAAACTGTATGTATGAGGACTTGCTGCTTTTCCTTTTAATTATTTTTAATTATTATCATTTATGACATTTATTGAAACCTTTTCGCATGTGTACTTTTAATTTTGATTCTTCAATGCGTTTCCTTGAAATCACATTTACTTTGTTTAAGATTATTTAATAATAGGCCTATATCATTTTCACTACTGCAGAAGTTTTTTTTCTTACAGTCTTTTTTGGTATCGTCTCCAGTCTTGGCACTGTGCCAGAGTCTTTGCACACCACACAAAACCTGCCCCTATATAGTGTTTAGGGGGCATAGGTAACCTAAGATCAAGTGGCATTCACCTGGTCAGAGCAGATTTGGATGGTTAAGAATGTTTCGTGCATCTGGAGTTAACTTAGCAGAAAATTAAAAGAAAATATTCAAAAAATGTTGCTGCATGAGGCCTATTGTGATTCAGTCTGCACTAAAATGTTAATCTTGCCATGTATTCTGCAAAAGTCCCAATGAAATCGAACAAGGGACATTTAGTAAGAATGACGTTTGCTTGAAACAACACCCAGGAATCTGCTGAGCTTCTTTAAAAATGAAACTAAATAATTGTGACCAGGTTTTGAAGATTTAATTTTTC
Source organism: Plectropomus leopardus (assembly GCF_026936395.1). Lineage (NCBI taxonomy): Eukaryota > Metazoa > Chordata > Actinopteri > Perciformes > Serranidae > Plectropomus > Plectropomus leopardus. The sequence goes on along the minus strand of NC_142185.1, from coordinate 31,360,976 downwards.
GGAAGGAACCAGAGGGCTTCGGGCTGAGAGCCACAGACAGGGTTGGGATGTTGGAAATATTGAGACAGACTAACATGGGATTTGCGGACAATCAGAAAAACACACAATAACGCCTCATCTGTTTTCTCTGCATCTCTGGCTGCAACATGTCGGATGTTGAAGAGCAAACAGTGACCAGTGCAGGTTCTCCCTCTCCCTTTGTTTCTCCCTCTTCCTCTCTGAGTCCAGTTTATAAGTGTTTTAAAGTTATGATAAATACTGATCTGGCCTGCTTTTTCTCTCCCTCACTGCACACATAAGCAGAAGAGCCGCGCTGCACTCTGCAGGTCTGGTTTCAATTTCTGGAAAATGAAGAGGTTGTGAGAAGGAGAGAGGAAAAAACTCCTGCCTTGTAAATCCATTATTGTTCAGGATATATCAGAAATCCAGCTTTAATAGCACTGTTTGTGTAGGATCTACTCTCAATCCCCCACTATATAATCCTATTCGCCGACCAGGGCTTAGCTGCACAAATAAACACGGTAATGGATCCCCTCACATACAGCAAAGAGAAGAGGCAAAGAATGAGGCACCCTTCGGCCCAATCTTTTCCAGATGGCACCAATAGATCACATTATTTACATCGGCTGTGTTCGGGTTCCCAAGGCAACGCTGCTCTGTCTTACAATCGTTGCTTCAATGACCCGAATCCTTTCAGTTTTTTTTCTTACCCAGGCCTTGATTAGCGCAGAATCCGAAGAAGATGGATCTCCTTCGTGGAACAGTACGCTACTGATGCACAGATGTGGTGTCACTCCAACGCACCTTCTCGAGAAGATAAACCTCCTGTCTCCCACCTCCCCCCATATGGGTTTCCTTATGACATTCAATCCCCAAGCTGGGCGTGCATTATGCACTGATCAGCGCGCATCGTTTCCATTAGCGTAGCTCGCTCCCCTGCGTTCACCCGTGAACTGCGGTACGATCTTTGGGACTCATTACCCCTCCGCTCTCAGTGCGGTTACGGATAGTTAGCTTCGTTCATGACCCTTAATTGTTTCTCCTTGTCTTTTCTGCTCAGAGATGAGCAGCCGGGTGGACAGGGATGAACGCTGCGAAATCTCTCCGGCAGGCGGAGACCTCGACATGAGAAAGAAATTTGCTGCGGTTAGTGTTTGTGAGTTAGCGTTCTGTCTGCATGTAACCTTTTTAATCATGGTAACAATCCTGCTGATGCATGCTGCACGACAGAAGGATCTCACATTGAGTACAAGAGGTCAAAGGACGTGCGACGGGCAGATAAGTTTTCATTGCTGGTAGCAGGGAGGGGATTCCTGTGAGGATTTCAGCTGCCAGAAGTATCTCTTGCTTGTTTATCAAAGGTTAGTTAGCTGTGGAGTCTGGACGCAGCATCTCTGAAACCTTAAAAAACAGCATGAAGGTCGTTCAGCCTCATGAGAACGGTTCAAAGTTGTCGTATTTTCCCTTCCACTTGAACTGGAAAGGTACAGTACTGTAGTAGTGGCTGCCACGGTTGTGGAGATCTTTCTGCCAAATCTCACTGTCTTTTTCTTCCTCTGCTTCGTCTTCTTCCTGGCTGGAAGTCAAACCTTTGGGCTGTTTGCCTCATGCGTCTTTCCATTTCTAGCAGCGAGGGAGACAGAGGAGGCTGGCGTTGGTTTCTGACATGACGGAGGAGAGCAGAAAAAAACAAAACAACAAGAGAGGTTGGAGGATGTTAAAACCTGGTCGTTTTCCAGAAAGTCTGTGTTTTCAGAGTTTGTTGCTGTGTCGCTGCCAGATACACTCTGTGTGTGTGTGTGTGTGTGTGTGTGTGGGCGTGTGGGCATAAACAGTTTATGTGCAGGATTTGACTGATTGTGAATACTAAGATTTCAGGGCTAGGGCACTAAAATAGCTGATTTTTTAGACAGCAGCTTTTAAAGATCGCGCCATAGTCCGCCCTTATTATGCATTTAATTTATTGGTTTGACAGCAATAATTCCCATCTGCTTTGGCGCCAAAATCCCCCACCCCATCCATCACCTTTTTTTTTATTACACAAAAACAAATTGAGAAGAAAAAACATTTTTAAATTTGCACATGGTGTTTTCTTTTATTGTTTGCTTTTGTAATTGTTTGTCTGCTTTTTTTAAAATGTGTTGATTTCTCATTAGCTAATAAAAGCATGATCAGAATTTTTGTGGGATTATGTAGCGTGACAATGGCACTGAATGTGCTAGGTCTGGCACTTCCATTGAGGAGAAGTTAGCCCATGATGCTAATTTTCACCTGCAGTTCTTGCACAACAAGTAGGGGGGTTTATTGGGTAATGTACATTACAGCTTTTTTGTATCATTGGGGTGGGAATCACCAGAGGCCTCACGTTAAATTATTATCATGATACTTTCTTCACAATACAATATTATTGCATTTTCAAACATTTTGCGATAACAGATATTCTGATTTATTTACTTTATTCAACTGCAAATTATGTCCCCAAAGGTAAACTTTGTCAACAACTCACTTCAGTCATCAGTCAAAACAGTTGATTTTTTAATTCTGATAAGGGTTTAATAATGTAATTATTAAAAAACATCCATGCTTGGCATCCCTTTATCAATACAGTATTGCCATGCAAAATATCAGAATACTAAGCTGTACTGATTTTTTCCCCAATCCTGCTGTATCAATGTTATTATATTGATCACATGTTTATGTTAATAGAAACACACCCACAGAGAATTATCACCTGACAGACGTTTATAGCGTATTTCAGCTCATTGTTCTGGTTTTATAGCCAAACAACTTTACTGTTCTGTTTCAATCTCTGGCTCTTGTTGTTTTCAACTGCAGCTGTTTTCACTCTAAAAACTCAAAAAAACAACCTGCTCAGCACCAAACAGCAGACACACACAGTCAGCAACTAGCAGGTGAACATAGTGGAGCATTTAGCAGCTAAAAAGACAGATATTTCCCTTAGAAGTTGGTGCAGAGCAGAGACAGCTAATAAAAAGAGTGAGTATTGGACTTACAATTGCCAGGTGGTCAAAAGCATGAATCTAACTAAATGCTAATGTTGACCCATATGCAACTGTTTCCTAACAAGTTCACCGTTTCAACTTAACAGGTGACGTGTCAGTGTTTTGTTTATAGCTTGATGTTGCAGGTTTAACAAAATGAATAATGAAAACATTATGGTAAAAGACGTGATAATAAAACTTCATGGATGTGTGTGGTGGAGGAAGGAGACTAATAAGGAAAAAAAAAGGGTGTTATATATTATAATATAATTATAATATAAGAGCAGCTGTAGAGATGTATCATATGGCAGCACCAGACAGCATTCAGTATTTAATAAAGGGCCATTAGTTGGACATGAGCACCATCAGCATGAGTTCAGATGTAAATAATTGATCCCTGAAGAGGAAATAGTTTGAGTGAAAATTACGGATAATTTGTTGTCATGCAAACATTGAGCTCCTGTGGGCTCAGAGCAGTCTCACTGTGTTGACTATTGACAGATTTACAGAAGAACATGTGTTTGCAGTTTTCAGATATACAAATTTACAGTCCAGTGCACGACCAAATGTGCATCACTGGCGACCCTGCAGCTGGAATTGTGCAACCTTTGTCAAAGAAACACACTGATGAGCCAGTGTTAAACTCCCCGGTCACTCAGTCAGTTTAAAATCGACCCCACAAGTGCCCCCCCCCCCGCTGCTCTCTGGCCTGCCTGGAAAAATGTACTCTGACTGTGTGTGTTCGATTCCTGGCTCGACCTGCGCTGTCATATTTCTCTCACTCCACACGTTCCTGTCTTTTGGGCGATAAAAACTAATAAAACATTGCCGAGAAGTGGCTGCCCACCGTCCTCCTTCCAAAAAACTCAATTAAAACAAAACAATGAGCAGTTAGTGCACATTATTCATGCTGTAGCTCCCTGACACCGATAAATCATCCCGTTTAATGACAGATTGGTCTGTGATTCAGGCAAATATATGAAGTGACAGTGAGCTGTTTTGAACAGATGTAAGCTGAAGAAGAAGAGGAGGAGGAGGAAGCTGGAAATGTAATTATTATTAATGTGGGTGGGTTGGAGGCCGGTGAGTTCGGACAGTAAGCAGAGGCTCGTCAGTCTGAGCCCGGATGGTTGCGGGTGCGAGTCCCTTGTTGCTGAGGCCGCTTAAGGCAGCTGAACAAACCCAGCAGAGGAATGTCGAGGCTGGAGACAGGCAGCAGAGAAACTCATCAGAAGAAAGCTCTGTAATTTTAGGGATGTGGGATTATGTGGGACAGGCATTTTGGAAGGTTGGGCAGATATAAGGGATCGACCACCTGCCTGCAGCACCTATTTACATATATTGAGTTTCAACCAAGTAATTTGATTAGACAAAAGCGTTTCATGAGTGCTCACATAGATGACAACATCACTGGGAGTGTTAACCATTGATTATACAGGTTTACTTTACAGGTTTAAAACAGGAGCATTAACAGGAGAAAACGCAGATGTACAATGCTCACTTTTTCCCCTTACTTTTGTTGAAATTCCCAACGATAATGAGATACCTTTGACTGAACAGTTTTACATTAAGTAAACAACTGAATAAGACTATTTTATATCAATTAAATAACTGAAAATAAAGCTAAGAATAGTATGTATGCCATTAAAAATATATATAAAAAACGTTTTTTTTTATCACAAACATGCAACTATTTTGAAATTTTATAATAATATTAAAAAACTTTTTAACAGCACAAAAATGTTGGAAACCATGCAAAGAGCACTGACTTATGTCCGCCCATCACATGGTGGACAGACATGCAGGAGATGTCGTGTGCACAGAACAGATCAGCAACATAAAATGACAGTAATCTATATGACACGATAATAGCATAACGACAGCAATAAAAGTCTTCATTTTGAGCATAACAATTTCACTCTCTTGTGATGCAGTTTTAAGTGTAAAACAAGTGACTTTAAAAGAAAAGAGAAAAACATGGACTTTAGAGAGCAGGTGTTGACAGACCCAAAGTCATCCATTGACTGTGTGTGCCACTAATTATGCCGCTAATTATAAGCTGATGTTGATGTTTCTGTTTTTGCTCTGACTGTCTTTCTCTGAGTGAAAGAGTTTCTAATTTGGAAATGAAGAATGAAGAGTAAATATAGCATCCATATACCATACAGCTGTAGGTTTACCATTTACCTTTAGCACAGTGTTGAGGAGGAAGAGAAGAGGATTGACCTGAAGGGCTCTGCTCACACTGCAGCTGAAAGTGTCCTATTTGTGAATTATTGTCCACAAATGTGTCTTTTTCTATTGTTAAACTCTCATATTTATTATTCTTGATGAATATTTACTCTTCTCAAAATGGTTTCAGGACACGTAATGTTTTGCTTGTATTTGAAGTTTCTTGTGCGTCATTGTTGTGATTCTGCAGACGTTTGAAATTTAATTATTGGTTTTTGGTTGCAACCTAAAATAGTTGCCATACAACAATTATTCAGGCAAAATCAAAAAGAGTGTGACCCCAAATCAGAGTTCAGCACGAAGGTCTGCAGTGGGAAGAGGGAAGAGAGACACAAAAAAGGGGAAGTTCCCGCTGGACGACCTATAATTTCAGAGATGAGGAGCATCTTTGTGTCACACCATCTCTTCTTAATCATGTATCTGCTCATAAACATGTCTGCTGGGAAGCGCTCGTGTCTCCTCTCATGGCAGCGAAGCATTACTCAGGTCTTTTCATGTCCGCGGATGTTGTTTCCAGATGGGACCACAGGGGAAAATGCCACACTGTTGGACTCAAAAATAACTTCATAATTTTACATTTTGATAGCTTGTTGGCTCTTCTGATCTGCACACTTTGAACACATCTCTGTGCTTCTTACGTAGATGGATGAGAATGGACAGCGATTTCGCTCCAGATAAATACACAATTTTCCTTAATTTCCAAACTTGTTAAAATTAAACCTCACTGCTTAATTAAGCCCTTTTTCTATTTAAATATGCAGCAAAATTCATGCAAAACGTACAGACTGCATTTCACTTTTACATGCCTCCATGTTTATTTCATTGTGTAAACAGCAGTCGCTCTGCGCTGCCCTCCTCTGTGTTTGGCTCGCTGTTCACTGAACCTGATCCCGACTGTGGCTCTTCATGCTCTTTAGTGTGTTTGCAGCTCCAGCAGGACTTGACCCAACATCCGTCTGGGCCAGACCCTCTCGGCCTGGGCTGCAGCTGGGGAGCACACACACATCAAGACTCAGACACACGCACAGGTACTTGTACAGTGTAGGCGCGCACACACACACACACACACACACACACACACACACACACACACACACACACACACACACACACACACACACACACACACACACACACACACACACACACACACACACACACACACACACACACACACACACACACACACACACACACACACACACACACACACACACACACACACACACACACACACACACACACACAGAGAGAGGCTTAGAAAGGTGGTCGGCACACACATTTCTTTCATGCTCTCTTGCTCTCTCTCTCACTCTCAAAGAATACCCCAAAACAAAAAAAACTAAAATGCTTACACACCATAAATACACCACACACAGGTAAACATACTCATGTATGCAGAACACATATGCATGCATTTTGACATTTAGTTCCAGCACTTATCAAAAAAAAAATCTTTTATTATAATGAACTGTTTATTTCTAATAATAATGGGTTATTCTGCTGAAAATGTGTGCATTTTAAATATATATATATATATATATAAGTTCCTATTGTCATATATTTGTTTTTATCAATTATGACATTTTAATTATGACATAAAAAATCTCATGCATTACTTTAAATAAATATTGTTAAATATTATTTATGTAAAAATTACTTATATTTTCTCTTTCTACAAATCGTATTTCTGTGACTTTTTTCTTATCTTTCTAAATTTACATTTAGTAGAAAAAACAAACAAACTTGAAAATCAAAAAAAAAATTTACTTACAAATAAGGTTAAAGGTTATTTATTTTCAATGAACAACAGACAACAACAATTAAAAGAGCAGTCATTGCCACTGAAAAACTGGGGTCATAGACTCCCTCCAACAATGCAGTTAAAGTATAAAATATCAATAATTATATAAAACAGTACAAATAAAGAGAAACTACATATAATGACATAAGATAGAGCAAGTTAAAATAAGGAATAAAATATGACACAAGGAAAGTATGAAGTGAGTGATATAATTAGTAGTTGCATGAAAACACAAAATCAAGTTGTCATCCTTAATGGCAGAAATGGGCTTCCATAACACACTCCCACATATACAAATAACATCACTTCAGTCCTGCTTTCAATCCTTAATCAATAGTAAATCAAAATCTTGTAGATCTTTACACAACTTGAGCAATTTAGTATTTTGCTTTTGTTAAATTTAGGAACTTGAGAGAGACTTCAGGTCCTGAGTTTAGCTCCAGCTCCTAAAACTATGGACCCCAGTTTGCACACAGGACAATGTAAGAGTAAACTTACTTGTATGTGAAATCTGTGGAGTGGCCCCTTAACTGTGACAATTTAGAGGACCTTCAGACCCCTGATGTGGCTCCGTTTTGGAAAATGATGCATTTTTAACTGATTTATTGGTTTAATATTGAAGTAGTGACATATAATGACCTTGTTTTATACACTGTGTGGCATAAAGAAAGCTATTGTATGTGCAGTTCTTGTTTCCTTCCGGTCATTAAGACGCAATGTAATTGTCCTTCCATCCCACAGGACCCCAATTAGACACACAGACAGAAACTCCTGACCACTCCTACATACATTCATGCTGATAGATGCACACAAACTCCAGCAGACAATCAGACATGCACCCACCCTCATCCACAGACACACTCACGGATAAACACACGTCTGCCGTCTTTCTGTTTTCCACAGTGAATGCGAGGGCGGCGAGGCTGAGCTGAAAATGAGCGGCGGGTTTGGTGGAGAGACGGCGGGCGGTTCCAGCTGCATGACTTCAGTAAAACAATCCTCCGTCACACACACTGAAGATCTGACGTGCTGACAGCAGTGATGAGGCCTTGGAGCAGATATTACACATCTATTACACATGTGAGCAGACCCCGTACACATGCACTAAAACACACACTTACATATGTGGTATCACTGCGCCTGTGCCTCACAAATGCACGCACACACACACACGTGAAAAAGATTTTACAGTTATGGCCGAGGTTTTTGGATTAAATGGAAAATGCTTTACTTTGAAGTTACCACCAACCAAACAGAAAAAAGTCACATTAAGGCAGCAGACATAAAAATATACTGAGAAGTTTCATAACAGTATTGAGCTAATTTTAAAGTTAATGTAAAAGATCAAAACAGTGGCTTTTATTTAGGTCAACTCCAGAGACAATCTTTTTTTGAAGCGGCATAAAATTGGGGACAGGTTGTGGTGTCCAATTAGATGCTCGTGTTTTAAATTGTTTTGTAATTTACTTCCTCTGTTCTTCTATAATTGAACTGAGGATAACTCAAGTTTACATAGCATTGTTTTAATCAGTACGACTCTGCCACTCTGTGCTCCAAACAGAAATACTGTTCTCACCCACTAATTATTTGCAGTCAATTGTGCTTCAATTGCTGCTTTTATGTCCAGTGTTAAGCCAGGGTCAATGAACTGACACACTTCCTGCACAGATGTTTCACATTAAAAGCCTTCCAGTAGCTCAACAGGTAGTGTTGAGAGCGAACATGCAGAAAGTGTGTTTTGTTGGCAGTAGCTTAACACCAATCAAAAGAAAACAAAATAAACAACAACAACAAAACTCAAGCCAAATCCATCTCGAATGTGTCATGGCCTCATCAGTTCACTGCCTTAGTCACGTTATTGCTGCATTGTTGCATTAGCCACGAAAACACCTGAGACAAAATGAAACAATATTTTTTTAAAAAAGCGTTGGTATTTGATAAGTTGGGAATGATAATAGGCTGCCCTGTAATGCTTCTAATGGCATTTGTGAGAATTCACTGCACATGGACAAAAAACAATCAATCAGAGCAGATGTGTCTCTAATGCAGCTGATCAATTATTTTCAGACATGTGTTAGTGAAATCTCTGACTTTACAAAGAGAGAGTTTGCGCCGGCTGGTGAGTGGTAACACAGTTTGGCTCAACTGTTCCCAACATGGATAAACAGTACACTAAAATATGTTTCTGAAAACATTTGAGGAGAGAAATAGGCAATGCAGAAAAAGAATCTTGATTTATATTTGACAGTTTCAGTCATCAGTTTGACGGTTTTACCACAGCTTACAAGCAGTGATTGATATGATTGACAGCTGCTTGAGAGACTCCTCAGCTCTGATTGGTTGTTTTCCTTCAGCCATAGTGGATTCTTGCAAATGCTGTTAGCAGCACTTTGAGGAGGAGGAACATTTTTCCCCATCTGTCTCATGTATTACTGTGGATGTAGTGACAGTTATAACTAATGTGACAAAAAAGTTATTTAAAAAAAAATCTCCATAGTATTTCTGATCTTTTTCAACCTAAAACCCTTATGTTTGTCTCTAAACAAAATCATATATCCATATATTTGCAGAAGCATATGGAGGCATGACGCCCACACGGTGCGGGCTGCTCCAGTGAGTACACAACAGTTAAATTTTATTACATGAGCTGTAATATAGTAATAACTGATAGCTTACTGGTTACTGTCCCCTCTGATACTGGGAGGTTTGGGGTTGACTCCCAGCGAAGTCGCAGCAAATCATGACATGAGGCCCTTTTTCTCAACTTAAAAAGGGAAAATCTTTTCAGCCCTCCGGGCTATGGATGTGGGTGTTGGCATTGTGGTCATGAAACCAGATGAAACTTGTGTGATTGCTGTGGGAAAATGGAGCAGAGACTGTCGCATAAACATCACCATCTATCCATCCTGTCAGAGTGTCCTTCAGCATCTGCCTGTTACCTCCCTGCTGGCTGCTCTGGATTAAAACATCAGATGTCAAAATATAAAATGTCCTCTCCAAAAAAGATAGTATCATAATACTGTAATCGTCATAATATTGGTGCCAGTTTTTGCTGCCCAGGTGTACCTCGGCTTATTCCATGTGCAATGTATAAAATGACTATATTGCAAACATCAAGTATAAATTGTTTTTATAAGCCACCAGCGTTTAGGTTCTCTCCCTCTCTCCTATGGCTCTCTCTCTCTCTCTCACACACACACACACACACACACACACACACACACACAGCAGGGCTTTTGCAGAGCTCCAGACCATGACTATTTAGTCACATTTTGTGACCATAGAACGCTACTGTAATTTGCAGATATTACTAATATGTGGACTGAAGAGCTGTTAGGTTTTTGTTTCAGCCTACAGTGAATTAATCATCAAGCTTAACCGTGCTGCGGTAACAGTCTAACTTAATGAGTGGTAGTGGCGGTAGTGTGAGCAGGTGAGGCGTATTTTTTCGTGACTATTTATTCACATTTTGCGACCACGGAGCACCAGTGTAACTTGCAAATATTAGTAATAAGTGAACTGGAGAGCTGTTTGTTTGTTTCCCGCTCACAGCGAATGAATCCTCACGGGTAAAGGTGCCGCGATATCTGTTTAACTTTCTGCTAATTCTAACATCCAACTGTTGACAGGAAGCTTTAAATCCACAGAAAAAAACACCACCAGCCTGAGATGATCCAGATCCTTCAAAATAAAACACCATGGGTCCCGCTTTGATTTTTGTAATTATAAAATACTTTTTAAAATTTCATTGTAAGAGTACTTTAACTTCCATACAACCATATTTTATTAAGTTTTATTTTAACAGTAGTGTATTCAACTTTATTATATGACAGTAGCTACTTTATTTAAATTTATTGCAACTGCAGTTCTTTCAATAAAAATATTGAGATATATACCGTGTATCATGATGTAGCCTTAAAATATTGCAATATTATTTTAAAGCCATATCGACCAGCTCTACCTAGGTGTAATTTTCTCAGATGTTTTCATTCGAAGCAGCTTCCTGTTTCACATTTGTATGTTGAGCAAATACCTACACCTCTGCTTCACTCTGTCCTGCTTTTAAATGAGAGCAAATTAGGTGTTAAAATGTTGTGGCTGTTTTTAGTGGCTGCCGAAAACACACACACACGCGCATGCATGGACAAACACACACGTATTTGCACACACCCATTAGGTTGCTTATATTTGGGCAGAGAGTTTGTTCAGTGTTCTAACTCATAATCAGTCATCAAGTTCAAGGGGAAGCAGGCGATATATGCAAACACACACACACACACACACACACACACACACACACACGGCTGACTGGATAACAAGGTCACATTTGGAGATCAGGATTTACTTTGGCCTGTGTTGCTGCACTTTAACGATTAAATCATGTATTGGTTCAGGTTTTTGTTACTGTGTGTTAGCACATATGTGAAGGTGAGGGAATGACGCCAGGTTCAGCACATGTAGAGCCAGTCTTTAGTGAGTACAGGTACATAATGTGACCATGTTTTGCACTGTAATTATAAAGTAAATCCTGTCTCCCTCAGTTGCGTTGGTTAACTTTACAAGTTTTGCATTCTAGCAGAGCGTTTGTGGACTTTACCATGATAGTGACAGATTTAGGCCACGTTTAGATGAAAACAGCCCAAAACAGAAAACGTATTTCCTTTGCATTTTTAAAAGAAATGTGTTCATATGATAACATTGTGAGAATAATCCTTGTGTACACAGACCTGCAAAAAGAACGGAAAAAGCTGTAGTATGCATGCCAGTAGATGGTAGTGTGATTTTGTAATGAAACAGTATAGAGGAATACCATGTGCATGCACACGGTGTGGCCGTGATGTAACCGTTTTCACAGGATCCGTGCATTGCCAGTTTACACAGCGACAAAAGGGGTTAAGTTTTTAAAAGACTACACTCTGGAACCCAGTTTGCATTTTCAAGCCCTTAAAAATGCCATTGTCATGTAAATGAAAGGCCAATCTGCAACAAAAGTGGGAAGTTTCATGCAAGAACCATTGCAGTGTAAATGGCCCCTTAATAATTAAAAATGGGGTTTTTGAAAAATTGGGTTGCTGATATCAGAAAGAAATTTGACTGATGTTTTTTTCACAAAATGAGGGAATGATGCTGGGAAAAGCTCTGGTCATTCTGAGTTTGAGCCAATCTTACATGCAATAAGCACCTCTGCTCTTTATTGGATTTGAGAAAGTTAACATGAGCTACATTTTCAAAACTCAGCAGTTGTTTGTCATACATTAAGCCTTTTATCTTGTAAAATACTGGTTGAAAATGCTAACAATTGTATGAGGCTACAGGTGATAATCTAAGTGGTTACATATATACCTCATTGGCCTTAATTAGACATAGTAAGCCAGCTGTGTTAGCTTTAGTAGCTTATATTAGAGCAGACAAACACTGTTGAGTCAGGTCCCTAAATTCAGTATCTTTTCTAATGCCCTTATGTTTTTGGTTTTGGAGGGGCAACACTTCTTGTGTGTGTGTGCTGCGTGCAAATATGCATCGTGTATTTACGCATCTGTGTGTGTGCACGCTGTGGAGTTGTACTAATAGAGCAAACTACTTTTCATGTCTTAAAAATGTAACGTTCATAAATAAAACCAGAGAAACACGCTGAGATCACATAAAACCAGAGAAACAGATCAAAAAAGACCAAAATCTTTAATCAAAACTGAGTCTCTGCATGACTGTATGGGTGCCGAGGGGTGTGTGGTATCGTATTGAGAAGTGACACATTAGTTTAACTTCATGTTAATGAAAGACGGTGAAGATGAACAAATGGAGAGGCATCTGACTTGAAGAACAGTGCAGTCTTGAAGAATTACAGGACAGAGAAAACAATGAAAAACTGTCATCCAAATTGAGTTTGTCTGTGTGACTTCTAGTTTCTTTGGTGGGCTGTAGGGGGGAGGACTGTTGGAGGTGGGGGGAGAGAGGGGGTTCATATCCAAAGAGGCAGTCATTATTTTTCACGTCGCAGGGAATAAATGAGGGCTGTCATACTGACTAATGACTGGGTCTCTGCTGTGGTGGAATCAGGAGAAAGTCTCCGTCTACCGTTGTCAGTCATTTTGTGATGGACCCCGGTGCTGATGGATTGTAGGATCTGGCTCTGATTACACGCTGCACTGGCATCCACTCATCCCCCGAACCCTTTGTTATTTTGGAAATGGGTAATAAACACACATACAGTACACGCGTGCATTCGCACACACGCAGATACACGCACATGCGCTGCTGCTCTGCTGCAGTCTTCATCAGTTTTGACACTTTCCTCAGACCTCAGCTCAGTCAGAGGCTGCGTGGCGGAAACCCCCGGTACACACAGCACGTCTGGTTCCCAGAAAACTACACACAAAGCTCTCAGTTACACTTTTTTCATCATGCTAAATGCCTAATAACAGCTTTGAAGTACTCTTTAATGGCATTAAGTATACATTTATCTGTGCAATACTTCCAAAAAATACTAACTGCTACGTTCAGACTGAGAAAATGCTTTCGTATTGAAGAAGAAAAAATAGGGAGCGCTGCACTGGGTCAAGAAACTGGGCGTTGGTGATTTTAAGGTAAAAGTCAAGTGCTTTTCAAAGAGAGGGCAAGTTATAAGAATAAAGAACAAAGACTCTCCAGCTTATTTATAATGGAAGTTTATGGTGTTGGCTGGTCATCTGAAACAACCCCAAAAAAAAAAAAGATTTTAGTGGCACAATTCCTGCAGGAAACAAAAAAACAACCGCTTTCATGATACTATTTGGGATAGGCAAAAAGCAACTTATCATGAAAAAACACTCGCATGTGGGGGCTAAAAAGACACTGGAAAAACAACAAAAGTCCCTTAAAACATCCACATTGAGAGCTAAAAGGACACTGGAAAAAAGGCAAGGGTCACCAAAAAAACACCCACATTTGGGGACTAAAACAACATTCTCAAATGTAATCTTTATGACTATTGTGAGCTACCTCAGCAAGGGTTTGTTTAGAGCTTAGGAACAAAAAAATGATGAAAGTCATAAATGAAAGGGCAGAGTCTAGGACGAGAACATATGTTCAGTTAGACCTTTAACTTGTGAATACTTAGATGTCTGTAATGTCTCCATTCTGTATATATTTACCACCTGCAGCTCCGTCTTACTGGGAAACCTTAATGGAATATAGAAATCATTCATTTGATTTTCACCACGTACACCTCTACTATGAAAAGTTCTGTACTCAAAAAGCGAATTATCAAATTATATGTGCAGAACATTTATTTAAAACTTAATTACATCTACAATAATATTAATGATAATATTGATAATATTGACAGTGAAGCTGAGGACGTGTCCTTTTGATCTGTTGTAACCGTGTTTCAGCCTGTATGCGCCCCCGACTCCTGTCCTGTCAACACTACAACAGGCAATGAGACAAGGTGCTGAAACAGACCGCCTCCCTCAGGGACCCCACACGCCCCCCTCTGCACACACACACACACACACACACTGACACACACACACACACACACACACACAGTTGAATGAGATTGACAGACACATCTCCAATAAGTAGAGAGAGATGAAGACAAATGAAAGATTAAGACATTACCGTCGGTCACGTACATTTTATTAATTAACTGTTACTGTCTGTGTCGATTCATTTTATAGTAACTGTTAATGTTCATATGTATATTTAGTATCTTATGTTTTAGTTCTTTTCATAAATCACCTGTGTATCACCTCTGTACATGTCTGCTGCTATAACATTTTAATTTCTCTACATGGAATCAAAAAAGTTTATTTTATAATATTTTTTCTTATTTTTATGACTCTACATAATAATTGTAATTTTTTAAATCATTTTTAGGCTTACCTTTACTTCGACACTGATTATCTTTTCTTTTTTCTGTCATCCTGTAGATTTAATTTTTTCACGACATATACTCCCGGTACCATGTAGTGCTCAATACACAGCAATACTCATCGCAAAATGACTAATTTTGTTGTTTATTGTTCTCAAACTGTGGTCTGCAGCTTGACGGGTGTCTCACCAAAGTGTCGCACCATCCACCATCTCCTCCACCTCTTTATGAACAGGTGAGCTCATAGACTAAGTCACTTGAAAAATGCAGATATGATATGTATAAAACATGCAAATGTAACATATCCATGGTTTGCAAAAAACATGGACACTGGATTCATTTTTAGACTTATCTGATGAATTAAATCTTTGTGTCAAGGTGCTTCGTAGTCATGCAGAATAATTTGTAGCATTGGCCATAGCACTTTAAGTAGCCAAACACATCAAACGTATAGCTACCACTAAAGGCAAATTAATTTCTCCTCTGTTACATATCTAATACTGTTATACTGCTGTTCTGACGACATGAACATTTCAATACAAACATGCAAATATATGTAGAAACAAATTCACTGCCATGACAAACACACTGTTTCTTACATGCACAGTCACACAGATTAGTAATGAAATCCAGATTCTCCTCGGGGGAAGCAAACATTTCTTTACACAAAATACTTTACTGAATGTTTATTATGCTTGCGGAGGCTTCACTCTGAGAACAGCGGGCCGGTGAGGGAGTGTCGCTGCAGGCTGTGTGCGGTCGGCCCAACAATTCAATCACTGACACATTCTCCGCACTGCACAGTATCTGACTTCATTATTATTTTACTTTTCCTCGGGTCAAATTCTACCCCTTCAGTGATCAACTGTCTGTCTGTACATCTGGTTGATTGTCTGTTTATCCATATATTTTGTTCTTTTGTTTGTCCATCTGATTCACCCATCATTCATTTGTCTGTCTTCACACACATCTTCTGTTTGTTAAGGTGTCTGTCATTCTGCTAGCTGTCCATCCATCCTTCCATCCGTCCACTTGGGTGGTGGACGTCCTGTGGACTCCAAATGCCTGCGGTGTCAGAGGGGAGATCCTGTCTTTCAGCATCAGGATCCAGAGTCCAGAAAACACACACACACACACGCATGCACACACATCTCTGCCCTCTCACTCAGCAGCCCCCCACCTTCCCATCATGCCTTGCCTGGCTGTATTATGACAGGTGGAGTGTCGGTCGCCACCAGCCGGACTTTCCTACCAGCATCTCCCCTAAACTCAGGAGGTGCTGCTGCACAGAGTTAGCATGTGAGAGAGTTTTCAGCTGTGAAGAAGTTAAATTAAGGCAAGTCATGCAGATAATACATCAGAATTCAAACTCAGTGATTACAGAGCTGAAAGGACTTTTAACTGACTTTTTGAGTTGATATCAAAAGTGTTGGAGCAAAGTGCTCCACTGATTTACTTTGTTGTTGTTTACTGGAAAAGCTGATTGCCCAATTGCAGTGCAGTGAATTAGTACGGCACTGTCTTGTATGGAGAATATACCTGAGGATCTAAATGAGTTTACTGAGTTAGTATACACAAAATCACATAGTGGAGGAGGGGCCAAACCATTGAAGATTTTATACACCAGGCACTAATTTGAAAATAATTTTAAATTCTCAAACTTCAGTAGATCACTCAGTATTTTTCCAGGACCCTACAGTGATGAAAATGCGGTGTGTCTTTGTCCGGAGTTTTTATAGTTTGTTTGTAGAAGGACTCGAGTGGTCTTATGGCAGTTTCATTAGCTTGCCCCCAGCATGTAATGCAAGAGGACATATGGGAAAGGAACACTGCGTGCATACATATCTGTTTCTACTATGTTTAAATTTGCAAGTTGTACTTTAATGTTCAAAATTTGGTCCAGTATCACGCCAAGATATTTAAATTCGGTGACTACTGTATGTCAGTCCTTTCACCTTTGATGAGAATATCAGAGTTAGGGGGTCGTACTGTGGTTTAAGAAAACAAAACACACACACACACACACACACACGCACCTTCAGACATGATTGATCAAATGATGCGTGATCCTTTCCAACACAGTTATTAACTCAGCAACTCAAGTGTCTGTGAATGTTTACATGTGCTTTATGTGTTATAGATGGTCCGATAGGAGGAGATGAGGGGAGAAAATGATGGAGAAGAAAGAGGGGATGAAGAGAATGAGAGAAGTATGAGGAGAAGGAGAAAAAGTGCCAGAAGAAGAAGAGTAGGCAGTGATGGAAGAAATACTCAGATCTTATATATGTAAGTAAAAGTAGCAATACCACAGTGCAGAAATACTTTGTTATAATGAGATGAGATGAGAAATACTCATTGAGATGTGCCACAGTTTCTCTTATACTGTATAGAAGCATAAAGTACAAAGTATGTTTTATGAAAAAAAAATGTGCACGATGGGGGAATATGTAGCACACGATGTACATATAGGCTACAAATAAAAAAATAGGCATGTACAAAATATAAGAAATATGTACAAAGCATTTAGAATAGAAATTTGAAAGTAATAAGAAATAGTAAAAAGAAATATACTTTCAGTGCCAAAAGTAAAAGCACTCAAAATGCAAAATGATCCATTTCAGAATCATGTTCATCACCATACTGGATTATAATAACTGATGTATTAATGCATGTAGCACTTAAAGCTTGCAGCTGGTAAGTGGAGCTAATTTGGATTATTTTAGTAACTTTCTCTGCTAACACGTGACTTTCCCCTCAGAGATCGAGAATGTTTTATCATGTTCTATAATAATACATCATAATTTATTTGTTGATTATATTTTATTAAGCTGAAAATGCAAAGTATTCAAAGTTATAAAATACATGTAGTGGAGATAAAAGTGCAATATTTGCCTTCAAATGCAGCGGAGTTGAAGTATAAAGTAACAGAAAATGAAAAATACCCGAAGTACAAATATGTACTTAAGGGCATATCTAAATGTATTTAGTTACATAGCACCATTGAGAGGAGCACACGGCAGAGGACAGTGGTGACAATTATCATGAAGGAGGTGAGAAAAGGATTCAGGGTCTGGGGTGGAGGAGGAGGAGCGGTAGCAGGAGGTGCAGAGAGCCTGATGAGGATGAAAAATGAATCACCCTGATGGTGAAAGGAGAACGGATTTGTGATGAAAGCACAAAGTCTTCACTCATCACCTGGACGGCCCCTCGCTCCTCTCTGGAGAGCACGCTGCTGAGTTTCTGTTTCTTCTTCTTCTGCCTCAAACTGAGTGACGGACAGTTTTTAACACTTTGATTCCCACTAAAGCAATGAAGGAAAAAATCTCATCACATTTTACTACCTGAAAAACATGTAAACCAATCAGTAATCAACATTACATCATTCTGCAGGAGTTGACATTAATCAAACAAGAGCTTTTAACTCAGAAGACTGAATCATAAAGTGCAGAAGCGTCACATCTAAATGCAGCAGTTTCAACCTTGTTGGTATGATCGAATTTCCCAAAGTTAAAGTAGGAATATTGTTTATAGAGATAAATGCTCATTTTGCTACTTTCTGCTACTTTTTAAGACTACTGTGTTCTGCAACACAATTATGATTTTTACAGTTTTATATTTATTCAAAGCCATGTGTGGCTAGATTTGATTTTTTTTTCTTTGTTGTCCCAAGTGGAAGAATAATTTTAAGAAAATACCATATACCTATAATCAAGATTATAGGAGCACAAAAACTGCACTAGTTTTTTGTTCTCTCATTGTTCTATAAACTTTAACATATGCCATCAGAGTAGGCTGAAAGATGCATTTCAAAGATTTCTTAACTCAGAGTGCCATGCACCATCATGTACAGGACGCTTGAGTTATTGCAGTGACCTCTGTAGACATTGAACCACTGACAGCAGGAGTCTCTATCCTGTTGACCTCACTAAGCTCCAGCCCTACACATACTTTAGCACAGAGACTCAAACGCACAAAAATATTAAATAGAAAGGAGGCCTCTTGATTTAAGGAGTTGAATTTCTTTTAGACTAAGAAGAAGAGAAGAAGAAGGCAGGAGAGAAAGGAAGAGAAAAAGAAGAGCAGGAGGACCAACCCCTACTGGGTGGCCAGGAAACAGGAGCTGAAGGTTCTCTCACACACACACACACACACACACACACACACACCCACACACACACACACACACACACACACACACACACACACACACACACACACACACACACACACACACACACACACACACACACACACACACACACACACACACACACACACACCAGCATGCACACAAACCCATCTCCCACCAGCCGGTCTCTGCTCCACCGACCAGCTCTCACATCACCCAGGCGTGAGAGAACGTAGCGGCTCAGGTCTCTACCCTGTGAAACTCCAAAGAGCTCGGCCTCAGCGCCTCGGGAAATAATAATGAATATGGAATGATAGTCTGTATTTTGTGCCGCAAATGCAACCAGATGCAAAAGGTGGAGGGAAAAAAATCAGGAGCAGATGTCTGAGAAACAAGAGGTCTCAAGGAGCGGCCTGCGTGCCCTGCAAACATACTGTAACCCTATCCAGCGTGTAGCATAATCACTTATAGTACGTATATCGCCACTTTGTAATGGGGTATGGTATGGAATAGCTCTGCAGCTGCCTCCCTGGGAAAGTTCAGTTGTTGAGGAAGCAGCCGGGCCTAGACACAACACCACCCAATTAACATAGAGACCTCAGACAATAAGGAAACCGCACATGTCTGACACATTTCTGTAGCCTACTGTACATGTGCGGAGGGGGTTGTGTCTTCTTCGTCTTCCATAGGTTGCACACGGCTCAGACATGCATACAGAACATGCAGCAGCTGCTGGAAAGCTCAAATAAGACGTTCAGCCTTCAAGTAAGTTTTAATGTATGAGTATAAGCAAAAGTTTGCAAGAGCCTTATTTTTGCCCTTTTATTGTTGGTCTTCAGCAGTGATGGAGTGTAACTAAGTACATTTTCTCAAGTACTGTTCTGATCACCATTTTTAAGGTATTTTATTTGGGTATTTCCATTTTGTGGTACTTCATAATTATATTCTACATTTTGAAGGCAAATATTGTACTCTATTAAGTTTAATAGCGATTATCATTGTAAAATCAACCACTTAATAATTATGTGTTAACCCTCAAACTAAAACAAATGTTTTGGCTCAACATAAAAAATGAACCCAACATTTTTTAATTCATTTGAGTTATGACAACTTTTAATGAAATTATGTTCAGCCAGTTCACTCCAGTTAGAGTTAGAGGAACAAACTTTTCCTCTACAGTCAAGTGTACTTAACCATTTCCTTAATAACTGGGAGCATCGACACAGAGAACATTGAAGGGTAGCAAAACAATCCATCGCTCCCCACTGACTTTGTATCGAGTAAAGGTGCCTCCTGCCATTTACGTTTGCAAACAACAGAGAAATATATTAAAGCTGCTGTGTGATGAGATGCACCACCAGCTGTAAACAGAACCCAAAGCTATGTTTTTATAAGCTGCCGAACTGAAACACTAAGCTTTTAAGAGGGCAAAAGTGGATACAGAAGTGAGGGATCAGCAAAGAGCATGAGGGGAGCAGTTATTTTGCAGATATGACCAAACAAACTGTAAAGGTTGAAGCCAACTATCCCTCTTCCTCTCCAGGAGACATAAGGTGCTAAAATATACGTTTGACTTGCTGATATCTAATGTTTTGAGCCAGCTATAGGCATTTTGTCAGATTTCAGCCTTTGTCTGCATATTTTGGAGGTGATAGTTTTCCCCCCGGTGGACGTGGTTTTCAGAGTGTGAGGTGTTGTCCTTTTACTTTATAAATAATAATTTGTTATGTTGATTACTCATAAAAAAATGTAGCTTTCTCCAACTCGATTTTCCGCATTATTTAAAATATGTTCTTAATGAAAAATAGGTTTATTTAATATATTTTTACTAGATTTTTTTTTCTGTAACATAACTTTAGATATATAAGTCTTATAATTATAAGGATAATTTTGGGGGCATTTTCCCTTTTGGGGGGGTTAATTTTCTAACAGGTCTCCCCCTCTAAAACTAATTTTGTAAAGTTAGTCATTGCTTTCGCCCCATGTTTTTGAGAGACATCAAACCAATTTGCTCAGGTTTCAAAGGGTCAAATAAAAAGTGTCTGCAGCACAAGAGAACTGATATCAGTCCGGGTTTCAAAGGGTTAATTTTTTAATCATATAATTATGTATGTATTTTCATATTAAGTCACGGCCCATAAAATCCTCCATAAATGACACGTATCTTAAGATTAAAATGAAACACTATTCTGTCTTCCCTTTATAAGTCGGCTGAAACGCGGCTCTCCGTTTTGTCCTCTCAGAGCCACCGTAGTGTGACACAGTCACAGTCCAAGATGGCGCTCCCCGTGCGGACTAACTTCAAACATTTCTTCAGATTCATTCAGAAGTTTAACTCTCCGAAAAGATCTCTCTGCTCCGGAGCCCGCGCGGGAAATAAGGTAGGTGAAAACATTTTTTAACGGTGACTTGTTGAGTCTCAGCTGCAGCTCGTGAGTCGGACTGAATCGTTACCGGGACTGTGTGTTTTTACTCTCCGTGTCCTCCGTTTACACACCGAGACCGAGAGATTGATTCAGCTTTAATGTGTGAAGATTTTATATTATTGAGGGACATTTGTGAGTGAGAGTACTTTAAACTCGTGCTGTTGGTGTTTGTCTCCTCTTTGAGCGGAGGTCATCTGGTTTGTTGTTGTTTTTGAAGTATTTGATCGAGTAGTCGAGACTTCAGCTGTGTGTGTATATGTGTGTGTGTGTGTGTGTGTGTGTGTGTGTGTGTCAGCTGTTCATCAACATTATACATGATACAGTAGACATGTTGTCTGTGAATCCTCACCAGCTGTGGTGCAATGTAACGAAACAGCTACGTTAACCCAAATACTGGAGACTGGAGTCTAGTTAGATATGGATTTAAAGCAGTACATTTTGGTTAAAATTGTGTAAAAGTACCCGCAAACCACCTAAAATATTTCCTGAATTTGATGGAGTGGTGCAGCCATGAAAACATTTTTGGTAAGAGCTGGAAACAATGAATGTTATACAATGATTTTAAAGGGACAGCTCACCCCCAAGTGAAATACATATATATATTTCATATTGGCTGTAGAGCTATTTATCAGTCTAGGTTGTTTTGGGGTGAGTTGTGGAGCGTTGGAGGTATCAGCCATAGATGTCTGTCCTCTTTCCATTGTAATGCATCTAGATGTCACTTGTGGTGCTCAAACTCAACAGCAACGTCTCTGTCTCGAAATTTTAACCTGGTTATTCAAGATAATCCACAGCGTTATTTGTGTGCATTTTCATGTAGGAACTATTTTCTTGTACTGACCTACATCTTCCTACCGCATGCAGGAATCACACAATATCCAAAATCTAAGACAACATCTAGTGTCGTGTCACAATATCGATATAGTATCGATACATTGCTCAGCCCTAATGTGCACACTACTCATCTGGTTGAGTTTTTTCCAGTACTACACTGGAAAAAAGTAGTATTTTGGTGTAAATGCACCGAATGTCTTTTATTTTTACATTCAAAGCTGTTATTGAGGTTTTTGAATGATGCTTCAAATGTCTGTTGTTATATTTTATGATGTTATCACAATGAAAAAATATCCTAAAAAAATCCTGAATTTGAATAATGTGATTCATCTGAATAAATGATTTAGTCCTTTTACATTAAATCAGCTTCTTAAATGAATACATTTAATAGATTTTTTGAAGGCTAACACTAACAAATGTGGATTGAGGGAGACTGTTTCTATTAGATAGAAACATGTTTAGAATTTTAGAAATTATTAAATAAATATTTTCAACAAATGTTACTTTTGGACTTTACAATGCTCTGGTTTATTGGAAATGTTTGAAAACAATCCTAAAAAGTCACCAACGGAATCTAACTCTACAAATAGTAAAGTACTTTTATAATTAGTGTATCCCAGTCTTTATTTATAACTGTGCAGAAATACTAGTTTAAAGAGATACTTTGCCAGTTTTGTATTAGCTTTGTATCATAACAAAGTGTGTAGTGTGTTAATGAACTACAGTTAAATTCCCTCTGTCTTGTTAGCACTCCCAGTTTCCAGAGGTTATAGGGCTGCTGTTTGAACTACAGATAGTACTTCCACATTAGGACACAAAAAGTATGAAAGTAGACAGAGAGAGAAACTCTGTGCTGATCATCTGATGATTTTGTTACTGTTTGCCTATTTTTTTGCCACAAATTTCTCCAGAAATATGTTTTGGTGTACTGTTGTATTGTGATCTTTGGTGAACAGGAAGTGGACACCATATAGATTTCTGCACAGTGAAAACGGAGGCTGAAAAAACTGAGAGCAAACAGTAAAACTAAAAAGAACTGATCAAATATAAACCAAGATTTATGTTACTGTGTTGCCTTTGGCCCCCCTCAAAATTAGTCAGAAACATATTTTTAGTGTGCTGATTTGAAATCGTTTGCGACCAGCTGGCTGCAATATTGTTTGCAGATATGAATCTCACATTAGGTCATCCACCATACAGTGCAGTACATTCTGGAAGTTGTAGTTGTTGTTTTTTTTTACCTCTTGAGCAAAAGTGAATGCCACTGCAGTTTTTCTGTTTTCTCAGGTAATATAGCACCAATTTCCAAAGTATTTGCATCTTTCTGCTGCATAGACAGTCCAGTTTTATGACAAGACCGTCTCTCCATTAATGAAATACTTCTTCTAACATAATGAATGTAAAAAAAAAAAGCTGTGCAGCATGTGAATGCTGATTTAATTTGAATGCCAACCAACGTCACGATTTAATCTTCGAACTGTGGGGTACAGTTCTAATTTTTAGGGTTAGTCTCTTAACTTAGTGTCTTCAACTGTTACTGTTGCAGAGAAAACTTGAATTTCAGCAGGAAGTTTTTTGATTTAGAGCAGCTGCATTTCGCTGAACTGCAGAAAGACTTAACTCTCAGCTTGGGTGTCAGTTGCTCAGAATCAAAGAGTGAAGGGTTTTTCCTTCCTCGAGTACAGATGAAAGCAAATATGGTTACACCCCAGTCCCTGGGGGAAAGGCATTCTGGGAAATGGAGGAAATCATAAACTGAAGTTAAACTAAACATGTTCAAAATGTGGTTCTCCATAAAAATAGTTACATCATGTCATCACATGAATTAAAAGCGATACATTCATCATTTGTGTCAACTGTTTTACAAAACTATTAAATGATATTATTATTATTATTATTATTAATATTCAAGGATTTTTATGGCTTTTTGGCTCCTGCATTAGTTTAATTACATCCTGTTTTTGGATTATTCTGTTCTGGACATTTTCACTCAGCTCTGAGAGACACATCACATCATTAGTTATTAACGTTTGACTGTAGCAGCTTTCATTTGTGACTTTGTGGCTTTTTTCCTCGTCTATCTTGAGTTTATTCGGTTTCCTTTCCTCGTCTGGCATTTGACATCATATCCTCAGTAGCAGTTCTTGAGTGCACCTTTTCACTTTTTTGCACACGCCTTCTATAACTCAGCGTAGAGTTTCCTATCATTGCATGGCTGCCTTGGAGAAGCAAATGGGGTGTTAAGGCAAACAACGAGTCCCCTGACACGTGTAAGAATAACCAGTGTGTTTCAGTGCGACAACGATGCTAATTATTGAGCTGTTATTGCATTACGGTGCAGTTAAAAACCTCAGCCATCTGCCCAAAGCCCTGTTGCAGGTTGATGTACGAGCTGTAATACAGTATGCATGTTCTCCGCCGTCCCGTCTGTATTTTGTTAGGGCAGAGTCTCCTGAGAGGCCAGAGAGGTGTGCGACGAGAGGGGAGGAAGGGGGTCGAAGTAGTGGGGGACTCGAAAAGCATCACAGCAGTGCTTCATTACCAGTAATAACATCAGAAATGAAGTGTTGGTTTTCATTTGTTTTAATTTTCTCCAAATGTGGACGGCTGAGTGCAAAACACCAGCACGCCCACAATGCCCTGAGGTGTGATGTGCGTCAAACAAGACGCTTTTCTGGAGGTTTCTCTGCACTGGAAAATGTGTTTGAAAAGTCACTGAACCTCAACGGACTGACACAAAGATGAAGTGTGACCTTTGTCAGATGCTTTGAGTTTTGAGAGAGATGTTTGTGAGACAGCTGAGTGTGTTTGCTCTGTAAACTCTCTTTACTCTCGTTAAAATTTGCTGTTTATGTCTGCTCATAATAGCAAATAACAATTAGATAACATGCCATCATTTGACAAAAGTTCAAGTGGGGGATTTTTTAGCTCAACTCAGCTGGAGCTCAACTGGATCACAATTAGCCATTGGTGACAGAGGCTGTAATGACGTTAGACCCCATAACTAAGCACTTTATTATATTAAAACCATTTTTTGAAATTTGACCTCAGTGTACTAAAACACGTATTGTGACCTCTGGGATTATCACAGAAATAATAGGCGCCTAATCAAAATACAGTGTTTATTAAAGATTTAGGACAGGAAAACCTTGCCACACAGTGCTGCGCTACACCTCAAACCAATCTTTATGTTACCAGCTTTCATACGGTGCATACCTTTTCTATGTGGCATCTACTGTTGACCTGTTATCTCGCCCTAAGATCCCCAGCTCCAGGGTCCAGAGGGTTAAGTTTTAAATTTTGAGGAAGATGGTGGACAAGAAAAATCTCATCAATTTCACAGTGCCAAGGCTAGACTGGGATAGACTTAGTTGAGATTTTATATATGAAATATACTTGCATTTCAGTACATAGTAGGGGAGAGTGATAAATCAAATATATTCAATGTATTGCTGCTTATTCCATGTGCGATGTGCAAAACGACTTTATCATGAACATCAAGTATAAATTTTCTTTGCTTTTTTTTAGCCACCAACATGAGCCTTGCTTCTGCGATTTGTTATTCTCTGCTGAGACTCTCTCTCACACAGACACACACACATAAAGCAGGGCTTTTGCAGAGCTCCATACGTGACTATTTAGTCACATTTTGCTACCATGGAGCCTCACTATGACTTGCAAAAACTATTAATATATGAACTGGAGAGCTTTTAGTTTGTTTCCAGCTTACTGAGAATAAGTAATTGTGTTTAACGACGCTGCAGTAACAGTCTAACTTAATGAGTGGTAGTGGTGGTTGTGTGAGCAGTAGAGACATGTGTTTTTGTACATGCAGAGCTCCGATCACAACTTGGGAATCTTTGTAATACATATACTGGAGAGCAGTAAGTTTGTTACCAGCTCGCAGTGGATGAGTCCTTATACCATCGTTACAGTTTGACTTTCTGCTAACATCCAACTGTTGATCGGAAAGTTCAAGTCCACAACAGCTTAATACTCTACATTATTTAACTTTGTTTGTAACTGTAGTTGATTTAATCATTTTGTACTTAATAATAGTTTTAATAGTTTAAAGTAATTTAGAGGAGATGTCAAAATATGATACTCAACATGAGTTGTATATCTTATATCGCAATATAGCCCCAAAAATTGCTATATTATTTTACCTTGAATGGAGAGTTATCACAGTTTAAGTGGTTGTGCAAGTTGTATTGTAAAGTCACTTAAGTGATTTCACAACTGTTCAGGTACATCAATCACAATATTGCCATGTCAAAGGTTGCCAAAGCTGCCATGGTACCGTTTTTAAGGTTTAATGATTTCCGGCCCAACCTCGACGTAAATTTATTGCCCAGAGTCTCTCAAAAAAAAACTTGCAACACGTTTATAAAACTTCCAGATGAGGCAAAAAAATCTTTGAAAAAATCCCTGGCATCTTTACCAAATATTGATTAATTTGGTAATAATTTCTGAATTTTTGAGGCACTGCATGAAATAATTTAAGCTGAGTTTAGCTGTTGTAGTTTTTGGTCTGAATTGAAAGGTGTGTGCTCTCTACACTCATGCTGCCTCAGACTAACCTCCAGCCTCATGTCAGCTGGAAACACAGGGCTCCCCATCCAGCCGTCCCTCGCTGTGGTCGTGTTATTGACTGATATCAGTCATGTCAGCCCCGGGCTCCAGGAAAGAGGAAGTGACTTCTAATTTGCCTCTCTGTTCTACTTTGGCTCCAAATTCACTTACTCGGGTGTCAGCTAAAACCATTAGAGCTGCTCCTGCACCACATGGGAGAGCGCCGGCGAGAGCGAGGAAACATGGCCTCCCCCTTTGAGGATGTTCATTAACTGCCCTATTTATTTTCAACTGTCAGAAAAGCCCGCTAATTCTCAGCAGTCCCCTCTGTGTAATTAGGTCTGTCGTAGTCGTTCTGCAGCCAGGACCCTCACTCTGCACATTAACCATTTCTTAAAACTATCCCATATGTCAACATGTTCCTTTAAAAAAAAGAATCATATCTAGCTAAGTCGAATTACAGAATCAGCCTGTAGCTGAGCGCCCGCAGTGGTGACTGGGGAATCTTAGTAGTTTTCCTGAGTTTTAGTCCGTGCCTGATCTGTTGAACGTCTGACACTTTAAATTAAAACGTACCGAGTATCTGGTGTCGTGCCTTTGAGCTGCACTCACAGACACTGCCTTTGCAGGAGGAAATTACTGGACTCTTCAGAGAGGAGCTGCTGCCGCGAGAGTTAATTACATACTGATAAATTTATGAAGTGTGTGGCGTTTATTTTTTGCTGTGTTTTGACTTTTATGTGTTTTTTCAGGTATTATCGGCTCTCCCGTCAGTCATTTGTTTCCTGCAAGTTAAATAAAATTAAACATGCTCATTGTCAGCACAGATGGAGGAGGAAGTGGTGTAATGAAATGATTTGAAACAATTTGGAAGGAAACAAGTAGCTCTGGCATGAATTTGTTTATCTAACAGTGAAAAAAAGGCACATGAATTAAGCTAGTCTGGAGTTTTCCAGCTGCACACAGCTGCTTTACATGTGAGCTTATTGTTGGAAAACTGCTTTGGTTTTAAAAGACCTGAACAGTAACAATGCAGTTTCAGTCAGTAAAATGGTTTTAGGCTGATTAGTCCTTACTAAGTAAGCTAGTAAAACTGCTGCAAATATTTCAGCAGTTTATTAGGCCTGATTTGTCACCTGTTGATATCATTTATTTCATTAAGACCGCTTACTGGTCCCAGTGCTGAGAGCAAAAAAGGAGCAAAAACACGGGGTCGTCTGCAAACACGTTGATCTAGCTCAAATTTTGCCACAGTTCATTGCAATGTTGTCATTATAGCGTTCACCTTGTGATTGTCAAAACAGAGGATAAAATTATTTTTTCCAAGTGCCAACGTAACTTTTCAGAGTTGTAAAATCGTGACATTTTAGACTTCTTAGTCTACAATTTCATGGATCCTTGACTCAAACTGGACTTCCTGGATTGTGTTTCTGGCACTTGAAGCAAACAGGAATGTTTGCTCTGAACGCCTGCTTCATGATATTTTGAAATAATTGTTTGTTACTGTTACTAAATTAATATTTTCCTTGTTTTTGTTTCAAAATCATTGAGATTTAGCGTTCACTCTGAAGATTTTGATAACAGCCCAGTCGCCAAAAGAAAATTTTGGCATTGTATGTTTCTGCAAATGGGTGATACATTTGTGAGTTTTCTAGGTGTCATGTCAGCATCTCTAAAGTGATGCAGTATATTAGCTGACTTAGACATCAAGAGGCTGAGGGTACGGTGGATGGTGTGACACCTTGGCGAGCTGCAGACCACTATCTAGAAAGATCAAAAACTGTGATGCCAGAGGCTTCTCAGTAGCTGTGTTTCCAGGGGGATTTGCCACAAAAAGCGGATGTTTTAAATCAAAAACATAATCTTCTCTTTACCATGACTAAGTGGTTTTTGTGCTTAAACCTGGCTACATTTTAACCACAGCCTGGTCAAACAACCTGGTCTTACTCTCAACTCTTGGTTTGTGGCCCTTGGCGTAAGATATCCACGCACAGTGGCACCCTTTTTACAAAATCACATTTTTACTATGCGAGCATGCCATTGTATAAACAGTAAGAAATTCACATAGGGTGGGTGAAAGGAGAGCTGGAAAGGTCAACAAACACCTGGACTTTCACCAGGGAGGCCGCTGTTAATGTCCAGTGTTAAACCAAAAGTTAGTTGAGTTGTTTTAATAACAATGTAGTGCACTAGTATGTGTAGCGTGCTACACTAGTGATGTATGTTTGTGACGTGGAGTGACGTTGGTAAGAAACATGCTTACTTTAAGTCAAACTAAGCCAAGATTTTTTCTAAACCTAACCACATGCTTTTATGCCTAAACTGGGGGAAGTAAACTTAAATATGAACTTTTTTTTACCTATGTTCTAAGTTTGTTTTGAAATTGAATGCACTTAAAAGTGGAAGCTGTACATTTCCTGTGAAAATTAAACTTTATGCATGTTATAAGAAACTGACAGCCATTCTTTAAATGCCCAAAACAGACATGCAGTTACCTAGAGCGTCATAGTCTAACGTTTAGACCCAGTGGCTGAGCGCCAGTATTTGATGAGCTGGTAGTGCGTATGTGTTGTGTTGAACGTGAATAAACCGAGTTTTCACATATCTTCTACATAATTACGCACAAATGTAACATATGCATTTGCACAAACGTACAATGCCAACATTTGTTCTCGCCATTGGGCTGTTTGAACTTTTTGGTAAGATCGCCTGTCATGATTCATACTCTTCTGGAGCTTTTAATCAAAACATGCACAGACTAGAGAGTTTTTACAAGTATGGATGTTAAAATTTCCATCCTTTTCACTGAGCACTTCAACTTTTCAATTTTTAACAACACGGACAGGAAGTCTAAAGTAATCGAAGAACTAGTTCCTAAAGCAGTTTTAGTGAGTGGTTTTATTGTGGGCCTTTAGTGTCACATTGTGTAAAGTTTGTACTTAATTGCGTTGACTGTCTTATTGCATGTTATTACATCAGCAGGTAATATGATACCGTAGTCGATGCAATATCAGCCATCAGTATTTGTCACTTTCCAGAAACTTGAAAAGTCCTTAAACGTTTAGTTTCTAATGAGCCAGATTACAGCTTCCTGTCCTGAGTAGGCACTGCCCCTCCTGGTTGTCTCCCCCCAGGCTGCATTGAAGTCTGCTTCCTTCAGAAGCTGCAGCCTGTTAGTGCTGCAGGCTGGAGGCTGCCTCCCCTGCCTGGTTATTTTTGGAGCACCGTCGGACCCTGTCTGCGGGGAGTGCTGTTTTTGAAGGGCCTCCAGTCCCATTAATCAGCCGAGGGACCCCACGGTGCGAGCGGGCCCCGAGCCCTGGCCCGCCACACTGCAGCGTTCTGTTCCTGTACCCCCGCTCTCCGCACAGTGTGAAACGCAGAGGAACCTCATCAATCTCACCTGTCCCACACGTCAACCGCAGATTTAATCAAACGCTCCTTTTGGGCCTTCTCCTCCACTCCCCCTCCAACACACTCACTGCGAGGGAAAAAAAGAAAAAAATCCAGACTGGGCTATAGTCACACTCTTATTCTTATTTATTATATTTTTTGACTACACGACCGTCTCTGTCACTTTAAAAAAAAATCTCCTTCTTTATCCAAAACAACATTTCTTCATTTTGTTGCCTGTGTATGTTTATATGCGTTCATGTGTGTGTATGTTTTCTCTGTGGTCATATGCACTTTGTTTCAAGCTGTGGTGTGTGTTCCCACTTTGGCTAAACACACACACACACACACACACACACACACACACACACACACACACACACACACACACACACTCTGTTAGGGATAAAGGGGGGTAATACACCAAATCCCATTTCCTCTTTGATACCTCACTGAAGTGCCGCTCTGTTGGTCGCCAGCGTTAACAGGTCCCAAAGTGAGAGAAAGACAGAGATTAAGAAAGATAGGGGGGAAGGTGTGTCAAGGTGCATTTCAGCATGATGCCGGTGTTAATGGGTTGGCGTGGGGCGCCCAGGACAGAAAAGAACACTGGACCCTGTGTGTCGGACGCCCAGCTGGAGGGCCGCGGAAAATCCTCCATCTGCCGGCCCATCTCGCTGCAGCCACGGTCGGATCTGGAGCTCGTCCCCCGGCCCACAAAGAGCTGATGGTAATTCACAGCGGGAAAAAGGCGATGCCCCCAGAGGTGGATTTTGAGATGTGTTGAAATTGGCGCGGTAAAATGGTGGTGACTGTCGGGCCCCGCTCATCAGCGCCTTGGTGAGAGAGATGTCAGTGGGCCACTCCGGGACTCCCAGGCTCTGATATGATGTATGAGCCTCTGAAAAGCAGCCCAGAACAGATCTGAGAAGAGAAATCCACTGTTTTTGCGAGTCCTAGCTCAACCAAAACCATGGCTGTGATTAATTACACTGTGCGGAGCGAGACTGTAGACCTGGACGTGCTGGAAGCTGCAACTGCTCAATAATATTAATGACCGATCTTAAGTTCAAGTTCTTTATGGTCAGATACGAAAACCATCTCAGTGAGGAAGTCATTGGCAATGAAGTCTTAGTTCTCAGGCTTCCTCTAAAAATGTTCAGTAAATAATATATAAAAAATAAAATCACATCAGTAAAATTTTATTAGTCTTAAGACATAAAATAGTGCAGCAGCTAAAATATAGGGAAAAAATATAATAGGCCTACGTAAAGTAAAATACTGTTGTAGACAGGTGGCTCATTTCACTGCTGTTTACTACAATTTGTTCCATTTGGTCCAGTTACATTTCAAAAGTCCAGATGAGCTGCACAATTAAATAAGTTCATTCCCATTCAAGGTAGCAAAGCGCTCAACAGGAAGTAGCTGTTCGGCGCGCAAAAGTCTGTGGAGCACTTGCTCTATAGATACAACAATGCAAAAGATTCAGGTAATTTAACAAAGAAGTCAAAGTTTTTTTGGCTTCATGCACCACTGAGCAACTTTCATGGGTATGAGCAGAGCCCTACCCCAGTGCTTTATCCAATACTCTATATACATCCTTGCACTCACCTCCCTATGCTCTAATAATATTCTTTCATTTTTAGGTCTCTTCGCTTTCCTTAATGTCATTCAGTAGAATACCCTTTCTGGGGCCATAGACTAAGTTAGGGAGTCCTATTCCTTTAAGGCTGTTTTTCTGTGTGTGTGTGTGTGTGTGTCTGTTTGTGTTTGTGTTTGTATTTGTGTGTGTGTGTGTCTGTGTCTGTGTGTGTCAGACAGACAGACAGACAGACAGACAGACAGACAGACAGAGACAGATTTGCAGGTACATACATATCTAGCAGCTTCAATGATGCTACTTGAGGTGCACACATCTGTGAATCTATATTTTGGTTTACTAGGAGGCATCCATTTTTTGCCCGTATAGAAAGGTTTAGTGTGACTTAATTCAGCCTTCAAGATCATGTTGAAGGTTGAAACCATCTGAATGCACGGCTAAATCTGGCAAAGAGACTTCTGTGTGACACAAGACCAAACTGGTTTTTGCATCTGGTCCCGGTACAATTTGTCATCGTCACACATTCTTCTGTGAGGATGTTGCGCTCACTAGAATGACAAATCCAACATTTGTCATAGCGTTCCCACAATGAAGTGCTTCCAGCACACTCTCTGTCTTTGGAGAAAAAAAAGGAATGGTGTTTCCATGGAATCTTGGAGCGAGATTTTCTCTGGAAATGTGGGAAAAATCAGCGTTAACTCCAAAAGAAGAAGACGTCTATTTGTTCTCAAATGAAGTGAATCAGCTGACTATTGTTTTCCATTTAATAATGACGCTTGTGCAAAAGATCTGGTCATGCTACTTTGATGGGCTTTTTTCTTTCCACCAGTGTTGATCTTTGATGTGAGCTGTCAAAGTCATATGGACGGACACCTTCACAGCTTAACTGATGTTGATGTAGGCAAAGACCATGACACGTGCGGACATACGTCTATGTTTGCATACGACCTCTCTCCCGACGGAGATTACCACACACATACACACACGGACAAATGAACACGTATTCCCGGAAAGGTGCTGCAAGTGTGAAAACATGGCCTTTTAGTGTATGTAACCTTCTAGCTGTTGGCGTTAATGTCACACACACATGGTGTGTAATGCATTCAACATATGGCAGATGTGAATGAAGAAGGCTTTCGTCACCTTAGCGACGATGTAATACAACAGCGTCGTGCCTGTCAGAGTTAAATATGAGGAAAGAACAACCAGCGTTCTCCGCGTCTGTTACGTATCATCAACAGGCATCCAACAACGTGTGAGACGGAGATGGAGAGAAAGGACGTCATGAGGCAATAGGGGCAGCAGATGATGCTTCTCACGAGTGCTTTACTCTTTTATCCAACTGTCATCTAACAAAAGAGGAAAGTATTTTGTTTGCATTGATCTCGGTTGTAAGCTGAGGACTGAGTCCTGCCTTTCTGTTGCTCAGATTTTTGCCTAAAAACTTTTCCTTCAGGTCAGTAAAATGTGCTTTTTTAGCCATGCTACCCACCTGACTCAACTGATAGCAATGTCATTGTCACCTGGTTGGTCAGCGGGAGGTCCAACACGTTGGTCCAGACTCAAATATCTCAACTTCTATTGCATGGATTGCCATTAATTTTGGTCTAGATTCCCAGATGAGGACACATAATGACTTTGGTCATCCCCTTACTTTTTGTCTGGTGCCACTAGGAGATTTATATTTAAAGATTTGAGTGATATGTCTTGATTACTGTCAGATAGATTGCTAACACCTAAATTTAAAAATTCATTGTTCTTTGAAAGTGCACTTGCACTGTTATATGCATACATATGCTTGCAAAGCATATAACAAGTCCAGCTTAACAAAACAGCTAGTGTGGCTGTAGACCCTTAGACCCGTTTGGGGTTAAGGTCGGTCTGGGATGCATGTGGCCACACATTTTTTGTTGTGTAAATGCTAACGCGTTCTGATGTGTACCTGACGAGGACTTCGTCATCAGTGGAGGACGTGGTGATTGTTTCGGTGAAAGCACGATAACACTATACCGTTGCTAACAGCGATATCTCCAGCTGTACCAACACGACCGCTAACGTGACGAGAGTGTGGATACAATAACTGTATGCAGGGTCTGATCAACATGTGTGATGCATCAATGTGTCTCTTCTTTCTTCTTGTTTGGATCACTGAAACACATCTTAAAACCAACAGTTGTGTTAAAGGTTAATTCAACATTGAGTAAAGGTACAGAAAACTGCTTCTGAACAGGATGATACGTTGAATTGTGTTGCACCTCTGGCCACGATCTCGTCAGTGAGGCTGCAGCAGGTGTTCATCCATCAAAGGCAAAACACCTGTTGTGACACCACCGAGAGGGGCGTGGCTAAAAGACTGCTTTAATTATTTCAACCCAAAGACAACAGTAGTTCTCCTCCCTCAACTCGACTTTATTCATTTCGCAGCTTAAACACAAAGCAGTTGGTTTAACATGTTCAGTGCAGACAGAAATAAAACAATGGATATCAATTACAGTGTAAAAACAAAAGTTAAGTATAAGCACCATAGATTTCAAGTGTTTTTTTCTGTCTGCCACATTTTAACCCCCTATTTTATGATGATTTCAGGTCTTTATTAAGGTGTTTAAATCTGATTACAAGTTTTTTATACAATATAACTGCTTGAAGCATATTTGATGTATCTTACCTGATGTTTTAAAAGCCAAACCTCCAGCATATGAAGCAAAACACTTTGAGTGTGTGAATGCTGAAATGAATTCACTTGCGCAGGTTTAATATGGTCCGTGGCCAGAGTATGCCAGATGATAGTATTTCATTACTGTTGGCTTTGCAGTACAGTATTCATTACAAACATTAATTGCTTTACAACATTCGCTGTCTCTTCTGTCATCATGCGGCAGTTGATTTACATCTTTATGTAACCTACTTTCACCTCCAACAGCCAGAGAGGCGCATGTTTAGAGACACTTTCCTCCGACCAACAGTAACACGAAGGTGTCTGGCTGAAGCAGCGTTATGCGTGATAGCGCGATTGCCCGGTGGCTAGTTAGCCGCGGTATTGACTCTCATTTGACACTCGATTGGCTCAAATGACACCATTACCATGTCTGCATGGCTAATGGCTTCCCCTGGGGGCCGGAGCAGAGGGGGAACATGCGTTTGGCGTGTCAGCTCGAGGTGAGAACACACATGAGCCAGACTTGGGGCCCCGTCCGCACCAAAATCAATCCTGACACCTCTTAAGAGGCTCTCAGCATCAATGGCACTCCAGTGCAATTACCCTGTCGGTAATGACATAAGCACCCAGTTCCTTCCTGCCTCTCTCTCGCCGGGCAGCGACCGGCTCCCTCAGGCCAGTAGATGGAGACTTTGCGGACCACGCCGGCCTCAGAACAGTTGTTATTCGATCCCTCAGGGCTGAGAGATGGAGAAACCGTGGGCCACGCTGGTGAGAGAGCAGCTGTTATCTGATCTCAGAGGCTGTGCTGAGTCTGTCCCTCAGTCAGATTGAATGTGATGTAGCTCAGCTAGCTGTCAGGATAACCGATGTCTCAGCAGCGGCTGAAGAGGATATCCTCTGAAAGCTTCAGGTTTTAATGATTAGTTATGATAACCTTGAAGAGAGCAGCCGGGGAACATATGATCACCGGTCAGATTTGAGGTGATAACACAGAGATCCCGTGGGTTTTGGGAGGGAGCGTTTTAAAACGGGCTCCTCTGTCCAGCTGTTGCTGTTTACAACCCGTCCGCACTCCTGAAACAAACTTGACCTCATTAGAATCGTATGTCGTTTTCTTAACAAGTGATTAAACTAATAATTATAATATCACCCTCAGACAGCTTCTGTATAGATCACCATGACTTTTGGTCAGACATTCATGTCCATCTCAGGATGGATTTTGGTTGTCATCTAACTTTTCATTTAGCACCATCATCAGCTCAAATCTTTATTTGTCTAATACTTTTGTTTATAACCAAATACCTGCACACCAAAGACGTTGCAAAATAGCCTTGGCTGTACCTCAGGTTTTGTGCAAAATAGTAAAAGTTAACAAGCAAAACTAAAATTGTGAATGTGGTTAACATTATACTTGCTAAATTTTAGCATGTCAGCATTTCAGCGTTGGGTGCATGTTTGCATGCCAATCTTAGCATTTAGTTAAAGCCCTGTCGTGTCTCAGAGCTGCTTGCACGGCTGAAGACTCTTTTTAAAGTTATTATGTTCTTTGCTATTTCATGTCAGATATATAATGTTACAATATCAGATTCTTGGCTATAAGCACACTGCTACATTTAGCTACATGCTAACATCAGAGAAACATGTCATCTTTTTGCTGATGTTGTTAATGTTATCTCTGATTTTGGATCATATGCCTACTGTGACATGTCTGATTGTGTTCAGAAGCTTTTATAGGTGATAATTTTACTGTAGAAAGTGCCACTTTTCTCCACAGCAAGTTTTTGCTGTGATCATTTTCCAGAGATGTAAAGTCTTCACTAAAATGGTATTTGGCAGTGAAGTCTTAAACTCATGGGCATATTGTCTCCAATACTTTTAGCAACACACCTACAACAACACAGTCTGTTGCATTTTTTAAATGTGCTATTTTCAGTCCTAGCACAGAAGCCCCTGGCACTGCTCGCCCCTCTGTTAACCTGGATTTTTTTTTAAACCTCGTGTGTAATTCTAAACCTTGTGCACGTATTCATGTTATCTCTCCCACATACTCCGCCTCCCCACCCCCACCGTCTCACCTGTGAGTTTGAGCACCCAGCCAAGCCACAATCCGCACCTCTGCCGGGAACAGCACCCCGGCCTCCACAGCGGTCAGGCAAATGTGCGTCACCGAGGCACCAAACACTTTGTCTTTCTGACTGCCCAATAAAAACACAGAGTCCCAGCCTGCGTCTTTGTGTGTTTCTGCTCCGTCAAAGCCCAAATCTACTGTGTAACGGCTTTGGTGAAGAAGCCCTCGATTTTGCATGCCACTGCGGTTTCACGTCTCATGACAGGTGCCGCTCTGCTTGCCCTCTAATTGTATCATGTGGCTCTTGATGCCACAAGCGGTGGTTAGTACTCTTTTCCAGCAGGGGCAATCGAAAGCCAAGGTTCAGTGGTGCGGGCTGATGCCAGGAGAAATGAGGCGGTCTGGCCCGGCCCGGCTCTGCAGAAAGAGAAACACAATGTTTGCCCAGCGATACAAACAAAACGAGTGATCTCCCTCTTTATTCCAGAGGGGGTGAAGAGCCCGCCGCTATTCTTGCTCCAGCTCTGTAAAATAAGCTCTGATGTTGGTGAAATGGTGGGCTGCATATTGTGTGGTATTTCCGTGGTTCTGCCTCCCCCTCCAGTGTCCCTCCCCTGTTGTGGTCACAGAGGCCTTGAAGTCGGCTGGACGGATGTTAATTATTATTGTTGGCCGGTGAGGTGATGCATTCTTTGTGCTGGATGTGTTTGGGAGAGAACAGAGGTGCTAGCCATGGAGTTAGCATCTCAGTAATACAAGTGTGACCGCTGCTGGCCTCCAACCTGCCAATAGTTTAACACTGACACTTCAGTCTCTGCAGGCTTTCTCACCTTTTCACCTTCACCCTCTCTCTCCTAACACCAGTTTCTCCTCCCTGCTACACTTTTTGGAGTTTTTCTTCCGTCAGTTATTGCAACTTCCACACTTATTTCGGTGTAGAATTTTAAATTAACAAATCAAAACTGCATTGTTTCTGAAAATCATTATGGGAACTATTAATTTAAACATAAAACAGGATTTATGTGTCTTTATTTTTATGAATAGCACTAATAAAGGTGTCAGATACAGTTAAACATCTTGACTCTTGTTTAAGTTAAAGGTCCAGTTTTAGGATTTAGGAGAATATATTGGCAGAAATGGTTTCTAACATAATAAGTATGTTTTCTTTAGTGTATAATCCCCTGAAAAATAACAATTGTAGTGTTTTTTTTACCTTAGAATGAGCCATTTATATCTACATAGAGGGGCGTCCTCATCCACAGAGATCACAATGTTGCACTGCCATGTTTCTACAGTAGCCCAGAACGGACAAACCAAACACTGGCTCAAGATAGGGCCATTCATACTTCCACATTAGCCACCATAGTTAGTAGCCACTTCATGATGAGAGTGTTGAAAAATCACCGATAAAACTGTTTTATTCAGTGTTTCAACAATATTTTCATCACCAGGTCTGTTTGTTTTGGAGAGGAAGAGACCTCTGTGGATAATTTAGCTCCTGGTGAAAACCTCCTGAACAGTGAACACTGAAGTTTCAGCTGGTTGTAATCTGTAAACCTCAATGCTAGATGCCACGAAATCCCTCTAATTTTTACACACTTCCATCAAAGGTACACTATGCAGGAATTGTCAGTTACTGTTTGTAACCGGTACCGCCAATGAAAGTGTAGGTGAACATCAACCCCAGATTCACCTCACTTGGCGTTTTGCCTCACTGTATTTTAGAGTTTTTGGTGCTGTGTCTGGGATTTTCGTAGCTTCCTCTTGGTTGCGTGCTGTGTGTGGTTTGGCATCTGGACGCTACTTTTTATAAGTCCGCACTTTCACCTGAGCGCTGTGCCAGTAAACGTCCTAAATACAGCAAAATAAGAATAAAGGCAGAGGGCGGAGTCTGTGCAGATAAATAAAAACTGCTACACACTTCTATTGTGTCATAAGTGATGACTTGAGAGGGATAACTTTGGTATGAGTCTCTATGCATCCTTTATTGAGGAAAAATCCTGCATTGTATATCTTTAATCTTTCAGATCACCTTTAATTGACAAAGTGCAAGTAAATCTATTCTGTCTTCTCCAGGAGTCTCCAGGAGGTGGCCGTGTGTTCTCGGGGATCCAGCCAACCGGGGTGCCCCACCTGGGCAACTACCTGGGTGCCCTGGAGAACTGGGTGTCCCTGCAGAACCAGTATCCTTCAGTGCTCTACAGCATCGTGGACCTGCACTCCATCACACAGCCTCAAGACCCGGAACGACTCAGGACCAACATCCTGGACATGACAGCCAGCCTGCTGGCCTGCGGCATCGACCCCGAGAGGGTGATACTCTTCCAGCAGTCTCAGGTGAGCAGGATGGATGGATGGATTCGAATACATATGTCTGTCTGTCTGTCTGTCTGTCTGTCTGTGTTTTAGAGTTGTTATGCTATTTTTAAACATTTTATTTGGCTTCTTGACAATGAAATAGGTTAATATTATAGCCAATACGCAACTTTAGGTAACAAAATCTGTATCAGGATGACACAAAAATAACAGAGGTATTGATACACAGTGCTAGGCAATATGGCTAAAAATTTGATCATCATAAAAATGTTCTTATCAGTGGATATTAATATTTATCATGCTAAAAGTCAAATCATGATATTTGTATATGTTATGTATTTCGTTTAAGTTTAAAGGCAGAGTTTTTGCTCCAAATCATCCATTAATTGTGGTTTAAACTAATATTTAAGGTCTGAACATCATTTTATAAGTGTTTTAGCTGATGATATAAACAAACAAACTAGCCAAAGAAAAATCTCATCTGTGCACCGTATTTTCTGAAGTTTTACCCCCACAGGATGTAATTTCTGCCATTTCTCAATCAAAACAATATCAAAAGACAGAGTCTGATGGCTTTGTGAAATAGCAAATAAAGTCTATCTGACGTGACTGAGGCAGAAATCATGTTTACAGACAAGATGATGTATGAAAGTTTTATTAACGCTGTATTTAGTCTTGTCCTATTAATCTAATAAAGTAGCCACTTTTTAGTCACATTAACAAGTTCACTATATAGCAACTGTAGCTAAAGTCGATGCATCACAGCTCCACTCTACAGGTGTAAGGATGGATTAATTGTATGGAGGATATATCTATTATTTATTATATTGCTATTGATGAAAATTATATCAAGATAATTATCATTATTGTTTTAGCGCCTAGCCCTATTGAAACATCTTTAGCTGCAGCTGACTTTTTTCTGTGTGCTCATGAATATTTGTGTGTCTCTCTTTCTGTACCTTCTAGTCTCTCTCTAAGTTGGCTATGCAGACAGACAGTCATCTTTGACT
Source organism: Plectropomus leopardus (assembly GCF_026936395.1). Classification (NCBI taxonomy): domain Eukaryota; kingdom Metazoa; phylum Chordata; class Actinopteri; order Perciformes; family Serranidae; genus Plectropomus; species Plectropomus leopardus. The sequence continues at coordinate 31,321,079 of NC_142185.1, read as the reverse complement.
GTTTATTTTACAGCTGTCGACTGTAATGTTTACCTGCCAACTTGCCGGCCGACCCCCAAACCGCTTAGTTGATCGCTCCTGATTTTTATCTCCACTGTATACTCTGTGAAATTCACAGGGGCTATAAAAACACACGCACCTATAAAGCAGCATTAAGCCCAGCTTTGGCCACATGAAGGAGGTGAAGAGGATAATAACATCTGCAGCGGATCCACGATTTCACGTTAAAATGTACAGAATCAGAGCAGCTGTTTGGTTCTCTCTTACATACTCTGTGTGTGTGTGTGTGTGTGTGTGTGTGTGTGTGTGTGTGTGTGTGTGTGTGTGTGTGTGTGTGTGTGTGTGTGTGTGTGTGTGTGTGTGTGTGTGTGTGTGTGTGTGTTTTCTGTTCTTGCTCACAAGTTTAGGAGTTGAAGTGTGTGTGTGTTTGTGTGAGAGAAAGAGTGTGAGTCCATCTGTGTTTCTCTGCCCCCTCCTACACACACACACACACACACACACACACACACACACACACTCACAGTCCTATTTTTATTCCCGTTTAGCTTCATGCCACATAACTTGGCAGCGAGGCGACCCTCCTGTTGAACACGCCTGCTCCACATGTAAAAATACAACGACCGCCCAAAGAAAATACTCCACTTCATTGAAGAAAAAAAAGGAACAGATCTGGTGACGAGCTGAAGTCAGAGGTATCAGAAAGGAAGTGATGAATCAGCAGATCTATGAATCCTCTGGGTTTTATATCGATGAGAGAAGTGGATTTACTGCGAGGGGCCAACTGTGAACTCACTATCAGTGTAATGCCCTCATGATCCGTAACATCAGCATATCTCTTGTTGCAGCGCGTTCTTGCCATGCAGCATGAATGGAGGCCTTGTTCTTCCAGAGCTTTTAAATATCGGCGTTTTATTACACTTCAGAACCATATCCATCCCGTCCTGCGCTGTCATCGACATCTGTCCCATCTCCTGTCTGTCGGCAGTGTGTAATGAACACCGGCCCCCTGCATGTTCGCCCGAAATCCTGCTTTATGTCCCCTTTGTCTGCTGTTGACTTCCCACTGAGAAAGAGGGGATGGCAATATAGCCAGTATCCATAAAGTTTAATTTGCAGGATATTTCCTGCACGCACACACACACACACACACACACACACACACACACACACACACACACACACACACAGAGAGAGAGAGAGAGATTTTTTTTCACATTCAGGACAGCCTCCATGAAAGCGGATACATTTATGGAGTTAATTTGCCACGGCCAGATGCACAAGCCACACTACATGCAGGGTGTCTTGAAGTCCTTAAAGTCTTAAATGTCTTTACTTTAAAAAAAAAAAAAATTAAAAGTTTTGAGGTTTTAATCACTGCTGATTCAGGGTCCAGAACTGTATGATGTTGATGTCATTGATTCCCAAAATTTCATACTAATGTGTAAAACAAAGGTGGTGTTGTTGTTTTGATAAATGATTCTTATGTTTGTGTGAGAAAAGCTCATAGCACAAGAGTCAAATTTCCATCCATACGGCCTGTTCTGTCTTTAATATTAACAACATTTCAAAAAAACATTTATAACAAATGGCAAAAAACATCTCAACAGCCACCACCTGAATACACTCTGTTATTATCAGAAAAAATAAATATTAGTCATTTTTGGTTGAAACTTGTCAGTTCTCATAGTGAGCTCAGGTGTCGGCAGGTGCACCTGTGTGTGAGGAGTCAGGTGGACAGACGGGGAGGAGCAGTACTCTTCTCTGCCACTCAGAGGCGCTAAGGAGTCACCCCCCCTCCTGTCTCACAGCCAAACTCATCCATTTATCTGTAATCTGATGATTACTTGATTTCTTCCATTTATCTCCCAAAATTAGTGCTTTTTTATAACCGGTCTAAGTAAAGTTGACCCCTCGTTGTGGGTTGGGTTCCCCTCCTCCACTCTAAACAGGACCAGAATATATGTGAAACCCACACAGCATTTGGGACAGGGGGACACTGTGTGTGTTTGTGTTGGTTTTTTAGCCATTATAACAGATACTTTTTCCCAGACAGTGACGTTAGTGTGTCCCCACCTCTCACCTCTTTCTCACCCCGCCCTCGACCCTGCAGGTGTCCGAGCACGCTGAGCTCTCCTGGATCCTCGGCTGTCTGACCAGCATGCCCCGTCTCCGACATCTGCCGCAGTGGAAGGTTAGACGTTGTTCAGCTGACACTCACACATGCACAGATGCACAAACTGTAATCAGCTGTGTGTGTTATCTTACCTCCTTCTTTCTCTATTTCTGTGCAGCATTTGGAAGTTCGCACTGACTTCATTTGTGAATATATTTAAATGTGATGAAAAAATGACTGTTTTAGGTACCAAATGATCTAATTCTGTTTTCACAAGCCCCCTTTTAACATTTCAAATGTGTGCAATTAACAGAGAATTTCTGCTTTACAAGAAACACCACAAACATCTGTTAAACTTAATATTTATTAAACCACTGTGGTGTACTTGATGAGTATGTTACTACAACTTTATATTTGTATTATCTGTAGATCAATCTATGCTTACCACAGTGTTTTTATTTTAACCACCATAATCACCAAATAATAAAAAAAAAACAAACATAAATGTATAATAAATAAATGTAAAAAAAAAAAAAAAAAGAAAGAAATTCACTTCAGATGTTAAAAGACAAACAATGTTTGAAATCAGTAATTCAATATTTGTCAAGGGACCTTTTCATAAAGTGTCATTTTGATTTCCTCATCGTTGGGATGGAAGATTGAGGGTACGAAAATCCTCAAACAACAAACATCAAAACAAGAACGTATTTAAACTGCAGTGCGTCTCTCACTGTTCTTTTCTGGAGTTACAGTTTCTGCTGGTCGCTTAAAGCTACAGTTGGTAATTTATGAAAACAACTTTTCAAAAAAGATAATGAAGTAACAATCTTGATTCATATTTCATAGTTTGACAGTTCATTAGCAGTGATTGACATGATTTAGGGACTCCTCGGCTCTGATTGGTTGTTGCGAAGCACTATGAGGAGGCGGAGGAATATGGCTTTTTTTCACAGATTACATCTCTCATGTACGGCTTTGTGGATAAAGTGACAGTTTCAAGAAATGAGACTTATTTTCATAAAAGTTACCAACTGCAGCTTTAAAAGATTGTTTGTAATCATTCGGCTGTAGATCACTTACTGAAATTCAAAAGGAGTACAAAAAAAAACCTTATGTGACTAAATGTATTCTTCTTTAAAAATGTATAGACTGTCATTTTGGAGAAGCACTGCCAAATATTATTTTGAACTGACTGATGGATGAGCCCAACTCTGATTCTGTTACTCATTTCGGTCAGATCTGTTTTCAACGAACCGTCTCATCAGCTTGAGATGAAAAGTATTTATTTCAAGTTATTTCAACAAAAACTGGCTTTAAAATTCTGCTCAGATTTCTCAAATGTTTTATCAAACAAACTGCAATCAGAAGACGGCTCATTTTTTTTAGTATCTTGTGATTGTTATTGATGTAATATGTCTATCAAAGGTTGAATCTCCTCTCACTCACTCACTACTTCACGATCACGTTGATTTAATTATCGCCACGTCTGCACTTAACTTCAGTTTAATAGTTGCAAATTAAAATCATTCCCATTTTTCCGCTCCCTCTGAATTTCCGGCATTTCTCCAACATTCCTATTGTCTGTTTTATCGTTTTGTTTCTCTACACCAGAAAACTGTTATAATTACTGTTATTCTCCTTTCGACCACATGCAGCTTTAATACATGTTGGGAGCGAGCGAGCGAGCCAGTTCCTCTCGGTCTCGGTTGCTGCGTAGAAAACACCTTTTGTTTACCCAACACATGAGTTGATCTCAAACATGGTGGAAAAATGAACTCGTCCGCAGCCCGTTTGTCTGAGAATCGATGAGTCGTAAAAGTGAAAATGGCTCTTTCACGGGGGAAGAAAAAGTCAACTTGAGTCAGTCTTTCCCCCGTCCGTTTTTTATCTTTGCTTGTGTTTACTCTTTTCTTTTTCTCAACTTTTTTCTTTTCTTCTATCTTTTACTCAGATGAAGAGCAAACAAAAAAATGAAGGCAGTGTTGGTCTCTACACGTATCCTGTCCTCCAGGCCGCAGATATTCTCCTCTACAAGTGAGTGTGTGTGTGTGTGTGAGTGTGTGAGTGTGTGAGTGTGTGAGTGTGTGAGTGAGTGAGTGAGTGAGTGAGTGTGTGTGTTAGATAGAGTTTGCCATTGCATCTCATAATACTGGATTGAAAATTGTTTCTTTCGCATCATCGACAAAGCTGCTAAGTCTTATAATTTGTTGTTGCCCTGTTTATTTTTATTGCCAAATTCCACACTCTAGTAAATCTGAGCCCCAAAGCCTGTTAAAGAATGTGTTCATTGTTTTTCAACCCAAATTTATGAACATGTTTTGTCCTATCAGTTGGTATATGCTCCTCTTCTTGGAAAGGGTCACACACTGTTCTTTCTGCGTGGTTTTATTTGTCTTGTAGAATAAATAGTTCACAATCATTTTTATTGCAAAAGCCATCTGTGGCCATTCTGTTCAAAAGCAGATTGCTTTTTGTACTTAAATGCAAAACAATTGACTTTTGTACGAAGCTGCAGTATATTCCTGTAAGATCTAAGTTAAAAAAAAATTTAAAAACACATTAACTTTAAGTATTGACAGCTTTTTCTAACAGGAACAGCTAATATTAAAAAAGAAAAGAAAAAGCAGAAAAAAAAGAGAGCAGAGGTGTTATTTCATAGAGCAGATTCATATATTGAGTGACTGTTGTTGAGCTTGTCAACTAAGTTGACTAATTGATTGAGTCTCAAGACTCTGTATTCGCTGCAGTATAATCTTTTTTTCTTTCAAGAAATTTTAAAAATTAAGTTCATCACCCATCTATATATGTTTGTATGTCCTTTTTATATCTTAAGAACTGTTCATCTGATCTACTTCACACATGGCTGGGGACCAAGGATGTGCATTTTTGAATGTGGGGCAATTCGAACACGCAAGTCATTCAATAATAATGAGCTTTAAAAAACAAGCAAACAGCGCTCTGGTCCACAGCGGGGGCGGAGCTTCAGGGCTCTCTCTCCATACGTTTATTTCATGTCGAGATCTGGGCATGTTTTTCTTAGCCATGCTAACTTATTACGCTAATAACGTTATTGTCTGCAAAATACCTCCAGTAATTAAATTACCACTGCTGTACTTTGTAACTGCAGCGACTAATACTCCTATTTAGAAAATAATACTGTTAAGTGCATTTCACTGTTGTTTCTGACAGTGAGTAGCCAGAATTTAGTCGTTTGACGCTCTCACAGAAACACTGGCTCACTGTACTTTTCAGCTTTCCTCTAACTGGTAATGATGGTAGGCTGTTTGCAATGATAAAAGAAGTACTAAAAACATTTTTTTCTCAAGTAAAACTATCTCGACCACACAGTTAGAGTCCTGAATACAAAGTTTTATTTAAAGTGAAGAGTGAAAGTTTTAACTGAACTTGTTCATGGTGGAGACTCCAGTGCTCATAAAATTCTGGATAGTTTAATGAATAATAATGCATTTTTTTCTATTTTGTGAGTGAAGTCTGCATCGGCAACCAATAACAAAGTAGAAGTAAAACTACACAGTAGCATACCATTAAGTTGTATATTTTTTATGTGCTTTGGGAGATTTATCCTCAAAAACATTATTTTGAGGATACACATAAAATAGCAACATACTTAAATATTTTTAATACATAAGCAGCATTATAAATCTCCATCTGTTTGTCTGTCATTGCAAATAGCTTTTATTCATCCAGGTTTTGAATTTTCCTCCTCTGCCCCAATACAAGACATGTAAAACGTTAAAAAAAAGTATGTTTTAAAATTCCACAGCAACATCTTGCAGAAACAATATTCTGTCGCTGTTACTCTCGATAATCCACAACACATGCCAGCTGTTCTCATAGGGACTATTTTCCTCAGTATAAAGATGTGAACAGTGTGCTCTGTGGTTTATTGAGAGAAGAGAAGATGTTGCTTCTGGAGAGAAATATGAGACGAAAAATAGAATTTTATTCACCTCCATCATAGAGACAGATATCACAAAACCTGCACAAATAAAACCAAAACTATCTCCTCTGCATTATGTTTTGGCATGATTTGTGCGAGTCAGCCCTTTAACACTTCTTAATGCATTTTAAACACAGTAAACAAGCTGTTTTACTTGCTTCACTGAATTCTTATAATCAGATTTTAGTGCTGAGAAATTGTCTGATGCAACAACGTGTTGTTTGCTGCTGGTGCGTCAGAAGATTTTGATATGAGCCAAGTTAGTAATCACATCAGTTGGTGGTTAGATTAATTCAGTGATTTCATTTCGCAGTGAAAATTAAAAGCCGAGGCTACATATTTAAAAGCTATCTCCTCAGCTGTTTCTGTTTTATCCTTCAAACAGCCGGAGTCTAATTTCCTGTGAAAAAAGCTAGAGAAACTCATCTCTAATGCACTCTGGATTTTATCAAAGACAATATTAATGGATCGCTTCCTCCCGGGTGACAGTCGCAAAAAACCAACTCTGAAGAGAGCTCCTGCAGTCGCTCCAAAGTGCCTCTAGTTTGCCTGACGTCCCTCTGGTATTTTCCGTACTGTCAGAAACTGAAGAATCTTGGGGGTTTTTTGTGCGTTTGTCTCTCAGGTCCACTCACGTCCCCGTCGGAGAGGATCAGGTCCAGCATTTAGAGCTGGCTCAGGATCTGGCTCGCATCTTCAACCACCGCTACGGAGACATGTTCCCTGAACCCGGCGCCCTGCTCAGTAAGAACACAATCGTACACACACATTTACAGACACGACAGCACACACACACACACACACACACACACACACACACACACACACACACACACACACAGCCACACATTAGGATTAAATCAGATATGTGCTTTTAAAGGCCAGTGACTGAAAATAAAATAAATTTCAGGTATTCAGTAGCTTTCCATTTTGATTTTAATGCACAAAATATTTAGTGATTTCATTTGGATTGAACAAAAACTCTCAAATGACTCATTAATCTTCTCTAAAACACAAAAAAATCAGTTATTATTAGCAGCAGTTTAGATTAGATATCACCCTGTAAATGCTCTTCGACTGTGAATAGAATTTATAGCTCAGTTTTATACTTTTATACCTGGTCTGATGAAAAAGTGTGTCGCTTAAAACGCCACTTTGGCAGTAATTAAATTAAGTATTAATGGAGAATCTACTGTGCGGACTCTGTTCTTTTCATCTAGTGTATTATCCCTTTTCTAGCACCTAGTTTTTGATCGGCAGGATTTATGTGCTTTTGCAAACCTTTTGTAGAATTTCTATATTTTCACATGGAAAAAAGCTTTTTACATTTTACAACTGTAATTGCAAAAGACGTGGGAACTCTTTCTAAAAATGCAGAATGCAAATCTTGTTCAACTTGTGTTCAGTTGAATAGCGTACAAAGAGAAGATCCTTAATGCTCAAACTGATAAACCTTATTGTTGTTTTTTTAACATGCACTTATTCTGAATTTGATGCTGCAACACGTTTCAGAAAGTTTGGGACAGCGGTGTGTTTAACACTGTGTTACATCACTTTTTCCTTTGACAACACTCAGTAAGCATTTTAGAAATTAAGGATACTAATTGTCTAAGTTTTGAAAGTGGAATTTCCTTGTTAAGATTCACAAACCCAGCCCCAAAATCTGCCATATTTGAAGATGGGTCTGTGTGGAAGAATGGGCCAAAATCCATTAGCTTCTTCTTCTTCTTTAAACAAAGAAGCGTGCATTGTGACCAAAGGCTTCTCCAGGTGTTAATACATTTCTGTGTTTCTGCGTTCAATAATTTTCTTTGGTGTCGTTCCACTTGATTGCACAGAATTTGTAGAGATTGAAATGTTTCATTTCTATATCGCTGTAGTTTTTTGAGTTAATACTATAAAATAAAAAGCTTTAGAAATATGTTTAATTAAATAAAAAGAAGTGTTGAATACTTTTTTTCTCCCACTGCATGTTGAAAAAGATTTGCAAACTGTTGTGTTATGTTTTTATTTAGGTTTAACATTGCATCCACCTTTTTTTGGAATTGGAGTTGGAGCTGTGAGTTGTTTATTTTAATGGAGAGAGTGCGATACTGATTTCTGAATCGAACCTCCATCTTCATTTCTGTCCATAACTTAGTTTATTGTCTTAAAATAAGTCAAAAAGCTGTCAGAATATTTCAGCCAGATGAAAAAAACATCAGCTTATTTTGTTTGTTTTCTAGACATGAGGGTCTCTGTTCAGAAACAAGAAATAATTGCTTTGCTAGAATAACCCCCTCCAAAAAAAATTGTAAAATACTTCAAACAAGTTGCTATGCATTGAAAAAAATGTTATATTTACTTTACTGCACTTGACTGAAAGAAATAACATTTCAAGAATTCAATTACAGACAATAATACCTTGTTAGGGAGTTTTTGCAGACGTAGTCACTCTTGCACTCTTTTTATTTTGTCTTCGCCTTTCCATCTGTGGATTTTTTTTCCTGAATGACAAAACTGCAGCTTTAGAGAGAAGCCCCCTGTGTTTAGGTTTGTCAAAAATTACAAGATTGACTCATCGAAGTCAGCAAAAAAGATGGGGGGATTGTCCATATGCGTACAATATTGCCCTTGTGTTTGCTTGCCTGTTTATATTATATTATATTATATTATATATACCAGCATTTTAGCAAATATGAAGCCGGATTAAACAGCCCGGTTTTCCCGGACATTAACCTTTATAAGTATTTTATCACAGTGCCGCTAATAATTGGATTGGATTAAAAATGACCATGATGTTGTTTTTCAAAATTATTTCTGTGACAAAATATCATCAAACAAAAGTAGTCATTGGGAGAGGTCTCCCCGTGACTTGATTTGGAGGCACTGACACCAGTGATTTCTATCATTAAACATCAGTTTCATGTGTTGGAAACATCTGGATGATGATGTAACGTCATCAAAAGTTGTCCAGCAGACAAACTGGAACAAGAAAAAAAAGCAAAGAGACAAATGTCAGCAGCTGCATGTTTTTCAGAGGTCCAATTTTGGTTTACTTCTGTTTTATCTTTTTAATGTTTTCTATTTTTTTCCACTTTTTTTGGACAATTTATGCTTCTCATAGTTAACAAAAGCAGTATAGAGATGACAGGAAACAAGGGAGAGAAGTCAGGATGCAACACAAGATCGTTGTTGGATTTGAACAAATGACGATGGTTTTCGGTCGGCATCTTAACCTCTAATCCTCAGATGTGCCCCTCTGCAAACTTATTCCACGGAGTTCATTTTACAATTGTACATTGTACAATCATTACCTCACATGACAAAATGTGTATTTGCTGTCTGTTGCTAATTTTTGGAAAATGATGAATAAGAAAGCTTTCCTGTTTTCTATTTCCATCCCTCTGAATCATATGTAGAAGGAAATTAAGTAGAGGGAACTGGAATTGCTGACCAAATTCAAGACTTTTTAATTTCTATGAAAAATGATTGTATTTGTAACTGGCTCCAAAGTCCTTGGCTTTGTTTTTTTGTTGTTTTTTTTTTACTATGTTTGCAGCGATTTTGGCCACGTTTCCTTTGCAAAAGAGGAGACGTAGCCAAAATAAAGGTCAAATTTAAAGAAAAAACAACATTGACATCCAAATCACAAATTACGTTTAAGGGAAATATGAGGCCATTTCACACCCAATATGACAATATAACAGTTTTATTTTGAAATGATTACTCTGTGTTTTCCAGTTTTACACACACATGGCTGACATGTTCCCTCCTTTTCATCTCCTTGATTATCGGCATCATAAAAGCACGAGATGGAGTCAGTCATGTGTGCAGCGCAGCTTTGATTAAAGAAATATTTTCCTCCTCTTGTATCAGAATAATAGAGTGATAATAGACTTGGGGGGATGTCCTCGAGATGACTTCAGGGAGGTGTGTGTGTGTGTGTGTGTGTGTGTGTGTGTGTGTGTGTGTGTGTGTGTGTGTGTGTGTGTGTGTGTGTGTGTGTGTGTGTGTGTGTGTGTGTGTGTGTGTGTGTGTGTGTGTGTGTGTGTGTGTGTGTGTGTGTGTGTGTGTGTGTGTGTGTGTGGCTCAGACCAGCCGATCCCATCTTCATTTCTTCTTTTTGGCAAAGCCGAGCTGCCAGTCACCACCTTCCCTTTGAAACAGAACCAGAGACTTTTTAATTTGCCTGAAATACGGACGTCTCGGGGCCGCTAAACAGGATGTAGCACATGGGACGGATGTGGACTTTTAGTTTGGGATAGAAAAAGAGTCAGAGCTTAAAAGATGACAGAAGGACGGGGGTTGATAAATAAGACAGGAGAGGAAATCCGGGCTCCCGTAGTCTGCTCATCACTTCACACCGAGATACGTCTGCTTCACACAGGGACGATTTCACACACACACACACACACACACACACACAACACATCCACACACACACCGGTCAGCAGTAATGAAACTATAATTCTTCGTTTGTTCCTGCTCAAGGAGTCTCCTTCATCATTTTACTTCCGCAGAGAGAAACAAGATTAGACCAGTGCTTCATTCACATCTGAATTGAAGATTTATTTTTTTTAAGGAGAAATTAACCCACTAAAGTCCAGCTGAGGATATTTTAAATAATCTTGAAAAATATTAAAATTTTCCACAGAAATATCTTTGCAGCATCAATAAACAAGTATGTGTGTGATTTTTACACTAAACAGTTACCTTAAATTTATGGACAGAATAAAAGAAAAAAGAAAGAAAAGTGCTCTTTGTTTAAAAATGCCAATACAACTATATATATGTATATATATATTTGTGTGTTTGTGTCTGATTTGCTATGTTGCTAAAAGATCTAAATCTAAAACTATGTTTTGTTTTGTTTTGTTTTGTTTTGTTTTGTTTTGTTTTTTGAAATTGATGTGTCATGTTCTGCTCCACAAATGGACCACAGGTTAGTAAACAGTAGAAATCAGCGCTGAGCCATGTAAATATGTTGCAGTGGATACTTCTGTATTATCTCTCACTTGTTTCGTCTCTCTCTCAAACTGTGTGCAGAATAACTTTGAATCATGTTCAAGTGCTGCTTGTTCTGAGATGGACGGTATTTTGTCGCGGTGCATTATAGCATTGCGCTGGAAAAGTGTGAAAATTAGCGTGTCCAATTTTGCTATGTGTCAAACTCTTCAACTGCTTGATGTCTTATTTTGAAATATTGTCCTTTACATTCTTTTTTTCATCACACTAATGACTTCCTCAATCTGATTTTCTCTGTCAGGCTCCACACGAAAGGTCAAATCCCTCCGTGACCCTACTGCCAAAATGTCCAAATCTGACCCCCAGAAACTTGCGACGATCACCATCACAGACTCTCCCGATGACATCGCGCTCAAGGTCCGCCGTGCCGTCACTGACTTCACCTCAGAGGTCACCTTTGACCCGAAGACGCGGCCCGGCGTGTCTAACCTGGTGACGATCCACGCTGCCATGGCGATGATCAGCGTGGAGGAGGCGGTGTCCCAGGCCCGAGGGATGGACACGGGTGCCTATAAGAACGTCGTCGCTGAGGCTGTGATTCAGAGGCTGACGCCCATCAGGGAGGAGATCGAGAGGCTGAGGTCGGACCCTGCTCACCTGGAGGGAGTGCTGGCTGAGGGGACTCGCAGGGCTCGAGAACTGGCTGCTCCGGTCCTCAGAGACGTCCGACAGAGAGTGGGGCTCTGCTGAGGGGACACATTTAGCCTGCAGGCCTTCCCCTCTGCTGCTGATATCAGATTTTATTCCAAAGACTGTTTACAGCTCCAGGAAATTAAAGGAATGTAACTCATGTGATCATGAAATGTGCTGAAAGCAACATGGAACAGACTCAGCTGCAGAGTAACAGACTACAGACTGACTGACAGAAAGACAGATGACCTTTTATTTAACCTTGTGCAGTTGTCTCGTTGATGTCGGTGAGGGGGCTGTGTCTTGGTAATGTTGGTCTGAACGCGGCCAACATCGTGACTTATTTATTTCATCTTTTGAGTTTTGGCTGTACGTGTTAAATACCAAACAAACTGTCTTTTTAATATTTTTTTCAATATTTTGTCTTGTCCTCAGTGCGAACAGTTCCCAGCCAAAATAATGAAAAGGGTGCTTATTCAAAAAGGTAGCATTTAAGCAGCATTTGATCTCAGTGTTCAAATGCAAGTTCACAGGATGTCTTACCTGTTCACACTGGCAGCTCAGTGTTTGCAAATTTTAATTCGAATGAGATTGGATTCATGAAATCCGCACCAACAAAGACAAACAGGTAGTAACAAAAAATTTAAACAGATGTGTGTAAATAATGCTGGCCTCGCACCAATCAATGAGAGTTTTACCTCAGCTGGTGGACACTCCTGTGATCTCAAACTTTGGTGTGAGGTGGTCATAAAACTCAGTCCGAGCTGTCTTAAATCAATCTTTTTCTCATCGTGATGTTTTGATTTCCCACACATTCGTTTATATCTGTCAGACCATCACAAACAAAACATCTACCGCCACAAATTGATTTAAGTTTTTTAGAGCTATACTGTTCATTAGCAGCGCTAATATACACCGTTTGATTATGCATTGCACAACACTCTCAAAGCGCAGAGCGTACTCTGGGCACAGGCGGAGCAGCAGGATGCTGATGCAGTGAAAGTGAAACTTAACCATTAATTGCGTTAGGTCTAAAAGTCTGCATTCATTCGCCGCTGTAGCTGCTCCTCTAATCCATCGATCTGATCTGATCAGGTCTGACTGGATCGACAGATCAATTATCCACCCTGCAACTCAAATGCCACAAACTGCTGCTGAGGAAAAAAAGAACTCAGAAGAGTTTCGCTGGCACTGTGTTCATTGACACAAAAAAAAGTCTGAATTTGGAAAGGGGCCCAACACGGTAAAAAAAAAACACAGGACATTCGTTGACAAATTTTGAGGTACTTGTACATTTACTCAAGCACAGTACTTGAGTAAATGTAGTAACATTCCACCACTGTTCATGTCATGATGTTGAAAATCTGATCTTCAACACAAATAGAGGTGAGTTACTCCTGTTTGTTTTTGTACTGAAGTTCACTGTGGAGCATCATCTTTAGTGTTCGTTTCCCGTTTACTTGCACTTTTTTTTTCATGCATCACAAATTAGTTTACTGTTGCAAAATCAGTGCACGTCATTCACAGCACACTGGTGGCAGAAAACCATTCATACATGAAGGTCACATAAGTGACTGAATAACTGTCTCATCTGCTGATCTTCTGCTGCTGCAGGGAAACGGTCTCCGGCGCTTCAGGACACGTCATCATGCCTCATGAGGAGTGGAAGAGTCAAAGACTTGAGTTCAGAGGTAAAGACTCAACTCAAGACTCTGAGCACTGACATTAAGGTGATGGAGGGATGTGTAAGTGTGTGTGTGTTGTGGGAATAGTCAGCAGGGAATCCACTTGTTAATGGTGCCTGCTCGTTTCACAGTTTTGTCTTTTGACAAAATAAATGAGAATACATGATTTTTTTATATATATTTTCAGTTAATCCTTTTTTCATTGATAATTTATTCATTAAGATTGATTTTGTTGATTTTTTGAGACACAGATGCATACTCTGTACACAAACTGTTATGTTCACATTGAATGAATCAACACACACACACACACACACACACACACACACACACACTAATTTTTAACACTTTGAGTCATGAAAAGTGTTATATATCCAAGTACTGTACTAAAGTACAATTTTTAGGCATTTACTTGAGCTTACCCTTTTCTGGTACATTTTACTTATACTTCACTACATCTTAGAGGCCAGTGTTATACATTTCACTTCACTGCAATAATTTAATAACTTCTGTGATATAATCAACAAATAATTATGAAATATTAGGATAAAACTATTGATCCCAGGGGCTAAATTCACAATCTATCAGCAATATATAAAGTATTAAAAATTACTTTGACCTTTATCAGCTGCAACATTAAAGTTCTGAACACAATAATGCATCAGTTGGTGCGGACACATCCCTCTTAATATTTAAAGCGTCCATTTGTCTCCACAAATAAAAACATGACAGCAGCAGATTTATTTATGCTGAGCAAATTTAAAAAATTTAAACCATACGTTGATGCAGAAATGGCACAAATTGGTGCTTAGAAGTTCACCCACCATTTCATATGTATCCCTCTTCCCTGTTATTCCCATCTTTCTTACATTTGTCTCATCTGAACATCCCTTTCATTTTTCCTCTTTGTTGAGTGATTCTTTCTCCCTATAGTATGTTTTTTCTCCTTTCTTTTTAATCTTTAGCTCTTATACATCTATTCTTTCAACTTTGCACCTGCATTTCTTTAGTTTACTATATTTGCACATAAAAAAGACAGAATTAAAAAAGTTTTAACATTGTAACAGAAGCCAAATGCAGCTTCAGATGATACTACTGTTTAAATAACAATGATCATACATAAAGATTATAACTGATCAAAGTTTCAGGACAGGCAGTAACACCAAACTGATAAAAATGTACAAATAATAAAAATATATATATATATATATATATATATATATATATATATATATATATATATATATATATATATATTCCTCATTCATTCATCCTTTCTTCTCTCACCTTTCTCTGCTTTAATGATGGTCTTCCCTTCTGTCTTAGTTAGCCTTCATCCCCTCTTTATTGTTCTCACACTCCCCCCACAGTTCATCCTCCTCCTGCTGTTTCTTCTTGTAGAGTGTTAAATTTCTGCTCCCCGCCATCACACACTCTCTAATTGAAAATGCACTTCTGTAGTCCCTTAATATCCCTGCAGGAACACACACACACACACACACACACACACACACACACACACACACACACACACACAGAGTATCAGAGTATGTGGATCTGGGCCCTGCTGTGCAGGTTTTTCCATGCCGGTGTTTACCTGGGAACAGAGCGGTATCCTCGCTCCGCTTATTTCCCTTTGCCCCGTCTCTTTTTTTCCTGTTGGCTCGAGCAGCTGACAGAGTATAAATAAAAATATATAGACTACATATACACACACAGCAGCAGGCTGTAAATCACCGCGAGCTGTTGGGACCGCAGCGTTATGACAAATACATGTGTGTGTTTAAAGTGAGACTTCAGTGATAGATAATGAGCGGGTTTAATGTGAAAGCGACACCGTCACTGAACCGTTTTATGCGCAGAGGTAAAAACTTTAATGGAGTCGTAATAAATGTTACTTTTTAAAGAAATTGGGGTAAATGGAAACAGCTACAGTTAGAGGACAAATAAATGTAAAAACGAGACTTTTTACTCGCGTTGAACTTGAGTCCATGCAGCGAGCAGAAAAGGAAGCCAGTAAACCTAAAGACTCTTAACCTCCACACATTACCGCCTGTTTACACGGGAACAGCTTAGTTTAACATGAATCATGCGCGTTTTACACACATTTTTTAGAAGTGAATATATATTTATATGTGAGAGAGAGATAGAGGTTATGTTTTTAGTGTTTTTATTTTGTTTTGTTTATTTGACAGTGACGGTACACCTTCTTAACTGCGCACAATAACATTTCTGTCAAGAAAATTAAAACTGTAATATATCAAAACATAATTACAGGACAGAACATATTCTCTATACAACAATGATGTGAACATTTCACAACACCAGGAAACACTAAGTGATTTCTCTTTCTTATATTTGTGGCCATAATGTCTCCAAAATAATCTCTCAGGGACTTTAGCTGGGATGAGGCCCTTTGTTGTTTTATTCTGATACGTCTGCAGCTGAGTGGCGTCGATGTTTAGTGTCTAAATCAATTCAGTAAAAACATCGCAGAACAATGAGAACAAAAAAACTCGCACATCCGAAATCCGACTGGCAATTCAGTATCATTTTATTTATTTATTTAAAGAAATATTTTATTTTCAGTCGAAAAATCAGGATACAATATGCTATTTAAGTCGAGACACTAAAGCTGAAATTATGCACTGGTCAATTTTTTGATTTTGGGCTATTTTGCTTCCATAACGTCCTCTTTCAGAGAAGACGTCAAAAATACACGTTTTCGTTTTAGTTCGGATTTCTCTTCTGGAAATTAATGCAAAGAGCGCAAATTTATTTAGACGATGATTCATTTACATGTGTTAACATTTCATAAAACTTGTAGCATAAAAATGTCATTTAAGTAATCAGCCGGGGAAGTTTCATGGTGATGTCTGTTGGTTAAAAAATGTTAACCACTTCACCTTGTGTCTTCCCATTTAGCTGCATGATATTTTTCATTTTATAATCACACCTGCATAACATCCGTTTAAAGTCTATTACATTTTTCGACGTTACAAAACCTTTCTAGTCATTATTGGATTTTTTTATTATTGTTATAATTATTCTGTGTTTTGACCTTTTATATTTTTTTATTATGTTTATTTTAAATTTAAGATATTTTCATAAGTTTCTGTAAGGTGTTTATTGATTAGTAACTTTGACATTTGCATTTATAGAAATATCTCTCATGTTGCCAAATAATTCAAACTGCGTTTAACAAAAGAGAACCACGGGCTTATTTCTTGTTGTCATTTCGCACCTCTCGTATGAATCGTGATGTGAGGCATTAACGGGTGAACTCTGACCTTTTGTTCATAGTCATCACAATTACATGCTTTGTCGTTAAATGCACAATTAACCCTTTGAAACCTGGATCGACATCCGTCTTCTTGTGCTGTGTTCAGATGCCTTTCACAAGCAAATAGGTTAAATATCGTTTAGCCAACTAAAAACCAGGTAAGCTTGGTATGAGGTGTCCTGCAAATTGCATGAAAATTGGTAAAACATGACAAAAAAGACCTGAATATTAGCCAAAAGAAAATAGAAAAAAATAACTAAATATATTTATAGTCATTATATATTTAAAGGTATGTTTGGGAAAAATATGTCTTTTATCATTATCATTATTCATATTTATTCAAAATATTTTATATTGATTTTTCGTGATTTTCCCACTTTTTTATTGCTGATTTTCAGGTAATTTTCTAACTTTTTATTTATTTATTTTTTAATTACTGATTTTTGAGTAACTTCTGGTGAAGTTGCTCGTTGCCTTCTTTATTCTTATTTTTATTTTTAAAGAAATCACGCCTGTTTGCTCGGGTTTCAAAGGGTTAAACTATGGTCTCTGCTGCTGATTTAGCATTTTTTGCCTAAAAATGAGTGTCAGATGAATGTTAGGATCTTTGCACGCGGGCCCAACACTGACCACATCTACAGCTCCTTCAGTGGCTCGTGCAGTTTCTCTCCGCTCTATATTTGGGGTCCTGCGCGGGGGATCGCGGTCCTTGTCCCGGTGCGGGAGGTGCTGAAACAGCCAGAGAGCTGCTGTCAGTTTGGATGCTTTACCGCAGACTTTATCCCCGCGGGGTCAGCCGGGGTCAAACGCTTCATTCCTCTAATTGAATATTAACGCCGCGTTTGACTGTTTCCGCCCACGTGTCTGTCTGCTGATGAGGTCAGAAAGCAAACGTGTCTGTGCGTAAAAGTTTAGTAAAAATTCAAACAAAACTGCCTGTTTTGAGACTTACAATGTAAAAAAAAAAAATAATTCTGCGAGATGAATACAGAAAGTGTTTTGAAAGCACTCAAGCTCATCAAAACATCTTATCTAAACCTCTGGAGATGTTTATCTGATTAAAAAGAGTTCAGACGCGCTCCTCCTGCTCTAGTTTTTTGGGTGAATGAGATGCCATCGAGGCTATAATTGGGATCCAAACGGCAAACAGTTGGTTTTAGTTTTAACTGCCCGTGTTTAACGAGTTTCCTCCCACATGGATTTAAAACCAGCCTCCTGTGCTCTCACACACGCGCACACTAAATATTTACTTGTTTACTTTACGCACGAGTGTTTACTCGCATAAAATCAACACAAATAAGTATCCACGTCTTACAGTTAGAAAGATGAAAAATTATATTTAATCTCATTAATTTTACCCAGATTATCTCGTGTTTTACAGTTTATTCTTTGAGTGTGTTATTCCTCTTTTGTACTCTGTGTTTTTTAAATGTTTATTTAGTACCTTTTTATTGTATAAGTTGCGTAATTTATGTTTCGGACCCTATGCTGGTGTTAGGATCTATCTGGATCTTGATAAACTGAACTGAATTATTAAGTTCAAAACAAAAACTCTTAGTGCGCATTATTTCCTTAAAAGGCCAGAAATGCACATATTTACTGCACAGATCTTTTTGCAGAATGACGCCAAGTTTCGTAAGAAACTGTTAAAAGCTGTTTATGGTGAAAAATCAAATGATACAATATTTCCGTAGGAGCGTGTCAGTACAGAACTCTGGATTTATATAATATTTATATATAGCTACGTTTATTTGTTTTTAAAGGCTGTGCCAGTCAGTAAAAAATCCTGACAGTATTACTGCGATTATTTTTTTAATTCAATCATAGTCTGTTTGTTTGTTTTAGTTGTTTTAAATATGATGATCTGATGATCTCACAGTTCCTGAACATTTTGCTGAGTTATAATCCACGTTTAAGGTGTCAGACAAATGCTCAGCGGTGACCTTTAGCTTTATTTTCAGGAGCCGCCCGCAGGTTGACTTCAGGCCTGCAGTCTTTTCCTCTGAAGGATCAAACCAGCAGCAGCTTCCTCTCTGTCCTCGTCTTTTCGTTTGGTCGCTGACGGAAAATGTGTGAAAAATTTTCTTCCCGCGTTAGAAACTGATCAGCCGCTTGTCTCCGGTCTGCGCGCCTCTTCCTGCTGCATCAGGCCTGCAGACGGCCACATGCAGCCGGCACACAGAGTCAGCACAGCGGCTGGTTTTAAAAAGAGATGTTTGAATTTTGGAAACCAATTCAAGCAGAGATTTACCAAAAGTTTTTGCAACAATAAGGCCTACCTGTATTCATATTATTTATATTATTATATTATATTACTTATAATAAATTTTAGTAGTGTCGTAATAATAATAATAATAATAATAATAATAGTAATAATAATAATAATTATTATTATCCTAATACCTTCTTGAGTTAAATTGGGCTACGGAAATAGATTTTTGGCCTACTTGGCTTAATATTAATATAATGATTAATGGCAGAGTTCTATTTTAATATTAAGTAGTAGTCTTCCATGCCATTAGAAAGGGGTCTTAATTCCATTAGACAAAATTAAAAATATTTTTGTTTTAAATTTTTCAACACAATGTTGAAGAGAATTGCTTATTTTCCGATTTTTAAAATAATTGAATGGTTATTTAATGATCGAAAAAAAATTCCTCGTGTCGAAAGCGATGTGTTATATTTATGGGGCAAAAAAAAACTCTGTTTTCTTTTTTAAAAAAAAAAAACGGGGGAAGTCGGACATGGGTTCAATATTTTTTAATACAATTATTGACTACCCTAATAAATTACTTTACAAAATCTATTAACAGAGTAATAGAATAAACAAATGACAGGCCGCTAACTAAAGCCTAAATTTTAAATATGTATATATTTTTCTTTTGAGTTTTCTCAATCTGATGTGTAAACTCACCACTTTATTATCAGTGATTTATATTTTTATTTTCTGTAACTGACCTGGAAAAAGCGCTCAGTAAGCCGAGCATGGTTTAACTATTTCACTCTCTAATCTTGTTGTTCCTCTCTGTGTCCCTCCGTGCAGCTCTGAGATCAGCCCACCTGTCCGCTCTGCCTCCTCAGCTGTCGGCCGACACAATGAAGCCGTGATGTGACCGTTACAGTCCCTGGTAATGATGCAATCAGCGGCTCAGACGCGCTTGGTGAAAAGACGGATATTAAAATGACTTTGGGATGTTTGGGAGGTGAGAGCCGCGGCGGACAGCCTCAGACCTGGATAGACGACCCTGAGAGGAGAAGTAAAGCTGCAGGATCTGAGAGTCAAAGAGGAGGCATCAGGGGGATTGGTGAGGTCAGTCAATACGTTATGTACTTTAGACCAACATTATTTATTAATATTTTGATTGTGAAATCTGCGCTTAAAGCAGAATAAGAGAAAACATAATACGATAATGTATTTTTCCATGTGCTGCATTATGGAGTCGGTTCATTAGTCTGTTTCAGTCCGGTTCCTCTTCCAGGACGCGCGTCTCCCTCCGCCGCTATTGGTCCAAACACTTTGCGTCGCCCTCTTTCTTCACTCCTCATTGGTCGCGCGGGTTTGACAGGCTGCAGGAGGGCCGCCCCCTCTGCGCCTGAAAAAAACTCCTCCAGAAGTGAGTATCAATCAGCGAGAAGTTAGGGGGGACAGAAAGAGAAAAAGAAAGACGCGGAGTGGAAGGACGGAGAGACGCGCAAAGCGGCAGACCGCATCCAAACTGTCAATCCTCCCGGACTCGAGCTCACGCGCAGCCAGGATGGCACAGTCTGCCCCCAAAAGTTTGACGCGGCGTTTGTAGTCACAGTTGGGATTACTTTGGACACTTGGTGAGTTTGCGCCCCGCTGTAAACACTGACGTGTGCATATTTTTCACTGTTTTGCTTCACTGCGTTGGACGGACGGAGTGGGTTTTTCGCCGCGTCCCCCCCTTCGGGTGGATTTGAGAGAAATGAGTGAAAGGAGGCGATCTGCCGCAGCTCTGAGCTCGAGAGCCCACGCTTTTTCCGTGGAAGCCCTGATCGGCTCCAACAAGAAGAGGAAGCTGCGGGGCTGGGAGGAGAAGGAGCTGGAGTTGTCCATGGAGAGCCTCGCCACGGACGGAGAGGACCCGGCGCACTGTCTGGATATGGACCCGGGTCAGTGCGCAGAACATGCACCACACCGCTCACATGTGCGGAGCTCTGTTACTAAATCACTGCAGCGCGAAGCAAAGTCCCGAGTCAAAACATGGCTCCACGTCCAATGACCCAGCCCGCGACAGGGCGACAGGGCACGTAGCTGTAGAGGCTCCGCGAGCTCTGCGTGAACGTGGAGACTTTTTAAGTTGTGATCAGTGGTTCCGCTTTGCTGCAGCGCGGTTAAACAAAGAAGACAGTTTTACTGTTGTAGCATGACGCATGTAGAGAAAATCAGTCACGCTGCTCAACTCTCAGGAATAAAACACAAAATATGCATCAAGAAAAATCCTTCAAGGAGCAAAATGGCATCAGAAAAAGATGAAACAATCAAAACACCTTAAAATAGATTCTATGACTCAACCTCAGGCTCAGTGATTAGATGTGTGTTTTAGTCATGGTTGTCCAGGTTTTGACCCGGACCGGTGTCTCCCGCAATAACATATAAGTGACACCTTAAATAGGAGTCAAAATGAGTCGGAGTTGTTTCGATGTTTGGACGTTGGTTGTTTCAGTCTCAGTTTGGCTGCAGGCCTGCAGGGAGGCCTCGGCTCGCTGCTATTGCGAGCAACCCCTGGGTTTAATTCTGAAAGATAAACAAATTTCAGACATTTTTCAATATATTATCCTCTGTTAGGAAATAACACCAAGTCCCTGCAATTGCAGTAACTTTGGAATAAACGTGTCCTTTTTGCACCACACACAGAAAAAGCATAATTTTCCAAGACGCACAGCGTACAGAGAATTGATAAGGTAAACTATAAAAACTTGACCATTTATGGAATAATCAGTTATTTTGTGAGAAATCAACAACAGTCCAAACTCCGTGTAAAATGTGAAGAAATCAAACACAGCAGCAGTGGTTCATGGCACATGTAAAAATGTTACAGGAAATAAAACATGTTCAAATAAAATTTGAAAGAGAAACAACAATTAAGATAGTTTCATTTAAGTGTAAAAAAAGAAATGACGAATCGTAAAAATAAATAGAAAATAAGTTTTAATATTTTGCTGTTTCAGCATTTTTGTATTTAAAATATTTACAACAAGCGATAAGGGGATTTATTTTTGTTTTTACTGTGCTGGCATGATAGCAATTAATGTGTATCTTTTGGGCATTTTCTTTTAAATTCACAGCGTATTTGCATCACTTTAAATGTCATAATTTGATTTTTAGCACAAACTAACTACTGCCTTGAATTAATTAGCTACAAGTGTAATTCAGTTATGCATGTTGCCTTTTTCATGTAAAACTACTCAAATTTTAAAGATGAACTGATCATAAAGAGATAAGCCTGCTGCGCCTTCACTGACGGTCCTAAAGTGACTTTTAACTTTCAGGCTGAGACGTCGACGCATATAAACTTCATTTATAAACTGACTGATACAGAGCTGCGCGTCCTGCTCGTGCCACAGATAAAGAAAAATAGTTTTGTTTGAAAAGTCCAATTCACTTCAAGTAATTTTAAAGTTTACTTGTCCTCTTGCAAAATTTTAAATTTGGTAAATCCTCTAACTCAGTGAGAATTGTGGATCCAAAAAGGACAGTTGTTCATAATTAAATATTAAATTTGTCTTTAAATAAACAAATTATATGTTGGTGGATGTAAATGTAGGAGTGCAGAGAGACGCAGAGATGAAGCTGACCTCTGCGTGCCGCTCAGACAGTCTTTGAGTCCCGCTGCCTGCTGCAGTCTGACCTCCGGGGCGCAGCGCCTTCACGCACGGCTCCTCTCTGCTCTGAAAATGTCTGATGGAAAGCAGAAAATGGAAAACAAGTAAATTGCTGGGAGGAGGATTTAAAGAGGGGGGATCTGTTCTCGGATGTCTCCCGGGAGGATTGTTGTTGATATTGTTGAACTGTCTGCAGTTTAGTTAAATGAGAGAGGTGAGACTAAGCGTTGATTACAGCGTTACTAATGGCAAACAGCTTGTTTGTGCGCGTTTTAAAAGGTCAACTTTAATCCACAGAAATTAAGTCTTTGACATCATTAAACCCTGCAGTCATTTAGAAAGTTTCTGTGTTCACCCTCTTCCAGTTTTGGGAGTTTTAGGATTTGTGGCTCAGTGAATTACCCAGTTTCCCGGCTCCTCGCCCCCCCTGGTCCCGCTCATTAGCAGGAAGGTTCCTGGCAGGTTCAGCGGGTCCCCGCTCGGGTCCTAAAGCCTCCGATTTGGCGCGTCGGGCGGCGGTGACCGAGAACAGCGAGTCTCTGTGGTCAGATTATGTGGTTTAGAGGAATCCTTAACGGAGTGATTTTATTTTTACTCAACTCCAGGCGAGGCTGGAAGCCGACTGGTCGTATAACACGTTTATTAGCCTCAGAGACAAGGGCAGGACTGAGAGAGGCGCGGGCTCTGGACCAGGCGCGCATTTAACGGTCTGCCTGCGAGAGCTCAACAGGTCAGGCAGCGCAGAAAAAAAAATAGTTTTGTTAGACCTCACAAAACAACCACATCTCCATAACATTCACCGTTTAATACATTAATTAACAAGTTGAACTGCAGCTAGTATAACTTAATATTTAATGCCAGTTATGAAAGGCCTGACCCAAACTATGTGATTTACAAGGTGACACTTTTCGCTTTTACGCACAGATTACGCACAAGAAATAACTTGCAACAAACACCCGAAACCTGACCAGGCATCTGTTAATTAACATACTAAAACGCTTCCATTGAATGTTGCTCTAAACAGTCGTTTCTTAGTCTACTTGAAGCTCACTTGCTGATGAAAGAGATGTGTACATAAGCTTTTAACTGCCGGGTGTCCATCAGTGTGGAAACAGGTGCTCTCACTGCGTGGATAGGGTTACTCACTGATTTCATGGTTGACAGGTTGCTACTGTCCACTTCAGAAATCTGCAGCGACTTCATTAAATACAACAAACTTCCCCAAAAAGGACGATCTCACTTAATAATATGGCTGCAGCTTAAGAAGTTTAGCATTTGCAATATTAAACAACTCAAATCTCGAATGTGTTAACCTCATGAACTTTTAAGTTTCCTCGCAAGAGCTTATAAAGTGTGAAAACAAAATATTTCCATGCTGTGTGAATGTATCACATGCAGTATCTGCTTGTAGCGCTTCATTGAATGCATGTGGTGCTAACACTTATTCAGATGCTTGTATCCAAGATGAGATGCTTTTTTTATTTCTTCGCCTGAACATCAAATGGAAACACTGCAGATGAGATTGATTTTTTTTCAAGGGTTTCCAAGAATTTCAGCCTGTGTGTTTGGAAACGTTTTGCAAGGAAATAAAGCTCAGCAGGTTTGAGCAATGGTTGGCTAAAAACACAACCAGGTTTAAGAAAATAGGGAAAAAGTTAGATATTCTTAATCAGGTATAGAAATTTCTACCTGATAGAAACAAATAAAACGGCACGTCAGATGAATGATAAAGATGATTTACATGTCCGAAATGTATCTTAATTTAAGCTCCAAGTTTAAAAACTCAACATCAGTAAAACCAGCAAGCGGCATCTAATGTAGACAATTAAGAACTGGAAATCTATAAATGTATTTGATCCTCAGTTTAAAATTTACATCTTAATATTATATACATTTAATTCATAAAAGCTCTCCATTAAAGGAGCACCACCACAAAAATAAACATTTCCGATCAAATGCCTCTTTATATAACATTATTAATAACACTTTCTCTCTCCGTAATAATATGTGCATTTGAGCTTCAGGCCTCCTCCAGCTGTGTGGAGCTGCTGTTTGTGTGACTGCATGTGAGCTGTGACACAGAGGACAGTCTGATGTGATTCAATTCAGACCGATTAGTGGCCGACTTTGGATGTTAGCGTCGTTTTAATGAGGCCTCGCATGAGCTGATTGGGAGCCTTTAACCGCAAGATGCAGGCCCCGTGCCGCGCGCGCGCGCGTGTGTGTGTGTGTGTGTGGAGCGGGGGTAACCACAGCAGATGCCACTGGGCAGCGCGTTCTGCTGAGTGGGCGAATTTTTGTCCATCAATAAATGTCAGTTTTTATTCATCCAGCGTTCAAAACAAAAACAGCAGCTTGGAAACTGAAAGAAAACCGTCACATTAACTCGATGCTCTTGTTTTCTGACGCTAGATGAACATGTCCAAAAACACACGCAGGCCTACATGCAGCTCCTGGTTCAGACCCGTGTGTGTGTGTGTGTGTGTGTGTGTGTGTGTGTGTGTGTGTGTGTGTGTGTGTGTGTGTGTGTGTGTGTGTGTGTGTGTGTGTGTGTGGTGAGTGTCGGAGGACAGGTCCTTCAGCCTGATGACAGGGAGTCCAGGCGGCTCCTGCTTGGCCGACGTTTCGGTCCTCCGCATTTCGGAGGCGTTTTTTTTTTTTTTTTTTGCCAAATTATCGTCTTTAATCGTCCGCTTTTGCTTACTGAAGTCTGGAATGCGTCTTCATGCTCCAAAACATCCAGTTTCAGATGTTTGTAGTAGATATGATGTCTCTCAGTGTGTCTTTTCAGGCTGTGTTTGTTGCAAATATTCAAGCAGATTTCAGAGGTCTCTTATCTTTTTATGAGATGTCGAATTTCTGTCACAGTTGGAAAGTGTTAAGATTATTATAAAACGCCAAAATATTTGATTGATTGCAATTGATTGGAGTAGAGGAGACAAAGTTTAGGCCTTTAAATTATAATTTATTCACACTTTCTGATATTTTTATTCAAATGGTCCTCCATTATATGGATGACACTGACCCGCTGATATTTCCAGAGGAAAATGTTTCCATTCTACATTTCTGCAAAGCATAAGTACCTTACATTTGGTTTCATGTAGCTTATCTGAGTGATCTACATAGTCATTTAGGCGCCTGCACAGCTGCAGACCGCTGCTCTGGGCCAAAAAACAACCAAACTGGTCTTTTTTTTTAGTGAGACATCACTGCTTTTCCAGCAGGAATGTGCAACCAAAAGCAGGTATTTCAAGCCAAAACACAATCTTTCCTAACTATTACATTGTTGGTGCCTCAACATAACCACATATTAAGCTTGTTGAAATTTAAACAACTGTAAAGTTTTAACTTATCAGCTAATGTACAAATGTCTGCATGGTTTGAAATGTACAATGCCAACATTTATTCTGGCAGTTGGGCTGAGAAATGTGACGCCTGGCTGCAATTTAGCAATTCATTGCTGCATTTCCAGCAGCTTTTAAAGCATCAAACGTGAGTGTTTTGCTGGGATAGTGCCCCCAAAATAGGGTATTTTAGGCCAAAACATATTTTATATATTTGTACATATTTTCCAACCCATAACAAAGTGTTGTCTGTTCCTCACAACACCATAGGTAAATAAATGTAAAGTTTTAAGGTATTTGCTATGAAAATATAATGTATCCAGGGGCGTAGTATCATGTAGTGTATAAATGAATTTGTTTATACACTATTCGACAAATAAATCTAGTAATTACATTTACTTTTATTTTTCAAGGCAATCGGTTTCCTAGATTCTTTTCTTTAAGTAAAATCAACTTGTCAGATTTTACAGTGCATAGCTCAAAGAAAACAGTTCAGCATTTTATTTATTATTTTAAAGTCAAATGTTCTGTAAAATTCTGGAATACAAAAACAAATGATTAAAACAGATGCATAAAACAGGTTTAGCCCACCTCTGTTTAACATACACAGGACACACTCACACACACATACACACACACACACACACAGACATTATATATATATACACAGCCTGTACGGAGTGTATAAATGAATCTCCAGAACAATCAGATGTCCCTGCTCTCCCTCTCAAATTAAACGCCTGTTTGTGAGATCTAATCTTATTGGCCCCATGTGAAGATTACATTACAACACTGCAGGCTCATAGTTTTTTTGTTGGGATTTGAGCCGTCCATCCTCTTCCTGTAACACTAGCAGCATGTGTACTAAGTGTTTTTATAGAGAGCGAGGAGGCAGCTGACTGACTGACTGTGTGTGTGTGTGTGTGTGTGTGTGTGTGTGTGTGTGTGTGTGTGTGTGTGTGTGTGTGTTAAAAGCAGAAGAAAGGGGGGAAAGTAATCATGTGTGACAGTCCTCTCTGGCTGCAGTGACACTGGAAGGATCTCCCAAGAAGATGATGGAAAGTCTTTCTGTGTCTCTGTGGTCATTACAGCGCCTCCTCCCCCTCCTCTCCCCCTCCTCTCCCTCTCCTCTCCTCCTCCTTCCTATCTCCATCACTCCTCTCCGTGCTCTTGTTTCCAGCCGGGTTGGCTCGGCCTGCGCTGCGGCGGTTTTTCTCGCCTGGGACTCTGTCCAGTCTCTCAGCAGCTCTGCATTTGCATAACCATATTTGTGTGCCCTTAGTCTGCCAAGTCAACCTCCTCGTGTCAGGGCTCCCAATAAATAATACATTATTGGATTCTTTTTTAAAATGTTTTTTTGGGTGGCGGTGGTGTAGGATATTCAGCTGTAAACTATTTCGGAGAAAAGTGAAAGAGGAGATATTATGTGGTGATCTTATACGAGTTTTATCTGGGTGAAGTGCAGTTTTGAGGTGTCAGACATCCCAGCTGGAAAAACTATGATATGTAACCCCAAAAAGTTTTCCATTGTATTTTAAAATAACATCACACATGTGTCAAGTGACATTTAAAGGTCAGAGTCAAGTGGAATAATGTTTTTTTCTTGAAGTATAAGTGGATTTTGATGTTGAAAAGTGTTATTATTAATCATCAAAAAGTTGGTTGGATTTGAAATCTGGTATGATTTTTAATTTCCTGTTTCACTTTAAAGAAAAAGATCACTTTTTTTTTTTTAGATTAAATAATATGGTGCAGATAACCATGGAAATGCATGTGGTGGACCAAAAGGAAAACCTTCTCTGCAAACTGAACTTTGTAACTTCACAGAGGTCATGCACTGTAAAAATAAATGATTTGTTTTAACTTGAAAAAGTTAGTATCTGGGCTGGCTTAGATTTTTAAGTTGATTGACTTTGAGAAGACAAGTTGAGGTAATTTTGTACAGACTCAACTTGTCTTCTCAAATTCAAGGCAGCACTGATGCTAACATTTTAAAGTTAAAACCAATAGTTTATTTTTAAGTTGTGTGCGCGATTGCATCAGTACACCACTTTCAAGGTATTTAGTGGTATAAAAGTTGACAGTTATCATAACGTGTATATTTGGTATTGAAAAATGCAACAGGACTTTGAATCTGACATTAATTTTGGTTATTTTCAAAAGGTAGTTTTTAGACATATGTCCATTTAAAATGGTTCAAGTTTCAATTGAAGTTAAAAAAAAGTTCAATCAAATGAAACATCTTCCTTTTTAAATTGCTATAATAATATATATTTTTAAAGATAAGATTATATAGCTATATTTATTTATCCACACACTGCGGAAATTCACTTGTTACATGGAAGAGGAGAATATAAAATACAAAAAATACAGAAAATATTACTTGAATTTAACAACTATTAACATATATGCAATATTGCACACTATACAGTATTGATACCGTGAAACCGCGATATTTGTTTTAGATGGTTAATAAGGCTGTAACTCTAGCGCGACTGTCAGATGTTCCTGTTATTTTGTCCACCACGTCGTGTTGGTTTAAATAAAGTGACTTAGTTAAATGAGTAGGAGGCTGAGGTCATGCTGGTTGGTGTCTGCGTGAGTTTGAGTCTCAGGCGGATGGAAAGCTCTCCTGTAGGTCTGGCAGGTTTTTATCTGCTCAAACGTTGTGTTGATGACTCTGAATGGTCAGTCTGTTAAAGTCGCTCCAGGAGGAGCACTTGAAGGGAAACTTCATTTGCAGAACGCCTCCCATCGGAATCCTTCATTGTGTGGCCCAATTTAAAATTTTATATTTTCTACATCGCATTTCAAAGACTTTACGCAACATTTATTCTGCTTTTGACATCAGCCCAGGACTCCATGACGAGCTAAGAGCGCGAGCCAAAGTCAGGCCGCTGCTCTCCAAGCTGCAGACGGCAGGTGATTTGGAGTCAGCGGAGAGAACCGCTGCGCTTTCTCATTGCGCCAAGTTTCCTGCGTAAAGCAGCATATTAATTCCACTGTTTCAGAGCTGCCTTCTCATCATCTTCCTCATTCTCCCCTCAGACTCGGAGGCGAGTCCCGGCTCGGACGGAGAGGGTCTGGCCGAGAGGACGTCGTGTTCCTTCGGCTCACCTGCCGAGCTGGCCCCGGTGCCCTGTGAACCGTCGCCCCCGGCATCCATGGAGGAGATCCAGGTGGAGCTGCAGTGCGCAGACCTGTGGAAGCGCTTCCATGACATCGGCACGGAGATGATCATCACTAAGGCCGGCAGGTAGGCCTGACGCACGCACACACACACACACACACACACACACACACAAAGAGAGAGAGAGAGAAGGTCAGAGGGTGTACGTGCAGCTCTGCAGGGGACTCATGGCGCAGACAGACTGAGCGCCAACTGTGCGTAAAAGGCGATTTTAGAACCTTCACGCTCAGTAATTATTTTTTTTTTTTTTTAACTATTTGAAGAGTTGAAGCTGTAAAAAGAGTATATTATTTTGATAAGGAACCATTTTAGCAAATTTCCTGTTAGTTAACGTGAACTCGCACTCCACACACACAAACGCACAGATTTATCACGTGCGTAAAATGAAAATCTGCTCATGCAACGAGCCACAAACACACAAAAATGTGTCATTTTCACATTTTCAGAGAAATAACCACAGTTACTCACACACAGACACACACGCACACACACACCTCAGAGCTCTGTTTGGAGGGTGTTAATGTGTTGCACATGCAGGCCTCTCTCTCTCTCTCTCTCTCTCTCTCTCTCTCTCTTTCTCTGAGTGTGTGTGTGTGTGTGTGTGTTGAGTTCGGGCCTTTCGGTTCGTGAGGCGGCAGGTTCCTCCTGGTGTCGGAGAATCACGAGGACTGGTTCTAATTAATCTCTCTGTAACGTGTTCCGTGTTTTTCTCGCTCTCTCGGGCCAACATTACAAACCCAGAGCACGCGCACGAGTTGACCTGCAGATCCTGCAGGAAGGACCTTTCCGCGCAGTCTGCTGCGCTCCCCCCGCGCACCCGGAGCGCCGCACATTTCCACTGACATCTCGACCCTCTGTTCACATCAATCGGCATGACTGACATTAGGCCTAATGCCGCTTCAACTTAACGCAAATAGCCCTTTAACACGCTCTTTATTATCGTGTTGAGCCTTTAAAGCTGTTGGTTCTTAGATGAAGTGAACAAACGCTCTCAGGGAGGTCAGACAGTTTCCAAAAAGCTTTGCTTTTGTACGAAAAATGTTTATTAGACGAAACGTTTCTTTGTTGTAGTTTAGTGTTTGGACTTTGGAAGGGAATTGGTTTCTTAGCGCGTATTTACTTTGTATTTTGTAAGGAGGAAAAGCCTTTACGGCGGATTAAAAACTACATTTTTTACAACTTCAGAATGCTTTAGATCTACTTTGCATGTGCTAAAACGCGTTTTATGTGTGAAATATTTCATATAGCAAAACAATAAATAAATAAATAAATAAATAAAGAAATCCGCTCTGATATATAAGCAAGTCAGTGTTATCAAGTACACTAAATATTTTTTCATCCAGAGCAGCGGGAGAACCTCGCTGGTAAAACGGATGTGAGATTAAATTCATCATCACATCATTATTTGAAAATGTGTGTATTTTTCTTTTATATTTATTCGTCTAAAATAGTCAATCTTTATATTTTAACCTGATTTTTTTTTTCTGCAAAATGAGTCCAGTGGTTCTTCAGCTCCTCCTCTTTGCTCGGACCTCTGATCGTAATCTGCGTTACAGGCTGCACTCGGCTGTTTTTATGAATTGACTTTAAATTGGCAATCAGCTCATAAATAGAGCAACAATCATTTTTTTGCGCTGAAGCGGAGTGAAGGCGGACACGACCGTCGCCGTGTGTATTTCACGGCCTGCTCATAATAAGCTCATAAATCCGCGAAGAGAAGCGAAGCAAGAACTGCAGCCCTCTGTTCTCATTACGCAGGCCCGGATTTACGACCATTAAATGAAATGGGGAAAAATGCAGCGTTTGAAGTGCAAAACGAGGAATTAAGTTGAAATGTCTCCCTCTCCACATACAGACTGTTAATAAAGCTTCCGAGATTTTGGGGGTTCTTTTTTTAGATTGTAATTTTCATGGGGTTTTTGCAGGGGCAGGCTGCAGCCTCAAAACAGAAGGAGCTGGTTGCTAAAAAAAATATTCCAAGGATAAAAATACATTTATTTATATAAATAATTTTTTTAAAATAAAATGACAGTTTTGAAATGTCATGATAAAATAAAACTTTAAATAATTCCCAAATCTCTTCAGTACAAAGGTCAGAGGTCAGAGTGGCTTGATAATGTGGAACAAAAGGGTAAAAATTATGGAAATGGTCAAAGGAACAAGATTTAAGTGACACTGAAAAGATTTTTCTGTTTAAGATAAAAGCAAAATAAAGTATATTTTTCATAAATCCAAGGAGTCAGAGTCATTCAGGATAATGATGTTCACAAAGCTCTTACAGTAAAGTTGATTTATTTGATTTTATTTAATAAAGTTGAGGACTATAAGCCCTTAAAATGCTGAACTACAATCGACCAAAAGCTGCAGAGAAGATTTTCCACTTTTTAAGTCTGGATGGATTAAAGTCAATCTTCAATTTAAGGAGCCCATCAGGACCAGCGAGTTTGAAACTACTTGGGAAAAAAAGAATGCAAATGCAACAAAAATTAACCACAGACACAAAACAAAAAATAAAACAAAGTTTGTGAAATATTTCTCAAATATGTTTTTTAATTGGGACACCTTCAATGTCTTCTTTCTGCGTTTGCTCACAAATATCACCGTGTTTATCTCAGTTTGGTGTTTGTTGATTTAAGTCTGACAGAGTGAAGACAGATATCTGACTCAAGGGGGGAAAAAAAACACATTTTCTGTGTGAATGCAACTAAAATCTCACCAGTTAGATTTCCACATACTCAACAGTGTGTATCTTTTATTCACTGGCTACAGTTGTATCATTTACCAGTAAATCCAATGTGTAGATTTTTTGGGGGGGGGGCGCAGGAAAATAAAAATACATTTAAAAAATTGATTGATTGATTGATGGCTTAATTTATGTCAAATACAACAAAAACAGTAGTTAATTCAATAAGAGAGAAAAAAATGACATGATGAATTCCATCTGCAGATTACATCAATTAAAATGTGTGAAAGGGAGAAACTTGTTTAATCCTACCCGTCTATTACATAATTAAACTGTTTTCAAAAACTCCCCTGCATAAATGCAAGGTTTGTCATATATACACCGATGTACACATACACATACACATACACCTAATATTTACAATTCTAACCATTACTTATGCTACTTATCACACACTCTTGTTTATCTTATAAGGAAAAAAATATTACTAGTAGTTTCTATAATACATATATGTATATTTATACTATAACTCAATGCAGAAAAGGCACAAATAATTGCAGAAAAATAAGTATTAGGTGCTTAAAGTTTTCTGGCGGAGGACCCCCCTAAACCGCCTCTTTCACGTGTGCTCCATCAGTGTAGAAACAAACGTGCACCCGTACGTTCATCCAGTAGTTCTTCTCATGTAACAGTCTCAATGATCCACTGCTCAAATATTTCTGAAAATCAAAAGTGTCAAATATTCATAAAAATCAGTATCATTGAGAGTGAAGGATCTGCAGTGTGTCGCAGCACTTTTGACTTCAAAGATGCTCCTGCTTTTTATCAAGTTGTAACACGTGAGATGTTCTTTGTTACGGTAGTTTATTTTGGGATTTCGTGCCTTTTCATGAGGCAACCTGATATTAAAAAATAGGGCCTACCGTGTTTAGAGGTCATTTATGTTGTTAAAAATTTCTGGAGAAGGACGTACATTTGTTTTCTAGAGAAATAATAATGTTTGCCAATCTGAACTGTTTGTTTGTCATCATAGGTGTAGATTTTGAGGAGGACGCAGCGGACATGTCCGTCTCAATATCCACAACATGTACATTTGTCTCTCCAGTAAAACCATGAAAGTAGCAGAGGACTTTGGACAAAATTTAAGACATTTACCCCATAAATTAATACAGAAAAATCACAAACCTGCACATAAAATTTTACCAGAATGCAAAAAATTAAGTGTTTAATGCAGTTTCATAAGTGTCCTCCTACATATATTGATTTCCACTGTGAATAGGACTTCACCAGAATATAGGAAATTAAGTTATAGATGCTCAAATTTAACTGAGTGAGGACCACCAAACTGCCATTTTTTTGTGTCCCCCACACTTTTGTAACAAAACTAAATGCGCTTGTCCAGGAGATTAAACACCTGAAAACGAAGCAGAATGGCAGAGAGCCTTACTGCATTACATTTAATTATAATTTTATATTTTGAATGGTCACCTGAATTTTGTGTTTTCCTTTCACATAAATAAATTTTAACCATAAAAAAGTGCGTAAAAATTCAATAGAATGCAGGAAAGTAAGTGAATCTCCCAAACCCCCGTTTCATAAGTGTCCCCCAACTTCTGAAACAAAACCTACACCTTGTTTTTCTTGATCCGGGAAGTTCTCAGCATTTTTGTGATTGTTATCAAAACTCTGATGTGCCGAGACAGAAAACACAAAAATAAAAAAATGTATGTTTTGGTACCTTTTTTCGCTCTTCCTCGACCACAGCTGCAGATAACAGACATGAAATCTGAGTTTGATTTTGAGTGTACATGTGTTTTTTTAACCTTCCTAAATCGATTAAATGCAGGTATGTGTTACTTTACCTCTGAATATGTGTTCTGGGTGAGGCTGCTTTATAACAGCTGCTGAGTTCATCAGTCTGGTTTTAGTATTTTTTTTTTTTCAGCTCTTTTCTTAACCCTTTAAGACCTGAGCAAATTGGTTTGAATTATTTAAAAAACATGAAGAGAAGGCAATGCAACTAAACAAGACATGGCCCAGAAATGAGCAAAAAAAAAAATTACAAAATTACCTGAAAATAAGCAAAAAAGTAATAAGTAAATAAATAAATAACCAAAAAAGGCCTATTTTCTGGATACATTTTTTAAATAATCCTCCTCTTTTTAGACCTATTTTTAGGTAATTTCCTTGTCACCTTTTACTTATTTTTTGCAGTGACAGCATTTCTTGCCAAGTTTGTCTTGCACTTTTTTATCCCCAGAAGTCAAACCAATATGCAAAGGTTTCAAAAGGTTAAATAGTGTGTGAAAGGCCTCGAACGCAGCGCAACACAACTGATATCGGTTTCAAAGAGTTAATTTAAACAACAGAATGAGGGAGACAGAATTACTCCATCAGATTAACGGTTGTTTTCTCCCCTTCAGGAGGATGTTTCCTGCCATGCGAGTGAAGATCGCCGGTCTGGACCCCCATCAGCAGTATTACATCGCCATGGACATCGTGCCTGTGGACAATAAGAGATACAGGTACCTCCGACACACACAAACACATGAATGAGTGTGAATGTCCGCCAGCTCTTCAGTGTCTTTCAGAGCAGAGAGACATTTAATTGTCTTTTCACATTTTATATATGTCCCCTGCCCTTTTGCTTCCCTCCCAAACTGCTGCAAAACCAAAATGATTTCATTCTTTTGGGTTTCTGTGGGGAGTTTAATGTCCCATGATGGTCTGAATGCTGTTTCAGATGCGTCTCAGCCATGACGAGAATTACACTGCAGAGAAAACGCTGAGTAATAGTACAGTATTTCCCCCATAGGCATGACAGAAATGCTGCACAACAGCACGAAATAAAAGCTCTCAGCCTCTTCATCCTGCAGTCTGTAGAAATGCTTTGTTAAGTGCGCTGCCGTATGCACAGTCATATCTGCATGTGTAAATGCAGGAGCGAGCCCCCTCCTCTGCTTCAGCTGGAGCACCAAGCTCTTATTTTCCTGGATGAATCTCAAATGTCGGGCCGAGCATAAACATTTTGACCCAGTTGGATTTTTCTCATCTTCATGCCATTTCTCACGTCGGGTTGGTAACAGGATTCAGGCCGAACAAAAGATATTCCAGCCTCATTTTTCAGATTTCTTATAACGTGCTACGTGATGTGTTCCTGTCTTCTTCTTGGCAGCACAGAGAAAGCAGTTACTCCCCATCATTTGCATCCTTGAAGTGAAGCGAGAGTGATTAAAGTGTGCATGTGCTGGAGGAAGCCTTGTGTGTGATGGATCTCTCTGGATATGTAATAAGACTGATATCCTGGCCCGCGGTTCTGGTCCCAGAAGTCGGAGCCAGAGAGAGGAGATTGAAATGTATTCATCATCCCACTGGCCGAGCAGCAGAGCCAGAGGCTGCAAATAGGATAACTCTCAACATTCAGGTCTAATGACGGAAACGGGAAAAAATGACGGCGAGATGGAAAGAAAAGTTGCTGCACGTTTACCTGCAGCTGCTGTCGTGGTTCACTGTGGAAGTTTTATGGAGTTACTTTTATGGTTTTTCAGGTGATATTTTCAGATATTGTGACAGAAGCGAAGAAGTGAGATGATGAAGAGAAGTGTGTGAGTTTACCTGCGTATTCAGAGGTTGTGTCTGGTTTTATTGAAGCTGATGCAGACGCTGGCTGTTAGTGTGTGTGATGAAGTGATAATGTGGCAAAAAACACAGAGCTGCCTCATTACATTTAACCAGCAAAGGCCTTCTGAGAGCTGACGCTGCTGTTTTTGTATCAAAGCTGCCAATAGATAGATTTTTGTGCTGATATTTAGAAAAGATGGCTGACTTTAATATATATTTTTAAGCAAAAACAGCCTTCAAAACATATTTGAGACAATCATGAAACAACGAACCAGACAGATGAACCTCATTTAGTAAAGGTGGCACTATGAGCCCTTTGAAACCCGCATCAACGTGACTTTTCTTATGGTGCATTCAGACGCCTTTGACACGTATTTAAACCTTCAGAATCTGAGCAAATTGTTTTGCTTTCTTTTAAAAACATGTAAAAAAATTAACTTGGTTAGAACTGTTCTGCAAATTGCAAGAAATTTGTAGTTTTGGAAAAAAACTTTTGAAAAAATGTCCAAAAAACAATATTCATTAATATCAGAATTATATATTTGAAATTAATTTATTGATTTCTTCTTATTTATTTATTTATTTATTTATTTGTTTATTTATTTTTAAAGATATTTTTAAGGGCCTTTATTGGATAGGACCGATATGGTGTGAGAGGGGAAGAGAGAGGGATGACATGCAGCAAAGGGCTGAGGCCAGACTCGAACCTGCAGCTGCCCCATATTTATTATTATTTTTTAAGCATTTTTTCAGGTCATTTCCTTGTTTGTTAGGGCCCCACATTTTTTTCTTTGTTTCTCATAATTTTTAGGTAATTATACTTTTTACAATTTTTTTCTAATTTCATCTTAAGTTGCTCATTGCAGGTTTCAAAGGGTTAACCTGAGAGGACATGACTGCCAGTATGCTATAAATATTTTTTAAATTCCATGAAAATTTGTCAACAAACTTCTGCACAGAATTGCAAAAGAAATACATTATTGTGTAGTTTTGGTAACTAGACCTTCATCTGGCAAAAAGCTGTTTTTTTAATTGTTGAATGTCTAGTTACTGAAATGTAGCAATAAATGTATTTTTTTTGCAAGTGAGGCGAGGCGAGTTTATTTAAATAGCAGATTTCAGCAACAACGGAATTCAAAGCGCTCTACATAAAGCATCAAAAGCAACGAGACATCGTGCAAAAGAAATTAATTATACAAGGGCATTTAAATGCAATAAAAAAATTAAAGAGCTAGAGAACAGAAAAAATATACAAGCTAAAATATTACTAAGACTGTGAGGGACATTGTCTGCAACTGTTCTGAAAATAACCACAAATTGAGACCAAATCACAGCCTCTGCTGCACTGTGGCTGCAAGGGTTCGAGTGACCCCGACGGTGCACAAAACAGGCGTCAGGTTTACTTTTCTAGCACATGTGCAGTTGATGCTCGTGTGGTTTGTGACCACATGGATTCTCCTCTGTTATGTGCAGTTTCTAAGTATTGCATCACCCATTCTTGATCTTTAAACCTTTTCTGCTCATTTTTAAGTTCAAGCTCATATTTTTGGTCTCTATGACATGTTTTCATGCTTTAATGTTCAAAAAACATTTACTTTTCCTCACATTGTCTGTGCAGCAACACCTGTGTTCACCCTCTGAAGCACGGGCGATCGTGCTCTAGAGCTGCTACAAAGTCCTTTTTTATGCTTTCTTTGCATTTTTACACAGAACCAAACAACAGCAGCACCACGCCGATCCAGTGTGTGATTTTAGACAACATCGTGGCATAGTGAAATCAAAAGAGATGTGACAGGCGTGACGTTTAACACAACAGCGTCAGCTTCTAGTGTGACATAAATCGGCACAGTTTACAAACAATAACAATGGAATAACATGGAAATAACATTTATTTAATGCCTTTGTTATACTGTGGTTGATCTCGTCCTGCTCGGAGGGTAAGGAGCTCCTGGACCTCACTGATTTCCCAATTTGTGGAGATTTCTTTGAGTACAACAATGGAGCTCCACAGCAGAGAGGAATAAGAAATGGGATTTTATTTTGTTGATAGTAAAATAAATATAGATTATCACCAAACTTATGCACTAAATTTAAATGTAATGACACCATTTCATGCAAGTGCAGACAAGTTTTGTCTCAAGGTCAAAACTGAAAAGACAGAATTTAAATCTGCAATGAGGACTAGTAACACCTGATGTATCACAATGTCCCCAAAAAACACATATCCTAGAAATTCTGATGATAATTCACTTTGTGAGACATGATACATATTTAAACACAGTTGCGTAACAGGGTCAGTTGAGTCACGCGTGTGTGTGTGTGTGTGTGTGTGTGTGTGTGTGTGTGTGTGTGTGTGTGTGTGTGTGTGTGTGTGTGTGTGTGTGTGTGTGTGTTCTCAGTGGTGTATTGAGTGTACCAGCAGTGTTTTGAAGGACATTCTTGCAGCTGGTGAGCACATTTTAAAGCAGAGTGACATAAAACATGTTTACAGGGAGTCAGTTTTGTTTTCATGCATTGTTATGAGGTGAGTGAATATTTAATTAAAGGCTGAGAATGCCACAGATACATCCCCCCTCTCTGGGCTCAACACAGCTCTGTCATCTCAAAAGGAAACACAGAAAAGACTCTTCCCACTCATGTCAAGTCAGATTTATGAAAGAAAAACAGGGTCGTCTGCATAAAAACAAACATTGCACATAAATAAAGTGACTTCTGCGATGTGTGCATTTAAATCGACCTTCCTTAAATCATATCGTTGTTTATTAATGTAAAGTTTTCCACCAGAGCGTAGCAGGCGTTCTGCCCTGCCGCCTCTCCCCGCTCCCCCACCGGCGATCCAAGACATCATGGAGGATTTTTAGAGGCCAAAAGATCTTGTAAAATTAAATAGGATTTTCTTCCTGGCTGGGGAATTCACCACAGTCCTTTGCAAACTGAGCTGGGAGCTGTCACTGGTGTGTCTCACAGGCCTGGGGAGTTTGGGGTCTGGAAATACGGTCTTTATTGGAATGGACTTGCTTTACTTGGGCTCCCTGCCCCTCTTTAGGAACGTCTCATTGGTACCACGCTCATTA
The DNA here is from genome assembly GCF_026936395.1 of Plectropomus leopardus. Lineage (NCBI taxonomy): Eukaryota > Metazoa > Chordata > Actinopteri > Perciformes > Serranidae > Plectropomus > Plectropomus leopardus. The sequence goes on along the minus strand of NC_142185.1, from coordinate 31,282,641 downwards.
AATCTCCATATATTACAGCTCTTTTATGTGGACAGTCGCTCGGTTTGCTCTGAGCTCGAGCCGCTGAACGTGGGGGCTGTCTGGCTCTTCAAACATACCTCATTCCTTTAACTGTGTGTCAGAGCATGTTGCAGCTCTGCTTCAACACACACACACACACACACACACACACACATTCAAAAGGAATAAAACACACAAACACTTCTACAAGCATTTATGCTGTTTTTTAAGTTCCGTTGTGGACTTTTAACATCAATCCAATGAACTCAAGTTTAAACTGTTCCCATGTCAAAGTGAGGACTGGAAAAGTTACATCAAACTGAATTTTCTTTTCCTTTTTTGATCCACCTTTGCGAGGACATTTGGTCCTCATATTACCAGAAACAGAGCAACACGCACTCAAAATAGGAAGCACTAAGGAGATAAAACACACACATTCACATTTAGCCCGTTCTCATTCTGAAGTTGTCAAATATCACGGCTTTGTCAGTGCTTTTGATGTAAGATCCCAACGCCAAAAACACCTTTCACGTTCGCATGAAACGCAGCTGGACGGCGTCAGCTGGGAACGCGGCCAGACAGCAATGTTCATATTATTATACACCGCCGGACATCAGCTGCCATGGCTGCTCAATACGCCAACAAACGGCATCAGTTGAGAACGTGGTCGGACAAAATCTGTCGCGTCTGTTTAACGTTTAGGTTTAGGCGCAAAATCCACTTGGTAATGGTTTAGAAAATATGATGTTTGGGCTTTAAATAACTAGTTTTAGTGAGACAATTTCAGCAGGAGACGCAATGATGTCTCGAAAATAACAATCACTTTTATTGGCACTATTCCTGTTGGAAAAACAGCAACAGGTTCCTAAAAAACAACCACATTTGGTGGATAAAAAGAAACTGGAATTAGAGTGATGACTTGCTAGAAAAACAACCAGATTGTTGTTTTGTTGTCTTGAAAAGAGTCTGTAACTTGGCAAACGTCTCGCCAAGGTGCCACACCATCCACCATCCCAAAGCTCCACCTCCTCAAGACAAAGTCAGCGAATAAACTACGTCACTTTAGAAATGTTATGATGTGCATTAAACACGCAAATGTAACATATTTGTGATTTGCAGAAATGTACAATGCCGACAGCTTCTTCTGGTGATTGGGCTGCATTATCAGCGGTAATCACTGTGTGAGTGTGAGTGCAGCAACGATTAGCTAGCCAGTGAGATACACTCATGCATGCACTCAAATGCACATGCTGCCGGACCGGTCCACCGCAACAATAATCCTAAAAACACTGCTCCTACTCTGAAACTGGCTCTACGCGGAATTTATCTGTCTTTGTGAGTGAGGACGTTTGGTCCTCATAAGAATAAGAATCCACGAACAAACACACACACACACACACACACACACACACACACACAAACACACACAATCAGAGCGCACACACCAGTCAACCCTGAATGGTAATTCAATAGTAATATTTACTCTGTCAGTGCAGTAACCCAATATACAGCCTGGGTTTGGCAACTGTGTCAATGTGTGTGCGTGTGTGTTTTTACAGTACACATGTGATGAGCTGAGAACGCACACACATTTACAACCTGTTTTTGCTGTCTGAATAGTGTGTGTGTTTCTGCGTGTGTGTTTGTCCCAGTAGATGCTGTTGTGTGTTTTTGAGAGAAAGAGAGAGAGACACAGAGTGTGTACTGCAGTTTGGTTTTGTCAGCTGTGTGGTTTGGTGTTGGCTAAGACGGGAAAGGACCCCCTCTCTCCTCCTCTTCCTCCTCTTCCTCCTCCTCCTCCTCCGCCTCCTCCGTCACCCCTGCCCCCCATCTGTCCAGTAAGAGTGTCACATAAAGTCCAGTCTTTATTGATCGTGCCGGTGCCAGATGGCAGATTTATGAAAGATGAAAGCGGGGGGACTAATCAGATTTCCAGTCCTGTTTGGGGCTAAAGTTTCCTCCTTCTTTAACACTTTCCCTGCTACGCCGAGCGTAACCCTAAACAGCACTCCAAACAGGAAATTACAGAAACGCCTGGCACCCTCTGTGTGTGTGTGTGTGTGTGTGTGTGTTTGTGTGTGTATGTGTGTCAAGGTCAAAAGTCAGAGCTATGTTTGGACGTGTGTGCTTGGTATTAGATATAGTAGATAAAAGATATTTGTTTAACAGTCAGCAAAAATATTTTTTATTAAGACAAACACATATTTTACATCTCTGTATTTTATGTTACAACAAAACTCTAGTAACAAGACTTTTTTTGTTTTCCAGTTAAGTTTTTTAAGTTAAGATTTTAAGGAGAGAATGTAAACCCACTTGATGCGTAATTGTGATATTGTATCGTAGGTTCTTATAACTTCAAACTTGCCGTGTGGTCGCTCTCTGACACACACAGGAAATGTGTGTTTCTCATTTCCTGGTTGTTTGAAATAAACTCAGCATGAGCAGCAAACAGCCTGCATGTCTTACTGGACAGTAAAAGAGCAAACCGAGCTACAGAGAGATACAATTCAAGGAATAAGACATCTTGTTGTAAAAGTCACAACACCCCTTTTTACACAGAGATCCCGTTATAGGGTCCCTTCTTTACGTCGGCTTTGCATTTTGACACAAAAGCAAACAACGGCAGCGTCATTCCCCTCCGGTGTGTGATTTTAGACAGCATGCCAGAATCGTGGAAGCAAAAGAGGCATGACAGGTTTAACACAACAGCATCTGCCTCTAGTGTGACAAATAACACACACATCAGTAGCTCTTTCAAAAGAATAACAGTTACATAACACGGCAACAATAATTATTCACCGTCTCTGTTATATGGCGTCTGCTCTCGTCCTCCGATGGTAAGGATCTCCTGAATCTCATAGTTTTCCCAGTTTGACACAGCTGCTGTTCTTCTTCGAGTAGCTGCTAACTGCTGATAGCTGCTTCTTAAATCTCCTGCTGAGGGTCACAAACATAACATGTCCTCAGAACGTCTCACCCGTCCTGCCTCCTTTCTCTTTTATGTAGACCTCAGTTCAGCGCAGTTACTACCTTCACTGCCGGCTCAAAGGCGAGACAACTAATCACACCTATTACACGGAACAACAAGTGGCATAACAGCGTGATATTCCCACTTCAAACAGGCAGTGTAAACGGGCTTAATATGACTTGTGGAAATGCAGACATTTCTTTGAGGGTAGATGTGTCCCTTGTGTTGTCCCCAGTATGTACACCTCTGCCAATAAGGGCTATTTGGGTTGTGTCTCTAAGTTCAGTTTAGATTTGTCTTTATTTGCACAAAAGATGTAATACATCCAAAAGAAGAAAAAAAGGATTGATGGGCTCATTATGTGACTTATTTCTCCTCCTGGAGGTCTGGTGAAAACTGGATTCTTGTGATGACTACATTTTTTATTGTGCAACAAACAGGACAGAACAAAGAGAGAAATACCAGTAAAAGCTTTTCGATGTGGTTTTGTAGAGAGCATTAGACATTAAGCTCTTAACTGAGACCATTTGCAGATGCAGCCTGCAATTTGTTTCCGGTGCCCAAAGTCGAAACCACTTAAGAAAAGTTCTGACTTAAATAAATCTATTGTTAAACTAAAGTCCATCATTCAAAAGCTCTTTATTAGGGTGACATATTTTCAATAAGAGTTGGTTTTTGTTTCTTTAGATGCAAAACTCAAAGATCACTCAAATACGAATAAAGATGTAAAATATGGAAAGTGAGTCATGAATGACACATCAAGTGCCACAAATGTAAATGCATTTAGATGCAAAAATATAATTATATAAACTACCAGGTGCCTGGCTAAAAAAATATATCTTACCTAATATAACACATTTGTTTCCATGTTATGCCCTCTTGGTAAGAAGGGAATGAGCAACAAAAGAAGAAATTTTCCCAAAATTTGCAAGAAATTATTAAAAAGTTCAAATAATACAAATTAAAAAATGAAAAAATAAATAACAATAATACAATTAAAAACAAAATAAGGAAATTACATAGAAAAGTGCTCAAAAATTGTAATAATTATGCAAATTAATTTTAAATGTGTAAATATGATCATTTTAAATATAGTTTTCTCTAGCTTTTTTCTTTTCTCCCTATACAATTTTCAACTTTTTGAAAATAATTTTCTAAATCAGGATTCAAAGGGTTAAAGCCACATACAGTAGAGCTAACTTTACCTCCAATATGGTGAAATGAGGGTGTGTTTACCAAGATGTCTAGAGACGCCCCTGTTGATTTTAAAATATGTGTGTGTATGTGTTTTGTGGTGAAGAGAAGCTGAGTATGGATGTTTTGCTTGTGTCTGAATGCATTCATATTGTGTGCGTGTGTGCACGTGTGTGCGTGCACGTGTGTGTGTAACGGGGTGGTGCAGCCCTTGGAGGCAATAACAAAAGGACCAAATGAGAGTTTTGTCCATGTTTCAGGAGTGAGTGATGACTTTGGCAGAGACGCTGCAGATAAAACACTTTCAAGCGAGCGCGGGGCCAGAACTAAAGGCAAACAGCTGTGCTTCACACTCGCTCTCCTCCACTCACTCTCAACCTCGCTCTCTCACTCTCTCCTCTTCCTCTCCTGCTCCACCTTTCTTCATATCTCTCTGTCCATCGACTATTGAGCTCACTCATTTTCTCTTTCTGTATCTCTCTTGATGTCTCTGTCCAACTTTCTTTTTCTTTCTGCACTTTCTCTGTCCATGCATTTCTTTCTTTTCCTCTTTGTTTCTTCCTTTTCTTGCATTTTTATTTCTCCCTTTCCCCTCACATCATCTCCTTTCTTGTCCTTCATCTTCCTTCTTTTCATCTCCTGTTTCTTAAACAATGCATTGACTGGTGGTTTGTGGACTTGAGTGTAAAAGTCAGTTTCTTTCTCTCTCCCTTTCTTCTCTCTCCCTGCTGTTTAATGGGTGGGACGCCCCAAACTCACACAGCATCATCAAATATTATGGCTGTGCTTAATTGAAACTATGCAGCTGAGCGTGTGACTGCATATGGGACATTTTATGTCACTCTTCTTAGAAAATTTCAAGCATAATTAAGAAACAACAGATGAGTACTTAAAGCCGTTGTTGTGGCAACGTGGCCGAGTGTTTGGAGTTTGTTTTGCAGCAGAGTGAAAAAATCAGAGGCGCTCTGGCCTTGTTGAAATCCACACGGTCTTTATAATAACCCGTTCAACCCTGAAGCACCCTCAGAGAGTCAATGAGTTTTCAAAACAGGGAAAGTGATCAGGGAATTATAGTCCTGTAGATTGTTTTAACCTGCTGTGGAATAAAAACTTAGTTAGTGTCAGAGATTGGAGTGATTTATGCTGAGGAGAAGAATATTGTTGTTGTTGTTGTTGTTGTTGTTGTTGTAGGATGGCATCGTGCTTTTACACTTTGCATTAACATTTCAAATAAGTAGAATTAAAGAGTGCACAATTGTTAACTTACTGCTGATGCAGTTGATGTTCTTGCAAACTCAAGTCGAGTTATCAACTTTGATTAACAAAACTGCTTGAAAATCCAGTTGGGAAAACCTACTTAATTTATGGATTACTGACTGTCATTATTTTAAGTTGGACTTTTATTTTGACAGAATTTAAGATATTTCCACCATGAATTGATGCACAAAAAGACACAAACTGCTGAGGGAAAAAATCACCAGAATGCAGGAAATTTAATGTTTTGACATTCAAAATGTTCTGTCACAGGACTCCTTCATTTCATATGTGTCCCCCCAAAGTTTAAACAAAACCTACACCTTGCTTACACTTTCTTCAGATCTGATATTGTCCTTGCATGTCAATATGCAGCTTTCCTAGACTGATCCTCAGTATTCTCCTGTTTACTGATCTAATCTTGTCTCCCGGTCTTGTCTTCCAGGTATGTTTACCACAGCTCCAAGTGGATGGTGGCGGGAAACGCAGACTCCCCGGTGCCTCCGCGGGCTTACATCCACCCGGACTCTCTGGCCTCAGGAGACACCTGGATGAGGCAGGTGGTCAGTTTCGACAAGCTCAAACTCACCAACAACGAGCTGGACGACCAGGGACACGTAAGAGACTTCTTCTTCTTCTGAACGCTGCAAACATGAACATCTTGTTACGGCATCTTGTGCCTTTATATGACTCGACTATATTTAGATCTGTAGCTGTAGCCTCAGCTCGCTCAGTGGTGTTTACTTTTCCTCTGCATGCATTGCTTGCTAATGCAGATATCAGACCAACAAAGAGGTCTCATGATTTTAAATTATTTTAAACCAAACTGTTACATCATGTTAAAATCCCTGGACCTCCAGACATCTGATGAACTTCCTTTCATGAGTCGCGGAGCTGAAAGACTGATTTTCTGCAATATCTGACAGTGTGCTCTGCCACAGTCCGCCCTCTCACACTAACTTTTGGTGGCATCATCTTGGCTGAAAATGCACCAATTATTTGTTTAAATTAAAAACAAAACAAAAAAACACTTTTTATGGTACTATCCCCGGTAGAAACATATTAACAGGTTACAAAAAAAAAAAAAAACACGCTGGGCGGCTAGAAAGCTGCTGGGAACACAGCAACGTCTTGTTAAAAAAATGTTGCATTTGGGTGCCCAGTAGCTCACCTGGTAGAGCAGAAAGCCATGTACAAAGTCTATGTCCTATGTCCGTCACCCATGACCCTCTGCTGCATGTCATCCCCTCTCTCTTCTCCTGTAATGCTACACTTGTCCTATCAAGTAAAGGCAAAAAAAATCCCCAAAAAGAATCTAAAAAAAAAAAACAGCTGTGTTTCTGGGCACTATCCCCGGTAGGAACACAGAAACGGGTCGCTAATAATCACCCACAGTGGCTTCAAACACACATGTTTGTCGTTTGTCAGTCTTGGACAGTGGTGCAAAAGACTTTGACTCCGGACCAGTCAGATGTCAGTATTTTAAAAATACATCTCTGAGCCTGCATGGGATTCTGCAACAAAGACGACAAAGCATTTGACTTTACTTTCATGAGTCTCAGAGCTGTGAGACTCATTTTCTGCAGTGCATGACAGTGCGCTCTGTCACGTTCTGCCCTCTCACACAGTTTTTTAGGAGGCATTATCTTGGCTGGAAAAGCAGCCATTATTTGTTGAGAAAGCATCCACTTTAATGGGACTAACCCAAATTGAAACATAGCATAGTTGCTAAAAAACACCCATGTTTGGTGGCTAAAAAAGCTGCCGGTAATACAGCGATGGCTCACTAAAAAGCACCAGTTTTGGTTGTTTGTTGGTCTTGAACATTGGTGTAAAAGCCCTGGACTCCAGGCCAATCAGATGTCAGTACTTTCAAAATAAATGTCTGACCTTGCATTGGATCCTGTAAGAAAGATGATAGATATTTCAGCTGAAACACTTTTGGGTTCAAGCTGTGACTCATTTATTTAATTCCTGTGCTTCATACTTCATGTCTCTTCATGGTGCTGCAGAGATGAACGCACTGTTGGAGCCGTGAGGCAATTTTTTGGACTGAAATGTTTTTGATGCGTTTGCTTGAAAGGAAAGTTGACACGGTGCTTCACGGACTTCATGCTTTCATGAGTCACGGAGCTGTGAGACTGATTTTCTGCCACACATGACAGCGTGCTCTGCCACACTCACTCTGTTTGAAGATGGTCCACCCTGACTGAATATTATTAGGTTTGAGGATTAGCATGGAGAGATATTAGAGGTCTGGGATTTGAACCCCTGCCCTTGTTTTTAATATATAATATTCATTTCCTTCATGGCTCCGTGGAGCGTTCTGTAATGAAACGGTTTCGTTAAAGGCACTTAATGATTGAATTTGATTTGTAGTGCGCTCCAGCAGCCACACCACTGAGCTAAAACTCAAGTCTGACCACAATCTGCCTGATTTACTGCCTCGCCTGCAGCCAGTCAGTAACAGAGGTGGCGAGCTAAAGTAACTCTCTTATTGGTTCTTGGCCGCTCTAAATGTGTAATGTCGGTTTCATAGGTGAAATACTTAACTGTAATGCAACAAGTAAGACCACAATTTGTTAGATTTACTGCCTTCCTTACATATAATCAGCAAGTGGGCAGCGAGCTGAAGTGAGTCCCTTATTTGCACTTTATGCTTCTCTATAGTTAGAAATGGGTTTCATGGGAAAGGGGCAATATAAGGTGGAAGAAAACTGTGTTAGCTTTTGATTATTAGCTTCCATTGGCTCCTTATGTTTATACCTGTTGTAAAAGCCATAAAAATATTAAGCTAAATATTATTAATTTCACATTTGTATTAGTCAGGGAAATGTTGTGCACTGCAGCACCCTAAATGATCTGTTTCCAGCACGAGAGCTCTCAGCAGCCCTCTGTGCAGTTTATGTGTAGCTGGTTAACATGGACGGAAAACTAGCAGTAGCAAACTAAAGAACATGTTGTTGATGTCAAGCGTTGGTAGAAACTACATCAGGGCGACAAAAGGAAAATGCATATCTGACTTAAATAAAGTAAGAAGGAAGACACAACTTCAGATGGTCACTGCAGTTTTGATGTCCAGCCCGATCACCAGAATGAATGTTGGCGTTGTACGTTTCTGCAAACCTCAGATATGTTACATTTGTATGTTGATATGTAGCGTATACATTGAAACTTTAAATTTCTACAGTGGTGCAGCTAACTTAGGGTCAGATTTAGGTACAAAAATACTTAAAATGACCTGTTCAATCACTCCCTGCTAACAACGCAGCGATGTCTTGGTACAAAACAACTGCTTTTGTGGCATAACTCTGGAAATGAAAAGATGCCTCAGTAAAAACGCAAACGCTTTTCTTTACACAGCCCCAGTTGGAATCACAGCAATGTATCAGTGACAAGAACTGATTTTCGTGGCACAATCCTGGTTGTAAATGCAATGATGCCTTGCTAACATGCAACCACTTTTTTGGCATTATCTCAGCAGGTAACACAGTGATGTTTTGGGGAAAAACAGCCACTTTTAATGTGGCCATATCCCAGCAGGAAACACTTTAATGTCTCTAAACACTTCTGCAGGAACTGTCTGCAGTGATGGTTCGCCAGAATTCAACTGGTTTTGTTATTTGTTGGTCCTGAACAGTGGTCTGTAGCTTGGCAGACGTCTCACCTAGTTGTCAAACTGTCGTCCGTCCCCTCCACCTTCCGATAAACTACGTCACTTTACAAACGTTGATATGATAGATGTGAAACATGCAAGTGTAAAGTATTCCTGGTTTGCAGAAACATTTTCTTTAGGTTACTGGGCCTGATTGTCTGATCTGATGTGTGCAGAAGTAGGCAATTGCTTGCTATTAACTCTAACTAGTTTAAAAGCCATAAAATATGGTGCTTGTCTGCTTGTTTTCATTTTTTTGCCCCCTAGTGGCCAGAAACCAGTTAATGCAGCTTTAAAGACCATTGCAAAAGTCAGTTTAGCTCACAGCCCCAGTACATTTATCACTGACTCCTATGATACTGGATGAGGTAATACTGTGTCAATAATAAAAACACACGGTGCTGCATTAAAATGACACCTAATATTTAATCTCAAATGTCAAACTTGTGCCCAGTGTATATTTCTAAAGACCATAAAAAATCTGGAAAAAGGCGACTTTTAGTGAAATTGAACCTCATACATCAAAGCTTTTATACATTTTTTTCACAAAATAAAGCTACTCAGAGCATCAATTTTAGTTTTATTCAGTGTTTTGGGGAAATGAAAGCATGTTGAATTACTATCAGCTCTTATGTAAATGTCATAACAGTGGGAGATGGCACTGTGTCATGATTGTCAAGCGGTTTTAGAGCTTTTGATTGCTGCAGATACAGTTGAAAGGAGCATGAGGAGCTGCTACAAATCAATTTCCCCTCGGAGCTCGCCGGGGCTGCCAGAAGATTAGAACAGCGGTGTGATGATGTCTCCGGCGCTTTGACAAAATGGCGGTGTCCAGCGCGGCTGGCAGGTTGCTGCTCTGTCACAGCTCTGCGGATGATCACATCAGCTCAGTGGTGACAAATGTAATAACACATGGATTGTTAGTGGGCGAGGATTCAGGGTGAGGGGAGGCTGTCTTTCCTCTCCTGCTGCTCGGTTTAAGGGCTTTTGTTTCCCCGGAGGAGCGTTCGAGGCCAAAGGAAATTAATTTTAGAGCTTCCTGTGTGGGAAAACCTCACCACTTCTCGCTCATCCTCCTGACTTGCGGTGTTGTGAAATGTCTGCCTCATCAGAAACAGACACCGTGGACATGTCGTGAATCATCAGACGTCACGGCCCGCGACAGAAACAGAAAAAATTTGTATATTTACTGTGTTTATGACGACACAATGTCATCCAGACTGATGAACAGGGCCTCAAATATATAGTTTTTACTTTGTGATGAGGTTTACAGGTTTAACTGCTGCTCTTTTGTCATTAAAGTGACAATTTTACTTGTAAAAACCTTCCAGTTAAAACATTTAGGAGTTGCACCCTCCTTTTGTGTTTAAAAAAAAAAAAAGAAAAGAAAAGAAAGAAAGTGGTTCTTAAATTCAAACCATGCAGTGTAAAATATATATATATATAATAAAAACAAGAAAACAGTTAAATCATAAAATAAAAAAGTAAAATTAAAGTAAAAAATAGTCATTTAAATAAAGTGTAAATAATAATAATAAAAGTTTTGGAAATAAATTGGGGTTTTTTGGGGGGGGGGGTCTTTTCAAAATTGAAATCAGGAGCAGATAACATTAAATATTCCCAAATATTCACTATTAAATAAGCAACACTCAAATGTACAATTTGTAAAAAAAAAAACCTAAAGTAGCCTATTCTAAAATCTTCATTGGCGCATGACAACAGCAAAACACAAAAAAAAAGAAATCTCATATGAGCTAAAACTGTTTGGCAGATAATTTTATAGTCTTTTATAGTCAAAATATGAAAAACAAAATGAGTAATGCATTTTATTTAGGGCTTCAAAAACTTCTGTTTACTCTCAAATCCATACTGACTCCACTTCAGAAGGGTAAAATGTAACATAAAAAATTATTGATCAGTTTATAAAATATGATACATAATTTCCCTAATAAAAAACGAAACATAGATACACATAAAGTGATGCAGGAAAACACATTGATGGAGAAAAATTCACCTGAATACAAGAAATTAAGTGTTTGACGCTCAAAATATTACGACGAAACCCCAAACCCCCCAGTTTTATATGTGTGCTTTTCAGGGGAAAAAAAGCCAATAAAAACCAAAACAAAAATAAAATATGAAACAAACAACATAATAATCATAAAAAAGTGAAATAAACTGGCCAAGGATGGGTGATAAAACTTATTAAATGTTGTCCTGCAGAAGAAAGTTTTATGAAGGCATTTAAAAGCTGATGATGTAGTGTGTCTGATCTCAACCAGGTTTTTTGGGAACATTTTGCTTTAAAAGTAACCATTGGAACTGAAAATAAGATTTTAAAATTAATGCCTCCCATGACAGGCGGTCAGTATAAATTGGCTATTGGATCTGAACACTTTTTTGTCTTAATGTGTCCCTAAATTTAAAGGGAAAAGTCAAAAAGCAGCTGCTGTAGTCAACATTTCGTGTTCTCCTTCATACATCAACTGAAAAACAATCAAGCAGCTTGATGTTGTTTGCTGTGAGCCAGCAGCACTTTAAAAGTCTTTCTCTTTGGACGCCTCATCGCCTGGCCGGACTCGTTAGCCTCGAGGCTTCAGATCCGCTTCACGCTGTCACTCTCGCCTGTCTTCTGTTTCCTGTCTGTCCTCGCCGGTCTCTGGGAAAACCCAATAAAACACTGAAGCAGCCGGAGAGCATTTCTTCTGTTGCTTCTCTTTTGTTTCATAGTTGCTCTATTTGTCGTTAATGATCCGTAGCATCGTAATGTATCAATGCTGTTGTGTTTAAAATCGCTCAAAACGCTGCCGAAGGATTTTATATGTATGTCTGCTTTGAACATTTGTCTGTTTTTCTTCAGTCGAGCGAATCTGACCTTACAGAGATGCACGTTTTTCACGACAGCAGTGTCATGTGACGCCGTGTTGCCAAACCTCATGGTGGAAACGAATTTAAATCAAAAAGTACCAACAAGACAGCATGAAAATACTACAAATAGCAGTCCTGCATTCAAGCCTTACTTAAGAAGAAACTGTAAGCATGATCAGCAAATTATTTAACCCTTTGAAACTTGAGCAAATTTGCTTGATTTTTCTTTCAAGAACATTGGAAGCATCATAAGAAGAAATTACCCCAAAATAGAAGAAAAAAGTACAAGAAAATTATTTGTGAAAACAACAACACATAAAAAAGAAAATCCAAACAAGCAAGAAAATGACCTGCGATACGATACGGTGGTGTACTGCTGTGGACAGAGTCAGAAACAAGGCTACCCTATTTAAAGAGTGTTTTTACAGCTCTGCCTTTCTGTCAGACAGCCTCTTTCCAGAAGGGAAGATAACGTCTTCAGTTCTCTGTGCTCTCGTCACAGCCACCAGACTCCACTGAGAAAAACAGTCATTTAAGCTCACTGAACACAGGAGCCGCTGGTCCACTGCTTCCTCGATTTATTCGTTATTTTGTGTTATTGTGTGACTTTGGTGAATCTGAAGCAACGCTTTTAAATGCCAAACTCACGCAATCACAAAAACAAACTAACTGATCGAGGCAGCGGTAGACCAGCAGCTCCTGTGTTCTGCAGTATTAAATCACTGTTTTTCTCTATGGACTCTGGCTTTGAAGAGCGTGCTATAACAGATTCATTTTCCCGTTGGGAATCACCATCTAGCAGAAAGCTAAAGCAGTGAAAAAAATATTGTGAATTTAGCATTCACTTCAACTGATACTGATCATTTTTTCAGAGGGGACCTTTTTAGGTGGCTTACGTGTGTTTTGCTGCTGCCCTCGTTCTCAGCAGTACATTGAACAGCTTCTGTATTGGACTACAACACAACTTCAAAAACCAGAACTATCCCTTTAAAGCAGTGGGTGACTTCTTTTAACACTAAAAGAAAAAAATCATCCCTAAGTTTACATTTAACAACATTAAAATAAATAAATAAATAAATAAAATCAACACATCTGCAGATAAATGGTTTTCACATTACATGGAAGATTTTATGTGAAGTAAAAGTACCATTATTTACTTTGACATGTATGTTTGATGAAAATGCTTACATAAAGTACAGGTACCTTGTATTTCTACTTAAGTGCAGTGGTGGAATAAATGTACTTTATACTTGTAGACCTGCAGCCAGGTCCGTCTCTGCTGGTGACCTACAGTGGGAGTCCCTGTTGGTCATCGTCCTTTAACAGGATGTAATTTCACAGATGAATTAATTTTCGCTTTGATCGCTAAATTTTTCATTCAGTTGTTTTTAACTATGTTTGAAAATCAATTTAGGCCACACCGCCGTGCAGAATGTGCTTCATAAACAAAAAGTGATTAGATTTGACTTCATGGAGATACATCTGTTACATTCGGGACGTGCCGGTGTCTCGCGAGTGTGAATGTCCACATGATTTTTTAAAAGCGGGTTGAAAGGACGTCATTACCTACCATGAAAATGAAAACATCACTTATTTAGCCTAATTGTGTTTGAGCGTGAACAACTGTCAGCTGATGTCCTCTGGCTGCCCTCTGAGTCGTTTGACTCTGAGTTCAGCGTGTCGATGTGTGATCCGCTCTGACTTTACATCACCTCAGGCCGACCGGGGACGAAGCATGACTCCTCTGGGCTGTAATGCAGCTGTGTGTGTGTGTGTGTGTGTGTGTGTGTGTGTGTGTGTGTGTGTGTGTGTGTGTGTGTGTGTTTTGAAATCGCTATTACTGCAACATGACTGTGATTCAATCCGTATCCACTTGATGAAAACTTTTCTATTCGCTGTTTAACCCTTCGAAACCTGAGCAAATTAGTTTGATTTCCTTCAAAATGTGGGGAGAATGACCAATGACCAACTAAACAAGACATGGCCGCCAAAATAAGCGAAATTTAGTTTATTAAAAAAAAAATGTTATTAGAAAATTAGCTGAAAATAAGCAAAACCAGAAAAGAAAAACAAACAAGTAACTGACCTTAAGAAAGTGCTAAAAAAAAATCTGTAAATATTTTTATTTTAAATAGTTATAATTACTATGAAAATAGTTTGCTGGACATTTTTCTAGCTTTTTTATTTTTATTTTTCCATCTTTTTTGGAAAACTCATTTCCAGTTCCTTTACTTGTCACTTTTTATGAATTTATTGTCAAGTTGCTGACTGCCTTTTACCCGACATTTTCAAAAGAAATCAAGCCAATTTGCAAAGATTGCATAGGGTTAAATAGCTTGTGGAAAAAGTATTAACGCAGAACAGGAAAACTGACATCCATGGCTTTCAAAGGGTTAAACACTTTTTGTCTTGTAGGTCATTTTGTGACATTGTGAATTTTGCTCGAGCACTTAAAGCCACAACGGCTGAACTGCAATGAAAATAAAAAATGAAAAGCGTATACAGAGAGTAACATTGCAGTTATTATACTGATTGAAACTTTAACTTTTAGGAGTACTTTTGTGCTTTGCATTTTTAAAATACTGTCTTACCAACTGAAAAAACTGCAGCAGGAAAAGGACATACAAAATATGGACGTATTTCTTCCTTTTCTTGTAAAACTGCTGCTGACACATTCAGCCTAAAAAAGTTTAATTCTCTGAGGTAACAAAACTTTGCACAACATCTACTGAGCTGCAGAGGAACAAGATACCACAGCCACAGGCGAAGATTTCAAGGAGTAAACACGGGACACGTCCCCCTCGATATTTAGAACATGAGCATTTTCTGCCCTGATAAAAACATGAAAGTAGCAGAGAACTTTGGACAAAACATATGACATTCACACTATAAACTGATGCAGAAAAGGCTGCATAACAATTTATCACAACACCAAAATAAGGTTTTAATGCTAAAAAGATCCCAGTTTTATATCTGTCCAAGATAAATAATCAGCAGTTCATCAATAGCAATGTCTAATTACTCTGTTACTTTTTTAAATTTTTAAATATCGTTTCAGTTCCTTAAAAAAAATGCTTCATTTACAGTTGGTTGGCACATGAGTTAACCAGGGCTGCAAGTACTGCTTATTTTTATTGTTGATTAACCTGTAGATTATTTTCTTGATTGATTGATCAGCTGTTAAAAAATGCCCAAAAAATGGAGCCCAAGATGACATACTTAAATGTCTTGTTTTGTCCACAACCCAAAGATATAAAAAAAAAATAAAAAATAAAATAAAACATTCACATTTAAGAAGCTGGAACGAAATAAATAGACTTTTTTCCTCAATTAATTACTCCCAACTGATTAATCCATTATCAAAATAGTTGGTGATTGAGTAATTAATTAATTTCTAGTGCCAACCAACCCCTCTCACATGTAATCCAACTTTGTGATCAAATCATGATTATTATCACTCATCACAGACTTTTAAATCTTATATCAAAATGTATCTGATTTTTTTGTCTGTTAACCAGAAGTAGCACATTTCCAATACGTCTATCTGACACAGTAATACTGCATAAACGTTCAGTCCGCAGACCAACACTTTCTTTTGATACTATGAAACTGAAATGTTAGTCTCACTAAAACAGACATTTGGATATGGTCGAGAAAACAAACATTTTTATGTTAAATTTTGGTGTCTGTGATCTTTGAAGGCCTCCCTCACTACTGCACACATTAGTGCTGCATCATATCATATGTTTATTTGTTTTGTACCTAGTGGCTAAAGTGTCAGATGAGTGTAGTTAAATAAAAAGTAGAACAATCGCCTTTTTAGATGTAGTAGAGCAGAAGTATAAAGTAGCAGAATTTTTAAATACTCAAGTTAACTACAAGTATGTCAAAGTTAAACATAAGAACAGTACTTGAGTAAATACACAAAGTTCTGTTTCATCGCCATCGACAGCTGATGTTTGAGCAGAGATCCCCAAAACGCCACCGAAATGATCGCTGAGTGAAACAGATGGAGACAAAATGTTTAAAAACACGGATTGCAGATTACAGCATGCATCCGTGTGTATCTGCATCAGCACAGGCATCATGTGTGCATTGTATTGTGTGTGTGTGTGTGTGTGTGTGTGTGTGTGAGTGTGAGTGTGAGTGAGTGAGATTTGAGGTCTGGAACATTAACTGGACTCGTTCCCCCCACAGGCCTGGTTTGAAATGACCCCCTCTGTTGGTCTGGGGTGTTTGGCTCTGTGTCGGTTTAATCAAGAGCAGACCGAGGCCCCGAGGCGAGGCAGGCCGACACCGCCTGACGCCTCCCTTCTGCTGTGAAATAATCCCTGGCCCTCCGGCGAGCGTCATCGCAGTGTGAACTCAGTTTCCGCTTTATGTCACGTGGCCCTGACGGAGGAGCACTCAGGCTAATTGATGTTATGAAGGGCTCGCATGTACTGTGTGTGTCCAGAGAGGAAGATTTAACAGTGACTTCCAGTTTTGGAAAGTTTAGAGGCACAAACACACACAGATTTGTGATTCATTATTAAGGTATGAGGCCCTTCAGTCACCAAATTCACCTCCTAACCCTGAATCCTTAACAGCTACATGCCGAATCGTCACTGAAACCTGATCCAGCTGTCTAAAGTTTAATATTTCCCTTTATATTGAACTTGTCATTGTGCCATTTAAGACATTTAAGGGTGCACTTTCTTCGTTTTCTCCGGTTTATATCGATTTATCACTAGCAAAAACAAAAATTGAGAATGGAATTTGCCTTCAGGACTATATTCATCATCATTTATGCTTTTGTAAGATATCTGCATAATAAAATCAGCTTGACTTCACCTTCTTCTCTTTCTTATTTTCAGATCATCCTGCACTCCATGCACAAGTATCAGCCTCGTGTTCACGTCATCAGGAAGGACTTCAGCAGCGAACTGTCTCAAAACAAGCCGGTGCCCAGCGGGGAGGGAGTCAAGACCTTCAGCTTCCCCGAGACCGTCTTCACCACCGTCACTGCCTACCAGAACCAACAGGTATTATTATTATTATTATTATTATTAATTTATTTTATTTCCTTACAGAAAACCAGCGAATCCTGAAATCTCAAGAACAAATCAAAATACAAACATTCCCTGCAAAATTGGTGCCATCTTTTGAAATTCTTGCAGCTTTTCCTACAAAAAGACAGTTAAATTAGAGAAATGCTTCCTCATGGATTTCTCTGTAAATTTGATTTAATTCAGGAGCATTTTTTAAAGCCAAAGTCAAATAAATAAAGAGCTTCAGTCTCAACACTTTTTCTGTAACTGCACTGTCTCCCTAAAACATGTCCTGTCAGCTGGTGCTTATAAATTGGCCGTTATTAAACGTATCACACTGTAACCATTTTTACTTAAACTCCTGAAATTAATTATGGAGCTAATTGGCAACACCACAATAACATGTCTCTCTAGATGGTCAAAAGAAAAATGAACAAAGGAAAAAAACTAATAATAAACTTTTTTTACTTTTACTCCTCTTCTTGCAGAAAAACAAATCTTCTGAAGTGCAGGGAAGAAATTACAATAGTGAAACATAATTATAAAAGTGAAAAATAACACTGTGCATAAAGCAAAATTGAGGTGAATGAGATGTTTTCATGTCATTAAAACTTTGCCAGGCTACAGCAGCTCTGTGCTTCCTTTTAGTTGTGCCTGTTTTGAGTAGTGTGAGTAATTTAACAACAGGTTTTAACAACTAAATACAACTAGTATTTGACTGTTGGTAGTGAGTATTACTCAGTGCAGACTACCACTGCTCTCTCTCTCTGCCACCTAATGACACAGCTGCAACACCACAGCTACTTTTGATAAACTTTTAATACTACGACAATTTACTGTCAAATAGCACAGACATTTTGGCATATTTAAGTGTTGTAAAAAAGGCTTTGCAAACTCGTTTTAAGCTGCTATAAACACAGAAATCTCCTTCTTGTCTGCAGATCACCAGACTAAAGATCGACCGCAACCCGTTCGCCAAAGGATTCAGGGACTCTGGCAGAAACAGGTACGTTATCACAGCATCACAACCACTTAAGCTTGTTACAGTCTTTTTCACGCTGCTCCACAATCATGATCATGTGTTTCTATTCTGTTTGATTTTTAATATGGAAATAATGGTCTGAAGATAGAGCTTAGCACCACATGCTGCTCCATAAAAAGAGCTGTCTTGTCTGTTGCCAAGAGGAACACTTGAGATCTGCAGCACAGACAGACAGAAAAGCCTTTACCTCTTTACCTCTCTCTTTATTTCTGTCACACTCTCATTCATCTCATGAAATGTACATTAAGGCTTAAATTACTAAATAAATGAAGAAATAACCAGTGCATGATAATGTATAAAACTCAGCAGTAGTTTTAGATAAATATCAGACACTGATTGTTATTTTAAAAACACATCACTAAACAGATGTATTCAACCCAAACAGCAGAAAAGATGTTGACATGGTACATATCCGCAAACCACAGATACGTGACATTTGCACATACAAATCATATCCTAGCGTTTCTAAAGTGATATAATATATGAGCTGAGTTGGACGGTGGATGGCGAGACATCTGCCAAGCTGCAGGCCACAATTCAAAACCAACAAATAACAAAAAACTTTTGTTTTTAGCCACCAAATGTGGGTATTTTTCAGCAACCTGTCACTGATTTTCCACCCAGGATAGTAACAAATAAGCTGCATTTCCTGCCAGAATTGCACCCCTAAAAACAGGTTTTTTACACCAAAACATGGTCTTTTCCTAAGAGTTATTTTGTTAACTACGTTATTGACAGGACTGTTAAAAAGTGTCAATGTATCCGTTACATCATAACGAATCAATGTAACGCATCTGTGGTTTGCAGAAACATACAACGCCAACTTGCAAACGGGCTGAATTTATTGCAGCTCTATTTTCGCCTCCCTGCAAGGTTACATATTATTGTTAGATGTCTAGTTAACTTTTTTTTTTAATAAGATTTTAACACATATTTACAAGCTGTTATGGACCAAAATGCCATCTAAAAATATGCATTTTCTACTAAATTTAGCCCTCTTCAACTGAGACAACAAGAGATCTTTTGACATGCGAATGACAAAAATGCTCACAGGCTTATTAACACTGTCTGAACCCAGGAGGTCATACAGCATCGATCATTAATGACTCAGACACATCACAAAAGACTGAACACACACACACACACACACACACACACACACACACACACACACACACACACACACACACACACACACACACACACACACACACACCGGCAGACAGACGAATGGGGTGTTGCTCTGTTTTCAGTGACAAACACAACCCGACCCGTCAGACCTGTTTATTGCTGTTTCCAACGTCTGTGTCGTCGCTACGGCTGTGCTGATGTCATCCGGAGAGAGCGCTCCTATTGGCTGTTGACACTGTGGCATCATAAATCATGTTAATCATCATCACAACCCATTTGAGCAAACTTATGATGACTAATCATGTTTGATTTTGTTAGCAAAGCAAAGCCCTCGCTGTCTCTTCCTCGCTCTCCTCGTCTTCCTTCCGTCGTCTCCTTGTCCGTCTCTCCACTCTGTTAATTTGACTCTCAGGTTCTGAATTATCATATGCAACATTCATGGAGGAGAAGAGGAGGGTGCGGGGGTGCACTGAACCACCAGACCCCTCCGCACATGAAAGCAGCCCCCCCTCCATCTGGTCTGCATTATTGGCACAAAGATATTTGAGACATCTTTTTTCGTTTTTCAAACAATAGAGTGTTTGATTTATGAACTGGCATTAGAATTTCATTGCAGAAAAGCTACAGATGAAAAGATAACGGAGAGTGAGATATTTGTCTGGAGGGAGAGACAATGAATTTATCCTCACGTACCGCTCGTGATTCCTCCCCTTCAGTGCTGCTGGGATTTGTTGTGTTCGGATTTGAATCGGAGCCTCGGAGACTTCAGAGCGAGAAGTCGGCTTCTGTCTCCTTAAAAAAACTGTCTTTGTGTCTGGAGCTGCTTTTTCTCTTTGATCATTCATGAATATTGTTAGTGAGCCGCAGCTCTGACCCCTGACCTTCATACTGCTGCTTTGGCTAATTATGGTGATATAGGAGTGTAATTGGTCTCATACTGTAAATCACTCTGCATTAGGCTGCCTGCTGAACGTACTGTGTAACTGTAGAGTCTCTATTTTTCTGTTCAGCACACTGTAATATTAGACTTCGTAACAAAACTGGATTTTTTTTCTTATTCCATGTGGCTCAAATCTTATTTCCAGCATTGTTGATGGCAGAAACATTGACTTATTTGTATGAGCCTCATATTTTATTTTATTTTAATTGACAAAGAAGAGAGAGTGAAATACAATTTTAAAAATAGCCTTTTTTCATAAACACTATATAAATAAAATAAGATAAATAAATACAATCTAAATGAAACTCAAATGTATTATTATTATTAATAATTATAATAATAATGATAATTGCTATTATAATCATCATCATTGTTATTATTATTAGTGTTATTAGTAGTAGTATTAGCACTGTTATTATTATGTCTTTGCCCTTATCTGTCACTCTTCTGTTGCTCTCCTGCTTTGTTTTTCTGCCTGCGACTGCAAGGTCACATAGGATCAAGTAGTCATTTGTATGTCAAGTTTACAACAGTAAATATTACATATCAACCAATTAGAAACTGATAATTATGTGAAATATGAAGATATATGAACAGACAGGAGCCGAGGGATGTGGCTGAAAAAAGTACTTTGAATGCTCCTGCTACTTTTTGTAATTACAGATTGAGGTTTTTAATACTGTTTTCATTCATTTTACTTTAGTAAAAAGTGATGTGAAAAATTTTCCACCCTCTCTGACGGTATCACATTCATTCTTTATCTGCACTGAAATATTTGAAGCCAAGATTTTTTGGCTTCGCTATCATATCAGATCGGATCATTTTATCCACTTTCCCTGTATGTCGCCAACATTTAAGGCATATTTGGAAATTCTTTGTGTCTTGACTTAAATTTGAAGTGTAGTCTGGCAGGTTTGAACAATGCTTTTTGTGCAGTCACACAAGGGATCAAAAAGGTCAAAGGTCAAACTTGAATCTTGCGCGGTTGCGCTGTTATCCCATTGACATAATCTGTCCACAGACATGTAAAATCTGGTATAATGGCTTCTCTGGTAGTTTCAGCTATCATAAGTGTCACCAGAATCACATTTTGCCATGATGACACACACACGCACACACATGCACACACACACACACATACACACACACTCAGGTTAAAAAAATAAAATGATACCAGCCATAGCCATGTTGTCGGAGCCGATAGAAATAGATACATACGAGGTAACAAAAAGTGAGGTTGGAGTAACCTACCAGATTCAAATTCTGATAGAATACAATTGTCTTGTTGCCATGACAACAAATTAGTTTTTGTTACTTATCAATTCTAATCATTTTGATGCCACATGAGGACTGACTGGCTGACTGCAAAATGCTACCTTTTGTAAAGTAAATACTGTGTATTGGAGTGCAGTAATCTGCCAACTAGTTTTATATGTAAATTTTATGTAAATAAAATATGTAAATGTTTTACATGTATATGTAAATGTGATATAATTTAGTACATATAGTTTCTGCAGTGAAGACTTTAAAGGATTTCTGTGGGCTATGATGCGGAGTCTGATTTAAGTTGTCTGCACACGACTCAACATGACTCCACGACTGCACACGACTCCAACATGGAGATGGTTGGACTGCAGGCTAGCAGCTAACTGTGCAAACTCTGTGGACAGCACTAACGGTGTTAAGCAGGGGGAAAGTGGAGGGTGAGCGCCATGCTTCTGCAATGATGCCATCCCTAAATCAGCAGTAGCATCTCATGCCCGGTGGACAAATACCTGAAAGAGATGGGAAGCTGTTCAAGAAGGCACAAACAACCACGACCTCAACATATGAGGTATATAGTTCTGAACATTTGAAAGTAGCATGACTTTCTTTAATTTTCTCTTTTGCGGTCAATTCTGCCAAAATACCAAAGTTGGAGGCAACAGCTACAACTAAAAGTGTTGGAAATAAGCATAAAAACAGGTGTGACATCTTCTGTTTTTGTCGCTCTGCCACACGTGTCTGTTAAACATCACTCCGTTTATATTAGTATCGGATATGAGCAACATTAACAGTCATCACAAAGCTAACATGCTTTTCTTTTAGCAGTGAAGTGGCTGCAGTGTGAACGCCGCCTGTTTTCTGTGGAAAGTGACCAACTAATTCCACATTGAGGGGAAATTTAGAATTAATAGAAAGGGCAAAGCTGCACTGCTAATTCTCAAATTAAGCACCAGCTTGTTTTCCTTTTTTCTGACGTTCTTAATAGCATCTTAATATAGAAGCTGTAAGTTATGGTGGTGTCGTCAGTTGTGTCTGGTGCCCGGGCTTTATGGCCTATAGCGGAGGGATTCAGCTCATTTGTTGGGTTTTGGTCCCGCAGCAGTGTGGCTGTATGAATAAGTGCAGTGATGGCGAGGGCCCGGCCGATTAGCATGGCGCACTAACGAGCTGCCAGGGCCAGGGAGTTAGTGGCCCTAAAATAACACGGTGAGTAGTGACGGCGCGCTGTTTTCCCTGGGATGGGGGCCGAGCGGCGTGCAGGGAAGTAAATCAAGCAGGAAGGAGAACCGTGTACAGATTCAAGATGAAACGTCACCCAGATTTATGTGCACAGTAAAAACCTGCTCCTTTTTAATGGCTCCAGTTTCCTCCGAGCACGACTCCAGTTTCTCCCCCTCTCTCTCTCTCTCTCATTCAGTCTGCTCATTTACCTCCAGCCTCTCTCTCTCTCATTCACACACACACATTAACCAATATCCCTTCCCCTCTCTGTCCAACTGATCCTTTCAATATATTTGCTCTTTCTCACTAATATTATCCCACACATATCCATCTCTCTCGATTTTATTTATATGGCACATTTTCAAAAACAATTGTGAAAATATATTACAGTTAAACAGGATGTCAGGAAAACTGGCTCATATCTTGAGACTCTGTTGGGGAAAAAGGAATTTGACAATAAATAAAACTTAAAATTGTATAATCAACATGCAAATGACCCCATTTACAGGACTACAAAAATGAAAAATGGGATCTTTTTAAAAAAAAAAATCCTGGAAATTTTCTTCCCAATCAGTTTTTTTAAAAAGATTAGATGAGATACAATACGATATGATACGATACGATACAATGCGATACGATGTGATGGGATGCGATACGATACGATACGATACGATACGATACGATACGATACTGTAAGATACGATAAAATAAGACAGATACCATATTATACGATACAATACCATATGATACAATACAAAACGATACAATACTGCAAGATACAATAAAATAAGATACAGTAAGATAGTACATGGGACAAGGTAGACTTATTAGTTATTTTTTTAAAAAATAGTTTAAATATGACACACTGTAACTTTAAACTATGTTTTTAAACATAGTTTAAAAAATGAAATTAAAGTTTGTCCTTGATCCTGCTACAACTTTTGGAGTTGAAGGAGGAGCTGAGGAGTCTCCTGGGAATGAAGCTTCTCCGTAGTCTTATATACTTCTGTATCGTTTCCCAGATGTCAGCAGGGTGAACAGACTGTGACTGCTGTATTTCAGTATCCTTTGGGCTCTGTGCAGACACCTCACTTCACAGAGGTCACTGATGCTCTGTAGACAGGTAGCAGTGATGTTCTGCGCAGTTTTAATCACCCGCTATAGAGTCTTCCTGTCCTAGGCCGTGCACGAACCATGCCAGTTAAAGTAGTACATAAGGCAGATAATATGAGGGAAAATGC
This sequence comes from Plectropomus leopardus, assembly GCF_026936395.1. Lineage (NCBI taxonomy): Eukaryota > Metazoa > Chordata > Actinopteri > Perciformes > Serranidae > Plectropomus > Plectropomus leopardus. The sequence goes on along the minus strand of NC_142185.1, from coordinate 31,258,831 downwards.
TCCTCTGCATCCTCATAGTGCTCCTAATTGAATTTGCAAGAAAGCATAAACAACCAATCAGAGCTGAGGAGTCTCTAACATGGCTGTCAATCATGTCAATCACTGCTTGTGAACTGCGGTTAAACCGCCAGACAAGATTAAACATTGATCAAGATTCGGTCACTGCATTGCCTGTTTCTCATATTTTAGTGTACTGTCTATCTGTAAAATGACATGACTGGCTCAACTGTTGTGAAACTGGTGAACTGCGATTGGCCGAAGTTTCCTGTCACAGGCTACATTTTCCAGAGCCTGAAAATAGAGCCAAGGGCAGGTGCAGTAGTCTAGTTTTCTCTCAGACCACCTGAATTACAACATGCTCAACATTTATTCTGGGATTTTTAGCCAGTGATGACAAACTAGTAACTAAAGGCTCTCTGCATGAAAAGTGCGATTTCTGGTCCCGTAAACAACCATGAATTAACAAATCAGATCAGCAAGCTCCACAGCGAAAGCTCCAGGAAAGAAAATGTCCTGATCAACCCTAAGTAGAGATTTTGGAACAAATTTTGTCAGTAAGAAGAGCTCAAACAATCATCAAGCTTGTGGGAAAATAACTTATCATCAATATAAGACAGAGCACCACTATGTGAGGCTTAAAAAATAAGCTATAAAAATCTTAAATCCTCCGCTATTCATCTCACTCTCCACCAAACTCTTTTGCTCAAGTCATCTGGTCCACACACACACACACACACACACACACACACACACACACACACACACACACACACAAAGAGAGGCCTTTATTGTCTTCTGTTTCAGTCCTGCTGTGTTTCATGTTGTGAAATCTCTCTCTCTCTCTGTGTCTCCTTGTCAGGACTGGCCTGGAGGCGATCATGGAGACCTACGCTTTCTGGAGACCTCCTGTGAGGACCCTCACGTTTGAAGACTTCACCAATATGCAGAAACAGCAAGGTGTGTTATTCCACATATTGTCTCCGTACAGGAGAAAACCACACGTCAGACTCCACCGAATATATTCTTCATGAAAGTCCCTCCTCAGTCTCACTTGTCTACTTCTCATTCAGTTTCCTCCCAAGATTTTTAATAGATATTTAGTGGAGAATTGTAAAAGAAAAAGCATATATTTCTAAGATTAGAAAGTCAGATTCTTTTACTGCAGAGCTGAAACTGGTCTCTGTGTCTCCACTTAGATGAATAAGGTTTTTATGATATTAAAGGTCGGGACAAATTGACTGTCCCTTGTTTTATTTTGAAGGACTGACATCCCGATGATTTGACATCCACCTAACAACCCCCAAATAAATAATATACAAAAAGTATTGCTAACAGCATTTGTCAGTGTCAATGCACATTTATGATAGATTTTTTCTTGCTTCATTATCACACACCTACAAAACATGACTTTTCTCACCTGAAACAGATACATTACAGCTCACTGGCACAATTAGATCAGTCAAACTGTATTTACTCAATGTAAACTGAAAGCCATTATTCCCATCCAGAGTACAAGATAATAGTGAATTAAACTATTCCTCATTTTATATGCGACGTTAATACTTAGCGACCACTAAGCTCTTTTCCACCAGCAAGGAACTGGTTCTGTTCCAGTTCCTGCACCTAATTTTACCAGCATAGCATTGCGATATTTTGCAAGGCAATATTGTACCGATATATGGATGACAAGAATTGATTTACTTTCTTCATATAAATGATACAGTTTTCAAATACAAATGAAACTTTTGGTACTCTAGGTTTGTAGTTTGGGACTCAGTTTTAAGGTTAGGATCAATTGCTTTTTCAGTCCACTAGGTACATTTCACTGCACAAGAAACGATTGAAGTAAGATAAACAAACAAAAACCATTGTATTATCAGCTATATCAGATGTTGACAAAGTTTTTTCTGTTAGGACATAATTTGCAGTTGAAAAAAAGGAAATGAACTGCAATATGTGTTATCAAAATACTCACCATATTGCATTTTTTTTAATTCCCAATAATATTGTATCCAATTCAATGTTATTTAGAAAGCTCATTGTCACAAATCACAGTTTGCCTCAGAGGGCTTTACTACGTACCACATCCCTCTGTCCTTGAACCCTCACAGCAGATAAAAAAAAAAAACTCCCCACAAAACCTTTCACAAAGAAATGGTGGTTGAAATTTAAGGAAGAGCAACTGAGGAGGGAACGGTCTCCCAGGACGGACAGACGTACAATAGATGTCCTGTAAACACAACAGATAAACGTAATAAAATTACAGTAATCCAGTACATGACTGAAGCACCTGTGTCATGATAATGTAATGTGGGCCCTTTTGTAACATTGTATACGACTCATTTTGATGTAAATGTGTCAACTTGCAGACACAGATCAATTTATTCTTGTGATTCATGATTGGAGCAGCATTTTTTTTAGAAATGAACATAAATATGGTATAATTTTCTGCAAATTAAGCAACATAATGTATTTTTGTTTTTTGTTTTTTTTTACATTTTAAATAAGTGAGAGTAATGAATCACTGCATATTAGACTGTCTCTGAAACTGAACGCAGTGCACAGTGGTAATTATCATGACCTTGGTGCATGAGCTGTCCCAACCTGAACTCTCCCTCTGCATATTTTCCCTGCATATATCACCACACACTACATCAGCTATGGTTGTCCTTCATTTGAGCTTGGCCATACGCTGCTCCCCTGGCAGGTTCGGCAGGCGTCTGCTGAACTTTTCACATCACGCGCAGGCAGCCCTTGAAAATAAAATCGTTAAACGAACCCCGTGGCTTTTGGACGGCTCCGCGACACGAGTCAGCGTCAGCGGGGCCACCTCCCTTTGTCTCGGCTCCAGCTCCGGCACAAGGTCTTAGTCATCGTGGCTCATATCAAGGGCCACGCCGCTTTGAAACCGACTCTGTTTCCTCGCAGACCCTATCTCGGTTACCTCTGGAGGTCAGCATGACGTGACGCTCCGTATTTTGTCTGAGCTGGAGGACATGTGTTTGTTATCATTAAACTCCTCCAAAGTGATTAGGATTTAATCAAAGTCCTTGCACCGCCAGTGAACCCTGTGTCACCCCGACAGGACACTGGTGTACGTGTGCAGTTTTCAGCGTGTGCACCTTTGCCTTTATGGCACCAGACACCCTTTTTCCCTTCAACTAATCAACTATTCCCCCTCGGCTCTGAAGCACCTCGAGCCCCTCTAACCAGAGGAAAACATGACATCACCAAACTATCGTCCCTCTCTGTCTTTTTTCCCTCATATACCTTTCATTCTTTCTCTCTCTCCTTTTCTTTATTTCTCTCCCTTCCCACCACGCCCCCCCCATCTCCTCGAGCAGAGCTGCAGCGATATTATCGAAGGCATATGGTGCAAAATCAGATCCCCAGCCAAGCGAGTCCTGGATTATTTAGTTATGCCTCCTCCTCATTCCGGGTTCAAACTGAATTTCTCCAACAGCAAGATGAACCCCGGCCAAATTCTCATTAATAGAGAAATATGCGATTGATATCCCACAGCTATCATTTCACTCTGAAAGGCAAGACTTAGTGGATACAATTTGTGCCAGCCCCCCTTCAGCCGAATCACTACAGTCCATGTCTAAACTCTGAGACTCTGTGGCTTTTTATTGAGGAAAGGACTCGTGGATGTGGGGCGGCTCTGTTGACCAGACATGGTCAAAACTGGATCCATATTTATCTCCACATGCCAGCGATATATTTACGATTCGGTTCATGATCTCAGATCCAGCGGTTTCAGAGAGTAAAGCCACACGATTAATCTGAGGGTAGGAGTTTGAAACTGTTCATGTGGATCAACAAGGTTGAATATTAAGGTGGCAACAGGTGAATTCATGATGTGGTCTGACTCATGTGCACCACTGGGAAACGCTCCAGTTGATGACTTAATTGCGATATCCTGATAAACTTTAGTACTGTCTGCACATTTGTGGACTGTATTTTAATATCTCTATATAAAGTAACATTCTATCAATCGTTGGCTGTTTTTATTTTGAATATTTAAATGATTAATTAAAATGTAATGTTATTTTAAAATATTAAAGTGGGACTGACTGAGATAAAATCACCTGTGCTTCATCATCTCTGTATGTGTGTTCTCCAGGTGGAAGCACAGGAACTTCTCCCACCACCTCCAGCACAGGAACCCCCTCCCCCTCCGGTGCAGCTCACCTCCTGTCTCCCTCCTGCTCCCCTCCGACCTTCCACCTCGCCCCCAACACCTTCAATGTGGGCTGCAGGGAAAGCCAGCTCTGCAACCTGGGCCTGTCCGAGTACCCGGCCTGCGCTCGCAGCAACATGGCGGCCCTGCAGGGCTATGGCGGCCTGGCCGACAGCTCCTATGGACGCCTCCAGGCTGCAGGGGGCGCTGTGGCCTCCGCTCAGCCCTCTGAATCCTTCCTGCCACAGAGGACTTCCTCCTTGATCGCTGCCGGCATGCAGGGCAGCGCTCACGCCTCCCTGAGCGGCGGCGGTAGTGGCAGCGGCACAGGAGGCAAGATGGATGCCTACGGCGGTCAGCTCGGCTCCTTCCCGGCCTCGCAGCTTCAGTATGTGATGCAGGCCGGAAGTAGCTCCAGCTCTGCCTCCTCCTCAACGTCCGGATCCTCCTCGTCCTCCGCCCACATGTTCAGCGGGAGCCACCACCACGTGCAGCAGGGCTCCTACAACGCTTTCTCCCTGCACAACCCCTACAACCTGTACGGATACAACTTCCCCACCTCTCCTCGCCTGGCCGCCAGCCCCGAGAAGCCACAGGGAGGTCTGCTGTGCTCCTCGTCTCCAGCCGGGGCATTCGCGGAGCGCCAGTACCTGTCCAACGGAAGCATGGACACTATGCACATGATCGGCAACACCAGCGGAGGCCAGCAGGGCAGCAGCTCCTGCGACGGACGTCAGTATGGCTCCTCCTCTCAGATGTCCATGCACATGGTGTAGAAACTGGGAGTCCTCCGTGTTTCTGAAGTCTTTTAGCTGAAAAGTGAATCTCTAATCTATGAACCCGGTTTGGTTTTCACGTTGAACCGGCGTTTTTACAAAAAGCGTTAATGTACCAAGGTACAAAACAAACCTTTCAGAAAAGGACATCCTTGTTTTTAAAGACACTCCACCACATACGAAGCATTATAGAGGGAGTCAAAACTATTATTTAATTATCTTTGTATTAATGAAGTGAAAATCGGGACTCTCTTACTGTTTCTGATAGGAAACAAACGACAGATTGTAAAAAGAAGGAGAGGCAGGAGCACACACGCTCTGGCTCAGAAGGGAATATCAGTTGTGAATCTGTTATGGTGCAATAGTAGCAACAAGTGACTCATTCTTGATTTATTTTTTGGGACTCAAAGGCCATGCAGCCATGACATCATGCAACCAAAGAATCTTCACTGTGATCCAGAAGTTTTTACTTCATGCAGCACTTGCGCCGATTCAGAGACATCGAGGGGTCAGTGGTTCGCCATCACGGTCTGAAGTTTTGGCTGGAATGAAAGGGACAACTGGACAAGATCATTGAACGACTCGCGGCTCCGCAGACACGCAGGAGACGAAGTATTTGGACTCTGTGGGGTGAACACAATACAAAGAACTGCAGGTCGGGTTCACTGAAGAACTCTGTCTTCATCCTGAAAACTCGCAGCAGGCTCGTACGTGAGAGTTCAGGATCCACCACACATCAACCCGTTATCCTCACAGACTGGAATGGCTTCACTATTTTTGATGAGTGGATTATGTTTTTTAGCATATATATAAGATGGCGAATGCAATCTATAACATAAGCTTAAAAGTTGTTGTGTGAAAAGTTATAAAAGAAGCAATAGCAAGACAGAGTAATTAAAGTATGTTTTGGTGTGTTGTAGAGATGTGTATTTAAGTGCTGAGCAGTATAACAGTTTTACAGGCCAATCTGTTCAAAAAAATGTGTGAAAAATGGGAAGTAATTCTTTTTTGAGGCATTTTGAAAAAATGTAAATACAGGTGCCAAGCACGTAAAAAGCTCAATAAACGTTTTAATTCATGTACATGGTTTTGATTTATTTATTTATTTTCTCCTCTTTAGCGGCAAGTTTTCAAAGTAAATTTGATATTTAAGACAATTATTCTGCAGAAATCAAAAACATATTGTTTTTTCCCCAAAAACTCTGGAACATGAGTTGCTCATGAAAAAAACAATTTGGAGCGCAAAAGCAAAACAAATTACAGTGTTTATTGTCAGCAATCAACAAAATAATGCTACTTTTACACACCGGATGTTTCATGTTTAGAGGTGCAGTGTGTAAGATTCTGGAAAATTTAGCGGCATCTCAGCTAAAGAACTGCAGATTGAAACCAGCTAAAACTTTTTTGCAGAGAGCTGATTATCCGCAGATACTCTAAATCAAATGGATAAGATGAAATAAACCAGTAAAAACACTGAAATAAAGCAGTTTTACATCAAAAATCAGTGTTCTTTCGATGCTGTTCGTTGCAGAGGGGCTGCAAGTTGTGTAAATGTGAATGACCAGTGTGTTTGTCCATTCTGGGCTACTGTAGAAACATGGCGGTGCAACATGGCAGTTTCAGTAGACAAGAATCCGCTCCCTATGTAGATATAAACAGCTCATTCAAAGGTAAAAAAAACACAATAATTCTTGTTTTCAGGTGATTAAACGCCAATAAAAAAATAATTATTATATTAAATCATATTTCTGCTAATTTATTGCCATAAATCCTGCACACTGGACCTTCAACAGTTATTTTCTGATGAACTATTGGCTGATAAATGATTATTTTAAAACAGCTTGTATCTGTAGGAGGTGACTCATCAGTCAGTCACAGCCTCTCTGCTAAAATAACGAGCGACATGATTATTAATCACCCAAGAGAGTTTTCGTTGCTTTTGAAACACACACATCTGCTCCGCACCACATCAGAGGCGGGGGCTTCAAACGCTGATGCAATGCATAGATCATAAACCAAACTGGGAGAAAAAGACCCCAAAAAAGACAAATTTTTTCCCTGCTGGTTCTGTTTATTATGAGAATGAAGAATAAAGCTCTTGTGCCAACTGCACTCAGCTGCACCGCTGTTGTGCTCATAAATATGGCACCTGTTTAAAGAGACAGAGAAATCCCCTTGTAATCATTTGAGAGAGGGAAAACATGCAGCATTTAGGATCATTCCTGCTCCAGCTTTGTGGTTCCCCCTCTTGTTACACATGCACAGACTCCGGGGATTTAGCCGGGGCCAATCAGCGTCCATTACACGGATGTCTTCTGAGCGGCTCTCCCCAATCACTTCCTATCATGCGTACGGCTCCAACCATGAAATATCATATCTGAACCATCATCAGAAAATAAAGGGGGTGCAGGACCGTGGAGACAGCGACCCAGTATTGGAAACACCTGTTTTTCCAAGCATGACTTCAAATAATGAGCAGGATGATGTACCGGAGAGAAGCGCATGATTTCATAATTTGGCTCCGCTCCATCTATCTGGACATTATTTCCAATAATTATTCACATTATTTGTCTGATATACACCCCCGCTCTTGTTCCAGCAGCATGCCCCCCCCCCCCAACTCCACTCCACCACCCCTCTTCACCGCAGATTTACCTCAGGCCCTGTTCAATTAGGAGATGTATTTGTAAAGAGGAGCAGCGGGTCCGCAGAGCAGCCGCATGACATAATGCACAGCAGGTCTGTTTTTGTACCGTAAACTATCCATCAGGTCCTTAAGTGGAAAAGAATGGCCGAGCTTGAGTAACAGCCACTCTCTGCCTTTCATCGTGGCGTCTTTCATTAGAAACAAAATATGCAAACGATCGCACTGATTGATTAATGGCAGAGTGCGGCCAGGCTCACCGTAAAACATGAAACTGGAACAATTGGAGATGCAGGGCAGGGTATTTTAACGAGATCCTCTGACAGAGATGAGAGAGATCTGGTGCCTAATCTGCAGCTTTGAGCGCATTTTGAGTGACAGCACGCTGACTGGAGGGTATCCCATAATCCCCCTCCCTGTCTCAGCCATTGATCTTCCCCTCCGAACACATTTCAGACATTTTAACAGACTCAGAATCACTCTCTGGGGAACTCTACTGGATGCAAGTCCAGCCGAGGGGGGTCAGCAACCATGTGCAAAAGAGGAAAAAAAGCTGGTTTAATTTTTGGATGTGAGGATCTGGTTTTGATACGACACAGTTTATATCACTCCAATCAGAAATTCCTGGTAAACTATTGCCCTCTTGTGTTGCTCCCTCTCTTATGCTCGCGATGCCTTGACTTGACTCATCTTCACAGTAAATTATTGCTGACAGGAGACGTAGACCCACTTTTCTGAGGTGTTACAGTGCGCCTGACATGTGTATTGAAGCACTAAATCACTCCCTTTTCACAAAGGGCTTTCACATACCTTCAGCCGCCTTGCGCTGTTTTTTTTTTTCTCTCCTTCAGGGAACATCTTGAAACTATTTTAGGATTGATAAAGTCATGATACAGATGTCAAGCTTAAAAAAAAGAAACATACAGACTCTGGTGATGTGGCCAGTGTTTTTACAGTCGCAGGAGTGCAGATCTCTGAAGGCAGGTTGTGTATTTTATGAAGCATGGTGAGTAAGAAAGTATGTGTGCTGTAACAGCTAATGAACCTATCTGATGTGCAGCATGTGCTACACATCTATGCATATTATATTCTAACTTCTAAATTTGAGTTAAATATCATTAAAAGAGAGTTAAAGAGAAAATAACCCAGAGTTTGAGCTGAATGTCATTCCCTCTTTTTTCTCCATTCACTCCACCACAAAGAAATGCAAAGAAAGTACGAAGAGACACAAAAACAAACAGAACAACCTACAAGGAGACATAAAATGACCAAAGAAGACACAAAATTACCTTAACAAAGTACAAACGACAGCAAAAAGTACACAAAACAACTACGGAGAGACACACAAAGAGACACAAAACAACCACGAGGAGCCACAAACTCACTACAAAGTAAACTGATAAGACGACCAAAAAGACACAAAATACCCAAACTAAAAGAAACAACAAACTAGAAGAAACACCGGATACAAAAATGGGCAAAACAACCACAAAGAGACGAAGACTACAAGTGACACAAAATGATCACAAGGAGGTTGAAAAATGTAAATAAATGAATTTCTGTGCCATGTTTTGCACATTTTCCAAAGATGAGACAAAAATATTGATGTATTGATTTAGAAATTTTAATATTTTGACTAAAATTTTAAAATAGTTTTCATGACATGTTTGTAATGATGGCACCAGCGGTGTGTTTGGCAGAAGCAAAAAAGAGGGATTTTCAAGTCACAACCGTGACCTTACACTTAACCGTAATTCTACTTGCATAAATGTCAAACCTCAGTCTGAGTCCTCTATTAAAGACAACCTTTAATTTAATCTTGAACCTCAACTCAAACTTTAGACTAACCTTAATCCGAAGTTTAACCAACGCCAAACCAAAACAGAATTAAGAACAGAGGAGGAGCTGAAATGCCTGCACTTTCCATCATGTTTGATGCTCCGTCAGCCACACACAAAAAATAAAACACATATTCTCACACCCTCAGAAAAAAAGGGCCTTAGCGATGGCATGCAGGTCAACAGGAAACAGCCTAAATGATTTTTCTTCTTCCTCAGGAGGGAAAAGAGATGTCTGAGATATGGTCGACCAGCACAGGCAGGTGGTTCTGATAAAACCCCCCGCCCAGGCGCTCCCATGGTGCCGTGCCTGCTGAGTACAAAGACGCCCCATTGGGAAGCCCCCGTGTCTAAATGAGAGAGGTCCGGTGCTGCGTGGAGGTTTGCAGTCAGGTCCTTGGAGATCCAGCGGATAGTGTGACTGACCGGGCAAGTGACCCGGATATTGAAACCCCCGTGGAGGGTTGATTTTAGAGTGTGAGAACTAGAGTGGTGGAGTGTGAGATGGCTGTGCATGGTTATAGTAAAGTTAAGCTAAGTGTAGTTATGCTGAAATATATCTGAACAACAATAAACTACTGGAGCACACAATTAACTTTAATAATAATAATAATAATAATAAAAAAATAAGAATAATAAATGTTATTCATTTAGCACCTTTCATACAAAAGGGTTAGGGTTAGGTCAAGGCAAATCAGCATAAAAGGACATTTAAAAACAATTTAAAACGAAAATTAAGAGCTTAAAATCATTAGATAAAATCATGAACCATAAAATCATTTAAGATAAAACATTTTAAAAGATTTGCAGCATTCCACACTGTAAAAAGAAGAATTTTAGAAATTAAAAGCTAGAGGGAACAGATGCCCATATTTTTCAAATTTCTTTTTTTTGTAACAAGACCCATCCATTTTAAGTATAAAATAATTTAGTAATTTCCTGCTAAATAAAAAAAAAAAAAAAAAAAGACCCCGGTTGACCTCGTCTTTTGATTGGCTGCTCGGGGCTCACATGAGCGAGACGTTTGGCTGCAACGTCACTGGGCGGTTAGGTTCGGATGTGTTCGGATCGGTTCGGATGAGTTCGCTAGCTAGCTAAAATACACATTAGCCAAGAGTGGGAAAAAAACCCCGATATTTTTGCGCCGTTACTGATTAATTTGTTGCTCCGTTTAAACGCGAGTGTGGACATTGACTTTAATGCCGGAAAATGAAGCAGCATGTTGGAGTAAGTGACAGTAAACCGTCCGCCGAGCTCGAACTTCACCGGGCAAACCGCCATTTTGAAACAAACAAGGGATTAAGTTACTGTCAGTTGTGTTGTTTTGATGATAGCACGGTGCGTTTTCCGGAATTATTCAAGCTGGTTTCAATCTTTGGACATTGATTTTCACTTCGGCTGCCTGAAAATTGAGATTTTCGTGCTACACATCGGCTAAAGACACCCGAAAAGAACCGGCTACCTGGATCTGTTGGCCGTTAGCTACAGTGGATAACTGAGGTTGACCGTCGTTACTCTGATCCCGGTGAGTTACATATTTCTCTAAATCGACTTTTAGCTGCCGATTAAGGACCATGATATTGTCTATTATGTAATTGTTAATGTGTGTGCCAGCTCATGCTCAATGTTTTCTTTTCAATGATGGATTTAAGTGGACATTTGGTTCAGTTTGACCTGGTGTGGCAGTAATATTTGTTGATAATGATGGTATAAACTTGTTGTTCTGTGCTGGCCATGAGTTATAACAATTTCATAGCACATAGTGATGGTTTTCATGCTTTGAGCCTATCCTGTCGTTTTTTGTGATCTGTGACGCTTTTGAAAATGTCTCTGTGTGGCTTCTGACTGAAAAAAGTGAAAATGATATCTGTAACGTGCGTAGCTGCATAGTGTTGTGTCTGCAGTTGTTTGTACAGTTTAATAACAGTGAGATATAAAGACAGTCTTCAGCTCATAGCTTATACCTCTGGTGTAATCAAATTGACCTCAGAAGACAACATTCCCCCACTTTTTACTATGGCAGTAAAAGCTGAATGATAGTAAAAACACATTCATAATATTCAACTGTTTTTCTAGGATAAAATATAGAGCACATGCTATGACTAATTAAGCACCTCCACCCAAAACTAGACACACAAATACATTTTCACACATATAAACATTCTGCTCTCCATGAATGACAACACAACAGTTATTGTAACTAAATTGTTATCGTCCACCATATCTCATTAATTTAATTAAATGGTTATTTAAAAGGGACATAGCATATTAATGAACATCAGTATAAAATAAAAATGCTGGAGTTAGCAGGACAGCTAATTTACATCTGTTGTCCCTGTCCCCTGGAGTGGATTTAGACATTGGAGATTTAGCCAAAACATAAACAACAGTTATGACATATAACAGTTTATATATAACTTTTATATTGTTTATATTTATATATCTAATTTATATTGTTATGGAACATATAACAATTTACTTATGTACGTATATTCAAGTTTTAAGTGTGTCTTAATTTGATGTAGCTTATCAAGAGGCCTGATGTTGGTACTCAAGTCCAACATAAGGAGGAGGAGGAGTGTGTGATGGCTGGGAATGGAGAATTTTGTTTTGGGTGGAGCAGCACACAGATGGTGGTTGGATAAGTGGCTGTGGTGGGATGATGGGGAAGGTTGTATAGAGTTGTGGGTACAGACACAGTGAAACAGGTGTCCCCATGCAGGCCTCGAGTAGGAAAAAATGAAAATTATAGGAATGGCGGCTGGTTTTCTTCCCGCACATATTCATATCTGACTGTCTGCTTGTGGCGGTAAAAGATGGATTTCTTTCCACTTTTTTAATGTGACATCTTCTATTTGTATGACATACTTTGACATTTTGTTTTCATCCATGCATGGTTTTCTTGTTTTATTTCCAGTGCAACAGAATATCATCCTTTAGTACATCCAGTTCACCAAAGCTTTTACAAATGTAATTTTAAAGGCTCTGTGTGTCATGACTCTTCTCTAGAAAAACAAGAAAACTAAACATCTTTTCTGGTCTGTAATACATGCTAGTTAACTAAAGAGGTGTTATTGAAATTAAAATTGAAGGTGAAACAAAACCAACTGGATTTACAGAGTTAGCATGCCCTTTAGGTTACATGACTGAATACTGACACTTGATGGCTTAAATGCTGAATTGATGGTCATTGTAACCTCATGTTGTGGTAAGAGGGGTGGGGGGGGGTGCCATGTTATGACCTTTTTCCATCAAAATTAGTGTGCAGTTGTGTGATTTTAAACATGGGACAAACTGAAAAATTGCCAGTATGCCTTTCTTTATTATTTTACCTGTGTGTTATGTTCAGCATCAAGAACACAGCAGTAAAACTGGATTGGTAAACAGCAGAAAGTGGCATACAGGCCAATGAAAGTATAATGGTGCTTACCTCTTTTTATAGCTGTTTGGTATTTAGTCTCTCTTTCAATCTTATTGAAAATTAATTTGAACCAGTATTTGTGCTTGGATGGATTAGGATGAAATTTGTGGCAACTCTTCATTGCATTGCACAGGAAAAGGAGTAAAAATTAGTGTAACTACCTGCTGATTGAGGCTGGAGCTGAGAAATATCCATGACTACCAATATTGAATGTTGCTACATGCGTTGAACTATCACATTTTACACTGGTAAAATCTTTATTGAATATGCTCTTGGCATGTGAAAACCGATGGAAATAGACAAATAATTGTGTACCAGTAGGGACAGTGGAAAAGAAAGATGATGTAATGTTATTGTGACCCGATGCATACTATATATGAAAGTGTACCGGGGCATTTCTCTCCCTCTTTTTCTCACTAACTTTTATTGTTTTGTGCTGTTTTACTGTGCTGCTGTACATATGTGTGCGTGTATGGGTGTAGATATTTGTGAAGTTGATTGTAATGTAACATTTAATTTTATTTGTTAAAACAATAAATACAGTTAAAAATAAAAGAAATGTCAGAAAGTTTAGACAGGGATGACAGTATTTGAAAGTCAACTGAGGAAGCTATTGTGTGATTGACGGCTAAAACTGTCTCCATTGAGCCCCACTCGCTGCTTCTGCAGGCATTTTACATCAAAGCTTTGAACCATTTGCAAGCACTATTGGCACTGTGGCCTAGGTCTGCCCTGAATGAACGAGTACAAAGCAGAACAAGCTAGAGGTCAACGCCGAACATAAAAGGCCATCCCGTAAAAACAACAATGCTTATAAGTGTGTGTGTGTGTGTGTGTGTGTGCCTCCCTTATCCTTGTCAGGCCTTCTGAGAGGGCATTCAGAGTTTTTCATTAGCTACGCTCATTATTTTCACTGGAAGTTTGTTTAACGGTCGAAGTAGGGAAGATGCGAACAACCAGGCAGATTAGAAAATGCAGACCTAATACCCCTGGCTAAATATTCTGGAAAATATTCAGCCCAACACACATGCGTTCTATCAATCACCTTTATAATGCTTGTCACATAAAATGTTACTATGACTGTGGGCTTGAGAGCGTGTCTGCTGTGTTAAAACTGGCCTGATTTCAGGACAGCCATGCAGCCCCTGGTTCCCCCCCGCCACCATCAATCTATCTATGGGGGCCATACATGCCCACTGGTGCGTGTCTGAATGCAAGTTTGAGAGTGGCAGCTGCACTCTCTCATGGACCTCACCTGCACTGGCTGGGCAGACGCCAGGGACAGATTCGCAGAAATTTCATGGTGACATTTCTGAAGCCGTCATCGAGCAAAGTGTGTGACTGATTACTCTGATAAAACAACATTCTATTGTAGTCCGGATAACGCTATTAAACAACACCGGGGTAATCCCCGGTAACAGGCCTGTTGAAAGCTGAATCACACCCGCGCTCATTGTGCTGCCTGGCAGCTTGGCTGGGATCGCATTGCGACGTGCACTGAGAGGGGAAAACAGGAAGCCGGGATCCTCTCTCTTCTCCCCCCTGGAATTAGTAGTAACTACGCATGATCAGCGAGCTCCCGAAATCTGTTTCAAAAACACACACTGACCAAATGCTTGAACTGTGCAAAACCTTCTTTTACGTCCCTGAACTGCACAGCTGGAGACATAGCTGTAGATGTGTGCGCTTTGTGGATTCAGTGTTTAGTAACGAGAGAAGTTGTGTGACCTCACATATTTGTTCAAAGTGCATTGTTTGTGGGTGTTTTATTGGTTTGTTTTGGGTCAACATTATTAAGGACACTTTTTTGCTTCAACTCATTTTGCCTAAATAATAGAAATCCATATGTGTGCAAGGGAAAATAATCAGGGAGGCATCATCAGGTCAAAAGACTGGGCCACTTCAGCTTTTACCACTAAATCGGACAAAAAAAATTGATAAAGACCAGACAATTTGTTATTGTGAGCAACATATTGTGGTAGTGTTATAATGTGCTTTGATTCCCTACCCCAGTTACAACTTCAGCTCATGTGGTAATGTTTACAGACAAAAAACACTTTGTTATCGTTGAGCAAAGATGGATGTACTTAAAATACCAGTTTTGGTGCTACCATCACAGCTGGAGAAGCTGCCAGTGTTTCACTCAAAAGCACCTGCTTTTGGTGGCACAATTGCCACTGGAAATGTTGCGATGTCCCATGAAAACCATCCTGTTTTGTTGTTTTTTAAGGAGTATATTTTGTTATTCAGCTCCACAGACATAGTGATGTATTTTAGATGATTGTCATGCAACTCATCAAGTATCGCATAATCGCTGTATTGTGATACCATTGTTGTCGTGGGCAGCGTATTATGACAGTATCGCATAGTGAGTTAAACTTAGACTCTTACCCCTAGTTACAATTTTAACTGCCATTGCTCCAAAAGTTTCTTCTTTTGACCGTTTTAAATCATGCTACATATATCTTCCTGGAACAGTTGTTTTTGGAGGGGATAAGAGATCATGGACAATAATGTAGTGCATGCATACAACTAATTATTTAATCTTTTGTTCAAATACTAAAGTTAACCACCAATATGTCACAACGATGAAAACACAAAAAGCTAAAGCCTCCATTATTAAGACACACACAGTTCTGATCCCAGATTTGCTGGTGTCAAAAATATGGATGCTCAGACAGGCGCATGCCCAGCACCCACCTGCAGCTTCCCTTTTGCTGAACTTTAAAGGGAAACTGTAAATGTTTCAACAGGCAGCAGGTCTTCACCAGCAGCACTTGTTTTCTCACAAATGATAGCAGGTGTCACTGTGCTGAGCAGTTTTGAATTTCCTTGAAGTCTTTGAATTTCTGAATGTACAGTGTGTAATGTAATGTATGTGCAGCCTCTTGTGCTACTCACACAAACAGTGTGTGTGAATCAATCTGTATGTGAAAGAGTTCAAGTTCAGATGGCACATGTACAGTTTATGAACCCCTACCCCCCTCCACCCCCTCACAGCTTAATCCCTCACACCTGCTCCATAAAGGAATGCCAAGTTAAATTTACTACCATGAGTAAAGACCCAGTGGAAAGGAGATTTTAATTGAGGATGGCTCTGTGACGTTTGGACTGCATACAGTTATATGTGTAGTTTATTGTAATTTCTTAAAAATTAGGTCTAGCATCAACAGCAAATATGCATTTTAGCATTAGAATTCATTATTTGCTACTGAGGCCAGATTTAATTGTTTAGATATTATTGACGACACATCAAACATAAATAGTCAGCCAAAAAAAATGTAATTTTTGTAGTGTTTCTGTTTTGATAACTTGCATTTACCATTTTTAAATCTCTATGTGTTTAAAATACATATTATATCCAACAAGAATGAACCCTACTTCTTGTGATTTAGCATTCATAAAAGCCCCATAGCCGCATTAAAAACACTGTTTGTCAGAAAATTATTAACTCTCATTTCTGAAAAATGTCCTTGTACTCAGTAAGTTCCAAAACAGTAGCTAAACAAAGTGGTTACCATGTGACACAGCACTGGTATGCATAAATTAACAGTTTTGTGGTCACAGGTGTGTGCTTGTTGGATATTTTAAAAAGTCTTTAAATGTGACTCAGCCAATAAGAGGCAAGGACTGGAGCAATATGTTTTATATAGTTAAAAATACTGCTTGGATACTGCGGCATGCAGCCATGTCTGTTATCCAGATTGAGACCTCACACTCAGCTCGGGCAGCAGGTCGCACATCTCTAGCCAGAGCTGCTCTGCCCTGCCTGGCACTTAATCCACTTAAAGCCAATTACAACACCATTACTGTGATCACCTTCCTGAAAATGACAATGGAGCCTGTGGTGGAGGAAGCCGGAGAGCAGGACTTGCCCCACAGCTCAGCCTCTCTCTATCAGCTCTGTACTTTAATTTTTCTCTCCCGCACTGCTGTTATCTCAATTAGTTTCAGCAGCAGTGATTGATATAATAACTGTTTAGGCTACACAGAGTAGAAAGGTGTTGATAGATTAGTTTCTTCTTTGGCGAAATGAGATTTAAAAAGTGTTTTGTGGGGCCGCTTTAAGGTCAAAGGGCAGATTGCCAGACATATCAACCCCTGACAAACTTTGACAGTTTAATTAGATTTAACAAACAGAGGTAAGTGTTTGGTTTGTGTCAAGCTGCTCTCACGGGATAACATTTTTGCCATGCTTTGTCAAAATCAGCCAGATGTTGCAACAGCTAATTTCTAGATAAATGTGGATTTATGTCAGTATTTAAATTATTGGTCAAATTCTCTCTTATTGCTAAATTCAGATGATATATACAATTCTGAAGCTTGAAAAGGCATGATAACAAGCTCTTGGCCTGGTTGATTATTGGAGCCGATATTTGGCATTTTGCCGATAATCAGTATCTGCGTTTCATTTTAATGATTATATAATTAAGTAATTAAAAAAGGTAAAGAAAGTGTCAGCCTGGGAAAAACCTTTACTCTGTAAAACCTCAGGGAGCTATTTTTATCTATTCATTTTTTATTTAAATTTTCACCTGACTTTATAGAAGAAGGTGCTGGGAACTTGCTGTATGTGACATTGAATGCTTCAGATTTGATGAAACATTTGCTAGACAATTGAACAAAGTTTGGTGTTGGATTTTATTATATTCCAAATTCCATTTTTACTGTAAATGCAAATTGGTTCCAAATATTGATTATCAGTCTCATTAAGTACTAATAACTGATATGGGCCCTGAAAGACAAATAGAGATCAACCCCTACTCTCTTACGGGACATACCCTTTAGTGATGATCAGATCTCCAAGTGCTTAAATATGAATATGAATCTCAACCAGATGCAAATGCAAACTGCAAATATTCTATTTTCATTACTTTGAGAAGAAAGTGGTGAAGCACTGTCTTGACCAAGAGGACACTAGTGGGGTGGACAGAAAAACTTTACGTTGGTTCACAAGCACAAGTGTGTCATCAGTTAAAGATGTGCTGAGTCAAGCAAAGTCAGTACTTATTGGAAAAACCCTACAACAATTTTAAAAGTAACTATATTCAAGTATGATATTTATTTTAATCTCTCTTTAAAAAAAATCTATTTTTTTCCATCTGAAAACCAGCTACAACCAACCGCAGATGCTCTTCCTGGAATTGCTAATGGGGGTCAATAAATCCAGCAGTTTGACGTGAACCTCCAGCGGTCTTTATTAAGAGATACGGAAACTGTTTTATGGTCACTAATAAGACACGTTCAAGTATGTGTGTGTGTGTGTGTGTGTGTGTGTGTGTGAAGTACAGTATAGACAGACAAAGACAGTGTTTGTGTGTCATCATACATATTGTGAGCACACACGCAGCATCACATACAGTACAACACATTGATTTAATTACACAGGAAACAGGCCCTGTGACATTCTTCTTATTTATGATGTGTTGCGGCCATTTACGTCTAAACCAACCAAGAGGGGGAAACCCAGGGCAGCAGTTAGGCAGGAATTTAAACCACTTGTGTCGGGAAGACACTCTGTTACAGTAAAGCCTAATTATCAAAACAAAAACAAATCCTCTGAGACTCAACAATTGTTATTTATAATAATATTGCACTTAGAGGTGTATTGTTATTATAATGTAACTGAATGTCCAATCAGGACACCTGTGGAGTACTATTCCACTGCTATAGCAGCTGTGTTTAAATCATAATCTAGTTCTGTGAG
The DNA here is from genome assembly GCF_026936395.1 of Plectropomus leopardus. Taxonomy (NCBI): domain Eukaryota; kingdom Metazoa; phylum Chordata; class Actinopteri; order Perciformes; family Serranidae; genus Plectropomus; species Plectropomus leopardus. The sequence continues at coordinate 31,240,262 of NC_142185.1, read as the reverse complement.
GTATCTTGTTTTCATGTTTGTTGTTAGTTCAGTCAGTTAGTTTAAGAGTTTTCTAAAGAAGCAATTATAGCAAGTACTTTTGGTAATGTACCAGCAGTTTTATTGTAATAATCATTTTGCATGTGCTATTATTTTCCCCTAGTTTTGTGAAGTCCCACTCCACTTGGCTGGTACTAACCTTAACCATGGCGTCTTTGTCCCCTAACCCTGTCGAGTAACAAGTACTAGCCTATCAGATTAGATTAGATAGATTGTATTGTCCCAGTGGAAAATATCATTTGGACTTCAGTGTCTGCAGTATAAAAAACAATAAAAACAACAATACACACACAGTAAAAATACAACAGTTAAAAACAGCAAATACATTCATTCATCAATTGCACACACCCATCATGAAATAATGCACATATATCAAACTATACTTTGCTAAACAGCAAGAAAGAAATACAACCATACATACTCAGTCTAGGTGGTGTTGAAGGTTTTAATGGACAGTGGGACAAAGGAGTTTTTGAACCAGTTGTGTCTACTTAGGGGGACTCTGTATCGTCTGCCTGAGGAGAGGAGCTGAAATTAAGGGTGAAGAACATGGGTTGGATCTGAATCACAGCACAGCAGTCCTAGCCAATCACTGTGCAGTGATTTAGTGTGATGGTTAAAGCCACTATAACTGATATCAGAGACATCCTAAAAGGAGACAACTGACTTAAGTCATTTCCTGTATCTGTGACCTGTGGGTTTTGCCACTGCCCTACCCCTTTAGGAGACTAGCAGCAGGTCCTGACTCTATTCACTCTCATGGAAGAAGTGAGCACAGATTGTGACCGATTATTTTACCTCATAATCACTAAAGTAAATATTCCTTCCGTACTTTCTGACTCTGGAGTAGCAATTTCTTGCAAGATCCGACAGCAATATATATATATATATATATATATATATATATATATATATATATATATATATATATGATATGATCTTGTACTGAGATGACGAGAACATAGAGAACCCCAGGAATAAGTCCTAAAACCTGGAAATTAATTAGCATTTCAGCACCTCCGGTTCCCTCATCTCAAAGTCAGTGTTTTTTTTGAGTACCGGAAGTCTATACTATCTCATATCATCTGCGCAGCTCAGCATCACGCTGATACACCGTTCAATACACTCTTAAACACACTTCAGACACAGAAGGTGCTTACAAGCAGAAGGAGAAGTGAACTGAATGCAAATACACTACAGGCTGGAGTTTCTGACAGCCCAATTAATTTGGATGGTGAAATAATTTACAAACATCTGGCAATCTGGAGATTTCCAACATTAGGAAAGCCAATTTGTTGTTGCTAACATGTTGTAAACAGTTGTCTATACACTGAAACAAATAGAGAGCAATTTTATCGTCCCATTGGAGTCATATTTATCCAATATTCACTCAGCTTGTGTTCTGGGCAGGTACTCAACTGAATATTTGGCTCATCATAGAAGTTATTTTCTGGAAACAGCTGCAACCTAGTTTATGAATGTAAAGTATTAAAATTATTAGCCAACAGCTTCTAATATGCCTCAAAATAGTTCTGAAATAGGTGTTAATTCTTAAATGATCATAGGATGAGTGCATTATGTATATCTGTTGAGATATGTATGGGCTTTGTTCTGTCTATGCCTAGGTTGTTACTTTAAGTCTTAGCAACAACCACTGGCACAAAATCAGCAGAAATTCACTTTGTTTTAAGTTTTTATTTGTGTATATATCAGCAGGACTCAGGAAGGCGTCACAAGTGGCAATACATTGTGCATGTCCCTGTGGTATAGAGCTGTAAAGGGTCTCATCTTGCTTTAGGTTAAAGTTAATGCAACAGTTTTGGAACAGTGAGACATGCTCCTCAGATGCCTGGATGTCCCAGTATAATTCTCTCTCTCTCTCTCTCTCTCTCTCTCTCTCTCTCTCTCTCTCTCTCTCTCTCTCTCTCTCTCTATATATATATATATATATATATATATATATATATATATATATATATATATTTTTTATTTATAGTGAGTGAGTTGCCAGTTTTAGTTGTATGGTTACAGAGCAGGCACGCTGAGAGCTATCTAGTTACCACTGCGTGTTTGTGTGTGTGTGTGTGTGTGTGTGTGTGTGTGTGTGTCTGCAGGCGGGCCGGCGGAGCGTTTGTTGAGTGGAAAATGGTCTCTAAACTCCTCTACTCACCTTTCGCAGTGACAACGTTTAGCACAGTGTGCCGACCCCCGACACCCCTCCCTCACCCACTCGCCACTCTCTGCTTCTTCAATGGTTCTCCCCCTTATCCACATTTCCCTTTCTTAAGGCTTCACAACCTGTTTTTGGAGTGGTAGATGGATAAAGTGATTTTGCAGGAATAAATGCCCTTCAACAGATGGTCAGACATGAGATGGGGTGGTGGGTGGAGGTGGTGGTGGTTGTGGTTTACAGTCGGGGTCCTGGTCCAGCCCCCACTGCAGCCCAATGTGACAAAATGCAAAGTGGAATTCGCCGGCCACTCCAGTCCAGAATTGGCCCACGGAAAGAGCATGTGAGAGGCACGATGGCATGTCCTTCGCGGTCCGGGCGAGCTTGGATGACAGCTGCGATGTTTATAGGCCAGCTTCGATGACAGTCGGGGGGGGGGGCGGCTCGGCTCTTTTCAGACAGGAATTAGGTTTGTCATCAGATTCTAAAATCCTTCTGATTTATGACATTTCCACTCCTGTTTTCCCTCCTATCCCTTTGACCCCCACCGAGAAACGCCCAGCGGGGAGACGTTGACATTCGGCAAAACAGTTTGTTTGTTTACCTCTTACTTTCACCACAAAGGATCGATTTCCCATCCACACCAACATGCACCATGCTACAGCACCCATGCCACATCGAGCTGCTGCGTGCTGCTTTGTTGGGAACGCATGGTATAATGACACTTTAATGAAACCATTTATAATCGTTTTTTTATTGGTGAAGTTTTTTCTCATTGCTCAGATAGTAAAATGACTTTGCTTATACTTTTTTCCTTTGATTTACCACGTCAACACGGTTTTCTAAACAAGCAGCAGGTCTCCCTGAGCAGCTGCCGCAAACTTCCCCTATGATTATAAGTCAGTAGGTGTCTGAAAGAGGTGTTTTATAGCTTGTGAGGGTTCATGATATGAATTAAAATTAAATAACTTGGACTGTTAGGTTTGTAGACATGAGCTGGGTGAGTTACATGAGAAACAGTACACATTCACCAAAAGTAAAGGCCAGGGAGAGTTGCCGCTGTAGTTGATGTTATAGGTGTCTCACAGTGTTCGGGCATACATGGATTACATTACCTGTCCACTGCCCCCACAGCCTTTTGATTTTTTTTTATAGAAATAAAACACATTGAGTTATTTTTTGCTCAATAGTGCCCACGTTCATAAAAAAAAAAAAAAAAAAACTTATTCTGACGGCAGATGCTATAATTATCAACTGAGAGTGTCTGTCTTGTGCAGCAGCAGAGTCTCTGCACAGAGCTCCGGCTGCGGTCGAAACTTTGCCAGAAGCAAGCTGGAACCTTATGTGAAAGGCAACATTTGTGCACTTGTGCAACCAGGGTGACTACGACCTGTCATCCTAGGAAAGAGAGAGAAGAGAATTTTGTAACTGTTTTTGATCAATGTCTGGAGATTGTATGTGCTGATTGGTGGTCTCATAGGGAACCCCACTTGTCAAACGCCCTGAGGGATTTCTGGGTTTCCCTTGCATGACTCGTTTTTCGTTAAAATGTTGTAAAATTGCCGTTTTTTAAAAATGTGCTAAACAAATCAATTCAAATCAAGAGGAAGATGAAGAGGAGGAGAGAGCTACCACTGAGTCTGAGCTGCAGCCAAAAAGAAAAAAATCTTGAGCAAGTTCATTAAGAAGAGAAGTGGGTGCTGCCACAACTACTTGTACACCAACTCTTACTGTTCCATTTGTCAAGAGTAAGGGGAAGGTCTGAAGGTGCCGTACAAATATTGAGCTTCAGCAATAAATATCTATTCTTGTGAAATATCTGATGTATTCTGTAACACTGGCGTTGTCAAAGTAAACTACCACTGAAACAAAGTGAACATCAGACCTCCCGAGAACGTGATCTCCTCCACGGCCCACTGCCGCTGGAGCACAAACTTCACTGTCTGAAATAAATCCAAAACCTTCACCCTTCACCGAGCAGGACGGCTAAGCCCAGTGTCTTGCGTCTATCTCCTCTTGTCTGCAGAGAAGACAACAGCTTTGAGCTACCAATAATCCTCACTCATTTCCCATTCAGCATTTGTTTGGACCTTTGAAAGGTCAAATCATTAAAGTACTTAAAATACCAAAAGAGTTTAATATAATTTAAACATTAAAAGTATCAATAGAGTATCAGTTTTACACATTCAAAGATTTACGTAGTTGGTTGAGGTCAATTTAGTTTAACCACGATATGACTTTGTATCTACACACTGTATAGAAAGTACTATTCTCAGCATTCTTCAAAAATTTCTGTACTAATTAAAAACACATTTCTTGCTTTGAGTGAGAAAATTAGAAAAACAAATGCACTCGAAGTTAAAGAGTAAAATCTGCATGTAGCCTGGTTCTGGTAAACATCACCATCGACCATCGCCTCCATACCAGCAGCTGAACTGGTGTATATGTACCGTAGTGTCTCTATTGTGATATTTGCTTTGATATTTTACAGTTTTGGCCTTCAGTTGAATTACACTGACTGAACGGAGCTTCATTGTCTTTTATACCTGCACAGTACACACACACTTAAAAATATGACAACTTGAGCTTACTTTTCAAAAATCCAGGAAATGGATTGCCTTGTAAAATGTAAGTTAATATAACCGTAAGTCCTAATTTATTTCTACTTTTTATTCAATTGTTAAGTTGACTTAAAATTTAGTTATATTTACTTGATTTAAACTTGTCTTCTGCATGAAAGGCAGACGTGCTCCACCAACACCTCAACCTCTACGCTCTTAACTCTTCAGCATGCAACATAAGGGCATTAGACGCAAGTCTTAAGGTGCAGCATTGTCTGATATGGGCAGTGTCCCTGGTATACTGCACTACATGTTCATGCAAATGTGCTCCACATTATGATGACTTATCCTGTAATGAGCAAGGCCCCAAATCTCATCTCATCCACCCAACTCCCCCCACCCATCACCCCGAGTTTCCCAATTAACAGAGATTATCTAAACCTATCATTTACATAGAAACCTCTTCTGATGATCAGACTGATATAGAGATTAAACGTAGAGCAATGTCTCAGTTTACCAGGGAATGAAATGACAAAATATCTGGCCTGACAACCAATTAATGAGGAGATTATGTGTGGAACATCTCTTTTAATAGGAGAGTGTCATCAATACCAGGAGGGCCGTGTGGCAGTGCAGCTATGCAGGGAGGCAGTTTTACAGGGGGCACCCAGGAAGATCACCCAGGGGAGGGTGGGAGGTTATTTTAGGAAGCAGCATTTGGGAAATAACTGTGAAATTGTTGGTTTCACAATACAAAGTCAAGGCTGGGAGCAGACACGACACAGTTTCACTTTGCCTAACAATTTGTCAAATGATCATGTTAGATTTTGGGTTTATCTTTGTTATTTTGCAAGCTTTACAATGTACAAGTAGAGGTGCATCAACATTTAAATAGCTAAATGCCACAGGGCTACTACTGGCTAGCTGCAGTGGTTCTGTTTTGCCGGAAAGAACAGCCAGTAAAAAAGGCACACTCCCATTGTAAATCTAGCAAACATATTTGCCCATAATGGACATGATGTCTGGCAAAAAAACCCCCCAAAACTCTACATAGAATAATATATTGGAACATTTTTTTTTTTACATATGTCAGTATTTGACCTGATAAATGTCACCATATACTAGCAATGTGCCCTGATATTTTCTGACATTAAACTGAAATAGCTGAAATTTTATTGTGGATGTGTTTCGTACACTCTGTTGGTCTCAACCCTTAAACCCTTGTGTAATATGTTTCTGATCTGGTACATATCGAGTATCGTATTGTTTCAGTTTCAAGTGTTGTTTTAGTATACTGTGTCTTGTGAGAGCAAACTTGGTATTAAAGTATTAATTTTGGTCTGTGCCAACACTTAGTGGCACAGGGGATATGGACAGAAACAGACCTCCAAATAAAAGCTAATGTTGCCCCTTTTACACATTGGCTGTTTAAGGTGGGAAGAATGTGCTGCCTCGCCGCCCAGCCGCTCTGTATAAGGTACAACGATGTCTGTCTAAACAGGAGAGCCGGCAGGATGAGATCATGGGCAGGAGAGGTATGACATTTTGATGACGTGTTATGCACGCAACCCACTGCAGGTAATTTAAAAAGCAGCAAGGAGCAGTTAGGGGCTAACACAAAGAAGAAGAACAGCGGCCATATATGTTAGTAGAAAGCGCTACCAACGTATGTGTTATATGTCACACAAGAGGCCAACTCTTGTATTTAACGTCATGCCCGTTTTTGTGCTCCGCGATGCGGGCATGTTGTCTAAAATCACACACTGGAGCAAAATGATGCTGCTGTCGTTTGGTTCTGTTAAAAAAATGCAAAGGAGGCATAAAGAAGTGACTTAGAAGTGGCCCCAATCGCGCAATCTCTGTGTGAGGGGCCTGTGTCTGCCGAATATGTGATTTGGCAATTGTTTGCTAATACATTGCTGACAACTTAAGTTTATGGTATTCCAAAGTTTGGTGGGGTTTTTTTTTTAGGAGGAATTATAACTTTGGTAGAGACATGTAAAGCTGCAGACACAATCCATTTGTGGCGTACATCACACAGAAGCGCCCCCCACTATTACAAGACATACCCACCAACATGTCGGTTAACTGAACCCTGCTACAACACAATGTTATAGTGAAGCGACTAAACCAAATGTTGCAATAATCCATATATAATTCATTACACATGAGGACGTGACTGACCTCATAAGTAACGAGGTTTATCCCTTTGCATTACAGTTATCCTAACTTTAACTGCCTCTCTCTTAATGTAAGACTTCATAGATAACTTGGCATTTTCTTTAGGAGTTCTGCATTTGGGCCAAGGGGAAAAGGGGGCTGATCGGAGACTGAAGTGACTGTAGCTGCTCCAGATGCAGCTATACTTACTCAGTTTGGTAGGGAAACAAGTCAGTAAGGATTTAAACTTTTCTGCTACATCGATAAAAGTTTATGCAGCATGGGAAACTGATCGCTATCTTCAGAGTATCTGTATTTCAAAAGGAGATCAAGCTGGGCGGCATTTCCTCACATCTTAAAAAAATGACACTCAGTTATGTGACACTTCCCCTCTCCTTATCGTGGGAATTTATAAGCTCTCCTCCGCACCAGGTGCTCTGCTGACTGGAGAATGCATGCACACACTCAGATATACACTTACAGTGCAGACACATGTCATTCACATGAATGCACACATTAAAACATGTACGTACAGCCTACAGACATATCTACATATTAAACAAATGTACATGCACTTACACACCCCTTCACAGTCATGCACTCACACATTTTGCGTATGTAGTCAGGAATTCATATAATTGTACACATGTACAAACTAAAAAATATACCTTCTCAATGAATATATGTATATATATATATATATTCACACACTAGTCTGTGTCCCAGTGGACAGACCTATTGTTCCTCCAGCTTACACCGCCCTGCTTCTCCGTTCCCTCTCTCGTCCTTTTGTTATCGGAGAGTATTTCACAAGCTGTAAATTCAGTGCAGATATATAAATCACAGAGGGCACAGCTCAGGGGGGGCCGTGACCTGCAGACTTTTGCCCCGAGGGTCACGGGTGCTATTCCAAACCCAGTCGAGCTGTTCAACTGCTGATGGGAAGACAAGGAGGGTGGGGGAGAGGAGACAGGTCCAGATATACTTTAGCAACTTTGTACAGTTTACTCCAAACATGATTCACTTCCACATAAACCCTGCAGATGCACAACTCATCAGTGTGTGAGTTTGGGAAGCTCTGATCATATGACTGAATAACGGAGACTTGAATTATACTGCACAAGTTGTCAAGGAATTTGAACAGATGTTTTGTTAAAAAGTTTAAAAGTTTTGTGTGGACCCCTATGACTTCAGTTCATCAAGATTTTTTTTTTTTTTAAATTACACTTTTTTTCCAGAGTTCAACTCAACATGGGATGAGTAAGTGACATACAAACAGTTATCTGGGTGGTGAAGTATTGCTTTAATAGATGCTTCTTGAGGTCAAAAAATGGCACAGTGCCGTTTGAAACGCTAACATGGGATGGAGACTAGAGATATTAAGTGATGGAAAGTGTGCTGAGGCCATCACATGTAGATAAAGTTACAGATCTGGAGTCAGATTTGTATTCAATCTGTAACCTGGCAAGATGACAATTAACTATAACAAGCTGCTTGTGGAACCAAATATACAACATAAGCCTTCCATCTATGATTCAAACCAAAGAAAACAAACTGGAGCTGTGATCAGACACCAGCAGAGGTTTGGGATTGTCCACGGCTTGATGTCCGGGCACATGGTCTGGCTGCTGACGTTTGTTTTCCTCAAAACCTCTGTGTTGCAACAAGATGCCCCGTCCTCCCCCCTCCCCTCTCTGATCTGCTCCTCTCCCACTGATCCATCATCGGATGACAGTATGTGTCCATAGCTGAATTTCTGCTCCACAAATAGCCCAGCCAGACAAGCTGCACTTTTTTGAGCCTCTGCAATCTCCTGCTATCTACAGCAAGTCATGCGTTACGCGTGCTGGTCTGTGAACGTAGGAGAGCACGGCGACCCCTGTTGCTGCGCTCGCCGACCCCCCACGTCAGGATATTTTAGGCCCACAACCCCCCTACTCTTTCTCTGTCTGTCCTGTCTCTTTCTCCTATTTCTCCCTCTTCATGCTACCTCTCTCCCTTCTCTATTGCACCGCGCCGGTCATTAATCATCTGCTTTCTGGAGGTGAAAAAAACAAACACTAACCCCTCTAGGAGACAAGGGGCAATTTTCGAGTGGTGGCAACAACTTTGCGACTTTTCAAAAATATTCTTTCCCCAGCGGGAGGTTTCCAGTTGGCCATGAATCTGCCAGCTGACAAAAGTTAGCACTCAGCGGAGTCTGTCAGTAACCTCAGCCCCTGTCTGACGGAGAGACATCCACACCAACAATTAGAACTTAATAAATCAGTTCCCTGTTTTAACACCTTGATTCTTCACACCAAGGGGCGCCTCTGGAGCGTGATGTCTTGGTTGGAGATGTCTTCTTTGCTAATTAACTGTTCAAGCGGGTGGGGCTGGAGCAGAGAGGACCCTGGCTAAGGGAAAGTTTTGGGATTGTTGGAATATTGAGGGGAAATGTATCAATATATGAACTGAGCATTAGCATTTTGCTAACTGCATCAAAATTAATAAAAATAATTGCACTATATTAAAAGGGTTATTAAAACCAAATCACCTCCTGTAGATTCAAAGGGCTTTATTGGCATGAAAGTTTCAAGAACAATTCAAAATACAATCATAATTGTAAGTACCTGTCTTTAGACACTTTTAAAGTGATTTTGCTCTGAAAATCTATTATTTGCATCAGGGATGTCAGCTTTGGTCAGCTTTGGTCAGCTTCAGTCAATTTTCCTATCGGTAGTCCACCACCTATTAATTGCTAACCAACCGCTGCATTCTCATAAAGCAAAATGACTGGGGTACAGTGTGGTGCTAGTACTACTGAAAAACTGAAAAGTAGCAAAATTAACCTATAGACCAACATGCATACCCAGTGTAAAACAGTCTTGTTGACTGTTGTTGTCATTAATTTAAGTATTAAACACTTAAGAATTAACTTTTAAGCTTTAGTAAGGGTGATAGTATGACATGGAAGCTATTCATCTGTATTCCAATTTTGAACATAATGAACAAACAGATGGACAAAAGAGATGTGGTATGAAAAGTTTCTATGAATGTTTGATACTTTTTTTCTGCCTGTTTGGATTTAGAGTAACAGACATAAATCTGTTGCCGTTTTGAAGCGAACTGCAGAACTGTTAGTCACCTTTTATGAATATTATAATTATACCTGACATTGTGTGCTGCAATGTTAAATGCTCATATGTAGCTAGGAGGGCAAAAGGACAGTTACGTATGTGATGGCATGTGTGTTGTGATGGTATGTGTGTGTGTGTGTGTGTGTGTGTGTGTGTGTGTGTGTGTGTGTGTGTGTGTGTGTGTGTGTGTGTGTGTGTGTGTGTGTGGGCAGGCAGGGGGAGGGAAGAACACCTGTGTAACAAGCAATCTGTCTCTGTCAAAAGAATGTGACAGTGACCCCGGGATGAAGGTTAGTGTGTTTGTGTGTGTCAGTTCTTGTGTGTAGCAGGTGCTCTGTTATTGATAACAATCATGACAGACAGTAAGTCATGTCTGTTTAGAGGCAGGTTTTAATGTAGTGTTGAGACTTCACCATTTTAGGTGAGAATGTCATAGGCCTGGTGACATTACATTATATTACTGATGTCATTACTGTCTGCGGTTTGGTACCTCATCGCAGGTTGCAGGGATCAGGAAAAATATAGAGGTAGATGACAGCTGTAACAGGTGTTACATCAGGTTTTAGAAAAAGGATATCACACAGAATATCCTTTGAAGTTAATCTGCTCTGGAGCACAAGTCTTAGTCTGAACTTATTCTGTGATCAGATATTTCCTCATATGAAATATGAATTTTAAGTAACTTTGGTCAATGAAAATTTCATTCAGCCAAAATGAGGTGAAACCAACTCAGACACCACACTAGATGTTTGGCTGCCTTTTTGTAGTTTGAGATGTGTAAGGTTTTGGACTGAAGCTTTAATATGCTGTTCTAAGAGTTTTTATTTCTGTTGTCAGCAAGTAACCTCTACTTTCTTGTATAAACGTTCACGCTCTTGTAGGAAATGGCGATGTAGACCACTGACATCAACGCACAAACTCGCTCTTAACATAACTAGTTTAATATTCAAAACAAATGAAACTAATCTTAAGGTATTTTATATTTATGCTTTAAGGCCAGTAGGGTTCCATTAATATTACAACGACATTTCACACATCAACTGACGATCTTGGCCGACGCACCGCCCATCTAACTTTTTTATTAGCTTAAATGTTTGGTTGACTGCTACAACATAAGAAGGTCTAGTGAAACCTAAACCTCCTCCCAAACACCACCTCTCGTTCTCACTTGGTATGCTCTGGATGGTCAAGTGGAACATTCCTGCAGACTGCATTTCACTCGGTTGGCTCAGATCTGCTTTAATCACCTCAGCGATGGCTGAGCTGCAGATATAGAGTTACAGAAAGAGAGAGAGAGTGGACCCCAGAATTACTTTTCCATCACTGGGCCAAGCAAGGTTTCACAGGGTCAGAGCGTGTTCGGATCAGTTGGCACTGACCACACTTTTTAGATACTCACTTCAAACTTTGACAGTCCTTGCTGGTGAAAGTAGTTCCTGGTTAGCTTTTAAAACAAAGAAAATATCCACCATTAACAAATCCACCAAACTACACAAAATGTCAATACTCATGTGAATTTCTGTTTGTTCCAGTTCTCTAATCACTAGAAAAACTATCAACATTATAACAATTATTGATTTGACTGTTTGCTTCTCTGCCACCCCTTTTTGAATATCAGTATTCACAGATTGTTTTGACCACATAGGGATGGCAGAACAAGATGCAAACATAACACAGACATTTTATCACCTTCTAAGGTTGATCTGTGTTAGCAAACAGTTGCCTTTACACTTCAAGCAGATATAGAAACTAGAGGCCGACTGATTTATCTGTTTGACCAATTAATTGGCACCGATAGGACATTTTACAAACTATCATTATCAGCAGAACTTGGTTCAGATAGTGGCTGAAGGCTGTGCAGCCTCCAACAGTTACTCGGAGACATACATCAACAACTGGTGCTGAAGTGGTCATTTGGATATATTAAATGATCAGTGGGCACATCTCTAAAGAAAGCAGCTCCCCTCTATTGTTCGAGTGTGTCTTAGTGTACTGCTCTTCATTTTAGCATGTATTTGCAGCAGGTTTTTGGCTCGACTGTGATAGCTGTTTCAGAGCTGTAGAGCATAGAGCAAAAGTCTGAGTCCATGACTGAATGAATCCTGCCCCTTTCTGTTTCAAATTAAAAGCCCACACTTTAAAAAAAACTGCCTCCAGTATTTCATAAACAGTACAGCCATGTACTTGACCAAGTCTTGTTTTTTTGTTTTATGATTCATTGAGAAAGTATTTTAATTATTGCAAAAATACAAAATTATTGCCTGGAGGCTTAATACAGGAAGTCAAGGCAATGTTATTGTTTACCTGAGAATCTCAGCTTGAGTTTAAGAAAAACTAATATGAAATGAAATATGATTAGAATATGAAAATCACTCTTTATGTATTTATTAAGTTATTCCTTGACTTAGATGGCAGCTGTATCATTGTAGTGTGAGTGCGTGTGAATAGTTACTGAGTAGCAGGTGGTACCTTATATGGTAGCCTTGGCTACTAGTGTGAATTGGTGAATAAGGCATGAAGTGTGAAAGCGCTTTGAGTGGTCAAAAGACTAGAAAATTGCTATACAATTGCAGTACATTTACCATTGTACCATTTACATGTTCAGTTCATTTCCAGCACTGTCAAAATGTTTTCCTGCAGGGATGTTGGCGTGATAGCAACCAGTTATCATCTTCATTGTATCAGCCTTTAAATATCAGTCACCTTGTAATAGAAACATTTATTTGGAGTAATTTCGTAACTTTCTCAAACATGTATGTCCAATCTTCTTTCAGTTCTGTTTAAGTGTGTCAGGTGTGAACAGAGCATATGTTAATACAAGGTCTGAACAGACCTGATACCACTAACTGGTTTACTGGCTAAACAGATGATTATGTCAGAGCGAGAGCCAGTTTTGTGTTTTGTGAGAAGAAGCTCACTGACATGTTTAGCATGTAAGCTTGCTCAGCTAATGCTCCATGTTGTGCTCGGCCTGAACTCAAACCACAACAACACCCCCTCACATTTCAGGACAGATTTCATCCATCAAGGGTGGACCTTGTGCCTGTTGGTGCTCTTAAACTAGTCATCTGTACATATAATGTAATTTTATACACTTTCTCCCCCCCCTCACCCCTCTGTCAGGGTGCCATGTGCCTGATCGTTTACACCGCTCATACTGTGTGTCACCAGGTCGTTATGTTTATTTCAGATGACCACCAATTAGCTGGCTTCTAATTAATCAGCACTTTCCCTGATTCCACGTGTCACACAAGTTTAGTCCATCAGCGCTGTGGAGCTTGACCAGCAGTTTGATGATTGTCAACTAAAGAGCATGTGATCAATCTTTGCTCATTTGGGCGGCGGCCTAATGGGGCTGCCTGTATGTCAGTGCTAGTCTCTTGTGTTCCTGCTGCTGTAAACAAGCTATCTTTTGACAGTAATTACGTAATTTGACATTACAGATCGTATGTATTATATACTCGTAAGTATTTATATACTTAAATATTGTACAAACACTAGTGCATTTCGGTATTTGGTGTATTCTCATGCGTCATAGTTTGTAGTACAAATGGTAATGTTCGGTTGTTTAATGGGCTTGTACTTATTTTTCCTAGCATCAATAAAATTATTTTTAAAAATGTTTAAGCTTATAGTCATGCATAACTTATTTAATCCAGTTACTAATATATCAGAAGAATGTATATTATTTCTGTTCTGTTAATTTCGTTACTAGTTTGACATTTTGTGCTAAATGCTTTTATAGTAAAACACTTTAGTAACTTCTGTTTTGAAAACTGCTGTTTAGATAGATCTTAAGTTGCAATTGCTATCACAAAATAATAGTTTTAATAGGTTATGTTTGTTGCATTGTGTCACTTTTAGGTTGCTTTAGGTTTGGCCAAATCAGCTGTCAATACACATTTAGTTTGGTTTTTAGCTGTCACTGTTGCAATCAGTGTTGACAGGCCCAAAACTAAATAATACACAAATACTCTGAGGGCATTCAGTTTTATGACTGTGGCATGCAACCTATATAAATCTTTAAAAAATTGACCACAATGGGCTTCGGCTAAGGGCCAGAATTTATTATGCAAGCTACAAGAAACGCTACTTATTCTAGCCTATGAGCAAATGGCATTAGGTTGATTCTAAATCAGCTCCATACCATTTCACTAATATCAAAAAAACCCCAATACAAACCTGTGACATGTCATAATTGTTTTTTATTTGGTGTTTTGCCATAAAGAATCTTGCAGCAAATTAAAACATTTATTTTAACATTAGTGGATCTTATTTATAATCCTGCCAGAATCAACATCTTACAAATGTCAGTACTTTGCTGTACACAATGGGCTGTATGTATTAACACATAGTAATCTATCTAATAATAATTCTCCATGTGAATGAAACATTGGCTCTGTGTTGATGCGTGTTTGAACGTAGATAAAAGAGAAGAAGACCAAAGTAGTTCATGATTTGATCACTCCATCAGTGAAAATAGCTCGCTATGCTAATCATTTCAGATGACATGATATGAACCCATGCTGACTGATGAATAGTGTTGTCTGTAATTATATCTTTAATTGATTTATGGGGATACATTTCCAGAACGCTTCGGCTGCGTGTAAGGTTGCACCTGTTCAGCCAGATGGAGATATAGATAGACCACAAGGTACAGGGCATACGTACAATACACACGGTATAAATAGAAAACCTGCATAGTAATACAGCTTGCAGTGGAAATGAAAAATAATTTTATTAACACCATCAACTGTTACTCATCAGAAATTTAAATTTAAAAATGTGATATGTATACTCAGTTATACAAAAAAAAAATAATCTGGTTTTAGATCGGTCTCCTCCAGTTGAGGACCGTCCATTGATTTTCATCCCTTTTCTTCTTTCGAATATAATATCAATAACAAAGTCTTTGTATGATTCCATTACAAATGTAATCTGATGAAAGATTAACTGTCTTGACTTTCACATATCCCTTGACAGGAGCGCTTGCGGTTGCAATAAAGTTTATGTTACTACATTCGTGGGCAGTTGCATTTTAATATTGCGCTGTCGGGGTGTTTTCACAGGGTCACTGCAACCTTTCCCGTCATTGAGTCACTTCTCGGTTTTAGTGGAGCGCAAATTACAGCAGGGTGGGCTTTTCACATTACAGGCCAGTGGAAATCTAAAAGCAGGACAGGGAGCCCCGGCATGTGGGTGGGCAGCGGCTTCCAGATATCGTCACATCACATGAAGATTCCTAAACGCACACATCAATCTCTCACCAGGACGAGGCACTGTGACCCAGAGTGTACCAGTGTGTGCTCCCACATGTGGTTCAGTGTGTATCAGCAGGAGAGTGAATGTGTCTGATATGTGGCTCTGATCGAGGAACGAGTGGATACAGCACTGTGGTATGTGCCCAAAAACATTCTTAGCAGTATTTGATGCATCAGACACTAACAGACATGCACCTCAACTGATTTTTAGGTGCGATTTTCAGATCTGTTCGGGTGTCTCACCTCTTAGGATATGACCTATTGTGACCTTTCAGGGCTGTGCTTTTAGCCTAATATTAAAGCAGCACTAGACAAATACTTCAAGGAAAATACACCTGTTCACTTGGTTTAAATGACAAATTAGTATTGCAAGAAAGAGGAACTTCCCATTAACTTTATCCCTGTTTTGATACCTTTAAACTCTTATCGTCTGGCATGCTGTTTCTAATCAGTGTTGAACTGATGTGAACCACCTCTAGTGTCATTCAATTCAATTCAGTTCAATTCAATTCAATTCAATTCAATTCAATTCAATTCAATTCAATTCAATTCAATTCAATTCAATTCAATTCAATTCAAGTCAATTCAATTCAATTCAATTCAATTCAATTCAATTCAGTTCAACAACTGAGGGATTATCCTTTGGGCCTTGACACACCAGGCCAGCTGTTGGTCGTCAGTGAGCATCTATCGCCGTAGTTATTCTGGTTTGTCCTGCACCAATGACATTAGTAGGACTTTGTCAGCAGCTCTGCAGCTGATTTAGTGTGATGAATTGGAAGCACAGCCTGCTGTTGAGAAAAATGCCACTGATTGACAGTTCAACTCAGTGCACAAGAGGCAGTGAGGAAAGCAAACAAACGACTAAAGTCAAAAGGGCACAACATGGAAACAGTGATTGTATTAGTTAAGATTCATTCTTTTTAGCCATAAGCTCTTAAGTGGAAACAATTTGTAATTGTTTGTATTATTATTTACAAGTGTTTGGTAATTATCATTTGTTCAATCAACATCAGGTTTTGTTGTTGATGTGCTAACTAGCATCTTGAAACTATTCTGTTGGTCTTTGGGTTTCCCTTTGTGAATGACGGATACAGGACTGTCTGGACCTGAAAACACACTAAGCTGCGGTTAAGTGCAGCTCGCCACAATAATTGTATTTTGCTGTAGCCATGAGGCGTGTTCATGTGTTTCAGGCAGTAAAAAAATTCCTTATAACACAGGTCAACATGTTGCAGGAGTCACATGACTCTGCTCAATGATTGTCTGTGGATGTTCTCTGGCTGCAGTTTGTAGCTAAAAGTTAAATGATCTACAACGTCTACTTTGGTCATAGCTCTGAGTAGTGTCGAAGCTTTTCATGATTATCAAAATTTTAATATGAGGATAAATTCCAAAACATTTTTTTTAGCTTTTACTATATTGTTTACTCTACCAAATAGATTCAGATTGAAAATAACTCTTAAGACTTTCAAGGCCACTTCTGCTTGTGGATGATGCAGAAAATCTAATCTGTCTAAGCAGCCGTGACTCATCTTAAGATCTTCCCGTGTCTCTTTGCCTGCAATTATTTTGACCACCATAAACTTCGCTTTATAAAATGAGCTTAGGAATTGTAAAAACATTGTTGTTATGGTATCCTGGGGTATTAATCTTATTTCTTACTTCTGGTGGACAGAGCTGCCAGAGTTCTTCACATTCACACAATTGTACACACACACCTGAGACCCACAGTCCTCCTCTGTTAGCCTCTGAGCCGCTGCAGGCTCATTTATTTTCCCCATCCCGCTGTTTCCCAGCGACATTACTGGAGATCTGAACTGTTGGCCCTTTGGTCACAAGCCTGCCTGTCTAACCTTTAGGCTCCCTCCACTGCCCCCAACTCTTCAATCTCAGCGAGCCGCAGCGTAGGAATGTGAAAGTCAAATAAAAGTGCTGAGGAATCAGAGAGGTCGGGGCTATGGGAGGAGGTGTGTAAAAATGTGCAGCACCAAAGTTCACCCTGTTTTGGCCAAAGATACACTCAGAGATATCCAGCGCCAGAGATTACATCTTTTTCAAAGTAAATAAATGGAATTATGATGTTTTTCTTGGCTGTCCACATTGTTTATAAAAAAGCAGAGAGAGCAGTCCGTTCACACTTTAGGTGATAACTACAGTGGGCCTTTGTGAAAGGCCAAGTGCTGGCACAGGAATGATAGTTTACTTTGGAGGCTAAAATTGAGCTCAACTTTGTGTGCAAAGTTGTCAGGATTTGTACCTTGTTTACAGAGCATAACCCATTTGTGAACTTGTATGTGTGTGTGTTTGTGTGCATAGTGTGTTGCTTACTTGTTTGTGTGTCAACATTTGGACACGTTAGTAGATATTGTATTTTTTAAATTGTAAAAGAATTTTTTATGATTAAGAACATGTGGATTTTTTTTTATCTTTTAGAAAAAACAAGAGTCTGGCAGGACGCTGCCTGAATGATGGATGTATTTCTGAAGCAGAACAGAAAAGGCCTCAAGTTGATACGATTACAAAATGCTTACTAGGAGTAATTCAGTAGTTGTGTATATTTAGCCAGCAAAAGTAGCCAGTAGTTGAGTAAAACATCCAACTATGATCTAAATTTATTCAGGCTGATTTAAGCTGGGCACACACTACATGAGAATCATTCCGGTTTGGGCCCGATTCCCCCTTCCTGACAATCATCAGCAAAGCACTGATTTTTTTAATGGTTTTAAAGATCAGCTTTCTTGACTTTCCTGTGGTGTGGAGTATTATAGTGTTTTTTAGATCCCCCAATCTGCTTGGAAGTCCACCTTGACAGCACTGATTTCAAATTTCAAGTATTAACACTATAAAGACCAATATTCCATACCTATGAGAAAGGCCATGAGTGGTCATTTTGAGTGCCAGATTCCATGTTTTTTTAAACTTTCTTTGAAGGTGCCATCTTGTCATATTATTTTATATATGATGTGTTCTGTAAAGCCTAACTTTATTCAGGTGGAGGCTCCAAATAAGCCCAATGAGTTTTCTGTTTCTCCCTGCACTTCATTTCTTTGTCATTCTTGTGTATTTTTCTCAATTGTGCAAAAAATGAAACAAAAAAGTTGTAAACACTGCTATTTGTTAAGGCCTCCATCAAAGAACTACTTGTCAAAATTTGAGAGCTATAACACACATTTTCAGCTTATTATGAGTGCTGAAAGAGACAGTCTTACAACCATCCCTAGTCTCCCCTACTGTTTGTCCCTCAAAGCAGCGCAGCCCATGGCAGTTCAGCAGAGCAGAGCTCACCTGCGTCAGCTGGGAACGGATCTGGATGATCTGTTTCCGATGCCATTTTCTCTTCCTCCTTGGCGTGTCTAAAGAATCACTATCTGATGAGGATGAAACGTTTGCAGATGCTCTTGAAGTTTTACTTTTGACAGAGACAATGATTGTTGCCAAGCAACAAAGATGCAGCTTCCACTGTACAAAAATGAATCAATTTGACCATGGGAAAACCTGTGTGGTCATTATGACTGCCTGTGACCGAAATAGGTAAAAATGTTCACAGATTCTTTGCCTTTTGTGGAATTTAAAATAACACTTAAAATGAAAACACAGACATTTTTGGGAAAAGTCACCAGCAGCACTGTAATTTTTAATTCAACAAAGTTGTATGACATATACATGTAAAAACAGACAAAATTACCGTCATGGCTGTTCTAGTGTTAAACATGTTGAATATTTACAATCCAATCTCCAATATCATATGTCCAGGGAAATCAAAGAATCAACCATCCCGCTGGTGTAAGTAGGTTTCAAAGTAATATCGAATGGGATTAATTTATTTACTTTCAGCTCACACTGTTACATGTGCAGTCCATGTTCATGCTGTTTCCTTGACTTCATCCATATTTTTTTGTTTTGACTTCGTTAATTTCCTCTATAAAGTTGTGCAAGAACTAACATCTTGTACTTCCTGCCTGTTGTTTGCCATATTTGTTTACTCTTAAGTCATGTTGTAATCATGCAAAATTTTTGGTTGGTTAGATTTGGGAATCTGGTTCGTGAATGGAATCTGTTAGTGTGTGATGTGCTGTTTTGGGCAAATTGTCGCTCTCTTCACTCTATAGCAGGAGACGTCAACATTTTTTTTAGGCCAATAACCCTTGAGCTCAAAGAGTGACATAGTAGGGACCCCCTACTACATAAATTGTATAAAATGGAGTTGTACCTTTGATAATTCTTTTATTATTGTCAGGTCTTTTCTTGTATGCACTTGCCTGTAGCTGCTAAATCAGGAGCTGTAGTATTATGGTTAATGCATTTGCCTCACCCTCTGCACTTTTGATGGTTTATAAGGTGGCGGTATGTCGGAGTTTTGCTCAAAAAGCTACAAAACAATCCATGATGGCTCGCAACAATGTCCGTACAGTTGGAATAACAGGTGTTGCACAGTGATTTAGTATTGGCTAGCTCAAATGATTGATCAAGGATTTGAGGGTAGCAGATGGTCTATTATTAAAACAAACTTTTTTTTCAAAATTTGTGAAACAATAATTTGGCAACCCCTAGAGGTCACAAACCCCTTGTTGAAGACCTAGGCACATAGGAACTGTTAAACCTGCCAGTACATGGACTTGCACATTTTAAACATCAATTAAGTTTTGAAAAATCTTTTAGTATGAGTCAGTGTTTAGGTTACAGTCAGTGTCCGACATTAAGTTTGAGACACACCGGCAGACAGGCGGTATGTTATAGTTTAGTGGATCAGCTGATGTTGCATAGGGTAAACAGTGCCTACTCAAGATGGTTGGGCTTTGCTGTACTGGCGCAAAAGTGTGTGTGTGTGTGTGTGTGTGTGTGTGTGTGTGTGGGTGTGTGTGTGTGTGTGTGTGTGTGTGTGTGTGTGTGTGTGTGTGTTCGTGACACAGACAGCATAGGAGCAGCAGAGCTGTGGGCCCTTAAATTAAACCAGTAGAGACTACCAGCATAGTGTTAAACATGACTATTTTAGTGCAAGCATTTACCCGTCAGTGTGGTGGATATACTTCCGAGATTTACTTGCCAAACAAAAAATCTACCTGCATTTGGTGCTTGGTGGATGTTAATTTCGGAGCCTGCTCACAGTTATGGCACTGAATACCATATTACCACAACAGTTTATTTCATTCTCAGAAGTGAAACGGCTCTTTCTACACCTATTGTCAGATACTGTCACCACCGCAGTTCTAGTCATCCCTCCAGAGACTCGACCCTGCCATGTTTACAGAGAAAGTCCCTGATAAGAACTGACAGGTCAATAAAAGCAGAAGTATCACCAGCTTTGTCATTAACCACGGACTGGCAGTTGCCAAAATATCCCCCGTCAACATCACCATCCGCCTTCCAAAAAAGGTGCTAATTTTATAACACCGGAAAGCTCCAACCTGCAGATTCGCTACACAGTTCAGCGCCAATACACCTGATGTGAAAACTAGGTCGTTTGTCTTTTCTCAGCTTGCAGTAATTTTGGTATCGCTGATGCTGGCGATGGTGTCCGAGCAGCTTCCCACATGTCACCCTGTTACTGACTGCCCACCTCAGTACTGTCTCTCAACACCCTGATGCACTGAGGTGTTTACTGGCAGTCTTCACACGTGTATTACAGTAGGTCACACTGCTGTAGCAGCCCACTCTAGCAGCACTCTTACTATGCACTAACTTTTACTACTGATAATCTTCCAACGTGTACGCACCCAACTTTATTTCTGCTTTCCTGTAAGACCACCATGAAGGCTCAGGATTTTGATGTCGTGACTACTGAAACACTCTTACTCTGTTTCCTTAAAATAAAATGAAAATGTATTAATAGACCAAAAGCATTTTACTTTTTTTTTGGTCATATCATGATATAAGTGACCAAATATATCACATTTGTTGTTGCAGTATTGTTAAAATGTGCTGAAAATGATCAAAAAGTACTATACACGCTGATAACATTTCGACAAATTTCATATTGAAAACCCACAATTAAAATTAGCAGCACTTTGCTCTTTTTGTTTGCATAAACTTAACAATTATTACAAGCCAATACCTTAGGTTAACAAAACCATATCAAATGCGCGTTAACATCAACGATGGCAATATATGGCCATGTGTCGAGAAGTTGGTTGCTAGCTTTGGTTGACTGGGACTCTAAATTGAGCTCTAAATTGAAAATGATTGAAATCATTAGCAGTTTTTTTGCTGTTTATAAGAAAAATAACCTATTCAAACTGTACTTTTCAGTTTAATGTGGCCTATGGCGTGGAGTTATTTAGGCCTATGGTGTGGAGTAAGAACTAGGGTTGGGTACTAGAGCCGCAATGATTAGTCAACTAAGCAATTAGTCCATTAGCAAAAAAATTGGCAACTATTTTGATTTGTGATTTATAGTTAAAGCAATTTTTCATGCAAAAATGGTAGAAAATGCTTTTTTCAGCCTCTGACAAATTGAGATTTCCTGCCTTTCTCTTTTTTATGTTTCATATCATATTTAACTTAATACCTTCTGATTATGGATTTACAGAAGACATTTAAAGACAACAACTTGGATTTTGTAAAAGTGGGATGGACATTTTTCACTTTTCTGACATTTTATAGATGAAACGATCATGGATTAATCAAGAAAATAGTCTGCAGATTAATTGATAATGACAATAGATGTGGGCTTCAGCCCTACTCTGTACCAAATTACATCAGTACTACTGAGTGCCAATTCATGGTAAATCCCAATGCAAAATTTCAGTACCTGAGAGCTCATCTGAATGACAGAAGGACAGACAATTAGCTCTATGTGTGAAAAGCAGGGGAGTGGATTTTTTTTTTTTTTTTTTTACTACATACTCCTACAACTTGTTAAAAAATTACATTTCTGTTATCACAGAGAAAGTACTGTTGGGCACTGTGCTCACTTCCAGGTACCAGAACAGGTACTGGGTAAAGTGTAAACATCCCTAGTAAGAATGAAACACCCCAATACTCTTCTTTAACTTAAGCTTGAGATATTTTTCCATTTTTTGAGCCTTTTCATGCCAAGAATTAAAAAAAAAAAAAAAAAAAAATTTCAGTGGACTTCTGAGAACCGTATTCTTGTAAAGTAGGAATCTCAAACCAGCACTGCAGTACCATGGGGCACTAAAACCATAGTAATGAAATTGTGTCTTCGCAAGCACTTCGCAGAAATTCTGGGAAACATAAATATATTTAAATGACAAATGTATGTTTCCCAAATATTATTTAGCAATTAAGCAAAGAAAAATTGAATCAATCTGTAATTTAATAGAAAGATAATATTGTTCAAAACATTAAAACTTCAGATTTGAGAAACCAAGTGTTGAGTGAAAAAGAAGGAGCAGGACAAACCAGAGATATTCTCTTGTTATATCCGGCAGGCTGGCTGGTTGTGACGACGTTGTTTTGCTGTTGAACGAAACCGTTTGATGTTCTATTTCCGCACACACTTGAAAGACCTCTCTTGTCACATTAATCAGGGCTGCAGTGAATGCCGGGCAGTGTTTTCTGTCAATCCCGTGGCCTCTGCCCACACTGGCAACAATTTATTGGGAAAAAAAGTGGCTATATTTGTATTAGCAACCTTTTGCCGGACCTCACCAGCTGATGTCAGTTAATTATTTGTCCCCGTGAATCTAATACTTTTTCTCCGTGCCAAAACCGCGGGCACGGAGAATCAAGATCCCCACACATTCACATGCTTGTATAGATAGACACTCACGTACACACAAATGTAACTGCACAGAAACGCACACACCAGCAGATGCCATCTCTTAGTGTCGGTCGGTGCGGAAAATCAGACACTCCATCCATCTGCTTATGTTATTCCTAGCAACCAAAGTTATGTTGCTATGGTAAAGACATCCCCACATGAACTTGTCAATCAAGCTGCAGCGCCGTAATGTTTTTATTGTTTTGTTTTTTTCCCCCTCTCGCTTGTCTTACTAACCTCATTTGAATTTTTGCTTATTCCCACATTGTGGTTCGCCTCATCGGGTCAGCAGTGTTTATCTGTTTACAGCTTTCCTCTGCTAACTTTAGATGCCTCTGCTCTCATTAAAACATGGCTGTGAGTCAGAGCTGAGTGAGTCAAAGCGAGGAGGAAGAATTTTATGTCCGTGAGACCAAAGATGAGCGGCGTTTTAGAGTTTCTGAATGAATAATGGCTTTGGTCTAAAATATGAGGACAGATTACAGTTGTGTGCTTCCCATGGGTGTGAGCGAATGGTGTCCCAGCCCTGAATCGTGTAACAAAAACTGAAAAGGTGCTCTGTACAAGTTGTACGTCATGGTGGGTAGAAACCACATCTGTTTAGACAAATGTGTGATTTAGTGTTGTGGGTTTAAGGGGAGAAAAGCCAGGAAAACTTGATAAACCACACAAATCCACCATAACCACAGAAAGCCTCTGTAAACTAGAGTAATGCCCAAATGAAGTGTGAGAAAAAGGGGGAAAAGAATGACTTTGTAATACCTTTAACGACACGGTTTACTCTAGGATGAGTGTCGTGTTTCCTCGGAAATATTGCCACGTCCGAAATGTGGGGCGGCATTTGTCTCATTTTGCACGCTGACTTACGCTTTGGTATTACACTGGAAATAGTTATGCTTGGATTTCAAGCTGTTGCACTATTGCACTGGCCTTCTTCCACCTCTATTAAAAATATACTGCACTCCCATTGTATGTGTTTATTGGCAAGGGAGGATTTCTGAGGAGCAGTTACTGGTTTTATTTGAGAATGTCCCAGCTCAAAGCACTTTTTAGTCATGATGATTTCAGAAATTATTGCATGCATGCATACCACTGGCACACTGATTTTTATTTTTCAGCAGAAAAAAACAACAACCAAAAAACAGCTTTATCTAAATTTTACTTGAGTATTACTTTCAGTTACTTGATCTTAAATTGAAAATTACAATACTCATTTTTATTTAATGCTCTTATTTTTAGTTATCATATACTGTTTTGTGTGGTCTATAGAATGTCTATCAGTGTTTCCCAATGACCAAGATGACGTCCTTAATTGTTTTATTTTGGTCCATAGAATTTTTTTCACTGTCACAAAGAAGTAATGAAACAAAAAAGCTGGAGTCAGAGAATTTTGACCTCCTTAAAAATTACTACAAATGATGAATCAATTTTCAAATTAGTTACCGATTAATGTAATAGCTGTTAGCTAATAATTTAAATGATTTATCATTGTACCTCTACTCTAAAGCAACAGGTGTAGGAAAATATTAATTCAATTAACTTTAAAAAAAAAACCTGTTTTTTTTTTTTTATTTAAATAATCCTGCAAGCACCTTTTTCTTTTTTACACATGTAGGCGAATGTTAACTCCTTCGCACAGGTCGCACAGAAAGCAGTGTTTTAATGTTGAGTGTTACAGGGACTGTGATAACCTCAAATTCAGATCCACCTTTTTATGCCTAGGTGATGTTTTCTTTTTGACAGTTTTCCTAAATTAGATTTTAAAAAGTTCCAATTTATCACAACATATTGAACCATAACTTCTGTATCCTAATTTGTATGATGTTGCCAGATTCTGGCCAATACACAGCTTTATTTAAAACCGGCCATTTTTAAAACTTTTGAGACTTAACTGCTTTTTTGAGAAAGAAAAAAAAATGTGGATGTTGGATTTCTATGAATATTATTTTTGATGAAGTGGTGGGAAGTCAGTATCAATAAAGTAAAAGATATAATAAAAGATTATTAAAAATGATCTTTCAAGATTTTGGGGGCTCCATAATAGAATTTACTTAAAGTGTCTATTCTGCAAAAATTCAATTTTGACTTTTGATACATGCACCTTTTTCTGTTGATACTGCACTTTTACTCCACTAGGATTTTGAATGCAGAATATTTATACATTGCGGTAATGCTATTTTTACTTAAGTAAGGTATTTAAATACTTAAATGACTTTGAATGGTCTTCAAAAATGAGTGGTTGAATTTTGTGTGTAAGACCTTAGGGGTAGCTCACAGTGACTAACGATTAATTAAGTAGGGTAAATTGCAACAGAGATGGTGTCCTCTGTTTTTTGTTATTTTGTCTTGATGTGTTCTCCGGCTTAAAGAGGCAGAAAAGCAACAGGTGTTTAAATCATAGTGACGTTGGTGTATTTCTGGGAAGGCCTGGGGACCGATGGCACTGCCCAGTCACACCGGCATGATGAGCACCTCAACACCAACAAACTGCTGACCTGTAACAACACGACCTTGCTCTTTGATTATACAACCACGACTCGACACGGATGGGCTCATGTAATGGAAAAGTTCTCAGTGTTTCCTGCCGCCCTGTTCTTCTGAAGGCATGGTGCACTCTGCGGCCTCTGCTTTCCCGCTGCAACTTCACAGACCCTGAATCTTAGCCGGTTCTATAAAACGGGTCTTTAAACGCGATGCGGGCAGCAGGTGGGGGCTCCATGCCACGACAGGAATGCCGGGCGAGGGGAAGAACTCTGCGGGGGCTTATAGATGCCCCTTGGCACTGTGGAGGAGACCTCTGCGGGGTTTGCCCTTTAAGGCTGCACGGCCAGTGAGAACGAAGTTCAGCTTGAAGTCTCTACATGTGAACCTGTCACTCTTACAATCTGGAGGCTTGGCGGGGTGAAGGGGTGTGTGTACAGGGGTGGATTTAGACCATTAGTTCTGGGCTGCCCGGGCACACACTCACATGTGTGCGGAGAGTCACTGAGGTCTTTCTGCTAATTATAGGCTGAAATCTGACAGAGAAAAATTAGAGGGAAAAGGGACAGCTGCAAGGTCCTGCGGACGATGGAGGGAAGAAGAGAAGGCAGAGGAGGGGTTTTTGATTTCTCACTAAATCCTCAAACCCCCTCCTTGAACCTAAAAACAAAATTCAATCATCTCGGTGTCCTCCTCGCTCTCTTATCCCCTCTCAACACAAACCCACTGCCTCCCTCATCCTCTCAGACAGGAGGTCAGGGGTCAGTCCCACATGGGATCACCCTGGGTTTCACAGGACGTCCCATCTTTTCCCTGAACTAATGCCATTTCCTACGGGGAGCTTAGCCAGCAGCTATAGAAGAACTCTGAGACCTCCCCTGTGTGAATGTGGTCACATTATACACACAGACTAACACCTGTGCAGACACACTCACAAAGAGAATAGCATTCTGGCTTTATAATTGGTCTGAAATAAATTCTACATTTGAAAAAAAAAAAAAAAAGACAATAATTGAACCAAATACACCAAAAGTCTCGGCTTCCCCCCTGAAAGTCAGAGTTTCGAATCATCAGTCTGCAACCCTTCAGTTGACTGATTAGCAAAAAATCAACAAAAAGACCCCCAAAACGACTGCTCGACTTGAAGCAATCTCAGTGGGCAGTGTATATGCTATTGGGGACGGGAGACGGGATCACATTCGCTGGAGGCTGCAGCGGATGTGATGCAGCGGCAGAGGAAGAGGAAGGCTCCAAGATAATATTATCTTCGCTCTTCTTTTTAGAAGTGGTCGATTTGCAGCTCACAGCCTCTTGGTATGATACAGTCTCTTGATTTTTTGCATTTGCTGTCTGTTTTTAGCACTGTTAGCTTGTTTACCATATCACATTAATGCCGCTGAGCCCGTCCAAACTGTATCAGGCTGTATCAGGACATCATTTGTGCCTGCAGCTGTTAGGCCTTTTAACAAACAATATTGACGCGCTGTCATTTCTTAATGATCCATTTTTTAATATTATTTATTTATTCAGTGTATGCAAGTATGACTTTTGTTGTTATTGTTATTGGCATTAATAAAGTGAATCCTATCCCATCCAATCCAATCCGAGTAAATTTAGTCTTTGGCGAGTAAATTATTAAGACCACCGACCACTCTGGCTGGTAGAAAAAAAAAAAGAACTTCATACACGTGCTGGAGAAAGCCACGGTTTGCTGTCAGTAATCTCAAGTCATCTGCCAGATCTGCCATGCTATGATGTGTTGTGCGTGCATGCCATTGTGTCAGTCATGAAAAAGTGTTTCAGCCATGTCGCATGAAGTTGCCCTTCGAGAAGAAACTGAAACAAGTTCAGCGCCATGTGAAAATTTATTCCAGGAGTGGAGCTGCCAGAAAAGCAAAAGAAAACAAATACGAACGAAAAAAGAAATCTAACGACAGTCCGAAGAGACAACTTCTTTCATTGCAGAAGCAAGCGTCCTATCAAGTTGAATTTGTCTCAAAACCTGCACGCACTAATAACAGTATATGCGAGCAAAAAAAATGTCCTTGTGAGGAAGCATTCCTGCTCTACAAGCGCATAGGACAGTGTTCGCTAGTGGAAAAGCTTCCTAGCGTTTCTGTTTTTTATCACCACGCTTGACATATGTGCTCTCATTTCCCTTCATTGATATCCACTGGATTCAATGTGATTTGAAGATCTGTAAATATAATACTTGTATCATATTCATAGAGCCCATCACACACACACACACACACACACACACACACACACACACACAAACAGACACACATGCACACACAGTTGGTGGGATGACTCAGCTTCTTTGGAAAAGCCACACAAACAGTCAAAGTCTGTTTAGTACTGAGGAGTATGTTACTCATCCCACCCTTCATAATGTGCGAGTGCGCAAAATGTTTCTCAATGTCGCTGTAATATTGTAAGATCATTATCTTGTTACAGGGGTTTCCGTGAGAATGTCATGAGCTCGCCTTGGGCTGGCTTAAACGTCTTACAGCTGAGGCACAGTAGCCAAGTCCAGATTGTTCCCCTCCCCTGTCTGATTGACAGGTGTCCAACAATCCCCCTGGCTTTGCGCCGGAGATCCGAAGAGGCCGTGTGGAGGCCCCGGTGCGGTCGGGGCTGACCTTGCCCGGCTCATCAATTGCATTCATTGCTCCCAGGCTGTGGGTGACAGGTGCTCAAGCCCAAAACTCTGCCACGGCCCCTCGAACCGAAATCCTGCCCGTTTTTATTGGTCCCTCTGCCTTTCCCCTCATCCCCGTTTTCCTCCAGGGACATATGCGAGCGAGGCTCAGGTCCCCTCTGGCTCAAATTAAATGCCTGTGGTTAATTAGCCGGGGTTGCTATTACCAGCAGAGGTGGAAACCCTTACCAGTGCACCCAGGCCTGGGAACACTGGGAGCTGTGTAGACTCCACTCTCAAACAACACAGAATTTGTAGTTTCTCATTCAGGCCCTAAACCTTTAACGGCACATACTTCCTCCCTCATCAGAGTCAGATGCATCAGGCTTTCCTACTTCTCTTGCAGGTTGCAGGAGTGCAGATGGAAACTCACACCTCCCCCCTAGTGGCTGCTGCTGTGCGCACATCCCTTCAACACACTGTGGCTGTCTCTCCTAAGACAGTATCAGGAGGGGTGGTTTAGAAATATAAACATAATAATATGAACACACCTTCATTTGAGCTTAATATTAGTGGCACGTGTGTTCAGTTTGTGTTAAATAAAGATTTTCCCCTAAAATATATTTGTGTAATTATGCATACATATTTATTTATTTTATTTAAGCTTTATTTAATCAGGCTGGTTACATTGAGATTAAGAATCATTTTCAAGGGAGACTTTGCCAAAAAAAGTCAGCAGTGAAAACACAAAATTGCAGACAGACACACTGAGGGAGACAAAATATAATTCACAAGCTCTACAATTTGTGTTAAAAGAGCACTATCCTCAAAGAAAGTGCACAAATATGCACAGATTATGTGACATTTGTTGACAGCAGGCCTATCTTGTGTCTAGACATGTGAAAACACTTTTATTTTTGTGCATATCGGCAGTTTTGTGATTTGTGGTCGTATGTTTTGGCAACTTTTTGGTTGCAGAAGGCTCATCTTGCTTCACAGCATGGAGAGCCATTCGTGGGAAAATGCATCAGAAAAGTGAAATCTCAAAAGATGATGGGATGGATGACGTGGCAGAATCGGCTCTGTTTGTGTACCCAGATTTTGTAGAATACAAGAAGGTTAACACTGAATCGCTGCTAGTAATGTTTTTGTGTTGTGTAGAGTGGAGTTACAAATAACATCCTTGGGATAATGTCAGCACATTCAAATAACAGACTCTCTTATCCCACGCAAATGTGAGGCATTAAACACAGACGTGGTTAGATACTTTCTAAATCTTGAGGTCCCCAGTTAATTCCAGTCCCCCTGCAAATATGGCTTTAGTTTTAGTCAGAGTAAGTTTCAGAAAGTTTCCTTAATCTGAAATATGTTTTCTCCCTGAAGCAAGCTGGAGAAAATAATGAGACATTTGGAAATTTTTGCTTGTTTGTCCTCCATTTGTTATTTCTTTTTTATGTTTTGCTCCTTTATTGACAAAAAAATATATAAAAACCACACTTTTCTGTACATCATGGAGTTTTTCACAGCAAGGAGCTTCAAGAACTTTCAGTGATTTTTAAAATTGTAACCTTAATCATAAGTAAACAGCAGATCTTCTGTCCTTCTTGTGTTGGGGGTCATGGGGGCCTTTGTGGAGCTGCAGAGGGCTGCTGCAGGTGTTAATGTGTTTGAACCAGTAGCTGCACAAACAATACTTCTGCAGCTTTGTGTGCTAGTTAGTCAGGGCTGGTGAGCATTTCCATCCACTTACTGTCACCCTAACTCCTTTTTGTTCATAGTCCTCTTTTACTCTGCTAGTTTTTTTCTTTGTTTCCCCTCACCATGTTATTTTAGGAGTTTTAGTTATCACTGACATTTGGAAGAGCAGAGATAAGCCAGCTAAAAAATGTCTTGGCTCTTTTCACTCCTGCGTAACGCAACTCACTTAATTTCTGTCTTCAAATGCAGCTCTGTGTTCAAAACATTTTATAACATTAGTCGTGCCCATCCCACATGGGATTACAAGCCCCAGTCATACCAGATCCTTTCTCTAATCTTACATGTAATTTACTTAATATGTGGAAAAAGAAAAGAAACAAAACAAATACAAAAAAGTCACAGACAAAAAGCACCCTAAATAAAAAGCAACAGTAGAAATGATCAATAAATTAAACATTATGTAGACTTTGGGACTACATAATATTTCTCTGTCAGATTTCAGCCTATAACAAGAAATATTACTTTTACAGTGTATAATGCTATACATACAGTATGTACATATTGTATATGATTATAGAAATATACATTTAAACACACACATAATTATTGTTAATTCTCCTACTTGTACTGCCACTGCAAATAATGCTACTACATTATTTACTATTGCTTGATATTTTATTTCTTAATAATACCAATAATGTGTATTTGTGCACAATGGTTATATTATAATATATGTTTGATCAATCTGTATTCAAACAAACAGTTTCTTAAAAAAATAATAAATGAAATACATTTTTTTAAATTTTCCCTTTATTTTATAAGATATATTTTAGTGTGAAAGGGGGAGAGAGGGGGGTTGAAGGGCTGAGGCTGGAATTGAACATGCGCCTGCTAAGCCAAGGATGTATGTAGCTTATTGTTCATGGGACGCCCGCTCTACCAGGTGAACTACTGGGCATCCCCAAACAAACAGTATCAATAGTGGATGTCCTTTGAGTGGTTTGACTGTTGCAATACCATAACGGTTCCTTGGTTACGAGCTTGATGCATATATCTCTAAACAAGCTTTATGATTTACAATATTTCTGTACACCAGTGTTGCACTGGAAACTTTGTCTCATTTCTCAAAATGATGTCCACTCAGCAGTGAACCACTCTATGTCTCTACACTGCTGTGACACAGGATTATAGGATTCACACCAAAAGTTCAACTAAAGGGTGGAGCAGCTCTCACTGCTCACATCAGTGTGTAGAAATCTCAATAAATACGCAAGTGTTGTTATGTTTTTGTGCAGAATGTCACATTGTTTTTGTATCTATGCCATCTGTCCATTTTATGGTCTAAATTATTTATTCCTCTGTGTGCTGCTGGCTCAGGATGTCAGTTAATAATGTGAAGCGTGCATGTATCCAGATGTCTCTTCTGTGTGTGTGTGTGTGTGTGTGTGTGTGTGTGCGTGCGTGCGTGCGTGTGTGTGTGTGTGTGTGCGTGCGTGCGTGCGTGTGTATGTGTGTCTGTGTGTGTGTGTGTGTGTGTATGTGTGTGTGTGTGTGTGTGTGTGTGTGTGTGTGTGTCTGTCTCCTGGCCGGGGTCTAAGGATACTGCCCAGCCTCAGAGCTCCTTTACAGACGCAGGTCCATCTGCAGAGACACCTCCATGTCTTCCAGCTGTTGGACCTAAAATTCATTGTCCTGGAAAGTTGGATTTGTTCAACATCTTTGTTTTTCCCAGCTTGCTCTTGTGCGTTATTTTGTCTGTCTGTCTGTCTGTCTTTGTCATTTTGACGTCTGATTATACTTTTTGCTCTCTTTCTCTCTCATTGTCTTGTTATCATGTTGTGAGCTTCTTACCCCTTTTCTTATTACTCTCCTTTTGTCCTCATCTACCTTTTCTGTGTCTGCTCTGAGAAGATGTTATTTGATTTAGCCTGGAAACACCATTATAACCCCCAACAGAGACTGAGACTCACCAGTGACGTGAGCTGGATACTTTGGCAGAAGGTCAAACTCTGCATGCAAATGTGTTTGTCTGTGCGTGAGCATGCATTACTAATACTTTCTCTCAAGAGGAATAACATGTCTTCACATTTTGATGGCCAGATTTGTCTAAAAACTACATCATTCACTACCTGAGTGAAAAATAAATTATCCCATCCATTTCCACCATTTTGTATTTTGATGCTGATCTAGATGCAGCTTTTTTTTAAAACTTTAACCATATATTATAATGCATTTATTGGATATAATCCTGACTTTGAGGCACGCACGCCATTTGCTGTCATTTCCCAACTGATGCTGCAGCATGCAGAGGACTAGGAAGGCAACGATTTAAAATTAGGGGCTGATACCAATATTTCAAAAATAACAATTTTTTTTCATTTATTTTCCATTTGTGCCAAGGTAACAAAGAAATCTTAATTGCAAAAACAAAACAGAAATGTTGAATAATCCAGCCCCACAATACACTATCAATGTGTGAAATTTATCAAGCAACCTTTAAAATAACTTTCTTTGGAATGGAAATCTTCTTTTTAAAAATTACAGCTTAAAAAACGTTTTACTTTATATTATATATCATAGTTCCCTCTCTGCTATCTATTTTATATTACTGGTAAAACATTAACATTTTTTTCTTTTAAACAACTGTATTTATTCAAGTGCTAAAAATTAAATCAAACAAGATTGCACTTAAACACATTATATGAGCGTTACAATTTACTTTCACCCAATACTCATTTTTACCGATTAGAGATTGAACACATTGTCATTTAACTCAAGCAACCTTTGTCAGCTGTTCGTTGTGGCCGCCAGCTTCTAATATCTAACTAACTGTGTTTTGTAGTTATTTTGGGGATTTCCTACATTTGTAAATTACTGATTAACACAAATTCACCGGCTGGTCATTCTCAGCATGGCACTGGGAAAGTTTATGATTTGGGTGAACTGACCCTTCAACACTGTTGATAGGATTTCCAGTTATACAAAGACTTTGGCTGCATTTCATTTCTCTATGTTTCTTGGCCCTGTAGCCTTGTCTTGTCATTGTGTGTCATCAGCATGCTCTGGTGCTCTGTGAGGTTGTTAACACTGTTTGAAGCAATACACGGTATTTATGTGATATTGTTTTTAAAAATTGTTATTATTACGTCTTCTGACTTTGTTATTTGAGGTAAAAATAACTATACAGTTTTCAGTTATTCACTGATTGACACACCACAAAACTCTGACATGTTACATGCCTTCACTCTTATTTGAAACACGACGGTATGTTTCAAGTTTCTTTTCTGAATACCTTCAGCTTCACCGTCTCCCTTGTTTGTGTGCAGCCAGCGCTGCTGTATGGCTGCGCTGTGTGAGAAGTTGTTAACACCGTTATTCCTAACCCAGATGAAGGCCATGGGGCTGGTTGTTCACAGCCGTGAAGCCTCCGCGGCATCCTGGGGGACCAAAGCTGAGCGACCGTCACATGACCGGCGGCATTAACTCCTAACACCTGTGGGAAGGAACAAAATAGCCTTGCAGCTCACAGCGGTTAAATATGAGGGGCGATAAGTCTTGTGACTTTGTGCTGATCAGTGGCATTCCCTGCCTCTTACATGTGTTTTGTGTTGTCGTATTATGGGAACTAAAATGAGGATAAAAATCATACAAAGTGAGGTTTTTTAAAAAAAAATATATCTATAACTTTATTTTTCGGCTTTTGATTTAACACAGAAGAGAGACGTACAATTGTCTATTTAAAACAAATGTTTCAAATAAACAACAAACAAACAACAAGAACATCATCTCTGGCAACAGAAACAAGTGTAAATTCAGATGATTATTAATTATTATGATAATAAATAATAATAAATAATAATAACACAGGTAGGACAATCTACAAAGTGAGTTGTTTTTTAGTTTAATGCAGCTGCGGGAAATATGACAAAATGAATAATACAGAAATGAATAAGGTAAAATAAAAAGAAATAAAAAATAAACTATGTCACATCCAGTTTAATGTGTTTTTTTGGGAACATGCTGTGTGATATAGTGCCTAACGTCCCAAACTGACAGTCTTAGGGTGTTAGGACTATTTAGTGTTTCCTCCCATGACGTATGTTGGAGACATCTGATTCTGCATCCAATTTGTGAAAGACTAGATCTGTAATTGATCATATAGTCTGATGTATCTCTTTTCCAAGTCACAGCAGACATTCAGAGCTGCAGTGAAATGTGAAAGAGCAATAGGGCGTTCGGTCTCTAACGTGTTAATGGCGGAGCTCTGTAGGGAATGTACCAGGAGGCAAGTAAAAGGGCAATAACGTCTATTTTTTCAGTTATTCCTTGTGCGGGGGTGTCAAGCTCAGTTTAGTTCATGGGCCACATACAGTCTAGTTCTGAGTCAAAGTTTAAGTGAGCTGGACCAGTTAAACCATTCCATAGCACCTATGAATAACAGTGCCTCAAAATATTTAATATTATTATTATTTATTTTTAATAAGTACAAGTACATTCCAAAAACGGTCATCCATTTACAAAACAGATGATAACCAGTCTGAGATGTCTTAGGAAAAATAAGTGCAATTTCAGCAACATGTCTCACTTCTAACTGACACAGAAATGGCTCGAGTCAGTCAATAAACCCGTATACCAATAACTGTTGGCTAAAATGATGATTCCTGTCACCGTTTGTGTGACAGGCACAGCAGCAGCATCACAAACACTGAAATGGCGAATATCTACCCAATAACTTTTTGTAGTGTCAATATTTCCTTTTAAAATGCCAAATCTTACTGTCACTGTTCTAGCTCTATACTTTCTCTGCACGTTTCATGCATGTTAGGTTGGTACAGGACTTTGCAAATGAGTTTATGCTTTCAACAATACTGTATAAACCAGGCAGGGACGGTCTAATAAAAGGTGTTGTCAAAGTCTTATAATGAGAGGATCCAGAGTTTTGAGGTTTGACAGTCAGTATGTCTTGCTCTCTCCTGGATGGATTTGAATAATTCTTTGTTTAATGTGTTTTGAGAGTCATCCAGCGTTATGGAAGTACTCGGTTCCAAATGCATATTAACTGTAGGATCAAACTAAGAAAGGCCTGAACTTTGTCCTCTACACTGCCACATTGCCTCAAGAGGCTTTATGTTATACTGTGTCCCATATTTTATCATGTCTGGTTTTCTCCTTCACTGAGTTACTGTTGTTAATAGAGCCTGAATTTACTGGACCCCTCGCTGTCGATTAGATTATTAAATTATAGAGAATTACATCAATATATTTTACCAAAAGAAAGAGGGTGGAATCTGTTTCCCTGCCGCTAGCATGTTTCCACTTTCTGCCCCGCAAAATCCCACAGGAGGAAAGCAGCGTGTGTGTGCGTGCGTGTGCGTGTGTGCCTGTGTGTGTGTGTGTGTGTGTGTGTGTGTGTGTGTGTGTGTGTGTGTGTGTGTGTGTGTGTATATGTGTGTTCGTGCGCACGCATTCCTAAATGCGTGTTACAGTACTGCATTGTGTTACTGTGTGTGTGTCTGTGAGGTGCTGAGCTCTCTCCTGCTCATTAGGGACTCTCTGCTGGGAAGGTAACGGCTAATGTATCCTCATTGAGCTATATTGCGCGTGCAAAAGGCCCTTATCCAAAAACCACTCGCTCTCACCCAGACTGCCTCAACTAGAAGCACATGGCACTCCACTGTACATGTGTTTATGAGTGTGTGTCTGTGTGTATGTGTGTTCTGCACACCCAGCAATGTTGACGGATTCATACTGCAGTGTTGCTCTCAGTGAGCTTTGGTCTGAACTGGAGGAAAAAAGCAGAAGGAATTCATTTCCAGGGGAATCTGGTTTTGAAAGCAGCATTTTCACTCCAGAAAAGGGCAGTTTTGATAACGAGATGATCTCATCTCATAATTATGAAATCCATATCTCATGTTGAGGAGATACTGATACCTAATTATGAAATCTCTTTTTACATAATTAGTAATTTATGTAGGTTCACAGTTCCAACATATAGCAGTCATGATTACAAAAATATTTCTTTTTTCCTCTCTATCCCAAAGACATTAAACCTCATCTCACTAATGTAACATGTGAATCACCACATCCAAGCAATGATGTCTGCTTGCAAAAAAATTACACATACAAGACAAGTCTCAAGTGGTAGATTGTGTCTGAATGAATGAGTTTGCATGTGAGTAGTGTGTGTGGGTTTGGGCTAGAGCTTTGATTCTCAGCTTGAACCTGATCAGGCCTGACCCAACCTCTAAGTGTAAATCTGATTGAGTTCACTCCAGTTTCCCATTTTTTGTTTTCAAAAAATTCAAGCTCAGTGCCGCACAGTGTCTGTATCTCTTGTCGGGGGCATCTCTCACCCCATGGTCTCTCCCCACCTGAAGTAAAGCTGTGAAGCGCATGGTCTCTCACCTGACAGTGAATTTCTGGGGCGCAAGGTGATGGCACATTGTCTGTCAACCCCCCCCCAGGGTTCGATTATTTGCTGTTGATTAATGCAGAAGCTCTGCACTAAGGGGAAAAAACACTACATGTCGTTTGTGTGCCTTTAAAACGATCACATTCATCTTGGGCAGCAAAAGCCCAGGATGCAGGGACAGTGCCCTTGCAAAATAGCTTTGGCAACAAACTTGTGTTGGTGGAACACTTGCATGCGGGTAAGTGAGCCCTGGCATTAAAAAGGCTAAAATCCTGCAAAAGAAAACTCCCCATAAAACATTAAAAGATGTTGTAACATGTAGGTAGCTAGCTCAGAGGTTGTTGTTGTTGTCTCATGCTCAGTGCTTAAATTAAGACTTGTTTCATGTAGCAGCAGGGTTTTTGAGAAAGTTAACAGGCAGATAGCTGAAGGGGAGGACAATTTTGTCTGAAACAGGCAACCATGGAAGGCTGATACCCTCAGTCTGCATCCTGTGAGTCAGACTGCTGTGTGCTAAACTGCACCAAAGAGTCACTCAGCAGCAGTGAGGAATGAAATGTGACGGGTCCGTCTACAGCAGCCTAAATCCAAACTCCATCTGCCTCTGTGGCCTCTTTGCACCCCAACACGCACGCAAGCACGCACGCACAGACGGATGCACGCACACACACACGGGTCCTCTCTCTGCACTCCAATTTCTCAACAGTTCTCTACCATCCAGTTCCTTCCTTTCTTCCTCTCCCTCCTTCACAACCCCCCTCCTCACTTGTCTACCCATTCTTTGGTCTGGTATTCTGTTTTAATTGCTTGTTTCTTTTTCAAACCCCTAAATACAGTGGCAGCGTTTCCACGGACATGGAAAACCTTGAAAAGACATGGAATTCCACGATCAGTTTTTCCAATCATAGAAAGTTTTGCAAAATTCATGAAATCTGAATGAAAAACACGTGTGTCATGAAATTATTACAGTAATATTTAATAAATAACCTTTGATGTATTGTAACACAATGGCAAATTTATTTTCTGTAGATGTCGACATAACGTAGCTTTCAAATTGGGACTGTATTACCATTGCGTGTGTTTTTCCATTTTTCTGTTCTGTCATTCTCTTCCTGTTTGTCAAATACCTAAAATTATATTTGAATGGGGTTTGAAACTGATGTGTTTGGAATTAAAGGCAAGTGGGACAAGAAAAAAAGAGAAGTTATTAATGGTCCTTGAAAAGTCATGGAAAAGTTTTGACATTTTGTCCATGAAAATGTGTGGGTACAATGCAGTGGTTTAGATACGGTAATATATCGGCACTTTAACAATTATTTTTCGTCAAGATATATGACTTTGTAGTGATGTTGCTGTGTTCCATGATCTTATCATGGCTATGGCAATTAGGTGCCACGGTTATTATGTCTGATAGAAATTATTCCAAAACTATAAAGAATCAAGGTGTAATGCTGTAAGACTGAGAATACAGGCTTATCTGTGTTTCAACATCTTAGCAGTGATTTAAAATTCCTCACTGGTCAGAAAAAAAGTGTCTTCACATCAGCTGCTGATGCTCGGAGAAAAAGAGCAGATGATTCTTTATCAGCTTGTGGGGATTAGTGGGCACTAGTTACGCCCATAATCACACACTCGCTCACACTAACACGTTCTCTCAAACCCACATTTGCTCCCAAGCATTCTGTTCACTTGCACATTCTCTTAAACACAGGGGCAAACACATGCTGTCTCACACACTCACACACAAACGTGCGAGGTTTGAGAGGCGGCCAGGCCGTGAGCGCAGCGAGGCCACATGATGGTTGGAGGGAGATTTGAGAAGGCTTATCTGAGGCTAGATAGAGCGTCAGACTGCAGCTGTGCTGAAATGATTTATATCAGCAGAAACACACACACTTTTTGAAGACCGTACCCACAGACGTGTGCATGTGTGTGAAACACAAGTGCATATTATTTCAGTAGAATTGCACATGACACGAATACTTAACTGTAAAATCAATTTGCACATTTGTCTGTGACGGAAACTGAAATGATGTAAGTAGATTATTACCTTTGTTTAGTCACACTATGGACCATAAGCATTTACTGTACTCTCTTTAATCTGCAGATGTTCACTGCTCAGCATTTCAAAACTTGTGTTGACTTTATCATAAAAAAACACTGTAGTATAGTTCGTATCAGGGTTGGAAATCAACTTTTTGTCCACTTGCCACTGGGGCTGGTGGATTTCAAAATCTACCAGCCACTCAATACATTACCTTTGCTTTTTTGGCTGGTGTGTGAAGCAAATCTAGCAGCCTCTTGCATGCTATATCAGCATTTGGCAGGTGACTGGTGCTAATGTCCTACCCTGGCTGGTATAGTTACGAAGGATTTGTTGCCTTTATTTCAACAAGAAACTTTTCGCTGTGTCTGCAATTTTCAAAGCTTCATCTTGATGCCTTCTGCTTATGGTCTGGCACGGTCACTACCTTTTAAGAAGTCCTGACCTGGCTTGCATGCTGTGTCTGGAAATGTCTTGAACATGGCTAAATGAGAATATAATACTAAAAAAAACAGATAAACAAACCACAGATAAATACACTGCCACACAGTTCTAGTAGGTTATAAGTGATGATTTAAAGGGATTATTGGTTTATGAGTCTATGTCTATGCAATACAATATATGTTTTTTGGAAAAAAAAATCAAAACTAGACTTAACATCACATCACATCACATCTTCTTTTAAAACACGTTGTGCCACCATTGCCTGCTAACCGCTCGGTATTTGCATTAGTCTGATTTTACGCCATTTGTTTTCTGTTTTACGAATGTCACACTTTTCACCAGAGAGTCTCAAATCGAATGAGAACATGAAATCTGATAACTGGAGATCTTCTTGAGAAGCATTCTGACGGCAGGTGTGAACTGTAATCCATGTTAACTGGATCTGGACACGGTCTGGATTTGCAGTATTTAGATTTAGGAGACAAGGTCTGAACAGCAGTCAGTCAGTCTGTCAGAGACGATGTCCTCCTGGCAGAAGAGACCACAGATGGATGTCTGTGGTGATGCTGTCAGCGCACTGAGATCTGCCACGTTCACAACACGTTCACACCACATCCACACTTTCTCGGATACCCAGATGTCATTTTGTGAGAGGCCTTTCACCAGCTCGATCACTAACACAGACACTCCCAGCAGTCGGCTGCTTCAACATACAACAAGAACAGACTCCACTCAGTGCCTTTATATCAAATCTTTTTTTTTTACTGCACCATTTGGTGTAATTATCCTCTGTCTTGGCACTGACTGTCCACTTTGGTCAAATTGCCAACTTTTCAATTCAGTTTTGGAGTGAGTTAAAATTATTTGAAATTTTAAATGGTCAGAGTTAGGTCATTTTGATAAGGATTAGAGTACATTGAAAATTTCAGCAGACCTGGAATCAAGGAATCTTTTTAACAGTTCAAATATGAGTAGATTATACATGTTATAATATAAGTTGTCTTTACCTTTTTTTTTTTCTTCAGAAATGTAAAGTAAAATAGCGTCACCTTTTCGGTAGCTTCTGGAACAAGGTTATACTGAAAATGTTCGCAAACCTCAGAGTGAAAACTTTTTTTCTCCAATGAAAATTTAAAAACAACAATTCTGATGTGTAAGAATATAATTTGAGCTGACTGTCCCTGTACAGTTATGCACAATGAAAATACTTATAGTCATGGTGAGAGAGATTGAGAGAGAGACTGGACACAACACACTGGGGTCCCCATTAACAGTGACAAACACAGTGACAGCTGCCTCATATGAATGGGTCTAGTGCATGTTGAATGCACATCAGCAGGTCCGTGTTATATACTTTTGTTTCAGAAATGTCTGTATCGTCAGTGATCAGCTGTGTATTATAGTTTACAAACTAAGATAATCAATATTTGTACCTATACATATTAGGTTACATTCAGGAATGTTAAACTGGGTGTTTTTGCAACTTCGTTATATTGAATTGTGATGCTTATTACAGATTCAGTGATATCTGCTGACTTGCGTTTAACAGACAGCTCTGCTCGCTCCCCAGAGCATCTCCGCACACTAGAAGTTTGCCTTTGGGGCCTTTTGCCAGAAAGCCCTCTCCAAGTTCAGGTAATTCCTGGCATGCAAGTAGAGGCAGTTGTTGCACACTGGATGAAAGTTTTTCAAGAAGTATTTTTTTGCCGTATGTCTGCAGCTCTATAGCTTGCTCTGTCGGTTGGCTAGTCGGTTGGTTGATCGGAGCGCAGAAATTCCCTCAGATCAGAGTCCTTTCGAAGTCATGCGTCTTTAGTGCTTTCGATTGTACACCTATGATTTCAAACATTAAAAAGATGGGAAGCAAAATCGTGCTTTAATGTAATAGAGATTGCCCCCTGAGAGTCAGAGATTTGAATCATCAGTCAAAGACCTCTGTGTTGGCTGAGATTGCTTCACTTCAGAGGTGGTTTTTTTTGGTTGTTTTTTTTACTAGTCAGTGTGCTGTGCAGTTTATCCCTAGGGATGTTTTGGTCCCCAGATTTTCCTGCGGAGTGAGTCCCCACGATACTCTTCGGTAAAAGCGGTTGTGGAAACAATGCAACAGTGCATAGGAAGAGAAGCGTCTTGTAGCAAGGCTCTGAGATAACATTATTTTCTCTCTTCTGTTTGGCAGTGGGGAATTTAAAGCTCACAGCAGATTAATACCATGAAGTCTCAGGAGTTTTTTATATCTACTGCTGGTGCTGTGGACTTGCTAAGAGAAATGTACAGAGGTGCTTAATATTGTAAAGTCAGTGTTTGTGTACTGTGTGCAGTTTCCAGCAGTTGTTTTGCTGAGGGCAAAGATCTCTGCTCATGTGTGTCTTGCTGTGTGGTGTGCTCTCTTGGCAGTTGTAAAGGTGAGTGTTAGATATATATAGCTCTCAGTGCCGGGGCCCTACAGGGCAGCACGGCCTGCAGTTGGCTGGGGTTTGGGTTACGAGGGGCTTAAAGTGTAAGTTAATAGAAAGTGTACAGTGGCACAGAGATGAGCTGATGCGATGCACTTTTCTATTTTCACTTCCCAAAAGCCCCCTCCGACCTCTCAGATGAAGCAAAAGGGTTTTCGCTCTGATGCTGTTAGCAGATGCATGTGCATTATTGCGGAGAGGGGAATTGGACATTCTCCATATACTGCGCTATAAATATCCCTGTGACGTTTATTGTACTCGCTAGGATTCAGGTGCTAAAGCGCTTGGATCTCACTCGATCCTTTTGTCTTTATTCATTGTTGTTGTCAAAGAGTCTTGTCACTTCTGAAGTGGATTGTTAAGATTGTGTGAATCAGTGTGGGAACGCAGAGCAAGAGGTGGCTTTAAAGATGGAGAGGAGTTAAACATTTTACCATGGATTAAAGACATTTTGCCAAGGCTGAAGGAGGACAAAAGCTAAAGTGAGACCACAACTTTTTAAGGACAGAATACTAGAACAATCATCCCGTTATAACAAGATAAAATTTGACTAATTTGCAATAAAACAACCTTGTTCAGTTCACCCTGGGGTTCTGCTTGCACAGCCTGTCTTGTTTTACTGTCTGGTGGCTTGTGGTTGCTAATGTTAGCTAATATAAGGAAACTATAGTTTCATATTTCTATGCACCTGACATTATAAATGGATATTTCTGTGTAATTCATTAATCAGGTAAATAACTGAATAACTGCTTTATTTGTGCTTCGTCACAGTGGTTTTATCACAAAACAAGAAATAGACACATCAGAAGTTGTGTAATGTAGTTGCCACTTTTTCTCATAGTGGCTTTGTTAATGTGATTTAAAGGGACAGTTCATCCTGAAATCCTAATTATATATTTTTCCTCTTACCTGATATCTATCAATCTAGATAGTTTTGGTGTGAGTTGCTGAGTGCTGAAGACGTCAGCCGTAGAGATGTACTGTGATGTGTTTGGCAGGTGTGTTGTACATCCAGTTGATAATACATGTTACTGAACTCCATCTATCCAGCAATGAAAAGAGGAGAAAAAAGAAGAGCGAGAAAATGAAAGCTAAGATGACTTCTATTATAATCTAAACTACCCCCTTGGTCTAATTAAGTTAAGATATTTTTTTTAAATTGCTTTGAATTTTAAATATTGTTTCAATCAAATAAGTTTTAGAAGAGTTTCTGCTTTGCCATCTCTTGCACTGCATCAGACATTGCATGTTTTGCCAGTGACTGCAGCTCCTCTACACTTTCCAAATGTTGTGGATCAAAACCTGACAGTGAAACGAGTCATTTTGGGGTTAGGGGTGGAACAATGTATCCACTGATTTACAGACATCTCTTTCACAATTAAAGTCCACGGGTAAAGAAGTCTGTTTGGGTCCCATAGCATCATGTGATGGACCTGGAAGTTGTAGTTACACGGTTTGGCCACTACGAAAATTAAGTTTCAAAGCATGGCGCTC
Organism: Plectropomus leopardus; assembly: GCF_026936395.1. Classification (NCBI taxonomy): domain Eukaryota; kingdom Metazoa; phylum Chordata; class Actinopteri; order Perciformes; family Serranidae; genus Plectropomus; species Plectropomus leopardus. The sequence goes on along the minus strand of NC_142185.1, from coordinate 31,197,556 downwards.
TTTCTAGGAGCTTGATCCTCACAGACGTCAGTGCTCTGAACTGATGCTCTCAAAGACTGACTGATAATGTAACATGGCTAACATTACCACTAATCCCCCCCCGAAAATGAGATTAAGGCTTCTCCTAGCATTTCACTCGGTATGCACATATTCACTATATGTTCTTCTCCAAGAATATCCACCAGCAGGTTGTTACCAAATTGAAAGTGACTTCTGGCTGCGGTGAGGGACATTCTATATGAGGTGCAGTGATCATGTGAACGTGACTGTATGTGTCTCTGTACTCTCTACTGCTGTACAGCTGACTGCTGAATTTGGAGGAAAGATAGACAGAGAGGGCACCGAGAACTCACTGATGTCCTTGAAATGAAAAAAGTACATTAAAATGAATGCAGAATTAACCAGTGCCCTCTAAAAGGACAGATGAGACTGAAGATGGTGTAAAAGAAACTCACATCAATGGGACCAGCCACTGAGCGGTCGTCAGCTGTTGTATTTTGCTGCAGGTTTGTTTCCTTATTGTGATCAAACCTAACTCAAGAGGTTTCAGTCAGTGGAGATGAGGTTCTCTTTCCTTTTGAAGCTTCAGTTTGTGATTCATATCAATGAAATCTTCTCACATTCCCCCTTCAGAAATACAAAGTATCAATGATCGGACCAGACTGGACCTTAAAGTCCCATTGAAATGGAAGTTAGAGCGTCTTTATCTTCTGTGCGGTGACATATTTCTTGGTTAAAGGGAATATTGTCTTTTCTCTTTACTACCAAAACAAAAAACAAAAAAACAGGGATTTTGATGTAAAATCACTAACAGTGATTTTTTGACATATATTTGGAATATAATTTCATGGTGACGTTTTGGATGTTTCATTCTCTCTGAAGTTGGTGTGTAAATATCACAGCCGAGTGTCACCATGTGGACTAAAATCCACCCGACAAACCTGTTGAATAGAGCCCCGCTAAAATGGAGGGCCCCTCTTCAGCCGAGTCTCCCTGCAGATGGTCTGAATTACCTCACTGTATGGCTTAGGGTTCCCTTGAGATTCAGAGCAAGCATGAGTTGTGTGCAGGTTTTGTGTGGTCCTAACCTTTTACCGTCATTTCTCTCTTTCTCTCCTCTCAGATAACAGTCTGCTCTCTCTTGTTAGAGGAGAGTGGGGATTTGTTCATCATCATTTTTATGCTCTTTTTCTCCATCTTTCTCGCTGTGCGGCTTCCAGATTTCCTCATGTTGTTCCTTTTCATTCTTTCATCTTTGAACCTCCTTTACCCTTGTTCCATTTTATCCAGACAAAACAGACATGTTTGCAATATTCATCCTGACAGATTGCATTTTTCAAAAAGGATGAGAATAAGAAATTTGATAGCAGAACTTCCTTTGGCTCTTTCTCCGTCCTGTGAGGAAAAAGAAGGAAACTCCCTGATTTATAAAAAGCCCTTTGATGACAGAGATGTACTCATAATAAGGAATGTGAGCATCTGAGGCTGGCTGCAGCACGTGTCCACCACCTGTTCCCTGTAACAGACCCAACCTGAAGTCACACACTCTTCTAAAAGGCCCCTCTGTGTCAGAGCAGGCAGACCCAGTGAAACACAATCACACCCGCACTGTCAAACACATCATATCTGTATTCTCTCAACCGATGATGCATAACATTTCTAATTGGTGCTGACTGTGTGCACCAAAGGAGAAATGTGCAACATGATACAAAGATGTTCTTTTTTGCTGCTGGCTGTCAAACAGTGTCATTGTAACATCTCCTTCCTCAGATAATGATACAGCTGAGTTTTCTGCAGCTGCTCAGCCATAGTGACTCTTTTACATGATGTCAGAAAAAGTCAAATTATTGGGTAAGTCAGATTAAAACTCGACTTGAAAATACATGTAAACATGATAGTCCGACTGAAATTGAATTTCTCAAAATCACAAAAACACACCCAGATAATATGATTGGAAGTCGAGCTACTCCGTCATGTAAACACCTCAGTTAGACTTAAACTGGACTCTGCGTTTGCCTCGATGCTGTGCTGGCTTCCCTCTTTACTCACTTACCTCATAACTTCATTCATTCCTCACAGTAAAAGAATGACTCAAGACAGTAAAAACAAGTTAAAAACAACAAATAAAACAAGAAACAGTAAAAAAAACCCAAAACACAAGTCTAGAAAACACGAAAGGATTAAAACCTAAAAATAAACATAAGAAAACAGAGGGTCAATAGTAGAAAAAGTCAACAGTAAAAAAAGACTTTGAGGATGAAGTTCATCATAAGTGCATCATTCCTGTGCAAAAATATGACTGCAGACATTATGATGGGATTTGTGAACCTGCTGTTGCCCACACTGATGTTATAATGGACATCTATCTTCCAAATTCATACCAAAAACACAATTTTTTGCATGATTTTATTTCTAAAGACAATTCAAACAGTAATTTTATCTTTCTTTGTTGAAACATTAACGCAGGAAATTCTTTTCAATAAAGATAAAACTATATTAAAACAACATAAAGATCCCAAAACACAAATACATCTTTTTGTACCTGCTTACCTCTTAATGTAAAAGAGAGGTTGATAATAAATGGTGGCATTCGTACATTACAGGCAAATAAACAAACAATGAAAGGGCCAATCAGAGCTATACAACAAAGAATATTTAGCCTTATAATGTGGGCTTTTCTACAGTGTCAGCTAAATTCTCTAAAAGTCAGTTAGAGGTCATGTACCTGGTCTTTTTTTTTTTGCCTGATTTGATGTTGTGGGTTAAAGGGAAATTGTGTTAACAAGCCCCGAGCTGTCTGAGCCATGCGGCCCTCTATCCCTCAGCTCTTGTCAACGGACTTTACAGACCCACAAAAACTAATCTGTGTGGGAGTGAAGCGGGGCAGATGTAGTGGTTGTGGGTTTAATGGATGGAAGCTGTTCTTATATTCATTCAGTGAAAATGTGTCACCTTTTCACCATGAGATACTATCAAACATCAGTCTTTGAATAGTTGGTGTTTGGTACAGTGGCTAAAATCATTTTTCACAATATTTCTTACCTGCAGTTCAACAAACACACAATGGTCCCATTACTTCTGTTGGATATGGTTATAATTAACATTAATTTGCAACCGTATGACTACAACTTCAATGTCTTTATCCATTCCTGCAGCTTGCTTTGAGAGCGCAGTGAGCCAACAGGCTAAGGACAAAAGTTTTGGGTGTTTGTGTATGTCATCATGACAAAATGTGGTCCTTAAGGTCCCTCTTTTTAGCTGGAACTACCACAGACGCAGTTTTTTGAGATTATCTTGTAGGCTTTTGGCTTTACTATATAGGACAGCTTAAGTGTGAAATGGGGAGAGAGAGGGGATGACGAGCAGCAAAGGGCCAAGGTTGGAATTGAACCTGTGGCCGCTACATGGGGTGCCTGCTCTACCAACCGAGCTACAGCACGTCCCAGTTTTGAGTATTTTTCCAGCTGTTTATATGTCTGTCTGTTTGTGTCTGGACTAATATTGTCAGCAGGATGACATTACATTTGTAGAAGATGAAGTCAAGAAACTTAACAAATGTGTAGTTGTGATCACAATAAAGGGCGAGGTCAAAGATGGGTGTGGTCTGAGTAAGGGCGCCAGAAGTAGGTGAGGTGGAAGTAGCAGAGGGGCTATTGACCCCCTGGCCCACATTCTCTTTTAGCTGCAGATTTTATTATGGCTTGAGTCACCGTATTACAAGATAATGTCTAGTTTGGGACATATTTGCCAAAAAAACAAGAAAAGTAGAATTATGCCGGGCTTTGAAAGCAATTTTTTTTGGTGGCCAGACAGTAAAATTATAACTTCTGGGTCCATCATGTAATGTCATTGGACCCAAAAAAGCTTTTTCCTATAGACTTGCATTTTGAAAGACACCTCTGTAATTCAGTGAAAACATTTTTATTAAGACTTCTGCAAAATGACTATTTCTACTATCGGGTTTTATCCATTTGGTCTGATAAGATTTTGAAAGTCTAGATGAGTCACACAATTAAACAATTTTATCCCCATTCAGGTTGACGTAGGGCTGAAGCGGAAGTTAGGTGCTTGGCACACAAAAGTTTTTAGTGCACTTGCTCAGTGGGCTCAATGATGCAGAAGATGCAGGTTATTTTATACCCAGGAAGGTGAACTTTTGTCAGCCTTTATATAATAGGCTTTGCATTTACCCCCAAACTAATGTTATCTGTTTTGTTCTAGTGTGTTTAATTAAAAAATGACCTCCACTGTGATCAGCTACCATAAATAAAGCTTGAATGTTAAAGTATTCATAATAATAATAAGGTACTATAATATTTTTTTAAAACTGACAGTGTGAGAGGAGCCCATCTACCCCGGTGAGGAGTTTTGATAATATATTTTAACGATAACAATACTTCATCCACCTCTGCTGTATGCTTTGTCAGACAAAATGATTAACGATTAATGTTTTCGCTCACTTAAACACAAAGCAGGTACAATTTCATGAGAACTTGGGGCCAGATATACGGAACGGCCCCTTCACAGGTTTCCAGGCAAACTGGCCAAAATGTAACTGAGCCTTGTCTTCACGACTGTGTAGTGTGATTCACTCTCCTGGTTTGAGCTCTCTCACAGTGGCTGAATATAAACCTGCAAACTGAGAAGCTCCTTTTGTGAGTCACACTCACATCACATTAAAATAAAGCAAACGCCTTATAAATAGAAGAGAGATGTGAGTATTTATGCACCGACGTGTTCTTGGCTGTGCATAATGGGGCCGGTTTCATGTTTCAGGTGTTTATGTGAAGACAAGGCTTCACTTCGAAATATACCGCATGAACTAAACTTAGATGGCATTTGAGCATGTAGCATGTGTCATCATTTGTTTTATCTTTGGCTGGATTAATGAGAAGCAGTGGGACAGGCAGGACTGAGTATCAACATGTGTGCGCTTACCTGTGTATTTGTGTGTGTGGCTGTTTTATGTATGTGCTTGCATGTTTTTTTCTCAACAGAAATGAGTGATTGCTTGTGAAAAATAGCCTCTGTGCGAGCATGTACGTGTGTGTATGTGCATGTCCGCAGTAAACTATGGGGGTCACCAGGGGGTCGAGTGCTTGTCTCCTCTAGAATGTATTTGCATCTGAAACTCCAAGGTCAGGACTAATGTTTTTCTCTCTGGCCGTGTCCCTGAGGGGGGCAGAGAGATTAGCTTGTCGTATTTCACCTGTCAAACACTTAAAAAGGAACCAGCGAGTGCCGGTCAGAGATGCCTGTGGGTCTCCCGAGGTCGCAGCTGCCCATCCACAACCACTGTCACAGAAACACGAAAGGAAGGGCACGGTGTGACAGGCTAGGTAGAACTAGACCATGACACCACCTTTTAAAACATGATATTTGCCAATATGATACAGACTGACCTTTAGAGAAAGCCTGCAATGACATTTAATAGATTTATTTGACCAACCAGCAAGTGTCCTGAGTGCAGCATCAAAGACATGGACATCCCTGCTCGTTAACACCTGCAAACCCAGCCTCAGCTCAGTTTTTGGATTCCAGGTCAAATACCTGCAATCCAACCTCTGGTATATGCATATGGTTCAACTTGTGCACAGCAACAGTTGATTTCTATAGTAAAAGGCCCTTTAACACGAGACCATTCCATTAATCCTCAAATTGTGCAAAATGAATATATAATATGCCTAATGAAAACATGTCACTTTTGAAAGCTAAGTGGTATTTCAGTGCATCATCCAAAAGTTTTGAATCCAAAATTCCTCTGTGAAATCATGTACTATCACCTCCCAGAAATCCCTTATACGTGGCCGCTCCCACGTATAAGAGGCTTGCCTTTCCATTATCGCTCCAAAACATGCCTACGTTGCCCTTGATTGGAAATAATGACAGCTATTGCGGTGGCTGCAATACAAATAAACCTGCCAATGTTTGAAAACTCATCGCCATGCTTCTTGGAATGTTATCTTGAGAGAAGTCGCATAACATCACTCAGCGGAAACGTAGTCATCTCGCAATCGTGTTTTATCGACTTTTCAAAATATATTGCTTAAGTTGTGCGCAAATCTGCAATGGAAACCTGCTTATTGAGGGCCCTATCTTACACCCACTGCAAATCACAGCACAGTGCAGCTGTCATTGCTAGTTTCAGACTGACACTGATGTCATTTTCTCTGTTAGTAGTTGTGTTAGTAGCAAATATTCTTACACCCATGTATCCATGGGCATGTAGGTCTTAAAATGAGGTGTGGTCAGGCTCATGTTGATGTATCACTTTTTTTTATGCTTTTTAAAAAAAAAAGTCTGTGATGTACAGCACTTTGGTCAACTCTGATGGTTTTAAATGTGCTTTATAAATAAATTTTGATTGGACTGGATTGGAAAGAAAGCTGTAATGTAATATTTGTCCAGCTCTTGAATTAAACAGTTAGGGTGTGAGTGGAGCAGAGACAAGTTGACGCAGAGAAATCAGCAGCTCCTTAGCATCACATAGGATGTCATCAGCTTCTGGCTCCGCCACTGGTTTTAGCACTGCTTTCAACATTTGTGAAATATCAGAGGGTGACAGAGCTGATTCCAGTCCAGCAGACTGTCTGTACGTCAGATTCTCTCCGCACACTTCAGTCATGTGTTCTCCATTTTTCTTTTGCTGGGAATTCTTTGCAGAGTCGTATCCACAAAAAGTCAACTTCAATGAAGCCACAGACAAAAGAAAAGGGGCAATATTGAGAGGACAAACAACCTCCTCGATTGTTCTTCCTAGAGGAGAATGTGGTTTACACAGGTTCCAAGTTATAGAAAATAAGTACAGACTTCCTTCCTCCTATTTGCTCAAGTTTCAAGGGGTTAATTGCAAGTATATTAAAAACTGAAGCCTAAAAACCAGCGTATCTAAAAGGTCAAAGCCATTTTGTAAAACGTGTCTGTTAAAGCAAACTCTAACACTTAAGTTTGGTGGCTGTAGCTCAGGTGAGAGTGGGTTGTCCATTGAGATATGATGAGTGGTTCAGTCCCTGGCTTCTCTTGTCAATGTCCAAGTGTCTCTTAGCACAAAATCTAAACCCCAAATTGCTCATGATGCACATTTTGGACTAAAACACGTGAGAACGGGAAGTTGAAGTTATGCGATGAAGTGCAAATGACTTTGCTCACTCCTCACCCTGATGCTTGATGAAGATGGTCCAGATGCATCCTCCTGCTGAGTTAAAAAACCATAGAGCCAGTAAGTGACAAATGAAAGGAGAGGAAGATGGAGGCAAGCAGAGCAGTGGGAAGACAGAGAGACAGAAAAGAGAGCGGAAACAGCATTTAAAAGGAACCAGGTAATAATTTTAGATGTCTACCTGGGGAATTCAACGTAACGACTTCCACAGATACTGCATTCCAAACAGTTTCACCCCCATCTTGTTGTAACCCCCCAACCCACCCACCCCAACCCCTCCTCCAGTCCCCTCATGCCCCTCCATGACGGGCGATGATGTCAGATCCAGTATTTCACAGCCAGAAGCGGGCGATGACATGGACAATTTGGCCTGTGAGTTCTCTCCAGCCTTGGACATGGTGTTACGATTACACGCTCCACTGCAGGTCCGACATGCCAGGGATGAAGGGGTGATGGTGTGTGTGCGTGTGTGTGTGTGTTAGGGAGCTGGGACCTTTTAAATAACTTTCATGGAGTACAGCTCTATCCTGCTCTCTCCTCGTAAAACAGAATAACACTGATAGATATCCAGAGGTACCGTGAGGCCGAGGAAGATTACAGGAAACATGCTCATTTTTCCTTCTCAGCGGTGAAGTCCAGCTCTCCGCCTCCGCTTCCGGTCCAAACGGCCTCCCACACATGAGCTCAGAGCAGAGGAAGGAGTTCTGGAGTGTGTACAGTATATCACAGAACCAGCCTCTCCGAGCAGAGAGGGAAATATAGGCAAAATATTTCTTCTTCTTTTTTTGACTTTTACAGCCAGTTTGGGTTTCATGGCCTCAGCAGGTGAAAACCTGAGCAGGTTTACAATCACTTAGGAGACCTGAGAGTAGGAGAGCAGGGCAGTTGAAACCCCAGGGTTGGCCTTCAGGAGCATGGAGGAGTTGAGCCTCCGCTCAGCCTCCGCGCCAAGGAAACCCCAGGAAGCCCAGCAGAGATAGCTGCTGATAGATCGTGATACCTGATCTGGAATATCAGAGTGTGATGAGGGAAGCTGTCCTCCTAGATGTAAAACAACCTGGAGCAGGCGGGATACTCACCCAGGCCTCAGGTAGTTCCTGGGGACATGGTAACTACATGTATGAAATTTTATCAGAAGTAGATAATGTATCTGAGACACGGAGGGGATTCCCCACAGAGGCAACACAGTTCACACAGCATATGTTTCATAAGTCTCTACAAAAGCATGACACGTGTGTGTAAAATAATCAGGGCTCGATATAACTTATAATTGTGGCAGTCAAATCAGATTTGGCTATTTAATACAAATATTTGGCAATTTTTATTTGTTTTTTTTAACCCTATAAATTCTAAAGTTTGAACAGGGCTCAGTGGTTCAGGGTGACAGTAGACAGGTTTATATTAACCCTCAAACTGCACAAATTGAAATTGCAAATATAAAAACCCCTATAGAAAATGCCATATTTCACAGAACTGCAAGGGAAACACTTTTTGTTCACTTTTATAGGCCACATTATGTACAAAAAGAGCCATATGACATTTCAAAGTGATTAATACCAACCATAGAGTAGAATACTTACAAAATACATTTAAAAGGCCGAAGTCTGACACTCTCACATCTAAAGAAAATGCGTTGTAGCAGTTACAGCACACCTTGATACAGTTGGTTGTTGATGTGTGTATGGATACATATACATATTTGTAATGCATTATAAGCCCTGTGAGTCAACCTCTAGTTTATAACTAGTCAAGAGCATCCATAAAACACTTGACATATATGTTATAAGTCACATGTATTATGTTTTATGACTGTTGATATAGTGCATCAGTAAGCATTATGTGTTTATGAGTGTTGTCATAAAGCATCATGAATGCATTATAATTCACTACGAATGCCTTCTTAATACATTAGAGATGTGGCTTTTATAGCCAGTATTACTAACTTTTTTGTAGCATATTTATAGCACAATATTTTTTAAAAAGCACCTGATCCTGTCAGTAATTTTAATTTTAAACTTCTTGTGTACAACCATTTTTAAAGTTGATGTTTCATTATGAGGCTACATTTCTAGCAGAACCAAAGACAGTGAGTCTGACTCTGTGTTAGAACAACAATAACAACTCTTTAATGGGGAAAGGTGTTTGTTTTGGGCTCACTAGTGCTGCCGAGTGACTTTAAAGACAACCTTGGCTGTCAGCAGACAGTAAATAAGGAGGAAGCTGCATGTGTTGAGCAGGCTGTCGTCATGTCAGGAAGTCAGTTCACTGGTAACTTGTATCAGATTTTAACCACTCTAAGTTTACTTACAGTTTACTTTCCTAAAGAAGAGCTCATTCCAACAATTACCTGGTTCAGTTAATAAAGTCGTTGTCAATCATCTGTCATTCAACAGTCCATCAGTCAAACATTTTAATGTCATGTGGACAGAGGGGCTGTTAAAAGCAGGGCAGTTCACACCATGGAAAAAGCTGTAAAGTGGATGCTTCACTAATGGCCTATTCAGCACCTAATTTTCAGCTATCGCTGATTTAAAATAAATAAATTTCCACCACAGAAGAACTTCGAAACTTCATTTTTGGTGGTAAACATCAAACGATGCACCACTATCTCATCAGTCACTTTTTGCATTTCATTCCATCCTAAATTCTCATCCTGAAGCCCCTTTAAGACATGCACTTCACATGACTTTGATTGCAATCTAATATGTTGGTCTCATGTCTAAATACTAGGTCAGATCTAGCAGCATTTCTGTCTAAATTCTGTTGACTTGTTTGACAGCCAGCTGGCTAGCCATGTTAACATATGGAAATTTGGGATGCGTTCGGATATACTCTATCTGAATGCTGGACTGCACTCTGGCACAAACTGGACCGTTTGTAAATTTGTTGTTGGAGTGTACAGTTTGATTATCCAGAGAACCACACTCTTGTGGCACAGTGTACTCTGGGCACTTTGTCTGGGTATACGGAGCAGCAGAGCGCCGAATGAAATTAATGTTTGATTAAGTTCACCGTTTGTTAATCAATGTAGATATAGAACGCTCTGTTTCATTGATAAATAGCTGTTTTATTTCAGTGTAGAGCATCAGATTAGATTTATGAGTGCGCCCATAGGGCCCACTGCCCACTCTACAGTCACCACTGGTGAGATAACCTTGGCCGCTCTGTACTGCGCACCATGCCAGTCATGAATTTGCATTTTCTAGATAGCGAAGGAATGACCCGCCCTACTGTCCCTCTTATCAGCTACTACCTGTTACCTTCATTGGTTGGATTGGTTAGGTTTTGCCAAGAGGAGAGGGATTCATTAGGGTAAGAATGGCAGGGTAAGCCAATCAGAGGCAGCGGTGTTAACTATGTTAGCACTGTTAGCAGTGTTAACTATGTTAGCACTGCTAGCCATTCTTACACTGCAAACAGGGCTAACCTTGAAAGTTAACAACGTTAAAGGTAGTTTACAGCTCAAAATTAAGCTGCTTACTCACTGGAGTGACATGGAGCTAGACAGAAGGTTAGGCACAATGTTTCTACAGCAATGCTGTTTGGACTGGTCACTAGCGATGCACAGTGCAATAAACTGAAGAGCAGCAAAATGAACCTATAGACCAACGTGCTAACCGGTCCAAATATTCTCCACAATAAACAGAGTAACAGTAAATCATTGACATTGCTAGCCCTGACCTTACCTGCGTGTTGTGCCCAGGAATGTCTCTAATATATGTTTAAACGCACAGTTGGGATTGAGAGAGTTTACTTTTGTTTTAGTCTATTCATTTTTTAAGGAAATTCTGCACAGTATATCTTTAAGGTATCAACTGAAATTATTATTTTTTTGCCTTGCTGATAAGGACACTTTTTATCTAATTAGCAGAATACAGTAGCTGTATCAACAACTAATTTTCTTTACAAAACATTTCATATTAACATACATTGAATTTTGACATCATTATTAATTTGACTTATAGAACATTAACAGCATTAAATTGCTATCCAGAAAATGCAAACAGTGTGATTTTGTTATGAATTGTGTCTTATTAACTTTCCCTTGTGGACTTGTATATCTCAAACTTCTCCACTTGTTTTATTGAACACTCATATCAACTTAGGTGCTATTTATTTAAATTTGTTAGTGAAAGCTCCCCAGTGAGTCAGTTCATCCTCACGCTTCTTTGCTGTTGTTAAAGCTCAGATTAGGCTTCTAAATAACTCGACACCTTCGCAGCCTGCCTGTCATATATGCTGCTGATTGTCCCTCTTATTAGTCTCTCCACGGGAGGCTGAGGCCTTGTGTGAATTCTCGACACTATTGTGGAAGTGTCACATCCACGTCGGATACACCGAACCCATAACGGTGAATTATCCGGCTCGCAGGAATTGGCCGCCATACTTCATTCAGAGGAATTCAGCAATGACAGCCCTCTCCCCATGGAGGAATAAACATGGAGTCCTCACTCACCACGTCTCTCTCCGCTCACACTTCTTCACCCGCAGCTCTAACACATCCGCTCTCCTCGACATACAGATATCAGTGCTGCTCAAGGTGTGTGCTGACAGCAGTAGGTGTGTTTAGGGTAAATACAGCGCAGGCAGTTAAATTGGGGTTTTGTATTGTCTCTGCTTTCGCTCCACACTGGATGTTTTGATTTGGGTTGACTTGAAATTTCTCACAGATTTAGACTTCCCTCTTGTTTTCCTTTTGGAGCTGGGAAAGATTTTAGGTCCTCATAAATCGATCTTAAAAAACAAATTAATACAAATCCCCGAACAGACCCAAATCACCTCTGTTGGCTCATGTCAGCTGTTTAATACATTTTCAAGACACCTTCATATAACAGTATTTATTCACCTCAACACAGGCGAGAAACACCTGCAGTGGAAGCAGTGAGCTGTGTCCCGTCTGCTGTCTGAGGACTTGTTGAGTAATCCAAAGAGAAGGGACTTTTGTGCTCTAAAGTGAGCCTCCTATACAGCACTTTATTCCACACTGTGTACTGTTCTTGTTTCAGTGTAATGCTGTGGGTTATACTGTAGATGTGTAAGGTTAAAGCAACAGTTTTTTGCATTTGATGAAAACTGTCACTTCATCCACACAGTTCATGACAGTCTATGAAAAGAGGCGTGCTTCTCTTTTTTGTAGTGCCTCAAAGGGCATTTGCTGTTATCAACTGTGGCTAAAGGAAAACAACCAATTAGAGCTTAGGAGTATCTGCAGCTGTGTTTCCATTAACCCTCAAATTGCACAAATTGAAATTGTGAAAGAAAACATGCCTTATGGAAACACATCAATTTCAAGAAAAGTCCCATTTATCACAAAAAAAGTTTTTACAATTGCACAAGGTGGTATTTAAGGTTATTCAAAAAAGCCATATTTTATAAAACTGGAGAAAATACAGGCTATGTCCACTAAGCTTACTTTTAGCTCCACAGCTCACTTTTTTACAAATATGATTTTGTCAAGTATTCACAGTGTAGTACTACCAATGCAGTACAAATTATGAACATTTGGTGGAATTCTTTACTTTGGTTTCACTGTTCTTCGAGTCTCTGTTCTGTATTGTTGCTTTAATTCTCAAATAGACCTCTGCTTTGACAGATTTGTAAGAAAACTATTATTCTGTATTTCCTGTTGGTATGAGATTGACATGTGAAAGATCCCAGGGCTTTCCTGACATCCATTGACGTTCCAAAGCAAAACCAGCTCAACACATGCATGCCGCCTATGACCTGACTGAATTTGTTTTTGTTAAGGAACACAGTGGGGTGTAAGTACTTTTAGTAGTCTGGATTTTGAGGACATCTGCATTTTATAAACAATACAACAAAGCTGTTGTTGTGGTAAGATCTGTGTGGTCGTGGGACGCCCCGCTGCTGAGTAAGAGGACTTTTTTTTTTAAATAAAAATCCTTGTCTAACTATTGATTCATAATTTTGCTGAAAAATGTCTTAGACTTGTTGTGTCTGGATCAGAATAAGAAAATTCCCACTGAGTTTTACATGTTTTGGATTATTTGTGTATCTTGTAGAAGTTAAGCCTTTAAGTGTATAAAAGAGATAAATTCTGCGACTGCACTCTTGTTTTACAGTCCGCAGCTGTTTGTACCATGATGAGTAGAGCTGCAGCGTGTATTTGTGCCTAACCTCACAGTACAGGAATCATAATCGAGTGCTGCACTGCACGCAGAATACACGGCATGCAGATTGATGCACTTAATGCTGAACCAAAGTCTACAAGCACAAGTTTAGCATGGAAGCTTTCAGCTGTACGCTGTTAGCAACAGGTGCTGAGGTTAGCACGATAAGTTGACTGATGTGTAAGTCAGTCAGATTATTGATGAGCTGAGATGAAACACTACAACTAGAAGACCCGCCTACTGGTTTCCAGTCAGCAACAACAGAAACGGAGAGAGTTGTGTTTAAGTCAAGGACAGTTTGTTGGCCTTGCTCCACCATTGAAAGGAAACTGAAGGCAAACTAATTCAAACACTCATAATGCACAATTTATAATGTGTTATTATATATGTTTTTTAAAAAAAGTGTATTTTTAGTGTTTGTACACTGTAATACAGAGGTGTTATAATGACAATAGTTGACACTTGCTCTACTGTCTACTCAAAATACATGAAAAGACGCATGTCCTTTCGCTTTTTTTTTTCCCACTGTACTGAACCTCACACCAAACTGTTAGCCCTAAGCTGGGTATGACACCGAGACATGACTTCTGTGTACCACTGCACCGCTGTTCTTGAGAATCTTGGTCTTTTATATTGTAGTTTAATTAAAGCTGTCAGCTTTTATCATAAGGAATACATTAAAACAATAAAGTGGCCTGACAGTGAGTGCAAATACTTGATCAGTTAGTACTTGGAGAGAGTTTGTGAATGACGACAGGTGAGAGATGAGCAGCTAATTGTTCTGCAGCTCATTTATTTTTCACCAGTTTCTCAAACATCTTTGAACACAGTTACACAGCTGTTCAGAAATAAAGGGGACTTTGGCACACACACACACACACACACACACACACACACACACACACACACACACACACACACACACACACAAACACCAGTGGGTGAAATTTCAGATCCCTGGGCCTGATCCCCTTCAACGCTCTCCGTTTGGTGCACGATAGAGGTTGGGGTCAGCAGCGTTTAATGTCGAAATATTTCCAGTTTTCTTTTAATGATCAAAAATAATGAAAACCTCTTTCAGATAGAAATCCAAAACACATGATCCCAGATCTAAGCTGTTAACCGAACCATAAATCTCCTTCCAGTTTGGAGGGTCACGTTTGTGTGATTCTGCAGTCGAACTGAGACACTTGATGACTTGGCATGTTGACAGACAGTGAGACCAACACACAGCCTGGCTCAATCAGCGCCATGTGGGTTTGATGCATGTATATATTCTATATTTTTTTGTGCGTGTCACTTTTTTATACTTCTACTACTACAGTGTGTGTGTGTGTGTCCTACATACAGTATATATTCATTGACATTCATCTGTATATATACAGTATATATGTGCGCACCAATTCAATCAATTTATTATTCTATTCTTAAACCGGGTCCATATTTAAACAGCATTAAGAGTCTACAGTCATGGCACTATAAGGCTGTGGTTCGGCACAGCCATACTTTGAGGTATATGCTTACTGGTGTTAATTTTGACAGCTGTTTTTTATTCAGTCTCACTCTTTGTCCTGTGTCGAATGTCCTAGTTAGTTTTTATCAAAAGGGTAAGTAGGGCTTGGCGATATGGACTATATATCCTATCATATTTTAAGGCTGAATGGGGACACAATATATAACTCAATATTTTCTAGTAAAAGAAACTCCTGATCAATCAATATCATTATCAGGCCTGAAATACCAACTCCCGGTCTAAACCCTGCCCACCTCCATTTAAGCCCAATCCTTTCCAAATGCAGAAATGGGCACAGATAATCTGTTGGCTGAACAGATACAATTACTGGTGTACTCGCTCACATCTAGTACTTTATTTCACTTTTTTTAACTGTACTTTGTTTAACTTTATAATAGCAGTACTTTCTTTAACTTTATTATAACAGTACTTTATTTAATATTGTAGTAATAGTACTCTATATAACTGTATTTTATTTAACTTTGTAATAACAGTACTTTCTTTTACATTATTGTAAAAGTGCTTCATTCAACTTTATCATAACAGTACTTTATGTAACTGTAATAACAGTACTTTTTTAAACTTTAGACATCAATACTTTACTGCAATATATAACCTAAAAAACAGCAATTTTATTTTTAGGCCATATCGTCAAGTCCTATTTCCAATTTTTCACTCTAATTTTCCGATTAGAGTCATAAAGATATTTGTTTAGATATTTCAGTCTGGGGAAACTGCTTGACCGACAGACAGCCAATATACCATTAATAGAGCCATAAGTATTGCTAATCAAAGAAAAAAAATGTTTTTAATCTAAAACATTAAAACCAAAAGATATTGTATCATAATATTATGTACATAGATGCCTCAATTAAACTGTCTCTCCTTGCTCATTACCACCTCTGAGATGCCTTTAAGCTAAACCCCTTATCAGACCATGCTGGTAGCTTTCAGGTGTGGATGTGAAATGATCGTATATTGATAAAACAGCTCAAGTCAATCACACATTTGACAACATGGGTACTTAAATTTGTGTCAGTACAGTACACTTCCTTGGACTAACAGCCAATGGGACAGGGAGTACATTTGTACAGAGAGACAGAAACAAATGAACACAGAGCGATGGAGTTGTAAGGTTGTCCATCTCCTGAACTTGAACTGCAGGAGTCCATGTGCTGCTGATATGATATATGAAGCTGCTTCTGTCTGCCTATGCCAGCTCTATAGGAGGCAGTTTCATCTCTCTCTGCAGGGAACATCAGATTTATGGAGCTGAAACTGTACGCCTGTATATATGCTTTTTCAACTCCCACCAACGTGCACCCATTGAGGAAGGTTAATAATCAAAACGCAGAGAGAGCTCGAGCAACATGGAGGATAAAATCTGCTTAATATAACTCAAATAAACACACCAGGATACAGTAGAGGAACTGAAAATATGTTTTCTCCTCCTCTTCCACTTCTTACTGGTTATGAGAATCAGATGTTAATGTGTAAATCAACCAACAAATTCCTGAAAGAACTCGTTGAGACTTAAGTCAGCGTAAAAAAGCGTAACAGTTAACAAAAATGTATCTGATGAGGTAAATTAGGGGTTTTCCCATACAGACACACACATTCTCGTACTTACACAAACTCTCTCACACACGCACACACTCCTCTGTTTATGGACAGCAAGTCTTCCTCCTCCTGTTTCCTCTCGTCTTCCAGTCTGCCTGCCTCCTGCTGCTTAGTCGTAAACTGGCGTAATATGTTTAGCATGCTCCACGATCATCTCACTACCGCTGCTCAAGGCCGCTCGCTGTTATCGTATCAGCACAGCGAGGCTGTTAGGCCATCACAGGATACATATCGCTGATGTAAAGTATCTGCGCTGAAATGTCCGGAAAGCCAGGTGGTTTCTGATTTCATTACTGGCTTTTATTATGGCATTTGATTTTATATCTTACGTTGTTTATTCTCTCTTAAATTTCCTGTGACTTAAACTATCTTATGTACAGAAATTCTTTTAGGAATACATCAAGTTACTTTCTTGAGGCAGAATCATTGCATTGGTTGACCTTAGCCTCAGAATAATGCATTTACGTTTTCAAACAATGTGAATAAACTTCATAGTCAGTCACATTTTTTATGATAAATGGTGAACCAACTTGCAATTGTGTAGTGTGACCACACAAAGCCCTTTTACACTTGTGCCATTCACTTGCGCACACACACACACACACACACACACACACACACACACACACACACACACACACACACACACACACACACACACACACACACTCACTCACTCACATGTCCATACACTGGTAACCAATGCTACCATACAAGGTGATACCTGCTACCCAGATAACCATTCATGCGCACTCAGACTCCTCATTTCAGTATTTTGCCCAAGGATTGATGCCAATCTTACGATTAGTGTCTGATCAGCTGGAACTCCTGAGCCAGAGTTTGGATTACTATCTCCTGCTTAAATATTGACCTTTAAGTTTTTTCTACTCATAGCTGTTCAGGAGAGCAACCAAAAATAACTCACAGTCGATGCTGGTCAACTGTCATACAGTGAATCCTGCACATTTATAATAAAACAGAAGTTAAAAGTTAAGGTAAGCAGCCATCTTTGCGTTTCCCTCAGAAATAAAAACTAAAATGAAGAATCCCTTCCCCTCCATGTTAATGAATGGGACATAGGCCAAACTAAAAACTCAGGGTACATGCCAGATGAATTTTTCCCAAAGATGGTTTCTGTCACTGAAGGTAGTTCTCATCACCCTGATGTTTATTAGAGTGATTGTTTTTACTGATAAATTTAGTTTTAATGAGTTATTAAATTCTACAAAAAGGGGATTTTCTGCCATGACTGACAGCTGTGAGAGCCAGTCCATGCGCTCGCATAAGTGGGGACACGTTGTCCATGTTTGAATACAGTCTATGGTTAACACGCCAGGCCACCTGTCTGTCAGCAAAGCCAACAAAACCTAAAATAAAAGGCAAGACATTTACAATACAAAACATGCAGTTTGGCATCCACACAGAAGTCAAAAAAGCAGTAAAGTGCAGAGTAGTGTGCATACAGTGGGTAACATATAGGATGAGCAGTAAGAGGTAGATACGAACAGACGAAGATATATACAATATAAACAATGCTGATGTGATGTGAGTATGTTGGATTTAAACAGTTGGTTATTAACAGCAGAACATATGCAGCATTTGCAGTAGGAAAATCAAATGATGCAAGTATAAAGACTAAACAGCCGGGGGTATGATATGAATCCACTATAGGTCAGATATTTACATTATAGACAGCAGTATAGATCTGCATGGGTATGTGAAAGCAGGGCTAACTTTGCCAGGAAATCTTCTTTGAGGATGAACTCAGCCAATGAGATTTTCTGCCTCCAGAGCGGCTCGGCCTGCAAGATTGGACTAAAGTTCCAATCTGTGCATAAATGAAATTCAATCTGCTACATACATACGTGCACATGCCAGCTGGAGTCAGGGACAGTCGGGCAGACAAATAGACTTCCCAGTAAACTGAACTCCCCCCGATGAAAGCCTTAGAGAATAAATCTCATAGAATATATAATGCTCATACACAGGAGAGCAATCAAAAAATGGGCCTCCTTCCTACTGCCTCTCTCTCTCTCCATTGCCCTCTTTCTTCCTCAGCTCTTATCATTTCCGCGCCAAACCTCGCTGGATGCTAAACTGCCATAGATCAAATCCTGCATGACTCTGGGAAACGGTTCAATTCCAGATTCGCCCGTCTCTACAGCAAATAATGATCTGATCAGGTTTTGGGTTCAGTATGAAACCCGTGCATAACTTGCTCCATGTGGCGTATGTGAAAGTGACCCATTTATGTGGGCAGGCTTACAGTAAGGGCTGTTCAACAATGCCAAATGTTTCTTCTTAAACTTTGTATTTTCCATTTGATTTTGCCCCGTTTATCTTTTCTGCAGTACATATATACGGTAGTGACTATTCATTTACAGCTCTTTTAAATTGCGAGGCAGAGGATGACTTCTCCACACTGTAAAATCTGATCTTAGTTCAAATAATCTTGGAAACTGATTGCTTTGGAAAGGAAGGTAAATATAACTATAAATCTTAATTTTTCTACTTTATATCTAACTGTTAAGTTTACTTGAAATTTAGCTGTATTTTGTGAAGTTTTGAAACTTAAAAATAAAAAAGTACAATAACTCGTTCTTTCTAAGTGTTGGCAACTTCAGTACACCAAGTTAGTCTGACTTACCTTGATCAGGGCAAAGAGGGTTTTGCCAGTGATGAAGTTAGATGAATGTAAATAAAAATAATGCTGAAATGTGTCATTTGAAGGCTAAATAATTTAAGACGAACCTTATAAATGTGCCTTTGATTGATATTTTACAGAACACTGTGCAACCCACAAAAATGATAAAACAATCAATGGAGTTGGAAAACATCCTAAAAGCATTTTTTCTGCTTCTCAATTTATATTTAATCTCCCTGTTATCATCTCACCTGCAGCTCTCTCAGCTAAAACTGTGTGTACGTCTGCTCTGAAGAATACGTGAGGTGCTCACATTCTCACCACACACGCCCCCTTTATAAATACCAGTTTATGTGTGGGAAAAGGCATAGTTTTTGTGCGTAAACATAGATTATGCATCTGGCCCTGGATTATACACACCCATTTGCCAGAATAATTGTTGCCATCGTACATTTCTGCAAACAACGGATATGTTACATTTATATGTCACATAGCACATTTGGTTAAAGCACAAAAGCTTGGCAATTATGTCTATAAGCAGGCAGCAGAAATATTACTGTAACTTGTGTTACTGTTAGTTACTATGTTAAAAGATGCTAAACTGCATGCATAGGTTTTCAGGTGTTGTATGCTCCTCCGCTTTTGATGTTTTATTATAAAAAACCTAAAACAAGCTCAAAGAGGAAAACATATCCGTTGAAATAACCCTCATGAGGGGGCTCAGTATCTTCTTTCCATTCATCAACCTTCACCTCCAGAGTACATCACAGAGAGTTGGGGCTGTAGTGGCCCAGTGGGGTCAGAGATATACTGCCCTGTGCATCCAGATAGGCAGGCAGCTTCCTCCTCTGACATGTACATTGGTCTTACGGGGGCCTGAGGCCAGCCGAGAAATCTCTCTCACACTGTAGGATGAGGAGGAGGTACTCTCTGGAGTCTAACCAGGAGAAGCTTTTATGTTGTCATGCACACTGCTACTTGCACTTTTATATACATATGAAAAAATAAATAAATAAGTAGTTAATTATAGCTTATAGCTCAAATATAAAGATTTTGTTTTTTGTGCCTGGATTGGTTCCCTCTGGGTGCTGCGGTTTCTTCCCTCAGTCCAATAATATGAAATGAATTGTGATCTCTGAATTGTGAATGTGAGTGTGAATGTTTTATTCTTTCGAATGCTGGTGACCTGTATATGTGCTTTGCTTGGCTCAAGCAACATAATCCTTATAATGAACCCTTTGAAATAATTATTTACATTTTTTCAAATTGTATTTAGAATTCCAAGGAGATTTAAGGCACTTTACACCATGCATTTTAAACATTGCATATTATCCCACAAAATTTACTTAATAAAAGTTTACAAGTAACATTTATTGAAAGCAATATTCTGTCAGAAAATAAATCCTTACTGCTGGCATCAGCTTTAATTTTAGTGCAGTTTTCCTCTTTTTCAACAACCTGTCTGTGTTCTAGACAAAAAAAACTGAAACAAATAACATATTGAAAACAATATTCTTTAGGAAAATATATCTATAGGGAAAAGTGCCTCATTATAACAATGGCATTTTCATTGGGTTGACTTAAATCAGTTTTAAATCAACTGGTTGACTTATCAGGCACAAATCTAGTCCCGACACATTAGATTAATTGTGAAAAACATTTTTAATATATATTTTACTTTTTATTTCATTGTTTTCAGACAGAATTATACATGTAATGCATTAATGACAAACAGGGACTCTTAAATGTGATCCATTCATTTTTATTTTTCACTAGCTTATTGCGTACAGCAGTAGATGAATGCAGAGAAATGAAGACAAATCAGCAATGGTTAACAAACAAGGAAAACAGTTTGTTCCTCAGTCACTTTCTTGAAACAGTACTTCATGAAACAACACACTGTTTCTATACTTCAGGATTTCATTTGTGAATAAATTACTTGAGTGTGCTTGCAGGAGATCAACACATAGGTGGTGGGGATGAAGGTGCTTTGCAAACTTGATTCATGGTTTGGGTTAGAAGTTTGTAAATGAATGTAAAACACAAAGAGATTGTGGATTCAGACAGTGAATCATTTTCAGTTCACTTGTTTCATTTGCTCAAAAGCAAAAGAAAAGGAGTTCAATAAATTAGACATAATACTTTGAAAGGTACTTTGATTTCACTTTCAAAATACCCCACACACCTGACATTTCACATATAAAGACTGGGATTTTTGCAATGTTTTTTTTATATTTTTCCCTCCAGTTACCATTTTTCCACTATATTTTTTTTTGTTAAAGCTTACAAAGTGCAGACATGCATTAACACTTACAGCTTTCCTTTCCATTTGGGAAACAAGTACTTTTTTATCACTAACAAAATCTACTAAATCCTCTAAAGATGTTCCATTCTCCCATCTAGCTTTCCAGAATTGATGCTGTTAGAACTACAGTAATTCAAAGATCCAATGATCAGCTGTCCTCCACCAAAAAAGTAAAACAAGCGGCAGATACAGTACACTTCAAAAAGTGTTTCTGAGGCCAGTATTCTGCTTTTTGGCACATGGATACCTCCTTAGTTCCTAAGCCTTTTGTAAAACACAGCAGCAACACAAAGGGCAACAAGGCAAACAAAGGCAAGGATGCCAACGGCCACGCCGAGCCCGACAGAAGAGTTGTCTTCTTGTCCACCGACAAGGGGCTTCTCTTTTGACTCGTTGGTGTCGGCTTTGGTGACGATCTCTGAGGAGCTGATGGTGTAAGTCTTGGCTAAAGAGGCAGATGAGTCCAGGGTGTTCCTCTTTCTTCGGTTGTTGCACTGCTTGAATGAACTACAAGTGCTTTTTTCGCACAGCCGGGTAATGCAGTGGAGGTAATAGGTGGACACGGTCTCGTTCTGCTGCTCGATGAAGCGGAAGGCCGGGAAGAAGAAGCGAGCGCTCTGGCTGTCTCCGTTCTCGATCATGGTGGTGAAACGATCCTTCGAGCAGGGGACGAACAGGTTGAAGAAGCTGGAGTTAGAAGGCAGCGGGGAGAGGGACGCGTAGCACCGGTCGAGCAGGACGTGGTATTGCCCTGTCAAGTTGGTGGCCTTGACCTCGACGTACACGCTGGTCCTTAGTTCGATCCCCAGGGATGGCATGACCATTGGTTTATTGAAATCGGCGTCTTTGAACAGCTCCATGCTCAAGGTGCTGATGAAACTCCCGTTGTTGTCCTTTATAGCTATGGAGGAGGCCGACACATCGATCTGGGTGTTGTTGATCAGATACTCTAAGGGATAGGCGCATGAGTAATAGTACTTCAGCTCAGCGTTGTAAGTGATTGTGCCTGTAGTTGGATCGATGGACCGGACAACACCGCTGATGTTGACTGTCTGGATGTTGGAGAAGTCAGCGAAAACACCGGTCCCAGCAGCACTGGTGGTCCTGAATATGCTTCCACAGGCGTGGGTCATGTTTAGTGGGAAGTTGAACCGAGCGACAGGTGGACTTACGGATTCATCGAGGGTTGCTCTACACGCCGGATCCATAATGTGGTTCAGGATTAGCAGAGAGTCATTGTAGCCGGTGTAGATGACGGGGCAGACTTGAATTGCCAGACCAATGGATGAAGTCCCACAGGTCACAGCTATGTCGGTAACTTGGGGCCGTCTTGCTTCTGACCCACAGTCACTCAGCGTTAGCTGACTACTTCTTCCTATAACGGAGAGTAAAATCAATATACTCTTCATCGTTCTTCTTCAGCTTTGCCGTGGATTTCTGAATCTTTCTGCTTGAATCGTGACTCTGCTGCTGATTTCTGGCAGGTCCTTGCAGTCAGTTTGAAGTCTTGGGGCTGTGTTTGGGGGTCTTTATAGGTAAGTATGTCCTCTGGGATTGGTCCAAAACAAGGTCAAGCACCTTGCTATTTGTGAACAGTTGTATTGTTTTGGGTAGGAGAGCTTCAGTCTGGACCATATCCTAAGGGCAGCAACTGAAACCTGAAGCATCTTGCTGTCTTGACTCCTACAAAGACAATGGATTTTCTCCTTTGTTCAGTATGCTTTAAAATATAGATTTCCCTGCCCTCTATTACTAAGCCTTCATGAAGTAACGGAACATAACACTGCATGACATGAACTCCTGAATAACATACAATGATGCAAAGGTTCTTCTATCCGCTTTGAGCCCCAGTACCCTAAGCATTGACCTAATTTGGATCCATTGAAGTAGGAACCACTGGATGATTCAATTACTGTGCTACTTATTTATCTGCACATTTATCTGAATTTGATAATAGTCATAACCATCAATACTTAACTGGTCACTTACCGACCTGAATATAAGACAACCCTGATTATAGGACGACCTCCCCATGATAAAATGAAAAAAAATGAAAGAGCATAAAATTGTCACATTTTAAATTAAATAGAATTCGGTACACCTGTCTAATGCTACGTGATGTGAAAGTACATTTTCTTATCTACAGTACTGAAAATAATATTTTCAAAAGGGAGACTTGTTACATACACTTCCATCAAAAAGTGGTTTCAAGATTAAATAATAGTAATAAAATGTTTGTTCCACCAAATCTAAACCCTCTGTTTTCAAACCTTTAAGGGTCATTCTGACTGAGACGGTTATTGTTACGTGAAAATCTCATACCATTTCAACACGTATGAAGGCTCAAGTTACGTGCAGTTCCTCATTTCATTTTCCAAACACATATTCACACATCCTTTGATCAAGTGGCTGGTTTGGGGATTATTGTAAACCTTTCGTTGGCTGTTGATGTTTAAAGACGATCTTTTTGGGCTCGCCATCTTTGTACTTTTAATTCTGTGACACCATATTTCTTTGCTACTTGGTTATTGTTTGACGACTCTGCTGTGTTTATCACCATCATCCTAAAGTTAGCATCAGAACCTTTTCTCTTTTGTTTGTTAATTTGCCTTACTTTTGAGCCACACATTCATGTTACTGTGCCACCTGTTGTTGTGGATGTATATTTACATTTAAAAGTCTAGACCCCCAAATATAGGTCAGCCTCACTTTTTCAGAATTATTCAAAAAAAATCAAAAAACCCCCCTGTCATGTACATTTCAATGAGGTGGGGTAGCAGACTCAAAGATATCATGATGTAGGGTTTGTTCGATAAATAAACAGACGGGATATAGACCTAAACCTTTTCCAGCTTTTTCTCCAATCTTTTACTTTATGGAAACACTGGATCATGGCCAGCTCAGCTTTTATTGAAATTCTCATAATTCCTAGACATGCAAACCTGTGACGAAAGGTCACAGCCAATGATACAAGTCTTTACAACTTGTTAGCCATTATTTTGGTGCCGGTTTGGGTTAAAAATACCACAATCTTTGTAAAATAATGTGGAAAATTCCAGTATCATTAATGTATCGTACAGTGGAAGTGTGTTAGAGGGGCTCCATATTAGTGTCACATATGGGATGTGCAGCAGCCTATTATGTTGTTTCACAGGATTTATTGGTCCGCTATTGTTGCTAGCTTATATTCAGAGGCTCAGGATGAAAGGACAGGTTGATCCTGCAGTGTATTATAAAGGTAACTAAATCCAAGCAGCGTCAGTGGAGACAAAGATAGTAATTCCTTAGTGTACCATGACAGAGACCAATGTATAGAAGTCAAATATATCAAACTTACATAAACAAACTGGGCTAAACCAAACTATAGACAAACAGAGCTAAAACCTTTAAACAAGGATGTTTAAATGTTTTTTTTTCATGCAGTTACTTTATACATTAGAATATTTTATTCAGACTGTTTTCAGGTGTAATTTCACACAGTGCATGTATATTAAGGGACTTTTTTTTAACTAAGCTAATTTTTCTTAGCTTTCACATGAAATCATGATTGCCTTTTTAAATTTGTATTTGTTTTTTAAAACAAGTTTGTTGTATTTGTCCTCTGCTGTCTTTAAAATAATGATTAAAATGATTGCAAAGTTTATGAATAACATCTGCAAGTTTAGAGGTTTCAAATATTTGTGAGCAGTGCTTCCTGAAGCTACGAAGCCCCATAAAAAGTATTCAGAACAGGACGAAATGAATCTAAATTCATCAAATTTGTGACTCAAGTCTGACTTGGGTCCAAGCTGCATGACAAGTCCACACCTCTGACTTACAACCATCCGCCATTGGATGGCACAGCAGCTTACCTGAGACAGACTGCCAGAACCTGGTCTGGGTCAACAGGATATTCAGATAAAGAAAATATAATGGCTTTGCCAAAAAGAAGAATTTGTTATTTCTGTTGAGGTCAATTTGAGCAAATATCACATGTAGGGAACTAAACACCAGCATAAAAAGTACACTAGCATTATCTCACTACGCTACACAGACCTATACACCAAATTATCCCATTGAAATATCTTTTTCAGCATCAATTACTCAATTAGTGTTACTTGATAAACAAAAATAGTGAACGTTGTCAAGGAGACAATTATCCATGTTTCAGATTTGGGCCAGAAGTTGGTGATATAATAATGAGAATATGGTGAGAAAATACAGGTGAAATTGGAGAAGGCTAATGAAGCATGGGTTTATTTTGAACACACAAAGAGTGCGGGGTCTGTCACTCACCACTCGTTGCATTATGACCCAGTTTTGTTAATGTCACCAGGATACCACGATCATAGGACACCTTCGGCCTTTGTGTACGTACAGTAGGACACACTGAGAGGATATAATGCTACAGAATATTAAAGAACCTAGTTCAGCAGCACAGACACTGTGTGCGTGTGTGTGTGTGTGTGTGTGTGTGTGTGTGTGTGTGTCTGTGTCTGTGTCTGTGTGTGTGTGTGATCTTGCGATGGTGACAGAGATGAAAAGTCATTACGTACAATACTGTACTCAAGTAAAATTTTAAATAGCATTTTCTTGACTTTATACTTCTACTCCACTACTTCTCAGAGGCTATTATTGAACTTTTTACTTTACTGCATTTATTTTATTTGTTTACATGTTCAGATAAATTATGCAAAATATGGTGATATTAATAATGGTATTAATAATAATGTATCATTATAAGTTAATATTAAATTATATTAAATAGATTTATGGGGGGGAATTCCAATACACCCAGTAACTGGCACAAACAATGACTTGGACTCAAGAATGAAGTGATGATAATTTGGTGGTCAAAGATCACTGTGACCTTGCATCTGTCTCATTTTCGTGAATGCAATATGTCAATAAGGCATTGAGGAAATTTCCTTAAATTTGGCACAAATGCCCACTTAGATAGATTACAATCTGGTGGTCAAGTGTCAAGTTCACTGTGACCCTACAAAACATGTTTTTGGCCATAATTAAAGAATTCATACGTTGTTATGACAAATTTTCACACAAATGTATTGTAGTATAAAATGATGACGTCATGATATTTTATACCCAGAAGGTCAACTTAACTGTGACTTGTTTATGTTCTGCATTAACACTTTTCTGGCAGTAATTCAATGCCATAACAGAAAGGGAGACATTTGGTCAGATACTGAATTGGTGATGCTCCTGGGTTTCCATCTTCAAACTGATTGTATAGATGTTTGGGTTGATTTGTGCGAGGAATTCATGTTTTCACAGACATGAATGGAAAATGTAAGTGCAACTGGACTTGCACATGTAAGCACATAACCACGAGGCGGTTATTGTAGTTCTAAAAATAAAATTTATAAAACATACCTATCTATATATGTATAGTAAAATAGATAGCATTAACAAAAAAAATCACAAAACAACCATTGACAGAAAATTAGACATTTAACCAAAGTAACAAAATAGTTTCATCTGCAGTGATTATAAAAAATAATTTGAACTGTTTCTCTCGTCTGCTCTCATTCACGCTGACTCTTAGGACTCCCTGTCAAACACACATGTCCTGTCAGGCCCATTAGATCCCCTTGTTGTCCCTTTATTAATGACACCTCTTGTCCGCAGTGACGACATCAGGCAGGAAGTGAGAGGAATGACGACAAACAGACTCTGTCAGAGCCCTGCTGTGAATTTATTGGGGTGCGGTGGCTGGCGTTTGGGGGATGTTGGGGTCACGAGGGTGGTGAGGGAGGGTCACCTGCTCTCCTGCTCGCTCACCTCCGCTCCTGGCTGCGTGATTAATGGTCAGAGTCTCCGAATCAGCCGGAGGGTCTGCGGTGTTGAGGAGTCGCAGAAGCGGAAAGGAGAAAAACGAGGTGGGAATTCTGTTTGGAGGAGAAATACAACCCTCTGACGCTCTTTTACTGCGCAGGTCGTGACCAAATGGCTCTCTGTTATGATTGGGCCTTGTGGGGTATTTTGTCTAGCAGCTAGCAGCGGCAAGGTGATGATAGCCTCTGAGACAGAGGAAGTGAAGTGATGTGACGTTCTATCAGTGAGACGGTACGGAGAACACAAGCTGAGTGTTAACCTGCTGCTCTGACCGGAGCTTGTATTGTTTTGAATAGTGCTGTGACAGGATACAGGTCAACACTGGGATATGTTTCCCAAGTAAAAGAAACAATACTACAATGTAGAAATATT
Organism: Plectropomus leopardus; assembly: GCF_026936395.1. Classification (NCBI taxonomy): domain Eukaryota; kingdom Metazoa; phylum Chordata; class Actinopteri; order Perciformes; family Serranidae; genus Plectropomus; species Plectropomus leopardus. The sequence goes on along the minus strand of NC_142185.1, from coordinate 31,169,977 downwards.
ATGTTACATTTTTTAAAAAAAGTCCTGCACTCAAAATCTTACAAAGGACAAAAGTGTAAGTATATTTAAAGTACCAAAAATAGAAGTACTCAATATGCAGGAATGTCCATTTCAGTATTATACACATTATGTAATGGGATTATAATTATTGATATAGCAGTGTGTTCATCACTGCTATAATGATATAAAATTATTATTAGTTGATTTTATGTAATATTAATTATCTATATTAGCAAAGTACCATAAGTTGTCATATACATGTAGTAGAGTTAAAAATACAATACTTACCTCCAAATCAAATGGAGTAATTGAAAAACCTTAACGATTTAAGTTAAAATCTAAAATTAGTTGCTCTCCTGGATTCTTTTTGGTCCATAAATGCAGATGAAGTTTGACAGGCATTTCATTAAACGTGCAAATTTAACATGAGTATATAAAGTTTATAAGTGTAAGTGTAAGTCAAGTCTCAGAGCATTCGAGTCAAAGTCAGGGTTCGAGTCCTCATTTTTGTGCACCCCAAGTGGAAAGCTCTGTTGTTTTTTAATAGAGCATATACAAAATTTAAATTAATTTAATTTGACCTTCATTTAACTTCAATGTGGTAGAAGTAAAACGTAGCTTAATCTAATACAGGAACAACACAAATACAAGTTGCATTTCCTTAAAAGTAAAAGTTTTAGTAGGATTTTGGTGTACAGTGCAAACACACCTCATGTCTCATCTTCCCACACACACATATGTATGGCCCCGTGCTAATTATTAAAAGCTTGTCTGTTTTGTACTTTTCTTGGCCATTTCCTCCTCCTGCCGCCTGGCTGCTGCTTTGCCATTATAGCTGCTGACCTGGTTCACACCAGATAATATATCACCCTGTAAAGCGAGCCACTATAGAAGTCAACCCGGCACCCAATTGTTATGCTAAGGAAATGAAATGTCACATATGAAATGTGTTAATGCTCAGAGGTGCAACATGCTGCATGTTTAATAGCTAAATACTCTGGAAAATACAGATATTTGGAAAAGTTACACAAAAGAATAAAAAGAAATGTGTGAGAGAGCAGAGCGGGTCGATAGGCTCACAGAGGATTTCCCTGAGATATATGCAGCAGTTATACAACACGGAGCCAAATTCAAGTGTTTTTTTTCTAAACTTGGGTGTGCCAGTGTTAATAAAGTTCTGCTATAAGGTCAGTAATTGAGACCTCAGCCTCCTGAGCACTGAAATGAAGCTTTTATGTTCTATGTACGCACCATAACGTGAACGAGGTCAAGACAGAAGTGACAATACAGACAACTTTCCTTAGAGGTAATGTGAGACTTCACTGACCTCTGTGCTGAAACCAGAACTCCTTTCACTCCCTCCAACCAGAGACATGAATATGACTTAGTGTGAAGCAGCATCATTGAAAGATATCGGGAACAATATAGGGTTATGAATTTTTTTCCATGAGGGACAGCCTGATTATAGCGAGATTTGTGTGCTTCATGTTGAGCACAGTCAGTCACCAGCCATCTTTGTGTTTCCTGTCAGGTCATGTGTTGTTGGATGTATCTGTACTTTAAAAGTAAACTTCCAGGATGCGTTTCAGTGCTCTGTCCTAATCACTTTTGTTCTGTCCAGTATAGTGTACATGTACATAGTGTATATGTACATGTACATAGTGTATATGTACATGTACAGAAATATATGTCAGTGCTTCTGCCAGGTTCAGGGGTTGATTTGCTTGGGAACACTGATGTAAAAGCTGTTTGTTTTCCACAGGTCCCATGTGTAGTTAAACATTAATTTCCCAGAAACTTGCAACTAAAGTATTTATGAAATTCCCTGAAATTACCAGTCTACCCTAAAACAATTTTTTTTTAAAATCTGTACAATTTCTGGGGCGGCCAGTAGCTCACCTGGTAGATCAAGCGCCCTGTGTACTGAGGCTGAGTCCATGACACAGCAGCTGCGGGTTTGATTTAAACCTACGGCCCTTTGCTGCATGTTGTCTCCTCTGTCTCCACATAGCTCTTCCACTAAATAAAGGAAAATAAGCAAAAAATAATCTTGCAGAAAGAAAAAAAATATGTTCTTTGATTTAACAAAGCATGTTAGAAGAACTGACACAAGATGATGTTACAGTTTTTAGAAATCACAGGATTTCTAATGTAGTAGCATGTATTTTGTGCAGGGTTTCCCACTCGTGTATTTGAGGCTATGGTGAAGAAATGGTTTTCAGTACTGATTTTATATTTTGGGTAGACAGTTCAGTAGAAGCACAATTGGAATCTACTGTATGTACTGTTCAGTTATTACTGCAGACGGAGCAGCAGAACGTCAGCTGCAGTGAAAGTGAAACATATCTGGTCATTGTGCCGTTTCTAAAAGTGTGCATTCACTCTATAGATCTGATCAACTCTGACTGGATCAATCAATTATCCACCTCTTGACTCCTCATACCGCTGCTGAGCGAAAAAGAACTTATGAGAAGTTCTGCCTGCGAAAACATCCAAATTTAGAGAAGGGACACAGACTAATAAAAACAGGGACTCAAACACACACCCACACACACACAACATAAGAAAAAAAAGGAAAAGTAAACTATAAATAGTAATAATAATAAATAGTTAACAGGAAATACAGAGCAAGACATTATGCAATTTCATATGAAAAAGAACAAACATCTGCCACCTGCAACCACATACAAACTGGGACATGAGAATAGCAACATATTAGTGACTGTAAATACAGTTTTTTAGATATTAAACTAAGCACATGCATTAAAATCTGCAAAATGAACCCAAATAAATCTGTTCTCAAGAGAGGATTAAGCCTTTCCCATTCATGACATACATGTAATATCCTTGAATATAATCAATAACAGCAGCTTAGAAATAGGCATGAAGGAATCACACTTTCCCACACACACAAACTGTTCTTGCAGCAGTGCAGCACTGATTTACGAGGCACTGAATATTTCTTAGCGATGCCTGTTGCTGCCTTTGTCTTTCATGTCTTACACACACACACACACACACACACACACACACACACACACATGCATGCATGTACACACACTGTGACTGTTGCCCTTTCATGTGTGGAAAAGGGCAACTGCAGAGACCAGCTGTTAAGAGCTGAAGCAGATATGTCCCTCTCGCCAGAGCAGTTGCTTTTCTGCAGCTAAGTCACACACACATATGTACACACACACACACAGATTCCTGTATGGTTATAAAATGTCATTGGATTTGACGTCGTGACGACTGGCGTTTACCCTGGAGAGCTTCTGGTTGGGTGGGACGGAGGCTGAGTGTGTCTACAGTTTCATAATATCTGAAAATGAATAAAAATAAAACTGAAATCACAGGATGACTTTGTCTCCTGCTGCACCTCCTCCTCTCATCTCATTTCCTCCTCCTCCACTCCCACCCTGCACTGGTCCAGTCATGACTCCTCATTCCTCTTCATGTTTCCTCTACTGTTTCTGTTTTCTTCTTTTTGCCGTGATTTCATTACTTTTCTGCTTTTTACTCGGTTCTTTTTATTATCCCTCTGTGCCCACGATAGCCAAAGCCGTAGGCATCATGTTTGCGGGGTGTCCATTCGTCTATCTGCCCGGCTTATTCTTGTGAAAGCAATGTCTACAGAATGCCTGAAGGGAATTTCTTCAAATTTCACAAAAACATCCAATTCAACTCAAGGAAGTAAGAAACTTATTAGACTTTGGTTGTCAAAAGTCAAAGGTGAATGTCACAGTGACCTTGCATCTGTCTCATTCTTGTCAACATGTTATCTCATGAAAGTCTTGAAGGAATTTCTTCAAATTTGGCACAAACGTTCACTTGGACTCAAGGATGAACTGATCAGATCTTGGTGGCCAAGATCATAGTAACCTTGCATTTGTCTTATTCTTGTGAAATCAATATCTTAAGAACACCTTGAAGAAAATTTCATCAGATTTGACACAAATGTTCATTTGGACTCAGTGATGAGCTGATGAAAATTTGGTGTTCAAAGGTCAAGGTCTCTCTGACCTTGCATCCGTCACAAACACAATATCTGAAGATGGCTTTAAGGGAGTTCCCTCAAATTTTGCACAAACGTCCACTTGTGCTCAAGAACAAAGTGATTAGAATGCAACATTAACCCATTAACACCTTAGAAGTCAGAATATATGAATGAAAAAAAAGTCAGAAAGAACCTCACAATTCTAAAGTGACGAAATGTCTCAAAGGATGTAATGATGAAGTTCTGGCATTTTATATCCAAGAGGTCAACTGTGACATCATCATGTTCTGCAAAAACACTTTTCTGGCTGTTACTCACTTTTATAAGTCCCGAACAGAGGGAGAGATATTTGGTTGAATATTGAATCGGTGACCCTAATCTTGGGTGTCCACGTTGAAAATGTGCTGATTGTGGAGATCTTTTGTGTGTGAAGCATCCATGTTTTGGCAGACATGGATGTAAACTCTGCAGACTGACTGGTGCTCAGAGGCATGCAACTGCGTGGCAGTAATTCTAGTCTTTCTCCTGTCCTCTGCCCTCTTTTCTGCTCGGTCTTTTCTCTCCCTTTCTTACCTTTCCTTTCATTCCCTCTTCCTCTCCCCTCCTCTTGGTTTCACTTGTTAGTGAAGTTTGCTGCCATCACCTGCTGAATCACCCCCCCTCCCATTCGTTTTGAGTTACACCAGATGTGGAGCCTCGCTGTTTGGAGGACTGATTGATTTTAGGCCTCACCGCAATCCAGCTGTTGTATTTGGGAGGCGCTGGCAAATGAGACTCTCTTACTTACCTCACATAGTCTCAAACAGTGATTTCTGCCTCCAGCTGAATACAGTGAAGGTGAATGGACTCTGATTAGTGGTGCTCACAGTAATGTAAATGTAAAAATTGAGATTTGAAAAATTCACCAGCATTGTGTCTGTTCTGGTTATCTTAGAGATTCCACAGACATCACTGTGGACAGGTTTTATTGACAGTGTTTTGGCCAAACAAATAGTCCTTGTGATACCAGAATATTTCTTGTAACTTTTAAACTCACCGTGTTGTGTAACATGCAGTGGCAGCAGCAGTTTGTGACAGAAGCACATGGAGCACTATTCTTCATCTACTCGAACCCTTCACTCAGTCGCTTAAAAAAAAAGAAAAAGGGTTCTGTTTGGAACTCGGCCATAACTTTGATGGATTGCCCCCATGTGTGTGTTTGTGTGTGTGTTTATATGTGTGTGTAGTGTTTGCATCTCATCTACTACTATGGTAGTGGGCCTATGTCTGGCTTATGTGCAATATTTTGTGTCTCTCTATATCAATGTGCATGTAAATCTCAATGTGTGTGTGTGTGTGTGTGTGTGTGTGTGTCAGTTCATTCCAGCCTCACTGTGTTTTTTTTTGTGATCGCTATTGTGATATAAAAAAAAATTCAGATGAATTCTTTACTATATTACATGAATAGCTCTATTTAGAAATAATTAATAATTCTAGAATTATCATTGTTGTTTTTTTTGAGAGTGCATCCGCATATGAAATGAAAATAATAAAAATACTACCGTATTCATATAATAATCTTCTTGCAAACCAGGTTAATGTCAGTGGTTTCTGTAGACAAGTAGCTTTGGCCTGGCTCGCAGCTAGTAGCTGGTTTCTATAGTCCAGCAACTCTGCAGTAAAGAATGATAGGGAGATATCGACTCATAATTATGTCACGTTAAACAGCTTTACTTCTTTTGTGCAGCGAAAACAAAAAACAGCCCTTGGTACTCTAAATAAAACAAAGTCATGGTCGCTATATTGGAACCTCAGCTTATCTAGAAACTTTCAGCTGACTACTGAAGCTTTGGAAAAGTATGCGTTAACGTAAGTCATGGAAAAAGAGAGCTGTGTGAGTTTTTTTTGCGTATCAAGTTGCACAAAAGGTGTCACATGACAGTGTTTGTCCAACTACTGCACATGCGCACATCCCAATATCAATGCTGTAACAATAAATATTGTGCAGCCTCAGTATGAGCACAAACATGTGTGCCAATTCTCATGGCATTGTGTGTGTGTATGTGTGTGCACATATGGGAAAGTGTTAGTGTGTTAAATCAGCATGTGTTCTGCTTGTGTGTGTGTGTGTGTGTGTGTGTGTGTGCTCTTACTGGGCATGTAGCTGTGATGATTCAGGTAGAAGAAACTCAAGAATCCATTACGAAAAAAGGGTCCTAGAAACACCAACATGTGGACACATAATATGCACTATATGTGCAGGAATTCTTCTCAATGTGTGTTTCCAAAACAGTGTGTGAGCATGTGCTCTGTGTTACACATTAACACACACACACACACACACACACACACACACTTGGGCGTGCGTGTGCGGCGGTCTCTCGGGCCGGGCCATAACAGTGATGGATGGGCCGTGTGTGGAGGCCGTTATTATTTGTTATGTGAGCGGGTGTGTGTGACTGGGCCGAGGGGGCCATACACCTGCTGCGCGTCCAGAGAGCCCCGGCGAGCTCGGAGAACAGCTGGACGCATTGATTTAGCGGCTCACTCTGCAGCCTGCAGGAACAAATCAAGCAACAGCTAATAAAACCGGCCTTTATGATGGCTGCTCCATTTGCCCTCCAAAACAACTGGCTACATCATGTGTTTTTCTAACGCCCGCCGGCACACAAAATTAAATCCCGGGCTAAGGTGTCGCTTCTGGATGCTGTGGAGCTCATGGCTTAATGTCTGGCTTTAATGCAGCGGGGGTAATCAATGCTGCATGGTGTATGTTTGCATGCACAACCACTTGCATTTGAAGTCCATACATTTGTGTGAGTCAGATTTTGATGTTTGCTCAAGCATGTGTGTGTGTTTTTAAGCATGTTTGTCTTCACACCTTTGATTAGTTAACGCGATCAATAATGTTTCTGCTGCAGCGAAATGAGTGTTTGCCTAAAATGCTGCAGCAGCGAATGAGGTGTGTGTTTATAAGAAAGAGAAAGTGTGTGCGCATGCTTACATGTGTATTTTTCGGGGGGTAAAGTGTATTTTGTATGAGTCAGCCCTGTTGGGTGCAGCTGTGCTGTGTGTCTGTGTGCTGGCAGACGATACAGTGGCTCTATTGTGAGTCTATTGTGAAGCTTTTATCACGCCTGCTGAGCCAGTGGATACAGAGCAACAGATTAACTAAAGCTTTTGCACTTTGTTTTAGACACATTCTGCAACCAGAGACATGTGAGTTATTTATCAAGCAGATGCACCAGCCGGGAAGTGTCATCCAAGACTGGAATTATGGTTCTCTGAAGACAAACTGCTTTGCAGGGCCAAGCAGGACAGGAGCCTGCACGGAAACCTCAAATTTGCATGAAAATGTGTAAAAAATGTGAAGCTGATTGGTTGATCCAACTGGTGGATTTGAAATGGATAAATATAAATGTTATACTTAACATGCGTACACGTATGAAAGAAACAAGAATATCACTACATGACAACTGTGTATGTTTGTTGCAAAGATCAAAAAAGCATTTTCCAGCCTTAAAGGCCTTTGCACACGAAGTACATTTTTTTTGTTTGCGTTTTTTTAATACATTATCCGCTAAAAAATGTTACTCACAGAAACCTTGCATACTAATACCCGGTTCAGACACACAATATCAGCCTGATTATAGCCTAACACGATGATCTGACGATGTTGGCTTGGATCCTGAACGACAATTAGTGTCGTAAGTGACAATTGGTTGTTTTATCACACGTGGTCTGACGTAATCTATGACAGCAGACACTGTGTCTGGGACGCCTCACAATACTCAGACAGAAATTTTAACATGTTTGATTTTTTTTTTGGTCATCCATGACTCTTCCCATCACTTTGAGCAATAGGAACACGGAGCAATCTGCTGCTTTGGACAACTTTATGACAGCAATACCCCATCGTTTTGTGATATTTCCTCTTGGGACTGAAGTTACCAGTACAAAGTAAAAACAGAAAAATGCTGGCATGAAATAGCAGAGGCAGGAAGCGCTGCCATTAGCAAAGAGCTAGCAAAAAAGTTTGTTCTTTACAATGCAGACGTATTATGTAAACAAACAGACGATACAGACGATAAATTTCACAAATAGCGCCTTGGCCTTTACTCACCACAACTGCAGAGATTTCCAGCTTCACCTGAAACAGACATGGGCCATGTGGCAAAAAAGGCAGAAAATCAAACCTGTTCTGTAAACTTGAATTGCAGATGTAAGTTCTGTAAGTTGGCCTGTACACAGTGTGGTCATATTTATTTTTAAATGTGTGACAATTTTGAACGCAAAATATGGACTTAAAGGTTTGCAAAGGCCAAAAGTCATATCAGTTAGTTTTATACACATGTATTTTGTCATTCTTGTCACAAAAGAAGCAGGAAATTGATATTGGCAAGAAAATCTTACATCTCATGCTCATTCGAATGATGCTTATCAAATATGTATAAAAGAATCACAGGTAAAAAAATGAAATCTAGGACATGAACTAGTGTTGAATTTAAAATGTAGGGATAAAATATGCATGTTGGGCTGCAGCTGATGATTATTTTAACTTCTGATCAGTCAGTTGATTTTTCTGATTAATCGATTAGTAGTTTGGTTTATAAAATGTCAGAAAATGGCTAAATTGATGTCTTCACGTCTTTTTTTTTGTCAAAATCACAAAGATGTTCAGTTTATTGTCATAGAGGAGTAAAGAACCCTAAGACACACACCTAAGAAGCTGAAATCCGAGAATTGGGATTTTTTTCATAAAAACAAAAATGATTTATTTATTATCGTATAAGTTAGCAATTTATTTAATAGTTGACAACCAACAAATCATTTCTTGCAGCCCTAAAAATATGAAATATATAAAAATAAAATAAAATAATGCATATTTATAGTAGTCAGTAATTGCAAAATGAAAAAACTATAATGTGAACAGGAATGTAGTAAATTAATTTGTGTAATCAGAAGTACTATATATATGTAAATATACAGAAATGTAAACAGATGGTAAAAATACAAAGTTAAAGTTACAATATGAAGTCTAAAGTTGAAGTGCCCACATAAGGGCCCACCGTAAGTAAGGATGAAGTTGGGATCGCAGTCATCACAGGAAAACTTAAAATTGCACGTTCTACACAGTTTTTGTGGATAACTTTTACGTTAATAAATATAATCCATCCCTCCGACGCAGCAGGTCTGAATATGTCCAAGTATGAGGACAGGTTGCAGTCAATAACCCGTGCATCTGAGTCTTCAGGCAGGTGAGGCTGCTGCAGTCAGTGAGGTGTGATGCTGTCAGGAGGCGATGTAGAGCAGACGGGCCGCTCCGTGGTCATTGCTGCCACAATGCGACACACACAGAGAGGTGACATGGTGTCACCCGGGCAGCTGTATTGAATAGCTAACGTGTGAGGCTGTGGCCGATGCTGTGACATTGTTAAACAGACCGAGCATTGGTGAGTGACACCACTTAGCGTCACGATGGGAGGCCGATGAAAACAGACAAGCTTTATTGTGCATTGAGCTGAGCCCGCAAGCTTGTTGTTGATGTGAGAGTCTTACGTCCTCCACTTCTGCTATAAATACATCCAAATAATAGATTAACAAGTCAACCAGAGGCAGTCAGAGATCAGAGGAAAGATGAGGGAGAATGACAGGACAATGGTCAGTTACATAGGAAACACTTCACAGCTGCGACTCAGCATCTTGTGGCCGTGCTAATTTTTGTAGCCACCAGTAATAAAATCTGATTCAATAATTGGAGCAAAACGGAGAAGCTGAAGGATTGTCTTTGACATTGTCGTCTCACCCACTTCAGAGCTCTGCGATATCTATTTCAGGAATCCTGCTGGCCAAGCCAAGACTGTAAAAACCAAAGCTGGACTTCAGATGTTAAAGCCATCAGCTGCGTGCGTGCGTGTGTACGTGCGTGTGCACATACAGTGGATGAGCTTGTATCAGATGCCTGCAGTACTCGCAGTCCATAGCTAAACCTCTGAGCTTCACCATTCCATCATCTTCATTCACCCGTGTGATAAAATCCCCGGTCGGTGTCAGAGATGGAAAAAGATGTGATGAGCCTCTCTGCTCACTGTGGCTGCGTCCTTCACAAGGAGGTGATCTCCTCGTAAAACACTCGCACTGCTCTATTCCTACAGAGTAACTGAGGAACCTGGGATCTGTGTGGGACCTGCAGCCACATCAGGGTTGTCTTTCCCCATATACGTCTCCCCCACCTCTAAAAACATTTATTCTCACTTCCACCTCCACCTGGGATCTATAGTTTTTGTTTTATTTCTCCAGGTTTTAACATATCTGTCTCTGAGATTTCTCCAATACACTGGAGGCGAATGAAATTTTGTTTGTGGTGTGTCACAGCGTTGATGAAATTACATGTAAAAAATCTAGCAGAAGTTTTCAAAAATCATGTCGCTGTTAATCAAGATAATCCACAGAGCTTGTTGAGAGCTGTTTCATGTAGGAAGTATTTTCTTTCTTCCAAACTAGACTTGCCAAATTATCCACAAATCCATTCAACAGCTTCATCATCCACAATCGGACACACACAAAGCCATGGTGCATCATAAGACAGTTGGTCCCTGAGCACAGTTGCTTTGTGTCTCTGATATCTTTTTGTCTCTCTGAGGTTTTTTTGTGTCTCTTTGAGGTCATTTTGTGTCTCCCTGTGGTTGTTTTGTGTCTCTTCATGGTCATTTTGTGTGTCTTTGGGGTCATTTCGTGTCACTTTGAGTACATTTTGTGTCTATTTGAGGACATTTTGTGTCTTTTTGTGGTTGTTTTGTGTCTCTTAGTGGTCATTTTGTGCATCTTTTAGCTCATTTTGTGTCTCTTTGAGGTCATTTTGTGTCTCTGAGTACATTTTGTGTCTCTTTGAGGTTATTTTGTGTCTTCTTGTGGTTTTTTGTCTCCTTGTGGTTGTTCGTCCTGTGTAATATTCAATGTGTGTCTCTTCCTTTGTTCCTTTGCATCTCTTTATGGTCATTTTGAGTCACCTTCTGTACAGTACAGTTCATTTGGTGATATTTTGTAGGTAAAGGGAGGTCCCTTGACCTTTGCCTGGTAGGTCTGTTCAGTATCCATCCATGCACACTGCTGCCTTTTTACTGCATTGAGTGTTTTGCAACCTGGTATCGACTACTTATTTGTGCTCCGATCTCATACTGTTATAATATAAATAAAATGAATCATGCTGTATTCAAGAGGACTTAAAACTAGCGATTGAGACCATGAACTCATTAGGAAAACGTTTACTGAGGCAACAGATCAAGTGAGATGTTGGGTCATTTTCTCGTAGACTTGCATACACATGTGCTACTTCTTGCAACCACTGGAGTCGCCCCCTGCTGGCCATTAGTAATAATGCAGGCTTTATTAACTTCTGCATTGGTTTGACTTTTCAGATGCAGAGAAATCTCCTCACCTCCTGGAGACTCTTCCACGGTCAGTATGGCTCCTTCAGGCTCCCCCTGCATGCAGCGCATCAGGTCAGTCTGTCCTTCAGTTTTGTGACCCAAGGTCAAAGTCAGACATAACCTCTCTGATATCCAAACTTTATGTCGTTCACCTTTGACCCCTCGCTCTCTGAGGTCAGACAGACCACACACCTCTAACAGCAGGCGAGTGTGAACTGTGGAATCTCATAACTTTTACTGGAGGCAGGTGGCGCTAAAGAGGTCAATTGTCATTGGTCTGCTAGTTTAACCATCAAGCCAGCACCTGTCTGCTACAATATGACATAATAATTTAAAAAAAAAAAAACATAAAAACTTAGATATCAAAATCTGAGCCAAACATTTTGGCAACGACTGAACACATTCAGTTTCTCTGCAATCTTTTTCGTGTATTTCGAGGCTGTGTGGACTTTTTAGGAGCTATTGAGTTAACAGTGTTTCCATGAGAATCGCGGTGGTTATGAAGGTGCTATTTACACACACAGCACGACGTCGCTGATAGTTAGACATTTATGCTCTTGAGCAAGGCTTCGAAGGACGACGGGTGATTCATACCCAGTGCCCATTGCTCCCAAGGAACAAGCCCTAAATTATTGGAAGGGGAAAAGGGCTGCCAGACTGAAAATTAAGGAGGAAAAAACTTTTCAACGTGAATTATTCACTGGACACGACTCGAGGGCCTCAGACGTCCCTTTACAGCCCGACTCCCAGCTTCAGAATGCGCCTCACTCCCTGCTCTGTTTTTTTCTTGAGTCGCAGAAACGTCTACTAGCGCAATGCCGTTCGATCCTGTCGCCTAACTTGTTTTATTATCACTCCCGAGATGTCAGCACAGACCACTCTTTGTCACCTCCCAAACTTGCTCTGAATTCTCATCATGGCTGTTTCTGCAGAGGCGTATACAAGCCCCGCATGGTGGAAATGACATTTGCTCCTCGCAGAAGTCTGGCGGAGAAGGCGAGAGCAGCCATTTGGCAAAGCCATCAGGAGCACTTTACGCGTCTGACCTTCACGTGTCTACATGCAGTAAATATAACCCCCTGGCTTTTGTGGATGAGCGCTGAGAACTCCGACTTCCAGAGGGAGAAACAGGGAGAGGAGAGCGTGAGAGACAGAGGTGGAAAGAGAGTTTAGCTGGGAAACATTTTTGTATTAAAAAACACAGTCATCTTAGCATGAATCACACAGCGGGACTGCAGTGTCCCATCCACGTTTAATGAAATTCACAACGTTTTCCTAAATTGAATTCTGGTGATAGCTTTCATCACTTTTGTGTTCACATAAAATATATTTTTTTTAGCTGTCAGCTTGTTGCGCTTCTCTTTGGCACTCGGTACAACTGGAATATTTTCGTGACATTTAGATTTTGTATAAATATTTTAAAAAAAAACAACAATATTCCAGGACTGTAAATGACTCAGATTTATATTTAACTTGGCACTGGATGTAAATGTCATGATAACAATTTCAATAGTTGGTTCACCAAATAACAAAAAATAAATAAATAAATAATAATTTCTCACTTACTGATAGTTTTGGTTTCATTTAGTGATTTTCCTAATTTCTAATTCCCCTGACATTTATACTGAAGTTCAAACTAGTCAACTACTTTAACAGCAAGAAACGCTCTGAAAACTGTCAAAATTGAGCACATTTTGACCTTGAGGGTTAAACATTATCTGAAAATTTGAAAAAAGGCATTTGAAGTCAAATGACACAAATGAAATGAAATGAAATGACAATTTTTCAATGACAAAATCATATTTAAACAACGGATAAATGTGTGGCACTTTGCATCATGCATTAGGTACATTGAACAGTTTTCTGCAAAACATGGCAACAACTCACTAAATAAAAGTTAACACATAAAATTTATTACAAAACAATATTATTTTGGAAAACAAATCTTTGTGAAACGCCTATTAAAGCAGAGTTTTCTTTGGGTGAACACAGTCACATAAATTGTATTATATTCATTTATATTCATTTTAATAACAAGATTCATCGACTCGTAATTCAGTAATTAATTGCTCATCGCATGAGTCGTGCCAATGATGACAAGTAGTCACAGGTAGTCTGGTGATGCAACAAATACAGTTAAACACATGCAAGTTGTGAATATATGAATACATGTAAGTGCTTAAGTTACACATCCGTGTGTGTATATATTTATGTGTGTGGATGTGGTGAGCCAGGTTCCTGTCAGGATCTGTATCACTCCTCAGATTGAAGCTCTAGAGGTGAAACTTTCCCTCGGCAGCACATCTGGAGGCCAGCAGTGACGCTCCGTCAGAGTCCAGCAGACCACCTCCTTTCTGCAGCTCGCACTCTGCTGCTCCTCAACACACATTATCTAACCCACATCCGCGGCTCAGTCACTGTGTAGCTGCGTATTAAAACTGCAGTTGTATACTCCTGCCAGCAGGGGCAGAATTTGTACTTTTCTACTGGAAAGGGCTTTAGTTTTTCAGATATTCCATGAGATGAAACAAAACACGACCATGTTTCTTACCATTTTGATATGCCCTCTTCATGGAAGGGATCATTGTAAGAAAAATATTTTTGACAGGAAAAAGTGATTATATTTATCAGATATTGACTCACTTCTTAGGTGAAAAAGCACCGAAAAAGAATACTTTAGAGATGGTGAGGTTACTTACTTTATCTTATGTCACTTTTCACCTGTTGCTTGGATTTAGTTCAAATTTACACTAATAGTACCCTGTTATTCATCCTGCACCTCAAATCAATATGAATATCAAAATATGTATTTATTATAAAACTAAAGGATTTTAAATACAAAGTTGACATTTTACACATTTTATTTGGCAAAATTCAGGGAACGAAAAAAAGACAGTTAAGATAGTGCAATTAAGAAAAATGTGTAAACTGAGGGTTAAAATGCAAAAAAAAGTAAGTATATATATATTTGTAAGTATATCAGAAATAAGATTTTAACCCCATTTAATTCTTTCGATATCAAGATTTCAAAATGTATCTCCTCTTACTATGTTAAACATAGACACTCCAAGTTCCACTGTAAATAATGCTGTTACCACTTTTAAAGATTTTGTACAGATTTCCAAAATTTCTTTCAGTGTTTTGCATAATTCACATTTCAGTACTTTAATTTAGATGTGTTAATGGTTTGTTTTGAAGGATAACCTAATGTTTAATTACAGAGGAAACTCTGAATCCCTTAAGAGTATCGAATAGATAATTAAAGTCATGTACTGTGCTTGTTTTAAGTAGGTTGCCTTCAGAGACCCTATTTTCATGAATTTGGCTTCAGCTTTAGCTTTTAGCCTTTTAAATTAAGAGATACATTTAGGAATCTATACCAAGACAACCATTCAGGGTTGAATTGAGGATTAATTAATTGTGTTTAAAGAGATTATTTTTCTTACAGCTAAGTAAATAATTTTTTTAAGTGGCAACTCAATTACATTTTCTGGTGTTTTGGCACTTTACCTTCCTTGGGTTATCACTGCTCGTGCTGATTACACAGTTCTTCCTTTGTTTATGCCGACTTTGCAAAACACATCACTTCCTTTACTCCTGAGGAAGTTTCAGAGCAGGAACATTTAAAAACTTTCATGAGAGACAGAAAAGCCGAATGTCTATGGATGGTGAAATAGTAAAAATTAGCAGTAATATCTGTTTGCTCCTTGTCAAACAGCAACATGTTTTTTAGTGTTGAGTCTTTGAGAAAACGAGGCCCAGAGCTTCAGCTTGTAATGGGTTTCAAACTCTTTGACCTTTGCCCCAGGAAGCATGTCTTGGTGTCGCTGGACGTTTTAAACGCACAGACTGACAGAAAACAAACGTCGGTGTCAATGAAAATGTAAATCATTTAAACTTGGTGAAAGCTCTCTGAGCCCCGGGGAGCAGGCGGGGATACGCTGCAATAACAGCAGAGAGAGAAAGCTGCCATTCATGACGAATTTCAACAAACTGTCACTTCCTGCTACTAATCACCGCACTTCGACAATCAGTTTTAATTGGACAATACATTCCTCTTTAATGCTGGCACTTTTCATGCATAATTATACTGATAAGGGACCAAATTTGATTGAAAATGAAGTATTGGATGGCCAGTGTCTCCTTCTTTTATAGACTTAATATTTTTTACTGGTTTGATTAAAATTTCTCACCTTGTATAATTACTCAGCTGCCTTCCAGTTGTCAAATAGAAATTTCAAACTTAGTAGACTGAATAACCGTAACATCACGCAAACAACCCACTTACAGATAGACACCCTGCAACTGATTTCACTTCATGGACATGTGGAATTGGCTAAT
This sequence comes from Plectropomus leopardus, assembly GCF_026936395.1. Taxonomy (NCBI): domain Eukaryota; kingdom Metazoa; phylum Chordata; class Actinopteri; order Perciformes; family Serranidae; genus Plectropomus; species Plectropomus leopardus. The sequence goes on along the minus strand of NC_142185.1, from coordinate 31,154,233 downwards.
TTGTTTATTTCTGTTTTTATTGTTTCAGCTGTAGCCGTAACATTTAATAATATATAGTTAAACACAGCAGTTAGACCTATCTGACTAACTGCTGTACTTATTTTGTGTACTGTGTTGCTCTGCTTATGTCTCTGATAAACAAATTTACTGGCACGAAAACAACTCGATGTACTACTGTGCAAGGGCCGCAGCAAAACGTTTTTTTAGTCGAGTTAAGGACAGTCCACTATAGGATAATCTCTACTCAAGTTCCTCTTACTCGTTTGTTCTGTAGCTTTTGACAGTTTTTATCAGCTGCTCAGCTGCAATAAAACTGTAGATGTTGAACTTTTGAGTGGAAAAATCCTAATAATTTGGTCAGTAATTTATTTTATTGGTATAGACACTATAAACTAATACTACAATCATACAGTATACCAGCCTCCATCAGCGTGTGTTCCTCACACACATTATGAGCTGCCATGTTTGATTTGGAGGTAAATCTACTAGATCCCATGTTTAGGGTGCTGTAAAATAATTTATTATGAGCCAGTGATATTGATATTTAAAATGTAACCTGATTTATGTTTTTACTTCTGATACTTGAGAGCACTTTCAACATTTGTGGATCATAGGATTTTCTGTTTATTCATTGTGGGCCGTATAAGGTTCGGGTTTCAGTTACTCAAAATGTCTCCATTGTGTCAAATAGAGTCCGGTGGCTATTAAATCCTCCATAGAGAGTAAAATGTGTGTCTGCAGTGTGTGTGTGTGCGTGCGTGTGTGTGTGTGTGTGCGTGCGTGCGTGCGTGCGTGCGTGCGTGCGTGTGTGTGTGCGTGCGTGCGTGCGTGTGCATGTGTGTGTGTGTGTGTGTGTGTGTAGAGTGAACAGATAGGGTTACACAGTGAATCTGTGACTGAAGAGCTGGTGGACGGATTGCTATAAATTGACTTGCCATGCTGACATGTTGCTCTCTTTGAGGTCTCCTTTTTACAGCATAAATGCTCCATCAGTCAGCACAGACAGTTCACCATAGATGGAGCAGATCCCAGTTTAATCTCCCCAGGCACAACGCTGCTTACATCAGATCCTGTGTACAGGAAATGCCACTGAACCTTGTGGTACAGGTTGACAAATTAGTTGTTCGTGTGTTTGGTGGCTGCACATTATTTTGTCAGCACTTTACTGCCTCACTACAGATTTGTTAAGATGCAGGTGGTCAAAGTTCTCTAGTAAAATAAATAATCTGCCTAGTTGAGTTTAACCTTTGTGGGCAGAAACAAGCAAGTTTTATGGATTGGACATGACTTGGTAAATCTGTGTTATTCTCTTGTTTGTGATCCTTTAATCACCCCAGTTTTGTAAATGTAATGTAATGTGAAGAAACTGAAAAAGACATTATGCAAAACAGCAACACAATCTGCCACGTGTGCATTTTAACATCTTTGTATTTTTTCTGCAAAGACATACGTATATTAGATGATTTTAAAAAATAAAATAAAAATTACACAAAACAAATCTACAAATAGATGTTTCAAGGCTGACTGCCCCCTCTGATACCCCTATATTTAAAAACAAAACAAAACAAAACAGCAAAAGTGCCCTCTTTGATGCCTTTAACAGCTAAAAAAAATTATAATTTTGCCCTCTACAATGACCCAATGTGGAAGAGAACATGATGAAATGCCCTCTTGGCCTCAAGTGGATGAAATGTGATCAAGTGAAGGAAACATTATAATCACAATCACAATAATCACAAACATAATAATAACATAATGCAGAGGTCTCAGTGTTGCATTGCCATTGGAGAAAATGTTCTAAGTCTCTTAAGGGCGCTGTATTAGAGGAGAAAACATAATGCCGGGCCCTTTAGGGTGCCCCTCCAGTGGACAAAACATTTCAGGGTCCTTTAGGGTCATTAAAGAAAATATAACCTGAGCCCTCTAGGGTGCCCTAACAATGAAAATAGTAATGTTGCAGGACCATTTAAACTTTTAGCAGGAAAAACATATTGCAGGGCTCTTCGAGGTGACCTTCTAGTGGAGAAATCATGATAAAGTTCCATCTATGGTTCCCATTCAGTACAGACGACATTTCAGGGCCCTTTCGGGTGCCCTCCTTTTTATTTTTGCCTCTCAGACAGCTTGAGTCTGCCGCTGCTGAGAGCCGTCAGTGGGCTTCATAGCAGAAAAACTCCACCATCAATACTGAGGTCTATCACCTGGGCCTTTTAGCCTGCCTCTGGGAGAAGTTTGAATAACTAAAAAATGAGAAATATTATACATCACACACAGATCTGCACATGTATTTTTTTTTTTTGTTGGTGCTGCTGGTAACAGATCAGGTGGAGAGAAAGAGATGAGAGAAATTAAGTCAAGAGGTCTGGAAGCTTACATCCAAAAAAAAAAAAAAAACAATCATTCAATGACTCTCTCAACCCCACCCCTCATCTCCTTCATACCCTGTGTCCCCCTAAATTTAGTTTGGGTATTTGGGGCAACCGCTCTTTTCCATTCTTAGCCCCCCCATCACCGCTCGACCCCCCTCTCTCTTGGCATTTAGGCTCACTTCATCTCTGTCAGGGACGGCGGGGTGATCCGTCTGGGCGCAGACATCTCATGGTGAGACGTAAATGGTCTGATAAGCTGTGAACAATGTCGTTACACGTTAATGATCCCGCCTGGAAACATGATGTATAAAGCCGGAAAATATGTCCCTAACAAACACACACACACAAACACACATGCACATTCCTACACACACATTTGCCTCTGAACAAATGATGTCATTGAAAAATTCCACCAAATATTCTGATGAAAAGATGCAGCTATTTGATAAACCTTAACCTATTTACCTATTACCATTTAAGAGATCGGCCTATTCACATGATATTTTGGCTTTAATGCTCAGTGCTCATCACATAAGCACACACTGTTAAATGTAACTTGTGGCAAATTCTCTGCTCGACAGTAACTTGTCATATTTTACAGAATATGAATTTTTGGCTGGTTTGTATTGGGGATTGGTTAGAAAATGATCAATTACGATATGAACAGTTTCCATTTGAAGTCTAGCAGAGGCTGTGGGTGTCACATTTTTTTGTGTTTTCTTCTGTTCATGAAAGAATCATTTTAAGATAATTACAACCCAAACTAAAACTGATTGATTGGTAGAACTATCAGCATTGTGTATGATAATTATTACAGACAGCAGTGATAAACATGTGCTTGTATTTCAATAATGATGCGTCACTTTCTGCCTAATTTGTGTCCACATTTAAAGACAAAAACCACCAGGGAAATTTCACTTTTTGAAACTGATGGATGGGAGTCAGAGCTGTCATCGTTCATTAGTCTTGTTTAAACACATGTTTTGAGACTAGTCAGAGTAGTTCGTAGAAGCCAGGAGCAGAGACGGTATGTGTGCGTATTTGTGAGTCCTACAAAAAGACTTTGATATTTTGAACACACAGATCAATAAAGAGATAGAGATACTGTCAGAAGCAAAGTACAGCTTAATCTACAAATTAAAAAAAAAAAAACCCTCCATATTTGAAAAAAAAATAAAAATTGTGATTTTTAGATTTTTATATGGAAAGCGTTTGCTGCCATAATTACTCAGTAGTTGTGGAACCTAAAACTGTAAAATGCATGGTGGTTTCTTTTCTTTCTGCACCTGAAAAGTTAACATTTGGGAGATGTATGAGTGATGAATGCCCATTTATCATCTTCTACCCCTCTGGAAACATTTTTGTGTGTGTGTGTGTGTGTGTGTGTGTGTGTTGTACAAGCATGGTTTTTTGTGCGCTGACTGGTGAGCAGTGACATGATTTTGTGCATGAGTACAGTATTTTCACACCCTTTGTGCACTTCCATGAGGGTACTCTGTGTGTGTGTGTGTGTGTGTATGTATGTGTGTGTGTGTGTGTGTGTGTGTGTGTGTGTGTCTGGCCAGGCTGGGTTTGTTTGGCCAGCTGTTTGGAGGGAAAGCCTGATCCCATGTGACCTTGTGTTTCTCCAGCTGCTGTTGGATCAGAACAACCAGCTCTCTCTGCCAGGAGACCCGCAGGACGGGCCCAAACCCTGTTTACCCGGCTTTTTCTGGTTTTCTTTTTTAGGGATTATTATTGTTGGTGACGGGAGTAGTTGGACTCGTACAAAGAATTAACCCTTTTAGAAAACAATGTGGGAACATATATGGAGGATTCGGTTAAAGTAAAATCCTCTGTAACGGGTAAATGCGGCCCAGAGACTTAAGAGTTACACAGTGATATAAATCCTGCTGTAGGCGTTATCAGCCGATTCTTGGAAATCTGTTCCCGATTTGTCCCGCTAGCAGCCAACTAAGTCTCGCTAATGAGATGTATCTTAATCGTTGAGTGAGGGATAAAACCTCCAATGCTTCCAGAAAAACTTTGCTTTGAATTCATCAATCGGTAACATGTTGGAGAAAAGGATAATGTCAGAAGGTAAATTATTTGTGATACTTTAGTAAGTAATGGCAGTTTAAACAAGTAAAAATGGAAATATTGCTTAAATTAATTTATTGCTGTGTTGTAAATAGCTGTGTCTTATAATCATTACTTTAACAGTAGAGTTTGGTGCAGAGGGAGATGCCTGTGAAATACTGTTACTGTCCTGATTTATCACCACACACTTTATCCAACTAAGTGTCCGTAATCACAGAAGCAGATGAGCACAAATGACCCCACCTTAAATGCGGAAAACAGGAGTTTTAAAAATTTCAAGCATTTCTAAAGGCACATTCTTTTTAATCATTTCCAAAAATTTGGAAAAATTTTACAGACATAATAGCACCAGGGCTGGGCAAAGTGAAGTAAATCCAATATCACAATATTTTTATCTAACAATATTGTTTGATTGACTATTCGTGATAAATTATTATCAGTAATGTGGATATGATAAATGAGTGGATAAAGACAAATTTAGGAACAACTAGAACAGTTTGGTTGGATCAGAAAATGACAGCACTTTACTGCCTGCCTTTAAAAGCTGGAAAATATAATATTACATTATCCATAATCTAAGACAATATTAAGTCCCATGTTATGATATTGATATAATATATATCATATAAGATATATTGCCCATCCCTATATAGCACATTGTCTTTCTATCAATTTCTGTCACAATAAGTTAGTGTAACAGAAGGACACCAGTAGCAACAGATGTGGCATTCGTGCTGGTTCTGAAATTAGACTCAACAAAACCAAAATATTAAGTATTCTTGTGAAAACTAGTTATAAGTCATTGTCAGAGCTTCAGTTAAACTTTAAGACAGTTTTATCACATAACTTCCTGTGCCAGTTGGTTAACAAAAGAACACCACCTTCAAAAATGTATCTATATTAAACTTGCACCTGTTTGACATTATCCATGCAGTAAAATTACTGTATGTCAGAAAAACGTCTGTCTGGGTAAACTAAACTAATAGAAATGAGATGTCTCCTTAGACGCAGTGTGAGTTCAGTGGGCTTTTCGATCAGCAACCAATACGCGCAGTGTGATAAACATCCCAACCGTTGTTTATTATCGTCCTCGAAGCGACAGAGTTTCAGGAACTGAAGACCAGAAACTAGATTCTACTGAGGAGAGAATCGAGCCGAGACCGGTGATCAGCGAGGTGGTGAAACCTGTCGGCTTCACACTCACACACAGAACACACACACACACACACACACACAGATGAGCAGCTCCACAGACACACTCCAAATCCTGCAGTCACACACACTCACACACACACTCACCAAACAGTTACAGGGTGTGCACACATTCCCGTACCACATATAAACACACACATTCTTGTACACACATGCACACACAAAGCCTGTTGTAATGAGAACATTATCATACATCAGTCATGTGTCATGCTATTCACAGCAGGTATTTATAGTGCTGTTCACCACCAGTAAAGACTTTGATCTGTGTGTGTGTGTGTGTGTGTGTGTGTGTGTGTGCGCGCGCACCAATTAAAATGGCAGGAGAGCCATGACTGTCAACAGCCAGGTGCTGGATGTTAGGTGGAATTTGGCGCATGACCGTGACGAACCCAAACGCTCGTCTTACAAGGTACGAGACAGCGAGCCTGCAGGTTCCCCAAACACAGACGGATACACACATTTATATAACTTTTTGTTTAATGTATCTAGTTAGCTGTGTTTATTTATAATCTATTCTTATTATGTGTGACTTAAATATTTTACATCGCTGATAGTTTATTAAAATGTCTTATTGAATTAAATGCTCTCGATTTCAAAAATTTACAAAAAAATAAAATAATAAAAAAAAATGTTATTAAATATGTATAACAGATTTTCATTATTTCGTGAAATTATGTATCAAATCTTAAGAAGTGTAATTAAATATTGTGCATTTAAACTACCATCAGGTGTTCGGTCACATTAAACCATTTATATTTTGTCTATAATCTAAATTTTACTATTTATATATAAACATAATTCAGACATATAGAAAAGCTGTTAATTTCTGATATGCATAAAGATTTCTTTTATTTTTTAATTCAACAGGGATAGTTCACATTTCGAAAAATGATTAAAAAAAACCAAACAAATACGATGATCTGCCTTGTGTGAAAACATATTTTCTGACTAAATATAAAAAACTTAAGAACATGTTAATTCCAAACATTCCAAAATAGAAAAATAAACACAAAATTAACTTATTAATTATGATCTTTAGGAATCTACATATTTTCATATGTGTTTTATATGTTGCATATATTTTACAGGAATTTTTCTCTGGAAATATATTTGGGGAGATTTCATTTTTTTTTAAACATGTATTTACTTTAATTAGAAAAAAAGGATACATTTCCTGTGTGAGGTAACGGATATTTGATATTTAAAGTAAAGTTAATAAACAGGTCATTTGTCAGGCAGAGAGATAGATAGACAGCTAGTCCTCGACATTTCCAGTAATCCCTCGTCTGTTCCCGGCTCTTGTTTACAGATGTCTCTCTCTCTGCTGCTTTAAGTCGCTGATGTTTAAAAGTGTCCGGACGGCCTTTTCAGAGCTTTCAACTGCCGTGGAGGCTTCCAGCTCAGCTGGTCGCACATGTCTGTCAGCACTGCTATTACCATCCTCTGCCTCTGCGTGTGTGTGTGTGTGTGTGTGTGTGTGTGTGTGTGTGTGTGTGTGTGTGTGTGTGTGTGTGTGTGTGTGTGTGTGTGTGTGTGTGTGTGTGTGTGTGTGTGTGTGTGTGTGTGTGTGTGTGGGTGGGGGGTACCCGTGCCGGTGACCTTGAAACTAACACTGAACATTATACTCAACACCTTCCCACATGCACACACACACAAAAGTTAGCTAACTGATATTCTCAGCCGGAGGCTATTGACCCTTTTACTGTTTTTACATTGCTAACACATGTTCAGATCTTTGCATTCAGTGTGTCTGCGTATGCAGGTAATGTTTAAAAAAGAGGTGTTATTGAGAAGCTCTCAGGAGTTTTGCAGAGTTCAACTTGTTTTTCGGATTTCAAAGGATTGCATTGCGAAGATTAAAGATGTTAATCACAAGTTCCTCTCTCATATAACAGGAGCTCCAAACTCAAATATTGCAGCCTGTAGAGGAAAATTATTTCCACACTCTCCTCTATTGCTTCTGCTCCGCTAACTTCAACCAGTATGACAATTCTGGTGTCTTCTGTCGTTACAGTGCATTTTGAAGTGTTGTGCTTCACACAGTGTGGAGGGACGATGCAGAAACAGCCAGACGGCAGCATAAAGTAGTGGTTTGGTTTTGTCAGCTCAAGTAATAGAAAATTCAAAATAAGATCTCTTCTTTGTCCAATTGTGCTCAATTTAACATCATCATGAGATTTTGACCATTTTCTCATATTTCTTAAATTCAGTTCCTGAGAAACAGTTTTCCTCTTGTCTCAGCCTGATCTTTATTCTTAATTAGATTAAATAGACTTCATTTTCTTAGTGGGGAATTTGCCTTCGACTTCAGTGTTTGCTGTATAAAAAACAATAAAAACACAATACATACACAATAAAAATACAACAATTAAAAAACAACAAATACATTCATTCATTAATTGCACAAGATGTTCAAGATCTTAAATGCACTTTTTTTCTCTCTGTGTCCTGATTTTATTTGTATGAAATAATCCGCTAATGAGATAACAGTCAGATAAAGAAAACATCACTGACTCCTAAATGAGCCTGCACAGTTTCAACTACATCTCAACTTCAGACTTGTCTCACCTCTGAGAAACCTACAAGCACAGCAAAATAACTCATGCTACTATATTCTTTTGCTCCTTTTTTCCTCCTGAGGAGAAACAGATGAGAATTAGGTAATCTCCAAATAAGAAGCAGATTAGAGAAAGTAAAGACTTACTGTAAACAGACAAAATTTCCTCTGGTGATTTTTGAAAAAAATAGATCAAGGTTAAATAAAGTAAAAAAAATGGCAAGATATTTAAATATTTATGTATGTTAACATGGATTAAAAAATCGCAGAATATTTCTGCTTTTGAAAAAGAAAAAAAACTGGTGAGCTGTGAAATGGACTAACTAGAAGAACTCACATGTGTACTGCATTTTCCAGAAAAAGCCAGACAAACAGTGTGTGTGGTGCAGAAACATGCTCTCTGGATGTTATGTCGATGCACTTTGTTTAGATTAGACTGTTTAAGGTTACTTACAGTGTCACTCCAAAAACACTGAAATTCAGTCTGAAAAAAATTCATCCAGCTCTCTCATTTTGGAAATGCCTAATACATTTATATGCAAATGTATTTCCCCTCGAGGGAAAAGTGTTTGAGCTGAAGTGCCGCGGTGCTAAAGTGAAGAGGCTCAGCGGCCATGACAATGTGCTAATGCTACAATGGGTCTCTAACGAGTGAGAGCCAGCGCTAATTTCCCTGTTTGACAAAAGGACTCTGTGATCCTTGGCTGTTAGCGGTTTGCGGCAATAGCAGGTGTGCGTGTGTGTGTGTGTGTGTGTGTGTGTGTGTGTGTGTGTGTGAGAGAGAGAGAGGCAGAGACACTGGACTTAAAAACCATTATTGAAACAAATTAGCTCAAAATGAGACTGTGAAAGATCTCATTTGTTTGTTAACTGACGTACACACACACACCAGTGCACCTGCCTGTGTGTTAAATTGTGTGAGTTTGTATGTAACAGTGTTAGTTCATGTGCATATAAGCGATTGCTGAGGTTAGGGGGTCGGCGGCGGTGGTGGCGGCGGCCTGCTGGGGGTTATTGGCTGCAGGTCACAGAGCAGACAGGTTGAGCGACAGATCATTTACATCTCCCAGCATGCTCAGTGTGTTCTTGGCACAGGAAGTGCCACTGTTGCTGAACGCTCACAGCGAAAAGCCCTAATGAAGACGAGCTGTCAGCGTCAACCTGTCACACAGGACACACACGGCACCACAACACGGGCTGGCAACAGAAAAGGCTTCCTGCCAAAGAGACGCTAATTCAAAATCATATTGACGAGTGTGATAATGCAAAACACTTATACCACAGTAATACCACAGTGTAGAAATACTCTTTTTTAAAGTCCTGCTTTCAGAATAATCCTCAAGTAAAAGTACTGTTATTGGCATCAAAATATACAGTAAGTACTGTAAGTACTCATGCAGAATAGCCTATTTCAGAGTAGTGCATTTAATAGTATTGGATTGTACCTACTAAGGCATTAGTGTGTTCACCAGTTTAACATTGTAGCTGGTTAATGTTATAGGCTACCATTTTACCACATATATATAACCGGCCTGTGAATTTTACCAGTGGATCATGAAAAATGTTCAACATTATCCATAATAGTACATCATCATTTATTTGTTAATTAGATTTTGTATTATAAATCCGAATTTGCAAAGTACCTAAAGTTACCAAATAAATGAAGTTTAAAGTATCACAATATCAGATGGAGAAACCTGGAAAATGTGATTCACACTGTACTGCACTGCACTTGTCTCTCTGATGTCTTTTTTGTTACAGCAAGCCTCAATCAGACAAAAGTGCCTTTTGCAGCTTGCTGCTTTTTAGATTTATTTTCATTTTTAATGTTGAGAGGCAACCACCGAATCACATGTCCTTGGATTAACTGCTGTTTTGCTGTGAAGTAAAATCTCTGATCTGTACCTTAAAGTCTGTATAAAAAATTGGACAGGTGGAGAGCACTTACTCTGTTGTTCCCAAATAGTATGTTGGTCACAGGGAAACAGAGATCTGTGTGGGTTAAATGAGATCCTCAGAAATACGAGAAATCAATGATTCAGCTGTATTCAAATGGTTCAAAATTATAACAGAAAGAGCCGCTAATCAATATATATTTGTTTTGGAATCTAGATAATAAACTCTAGTATAACAGAAATTCTCAATTAGAGATCACGTTGATTTTCTTTTGAAATAATTTATTTTTCTTCTCTCTTCTTTTTATTTATTAAATGATTGTGGCAAAAGCAGAAATAGTAGAAAGTGTGTGAGACATGCTGAGGGTGAAAGTGATGCTACACGTGTTGGTGGAGTTTCAAACGCTTTCCCTTCTCCATGCACCTTATAAGTAGGTGAAGTTGTGCCTGAAAGCCCTCAGCCTGTTAGGCATGCTGAGGGTATAATGTCTGCTAATGTAAATCTCAGTGGGGGAAAGTAGAGTGAGACACCAACCGCAGATTCAGAGTTTTGGCTTTGGATTAAGGAGGATGCTCGCTCTCATGTTCCCTCCGGTGCCATTTCCTGCTGAGGGAAACCACGCTAAAAATGTCCACAACCACGAGACTGCAAAGAACTTTGGGTAAAAGTGTCCATTGAATGCCACATGTGAGAAGAAGAGACAGACGCTATGTGAGGAGATGAAGAGGAGGTGGAGGAGGTGGAGGAGGCACTCGGACGGTGATGAATGATCCGACAAGTGGAAGGAGTGAGGAGGGGAAAAAAGAAGGGACGGAGAGAGAAGGGCAGCAGGACGGTGACAACTCTGACAGCTTCAGGCCACGTCCACTCCTTCGGCCTCCGGGATAAATTTAAATCTGATGATTGGGTGTGCTGCCCGGACCTGTCGCTGCTACAGACAGCGTTTTTGTGTGTCTGGACATACTGTATATAACCATCTTCTCCCGATCAAGACTCACGAGTTCTGAAAAACTTAGTTTACTGGTTGTATATATGGGTTTATCCAACAAGCCTTCCCAGCTTACACCCTGTCCACATTGTCTATCATCTTGAATCTTAATACTTTTAATGCCACACTTAAACCCTTTAACACCTGGACCGTGGTCAGTTTTCTTGAGCTGTGTTCAGACACCGTTCATAAGCATCTACATATCTGAAACCTGAGAAAAAATTATTTTTAAAAACTTTGGAAAAATAATATTAATAATAGTAATATTAATTCCATGAATTTAATCATTAGTTATTTTACAAAATAGAGCATTGTTATTATATCTATTTTATTTTTATTTATTTATATTTTTTAGCACTTCTTAGCACTTTTTTTACTTTTATTTTTTGTTGCATAATTCAAGGTAATATTCTTTTCAATTTTTGTAAATGTCTTGCTAATGTTTTTGCAATGTTTTGCTAAGTTGCTAATTGCCTTCTTCCTCTTATGGCTTTAAAATAATTCAAGCCAATTTGCACAGGCTTCAAAGGGTTAACTGTACTCTAGAGAAATACAGTAGCAGATGCAGATTTAAATGAACCTTTCCTGTAAGAATTTTCTAAACTCCTTAAACACACAGCTGGAGGAAACCCTCACAGAACAGAATAGCATCAGTTCAGTACATTATAACCAGCTGGGAAACTGGACATATTCACATGGTCTTGACTTCTATTGACTTTATTGTAATTTAATCATATTTTATTATGCCTCCACACCGGCAACTGCTGTGGCTGGAGGTATTATGTTTTTGGGTTGTCCATCTGTCTGTACAGGCACAACATATCTCAAGAACCACTTGAGGGAATTTCTTCCAATTTAGCACAAACGTCCACTTGGACTGAAGAATGAACAGTTTTACATTTTGGTGGTCATAGGTCAAAGATCTCTCTGATCTTGGCGGCTACAGATTGCATGAATTCAGACAGATTTTGACCCGATTGCGTCAGGCCCAAATATGAACGTCGGGAACAAAAAAACACTCTTGTAGTGTGACATAATCGTCATTGAGTCCAGGAAGCCCCATGACCCCAATTTGACAAGACCGGCATGTCAGATTTTTTTTTTTCCGTCTGGTTTGACACCCTGACTGAAGTCAATGGCGCATATCCTGATGCTGACCAACAGGATAACATAATGCTCCCTGGCGAAGAGGACGAGGAGCGCAGCTGTTAGCTGTGAGACGGAGCAGTGAAACTGAGCAAATGTTCGTTGACCTGTGGAGAAAACACCCCTGTTTACATACACTGAAGCTAGCGTAGCTAACATTCATAACAGCTATTTTGGCTAATTGTTATCACATTTTTACCTCAAGTTCGAATGAAGGATAGACAGCCCTTATTGTCCTCTTCAGTGACACATAGTGATGGGTCCACAGTCATTATTTATTTTTGTTTTTCTTTTCAGAGTACAAGATCATGGCATCACACACAGTGCTTCTACTCTAGCCATGATTGACCCGCCTCCCCGACGACCAGTGACCTCACGCAAAGTCACGATGACCACAGGTAAGGTCATGACGAGGCCAGATGATGATTGGTCAGGATCACACTTGTAGTGTTGCTAGTCTTTCAGCCAAGACGGGACAAACCTTTTATATCCTAGTCTGACATAGTGGCATCGAGAGAGATGGAAAAAAATAGTAGTGTAAATAAAGTAATGAAGTATAAATAAGACATAACATAATAAAGTAAAGCAAGTAAATAGTGTTTAACAGGCTTTAAGGACACTTTGAGTTTGACACAAACGTCCACTTAACCTTACCAATGAACAGATAAGAATTTGGTGCTAAAAGGTCAAGGTCACAGTGACCTTGCTTCTGTCTCATTTTTGTGAGTGCAATGTCTGAAGAAGGAGGGAGGGAGTTTCCTCAAATTTGGCACAAACGTCCACTTGGACTCAAAAATAAACTTATTAGTGGTCAAAGGTCAGAATCACTGTGACCTTGTAAATTGTTTCTGGCCGTAACTCAAGAATTTATATGCTCAAATTTCAGAGGAATGTCGACATTTGGTCAGATACTGAAATGATGACACTTATCTTGGGTGCCAACCTTGAAACTTTGCTGATCTTCTGCGCTGCCTGACATCGATGTAACTTTAAGTGGAAAACATAGAAATCGTAGTGAGGCAGGTGAAGAATAGCAGTCGAGAACATGAAAAAAAGTCTGCACACTGTAGCTCCCAAATGTGCAATTTATTGACACATCCACAAGTGATGTTATGAGCCCATGCTTTTCTTCAGACAGTCAAACATGACTGGTGTGTGGAGGCATACAACTATATTGCAGTAATTCCAGTTATCTCATCTGTTACTTTGTTCTTTCAGAGCTTTTGGCAACTTCAGCAAATCACAGTCAAGGTGGATTTTTCCTGGTTTTCTTGCTTCATGTTAGCCACTTAACCAATATACCACAACTATAATATTCAACTCAATGTTAATGGCACAACTAATAAAACTACAATAAGTTTGAATACAAGTGACTTGATGGCTCTGGGATCTGGATATGAAATTGCAGCGCTTTAATGTTACCTCTGACATTAAAATTGTGACTTCATACGGTTTTTTGCAGAGAAGAGAAAGTCATAACACTTTTGATTTCAGTGTAAATTTGACCATAAACCTGCAGATAAACACATTAAGTGACAGTTTAATGGACATCACTGTCCTCTCTGGATCGACAGGGATCTTGGCTCTGCCCTCTATGTCCCCCTCTGCTGTCCACATCTCCACTCAAACATAAATCACACGGTGTATACAGACACACAGACACCCCGGGGTGGCAAGCTGGCATTAGTATCTGTCTATCAACCCTTCTGTCTGTTCTCCACAGTCGTCTGTTTGCATTTCTCCCTTAGTGTCTCACCCTCTGTCTGTCCTACTCACATGCACACAAATGCTAAGTGGGTGTTTGAGTGTCTTGAGGACTTGTGAGACTAATGACCAAGTCTCACTCCTGCCTGCCAGTTCATTCGTGATGAAAAAAATACAGGAGAGAGATTTCAGCATTTGCTTAGTTGGTCCTTAACCATTTGTTAAGCGGTCCTTAGCATGTGTCCAGCGCTAACGCCATCTGTTCTTGCATGTTATTTCCATCCCAGTCACCTTGTAAGCCTAGAGCGTGCTGAGACGGTAACAGACGAGACGAGAGCGAGGGTAAAGATTTAACTTGGCGCAGGACGGGACAAGCTGATGAAGCGGGACACTTTGTATCTCCTGGGAGGGATCATAGGTTCGCCTGCATCGCGTTCTGCTTCCTCTTGTTTCTCAAGTTAGTGCCTTCAGTGGCTTTCAGAGGCCACGCTTTAAATATCTCGGTTGCCACATGTGAAAAAGTAATGAAATGAAGCACAACTCTGGAACGCAGCTTACATTCGGTGGATGGTAACGTGAGCTTTGGCGTAATTATAAAACTAGATTACTGGACTTAATAAGGAAATGGTGTGCGAGAGTTCATTATTGACCTTGGAATTTGACAAAATGATTTTGACTTGAGGTCTACATGCCGGATTTCTTTTCAGAGGCTTTTAAGCATATCACGTAGTTTCATCAGTGGATGGAATTTGCACACATTGTTTTTCTTTCGATCTTTTTTTTTTTTTTTTTTTATTTTGTGAAATGCAGTTGACACTTGACACAAGGGAAAAGCTGGTTAGAGGACTTGGGGTCGTTAATTCATTTTGTCAAATTGTAGTTTAGATTAAAGGGACAGTTCACCCCCAAATCAAAAAATACATATTTTCCCCTTACCTGTAGTGCTATCTATCAATCTGAACTCAGTAAGTTTACATACACAGTTAAGTTGAGCTATGTTAATAGCTCAGTTAGGTTATTTGATGGGACTACTGTCTACTGTAAGCACCACGGGAGAATTGATATATTGACGGAAGTATGTCCAACCCTACCAAGGTAGGTGGGGATGTGCCCCCTTTCAGACAGTTACTATTGGACCTTCCTCTGGTTGACCTAATACGTCACATAACGTATTTTAAAAGTCCAGTTTAGTTTTTTTTATTTTTATTTATTTTAACCATGGCATGTTTCGATTGCTCTCTTCCTAAAAAGAGTCACGTGATGTTATTGTTTCGTGTCCTGTCAGCTGTTTTATAGAACTTTGGTCATCCTGTGAGGTTTGAAAGGACAACCACATCCCCGAATGAATAAATACTATGTAACATATCGATTGTTTTGGTGAGAGTTGCCAAATATTGGAGAGATGTCTGCCTTCTGCCCAATATAATGGAACTAGATGGCACTCGGCTTGTGGTGCTCAAAGTGCAAAAGAAAAAAAAATGTGTGTGTGCTGAAATATATCTGAATTTACACCGATGCAACATGAATTTGAGACAAAGATTTGAAAAAACATGCACTTCAAATTTCGCAGCTGGTTAGTTGTTTGATATTTACATCAGATAGTCCGGCCTGATTGATGTAATGAGGCACCACAAGTGAAAGCAAATCGATTTGTATGTATCTTAAAACGAATTGTCTCATTTTCACACTGCTATCAGATAACGGACTGTGATCTGCCAGCGTCGCGTAACGGCTGGTGTGGATTTGAAATTAGGCCACAGCTGTCCCGGAGAACCTTATCGTGCCTACATATTCGTGTTTCTCGCAGAACGGGATAACCTTTCCGTCCCCTGGGGAGGAGGGCAAGACAGAAAGGCTGGGACCATCTGACACCAGATCACCCGGGTGGAATTTGGGGAATGGAGCTGTCCCTCCGCCGTGCCCACCCCACGGGGGAGGTGTCATCTCTGAATTGTGTTTATTTGTTGGCACCCTGTCGTAAAAACCTTCCAATCAACTGCCTCTTAATCTTGTCGGTTAATTACCATGTGATTTTTTTGTTTTCTTCAAAGCATGACCTCAACCACCTGACAATGACCTTCAGCACTCCACTCCTCCTCATCCCATCTGTCATTTTTCTGTTCTTTTGTGATATTCCCTTTTGTCTCCTTCTCTCCTGCCATGCACCTGCGAGTCCTGAATACATACACATAAACACGTAGCACAGCGTGGGGTTTGGTGACATGCGGTGGCGGCGGCGGTGGACGGCACTAAAAAGGCTCCGGTGATGAAAATCCTCCCAGCCGTCCTGGGAAGCCTTCTTCTGTTTCACACCCGGCAGAATTTATGGGCTCAGCACTCAGCATCTCTGCTCTCCTGCTGAGATGGAGAGAGTTTCAGAGGAAGACATGTAGGAAGAGAGAGATGTAGAGGAGGTGATAGAGATGTAGAGGAGCAGGAATTGATGAAGGGTGATGGAGTCAATGACAAGACAAGAGAAATAAATGAGAATATGTAGATCAAAGTCTGAGAGGCACAAATTAAAAGAGAGAGGTGGCGAAGAGAACAAAGAGCTGAGAAGTTGGCCATATGAGATTTATAATTTCTCCTTTTCTAACTGGAAGAAATGTCACAAGTATAATCCCTTGACTGATCAGTTTGTATCCTACATTTGGGTCAGTGTTATTGTTTTGTTTTGGTGTATTGACATTTGCTGGAATTTGCTAATAAATTAAAGGTTCTGTATGTGACTTTCAGAGCGTTAATATAGCAGCAAACCTGTATTTTCCATGTAAGGATGTGAAGGAGTAAGGGCATCCTGAGCAGAAAATTAATTCACGCTCCCTCTGTGTGTGTCTAATATGAACTTTACTTTTGTTTGTTTTGGTAGACGGATAGGCAGCGTGTGCATGTTATTGTGTGTAATTGTATTGTACTCATACAGCTGTTACCGCTGATAATGCTGTCTCGACTCACGGTGGCAGAACATTTTCATCACATTGCAGTGCCCTGGTCAACACCATTAGTTCTGACAGCACTGTTCACGCTGTTAGCACTGTTAGCCGCTATCTGCCGGCTTAGTCACCTCCGTGTTGAGAACTGGGTGCAGGAGATCCTGGGTCAGACTCTGAGTTGTGGATATGCTTTGAATGTTGCAGCTCCTTCAGTGCTATTTAATATTATGACAGGGCATACCAGAAATAAAATATCAAGAAAAATATAACAGTTTGCTCGCTCAAACATATGAGTCTATAGAGAGCCACGTTATATAAGCAGCTCACTCTTCAGGGGATGGATGGATGTGATTCATTCCTCGGTCTTAATGAGAGTCTTTATATATATATATATATAAACCACTTACAGATGAAGTGAATGGCATTGACAAAGCAATGTTCTACTGGGAAATCTTGGGTCCTGGCATTCATGTGAGTGCCACGATACATTTTACCTGCCCAAAAATCATTGTGAACCATGTACCCCCCTCGTGGTAACGCTACTTTCTGATTGCAGTGCCCCCTCCCAGCAGGCATCATGCCACACCATCAAGGTGTTGACCTGGCCTCCAAATTCCGCAGATCCAAATTTGATAGTCCCAGTTCCCCAGAAGTTCCTCTAATCTATATTGGGGCCTCCTTGGATCAGACTTAGCTCTGACCTGTCGAGACATGGACAGAAGTCCTCTGAGGATGTCCTGTGGTGTCTGGCGCAGGGCCATTGGCAAATGCTTCAATTTCTGTGGATTGCGGGTTGGGTACTAGCATGTCCCACAAACGGTTGGTTAGAGTGCGTCAGGTGACAACCACCTGAATGCCTGGACCCAGTGTTTCCGAGAAAACCTCTGGGGAGATGATCAATGTAATTGATAAGTGGTTTGAATGTTTTGGCTGATCTTATGTATAAAATTACCATAACGGGACGGCTGTAGCTCAAAAGGTAGAGCAGGAAAATTGCCGGAGCAGTCCCATACTCCTCCAGTCCGCATGTTGTAGTATCCTTGGACAAGATGAGCCCCAAATTACATGTTTAACTAATGAGCAGGTGGCACTTTGCGCAGTAGCATCGACCACCAGAGTATAGCGTAGCATAAAAGTGCTTTGAAGAGTTGAAAGACTAGAATTCAGCAAACAAATGCAAGTCCATTTACCATTTCCGTCATTTAAAAAAGTCTGTGGAGTCCCTATTCTACCCTTTCTTCTGTTTGAAAATGTTGGAAATTAAGATGATTGTGAACTTCTGAGAGTTACAGAATCTGTAATTTACTAAACAGGAATGAGTGACTTTGCGATTGTCAAAATCGATTTTATGGAGCCACTGGGACACTGGAAAATAGCACATATTTGTACTGTTTGACTGACAGTCAGGGACTCATCGTAATATACTTGATATTTGGTATTGGTACCAATATAAAGAACAAGATTTATGATTAAAACCCACAAATAAAAAGGTCAGTAAACAGAGTTACCCTGATCTCAACCACTCACACATTAAATGGAAACACTGTTGGCCGCATAAACGCAAATCATCTGAGCCTTGTGTTTTTCCAACATATTTGAGAGGCTTGAAGTCGTGTTTTGCCCAATGCTGTCAGACAGCCGCCACATAATGCCTTCAAAGAAAGATGGATTCACACAAAGTAGAGGGTCCAAGCAACAGAAAAAATGACCTCCACCATCCATCACCAAGTTTATTTACTTGGTGATGAGATCAATATTTTGTAGCAGAGCCTGCTGGAAAGTTGGATGTCCAGACCGAGCGTCGAGCCACATTGACAGCTCATGGAAAAAGTGTCGCTCAGGCAAATGGCTGAAGTTCAGCCAGGGCGTGCGACTGGGTATATTTTTGAGGGAACTGAAAAAAAGAGCTTCATAAGCAGCACGAGTGTGTTATCAGTCAAATCTAAACTCCTCAGCTCATTGCGTCAAAGCGAAACCCACTCCTGCAGATGAGGGTTCAAGTGTCAAAGGGTCACTCTTATGCTAATTAAAATCCCAAATGTCAGCCAAAAGGGGGTCACTCTAGTTCTCTGCTTCTCTGCCACCTAAACTTCTACCCTGACACAAGAGTACGTCAAGGAAAACTCGAGCTTCAGACGAGCGATCCAGAAATGCACAGTTTGGAGATGAGGTGGGAAGCAGGCATGCGGTAATGAGGAGTTCGGAGGGCAAAAATAACAAAGACAATGATCACGGCCGTAAATTGTGCTGCAGACACATCAAGCTGTCTACGCACTCCTTAGGTCGAGTGTCAGCTGGTTTGGGAATGAAAACACTTAACCCTGCTGTGGCTTAAAAGGTCATAACTCACAACTTCCCTTCCTCTGACATGAGTTACTGCCTCTCGTTAGGACTGGACATCCCCGTCTCTCACCTTCTCCCTCCTCCCTCCTCCTGTCCCATTCGTGTGGATGTATCCATTTGCTCGTATCTTTGGAGGGTGCTGAACAAGATACTCTTGCCCAACGTACCAAAAATGTGCCACAAGTGTGCAGCGAAAGGGAGTGAAAGCCAGTGGTGGCATGTAACAAAGTACATTTACTCGAGTACTGTACTGAAGTAGGAATCCAAGCTACTTTCACTTTACTTGAGCATTTTATTTTCATGCTGCTTTATACTTTTACTCTACTACTTTTCAGAGGGAAACATAAACAAGAACGTAAGACGGGTTTCTTAGATATGTTTGTTATAAATCAACAAACCAAACAGTTAACAAAAGTACAGCTGTAACAGTGATTTGATGAATCAATTACTCGGTTAACAGAAAATTGCCAACTATTTAAAAAAAAAAATTTAAATTAATTATTTATGTATTTTTAAATAACAAGTAATTTTTAGTTTTGGGGGTCTTATTTTTATTTGGGGGGGGGGGGTTAATTGTTTTCTAAATATTAAAGTTTTTGGGTGTTTTTTGTTTAAAGATTTTTCTGCATTGGATACTTTTATACTTTAAGCACATTTTCCTGATTATACTGACTTACTTTTACCTAAGTGACATTTTCAATGCAGGACTTTTACTTGTAATTGACTTTATTCACAGAGTGGTATTAGTACTTTTACTTAAGTAAAGGATCTAAATACCTCCTTCCCTTCTACCCTGGTGAAAGCAGCAGTGGTGTCACACGCACTTTATTTTTACAGTTCGGACACACGACGCTCTCATGCGATATGGGTGGTTAATCCACCGGGTGTACATTTATATTCTATTCAAGCAGGGAATAAAGTTTGGTAGGAGGTTACATCCCCTGCTGGTTGATGGCACTCTGCCTGTGAGACCCCCACCACTACAGATAGCGGACCTTAACCCTCTCAACACCGCACTCTGCCAGGAGCATCTCAAATCACTTTATTTCCAGGCCTCTGATTTATCTCAGACCCTCAACACAGCAGCTCTCTTTGCTTTTTCAGTTGAAATACAGAGTTCTTGAATCAACACAGACTTTCACTGGACTTAAACAGTAGTGATGAATGAAGGATTTACACAGTTTCATAGATTTTTTTTGGACATGGTAATTTTGGGATATGAAATAAAATGGGCTGCCAAGGCAGCGTAATCGAACCGTGGGAGTCTCAGCGAGCACGGGGGAAGATTTATCGCCCATTCGGCAGCATGTAAGCCAGATAAAATGTTACTTGAGAGACATTAAAACCCCTGCTGTAGGTGTTTAAGAATGAACTCCCAGCGGCTGGGAGTGAGATACGGAGGCTAACAGACGGATAAAGAGGTATAAAGTGACAGAAAGAGGAAAAAAATGAGGTAAAAAGAGAAAGTGGAACCAAAAGAAATCCCCAGCCTTCCTATCTAATGATCTCTCACACATATGCAGCTCATCTTATCTCTGCAGCAGCTGAAAAGCCGCCTCCTTTCTTCTCCCGCGGCTGATAAAACAAGTGTGGAAGGGAGAGGATTTCTCAAAGAGATTTCATCTGTTTTTCTATCCCTCCCCGACATCCGATCAGAACCGCAGCGGCAGCCTCTGGAGAGGAGGCCCGGCCATGTTTATACGGCGCTAAAAGAGGTTATCTGCAATTTATAAAGGTGCTAAGCAGAGATCTGTCATTGTGGAGGAGGATGGGGAGGAACGATCTGATGAGTGGGAGGAAGAGGAAGGGAGGGAGTTATGGTGCAGAGAGGTGGTGAAAAAGACAGGATGTATTAGAGGAAGAGGAGGTGGGAAAACATGGAGGAGAGGAGTGAAGAGATGGAAGTTTAGCAAACATTTTCAACTTGGAAAAATGATGTGATTCAAATTGTGTCTCTTGCTCTGAACACTGAGCAGACTCTTGATGGACAGACATGCAAAGTCAATGTCATGTAACTAAGTGATTTAACAACAGCATCAATCGCACTGATCAAAAAAAAAACCCAAAACAAACATTTTTTTGCTCCGATAAAGGCGTTACAAACTCTCACCACATGTGATCACATGACCGGACTGAGCTTCCGTGGTCAAGAAGACATTTTTACAGATCTGTAGTCTTGCTAAAGTCTAGACAAAGACAATGTTTGTTGAATGAGCCATCAAACAAAGATTCTCTGGGTACAAGTGATCTGCTAACATCAGTTTGCAGGTTAGATGGCTCATTAGCTGCTCAGGTGCAGCACATTCAACAGCAAACATCACTTTGTCCCATTTAATGCTGCTGTCGTACATTTCCACAAACCATGTTTGCACCTTTCATACAAATCAAGGTTTTAAAGTGACATATATGAGCTGATGTTATCATCTGGAGGTTGAGGAGGCGGTGGATGGTGTGACACTCAGGCTGGATGTCTGCAAAGCTTTGGACAGTTGTTGACTGTTGTTCAAGAAACAGCAAAACTGTATTTAAGCAAGTCTTTCTTGTGTTTTCAGTGGCCACCAACACACACTTGGGTGTGTTTTCAGCAGATTGGTAAAAATGGTAACTGAATGCCTGCATCCTTCCAAATATGAAGCAAAGCATTAGTTCAGGCAGAGCGCAGAAATCATGCTTGTGTTGGTTATGTGGCAGTTATCAATATGCTGAAGAATGATCGTATTCAATTCTGACGTACGCTGTTTTAACACATCAGGAAAGTTAAAAACTCAGGGGCCATTTGCATGGCAATGGTTTTTTTATGAAACGTTAAACTTTTGTTGCGGTTTGGCCTTTTGTTCACGCGACAACAGCATTTTGGAGGCCTGGAAACTTTTGAAACCGAGTTCCAGAGTGTAATCTTTTAAAAAGCAACCCCTTCTGTCGCCGTGTGAACTGGCAATGCACGGATCCTGTGAGAACGGTGTGACGGCCACACACAGGCACATGGCTGTCTTCTATGGTGTGTCATTACAAAGTTGCATCGCCATCTACAGGCATGCATATTACAGCGTTTCATGTTGGTTTTGTGGATCCGTGTGCACAAGGATTATTCTTACAATGTTATCATATGAACGTGGATTTATTAAAAATGGAAGGAAAAGACATTTCCATTTTTAGTAGGGCCATTCTCGCCAAAACGTGGCCACAGTGCCAGTATCAGGATATCAGGCTAGCTTGAAAAAAATGTTCATGTCAGCCGTTGTGTGTCATTATCCGCTCAATGTTTATGTTAGGAGATGGCTTTGGCACATAAAATAAGTGCCAGATATTTCACTGTATATTGTTCTGTGGATTAAAATTCAGCCATAAAGATCAGATTTTCTGACTATCTACTTCTTCTTTAATATTTTGGAAGGCAGTGGAGATAAAAGAGTCCTGCCTGCTTGTCTTGGCAGCAGTGACGCTGAACTCATGGCCAGAGGGTTAAAACCTGAAACTAAAGGTTGGACGCTGTCAGAGAAGAGAGGGATGATGGGAGATGAGGGAGAGAGAGAGAGAGAGAGAGAGCGAGCAGGTAAAAGAAAACAAAAAGAGGGGACACCAAAGACAAAGCTCAGTGGATGGAGGGAGGTCTGAGTAATAGTTTTATTAAGTTAATCACACGAGTGGGACATCCAGTATGGCCAGAGGCGTCTGTCAGGGTGATGCCACAATCTGCTTTTTATGGCGGGTGATCCGAGGCTGCAGGAACGCTGCCGCTCACAGCCGTGAAAGAATAGACAGCTTCAATTGAGTTATTGGACTGCGGAGCGAGAGAGGTGCAGAGAGGCCTTTTAACCTAATTAAACACTAATATGAAGCAGTCAGTGCCTCTCCCCTTTTTCTGTGGGGCTTTCGTCTGTGTGTGTGTGTGTGTGTGTGTGTGTGTGTGTGTGTGTGGGGGGGGGGCTGGAGCTGAAGTCTTTGACAGAGACGTTTGTGAGGTTGGACCCCCCCTAAAGTCTCAGATACTGGCTAGTTCAGAGGTGTTATTAGATGAAGATAGAAAGATTGTGTGTGTGTGTGCGTGCGTGTGTTTGTGGAAACGTGTGTTTTGATAGCATTACTCTGATAGGATTAGTCAGAGGCCATGGGTGTGTGTGTGTGTGTGTGTGTGTGTGTGTGTGTGTGTGTCTGTAGCCGAGCCCTCAAGTCAAAAAAACTTGTTTTATGAAAAACATATTTTTGATATTTGACATTTTCACTTTGGCTTTTTGCATCAACTGTGAAACAATGTGATTCATTGAAACCTTTTTACAGCAGAGGGGTTGTTGTAAACACCCTGACTCTCTCATAAACAAATGTCCAAAAGTATGTGGACGTTTGGTGGAAACCCTATAGTAATGCTACACAAAGTGAGGCCCTGGGTTCTCGCAGTTTTGACTGGCGTCAGCCCAGTCCAACGCTTTTATGAGATGAACTGGAACTCCAACTAAGAGCCTTATCACCCAACATCAGTGTTGGACCTCACTAATGCTCCTTTGGCTGAACGGAAACAAATCCCTGCAGCCAGTTTCCAAAACTTTGTGGAAAGTCTTTCCAGAAGGGCGGAGGCTGTTAAAGGGACAGTTCACCCCTAAATCAAAAAAACATATTTATCCTCTTACCTGTAGCGCTATTTATCATCGAGATCTACATTGTTTTGGTGTGAGTCTCAGAGTGCTGTAGATATCAGAGGTGCTTGAATGCTATTTTTTACTTCCCCATACCAATTTCTATACCTAAACTTGCATAGCAGCAATAGAGAGCACATATCTAATACCATTACCAAAATAAAAGAAAGCTGAACAGCTGTACTACTAACGCTGTATGATGTGAAATGATTGTTGTATGGCATGGTTCAGGCTAAATCGTTTGTAAAACATGAACAAATACAGGGAATAAATGCCACATATTGCTGGCATTTTGCTAACGGGTAACACTCCACTAAATAGCAGAATCATTTCTTTACCACTTTACAACAGTAGTTGCTAGTGGCTGCACAGCACAACTTGCTGTGTCGGCTTCTGTTTTAAAGCGACAAACACAAATTGATTTACAGGAAAAATGATGTTTTATCAAAGTCTGAAACTACTTTAAAGTTTACTAATAAATTACGTGATATCAGATTAGTGCACAGACTTGCATACTCGCCAATACCAAATTAGTATCAAGATGATCCTGAACTACACCCACCAACCATATCACTGTGCATAAGGAAGCGTGCATCTACTCATGGACGAGAGGCCCTTGCTTGTGACAGCAGGAGATGAGCTGTAACTTTGGTTAGCTCAGGTAAGCTAGCAGCAGATCCACGCTTCCTTCTGTGAGGTGATCGACCACGTTTCAACAGTTTGTGGGTAGTTCGTTAGGAAGAAAATAGTTCCTACACAGAACTGCTCTCAACAATCAACAAGTCTGTGGATTATCTTGAGTAATGGGGCCATGATTTCTGTAGAGACATTTCTGTTGAGTTTTTCAAATGTATTCTTTGAGCACCACAAGCATCTAGTTCCAATTATATTAGAGAGAAGGCGAACATCTCTACAGCCGATATCTCAAACGCTCAGCATCTCACACCAAAGCAATCTAGATTGATAAACAGTGATACAGATGAAAAAAGATACAGAGGAAAAAAACATTTTTTTTTTTTAAATTTGGAGGTGAACAGTCCCTTTAAAGGAACAGATTAATGACCATGACTTTGGACTTTGTTTAATAATCATAAAATGCACATGACCACATACTCTTCGTGCCCTAGTATATACAGTGTCACTGCTAATTTTATTAAGAACAGGTATAAACTGAGTAGCACATTTCTAGCCAGTAATTCATCAATCTGGCATCAATACAGTGTCAAAGCTGAGTGACAGTGTATTACAGGCCATCTATTACTCTGATCCTCTGTGTTTTGCATATGTATTCAGTGTTCACATCTAACCCACAGAGTATTACTACACCTTTAGCATGTTAAAGCTCTGTTTTTCTTGTGTATGTTTCAGTATCAGATTGCAGAATTTCAGCAGTCTTTCAGCAGTAATATGCAGTAACACAGCATTTTACTGCTAGAAGTAGAGTTATAAAGTCAAAGGTAGTTCCAAGCACAATCTGCTAACGTCTCCTCAAAGCATTATACTAGTGGTTTTGAATGTTTTAGCCCATTAGCTGCAAACCATGCAGACTTTACGGCTGAACATTTTGCAGACTGATAAATGTGTTTTTCCTACCTTCCAAGCAGCCACTGGTTTTACTTTGTGTCAGTCCAGAATGAAAATCAACTTGCAGAGACGTTAATGTACTGTGGATAAATGGCATGTGATGTTAAATGTATGTGATTTGTATTTAATGGGCTAACAAGTACAAAACCACTGCTTGGATGTGTTGTATTTAGCACTAAAAGGGAAACCCAATTGCCAAAACAAATGTTTTTATTGTGCTTTTTTGCAAGCCACTCATATGTTGCATTTGTACATTATTATATAGCACATACGTTAAAACTTTATGTTTTAATGACATGTGGTTAACATGTGGTCAGGTTTGAGTACAAAAACCACTTGGTTATCATAAGCAAAAAATCATGTTTTAGCTTAAAAACCCAGTATGTAAGGATTTAGGGGCATCTATAGGAAGACACGGCTTATAATATTCATCACTATGTTGTTAATTTAGAATCACCTGAAAATAACAATGATTGTGTTTTAGTTACCTTAGAATGACTCATTTATATCTACATATGGATCGGGTCCTCCGCACACCGACTCCAGATGGGGCGATTTGCTTTTTTGCTGTTGTGGCATCGACCATGCTAGTTCTCCTTACAAGTTTGGCACAAGGAGGAAGTTTCAGCGGTTTTGTATCTGCAATCTTACCTCCAGCCACTAAATTCTACAGATCCGAACTTTAAAATACTCAGTTTTGGTGGCTAAATGCTGCTGGAAATGTTGACATTAACAGCAACAGGTCGCTTAGCAATAATAATGCAATGTATAGCAATAATAGAAAGGCAAGCCCCTTATACATGGAAGCGGCCACATATGAGGGATTTCTGGGAGGTGATAATCCACGATTTAACAGAGGAATATCGGCTTGAAAACTTCCAGATGATCTGCTCAACTTTTGAAGACTTATGCGATGCAAAAACACCTCTTGTAGTTCCTGCTGCATCATGCCTGAAGGAGCCAGCTCTTACTGCATTGCAGTTTTCCCAATTATGGCTTATTGAAATTGATGAAATACCATTTAATGTGAGCGTGAAAACTATAACTGAGATAAACGGGAGTTTTTTTTTGTAAATTGACATGTTTCCATTAGGCATATTTTATATTTGCAATTTCAGTTTGAGGGGAACCCACCTACTGATAGTAGCGTAACTCCCAGTCCTCCATTCCTTGTTTCAGCATCTGCTGCCCCTCAGACAATAGCTCCTGTCAGGTTCACATAGTCTCACAACTCAATCATGAGCGGTCCTCTGTGTTTTCCAATATGTAATCGTATATCACGTTGTCCGTCAT
This sequence comes from Plectropomus leopardus, assembly GCF_026936395.1. Taxonomy (NCBI): domain Eukaryota; kingdom Metazoa; phylum Chordata; class Actinopteri; order Perciformes; family Serranidae; genus Plectropomus; species Plectropomus leopardus. The sequence continues at coordinate 31,127,498 of NC_142185.1, read as the reverse complement.
TACATGAAAGGAACGCAATTAAATCAACTTCTCCTAAATCTCCCCAGATTAGCCAGATGGACCGAGGCAACAGGTTGTGTTTGGACTGATGTTGGTTGGTTGATTGGTTGGTCGGTGGCTTGTGTGTCTGTCTGTCTGTGTGTGTGTGTGTGTGTGTGTGTGTGTGTGTGTGTGTGTGTGTGTGTGTGTGTGTGTGTGTGTGTGTGTGTGTGTGTGTGTGTGTGTGTGTGTGTGTGTGTGTGTCACTGACAGGAGGTCCGGTTATTGACAGAAGGATTACGGTGAGCCCGGGGTTCAAGACTCAGTGCTGACAGACAACTCGCCCCTGAGAGTCAACACACACTCTAGAGACACACTCCATCTGCGCCCTCACCTGACCCTGATGTGTGTGTGTGTGTTTGTCACGGTGATGATCGAGCAGCAAGTTTATTGATTTTTTTAAAATTTAGTTGTGTATTTTGATTCTGTCCTCTGCAGTAATGCCTGTAATCTGCGACAAAAATGTGTGCAAAAAGGCGTTTTTCGGGCCTCAAAGTTCAGTCTGTATTATAACAAAATGGACTGTGAAAAAAATCTGGAGAATTGCATAATTCTCTAAATTTAATCCCGGCACTAGAGGAGCTGTCTCAAAGCCTGAGGGAATTCAAGTTGTCTGAATGAATTTGACTTGATTTGCTTAAAAAATGCATTACTTTTCCTATAAAAACTCTCGAGAAACAACCACAAAAACTTAACCCTGCACTCTAAAAAATATAAAAAAATACCACAGCAATATATTCCATATATAAGTTAAAGAGAAATGTGGAGCAATACTTCACTAAGAAACAAAATACTGCAATGTTTATCCTTTAAATGAAATGATTGACAGCTCAATATTCTGTCTGGGTGGTCTCTGGGTGGTGGAGGTGGAGGTGGGGGTGAGGGGGTTGACAGACTCCATGTTACCCTCTCAGCTATTTTTCAGCCGTCGTTTTCCCACAAAAACCCTTGAAAGGGGAATAGCCACATTACGCAGGTCATGTGTCTGTTCTTCAGCCCCAAAAGGCCGTTCTCACATGTTGGACACAGAATTTAACTTTAAGAGACGCTCTGCCCTCTTTAAAGATCTCACTTTCACTTTCTCTGCTCTGAGATTTTACATGGTTCAGTCCTGAGTCACAGATGAACTGCATGACTGTGTGCGACAAATATTTCAAACATTCAGCCACTGAAATCTCTGAAATATAATTGAATAAAATACATATTACATACATATTAAATATATTCAAATGCAAAACTTGGGGTCACCATCTTGAAACAAAGTAAATATTAAATACAAATGTATCTGTTTTGGTTTCTTATCTTTTCTCAAAGGACAATGTGGTTATTTTATTCAGCTGAAACTTAATTTAACCTGTCTCTGATTCATGCTTTTGAGTAGATTTCCTGCAACACTGAGCTCTTAAACAGAGGTTATGTTAGTAGACGTATTTGCAGATATCATTGTCATCATGATTTAGAAACCATCATGGTGTTTTCTGCGTCTGCTGGAAGTCTTTCTGGGCCCAAATGTCTCACCTTTGTCTCTGTTTGATTACAATCATTGTGCTTATGTTTCATTCCAGTTCAGACGTTTTAAGTTTTATGCGTCTTTGCCTCAGTTTGTTATCTATCTGAACCAGTCACACGCACTCGCTTTGACTTCTGTTGCTGTGAGAGGAGAGAGTTGAACTTCCACATTTTCTAACTCCATCATCGTGGCAGCCGTGGCTGACACCTTGTTGGTCCGTGCTTTAGGCCAATAACCGTATCGATGCTAAAGGCTTAAAACAGTCATTGACCTCCTCCCCTCTCAGTGTCGGACCTCGTCCAGATGTAGAGCTTCACCTCCAACCGCCAGACTTCACAGGCATTCTTCACATTGTTTCTCATTTTGTCTGATTATTCCTTGTTTCCTGTCGCTGGGTCCACAGTAGTTTTGACACCTTGATCCAATGTTAGACCAAACACAGGGCCGAGGACACGGCTGCAGAGATGGACCACTGATCATGTCTGTCTGAATGCCCTGAAGGATGTCGGGGTCAGCAGAGAGAACAGACCTCCCCGGTGAATGCCGTAATTGGCTGTGTGTTTGGGTTTTTGTTGAACTACCAAAGACCTAAATCTAAGGCCCTGTTCACACATATGCACATATTTTTGAGAACAAATATTTTCTGCTATGTTGTGGCCTCTTGTCTACATTCAAGTGAAGTCAATTTTATTCATAAAGCCCATTATCACAAAACACAGTTTGCCTCAGAGGACTTCACAGCATACGACATCCCTCTGCCCTGAGACCCTCACATCGTCTAAGGAAAAACTCCCCCCAAAAACCCTGTCACAGGGGAAGAAAGTTTTAGGTCACTGAAACAGAGATTTTTGAAATCGCCCTCTGAGGCGCAGAATTTTAAAAAACTATCCGATCTGTGAGGGTGGTAAAGATACAGAAATAGTTGTTAAATTGACTTTAGATAAATAATTAGCTGTTATTGTTTATGTTTTTAAGGTACCATTGAAGGAAAAATAACAACAAAAATAATCACATGAAGTATTTATTTATTCATTTATTTTTTGAGGAGTTTTTCCTCATCTGTTGTAAGGATCCAACTACAGAGGGATGTTGTAAAGCCCTCTGAGGCAAATTGTGATTTTGTTTATTAGGCTGTATTAATAATATTGAACTGAACTGAATTGAACTGAATTGAGGGTTGTAAATTAGCACCAACCACCATCCAAATGCTGATAAAAAATATAAGTGGCTGCTAGATTTGCTACACTCTCACTCTCACTCACAATCAATTGAGCTGCTTGTAGATTTTGAAACAAACAAAAAAGTTAATTTCCAACCCTAATTGAACTGAACTGAACTGAACTGAACTGAACTGAACTGAACTGAACTGAACTGGATTGGATTGGATTGAACTGATGATCACTGGTAATAATAACGATCAGTAACAACATCTGTGTCCTCAAACCTTCAGGTTTGTGGGTCCACCATCTACAACAAATGCCAACATGGAATCCATCAGGAAAAAGGATGAACTCACTGCTCTGGAAGTTCAACCTGCCTCAGGAGCTGCTGAGTCAGGAAACAAGCAGGTAAGTACACTGCAGACCCTTAAACTCCCAGAATACAACCTGTTTCTCTCCTCCAGTAGGCGCTACAGAACACTGTACACCAAAACACCTGGACACAAAAACCGTTTCTTTCCACAGGCCGTCAACGATCAGCAGTTACACCAGTCACATAGGGTGCGTTCAGAAATCTTATTTGACGCTCTACTAGAAATGGAGCGTTGAATGAACATTGTAGTAAAATTCACTCCGTTCGGCGTCCTGCTGCTCCGTCTCCCCAGACGGAGAGCTTAGAGCGCGCTCTGACGCTCCGAGAGTGTGATGCTCTGGATAACCGAACGGTAAATTCCAACAGTGCTCCGAATTTCCGAACGGTCCAGTCTGTGCCAGAGAGTGCTCCGGCATTGGGAGTGTTTCCGAACGCACCCTTAGTGTCAGAAACACTCCCTATGCAACGACCCTATAGCACCAAGTATCCACTTTACTGGTTAACTATGTATTTCACAGTCTAAATACTCACAGTTCTGTATCAAGCTAATAATATCATGATCAATATTTAAGCACCACTTTATCCTCTGCCTATACTCTCATGTCCACCAAACTTATTTAATAATAATAATAATAATAATAATAATAATAATAATAATAATAATAATAATAATAATAATACAACATTTTATTTATAGAGCGCTTTTCAAAGAACTCAAAGTAAGTAAAGTAAAAAAAAAGGTCAGAAAATAGAACACAATAAAAAACACATCGTAATAGTTCATCTGACATTAGTGAGGCATTTAAAGCAGGTTTGAACAGGAGGGTTTTGATAAGTGTTTTGAACTGGAAGAGGTCGGTGCAGTCACAAATGTGTTTTGGGAGATAGTTTTAGAGGGAGGGGGCGGCTGTAGAGAACGCTCTGTGGCCTAATTATTTTGTCTAGTTGTTTTGAACGGCGGTGGCTCAGGAGGTAGAGCGGGTGGTCTATGAATCCTGCATCTTTCAGTCCACATGGTAAAGTATGCTTGGCCTGGGAAAGATACTGAACCCTCCCGATGGCTTAAATGTTGAACTGCTGAGCAGGTGGCACCTTATGTGGCAGCTTCAGTCACATTCAGTGTATGAATGGATGAATGTCGTATGAAAGTCTTTGGGTTGATAAAGTCTTTTTGGGCACAATGGTGTCACTTGATGGACCTGAAAGTTGTCGCTACACGGTTTGATCACTTTGTCTAATTAAAGTCCACCCACGGGGCCTGATGTGTACTCACTGACTTAGCCATCAAAGCTGTTTCTAATTCTGATAATTTTACTACTCGTGCTCAAAATGTTCTTTTTCTCTGGTGTATTTGATGTATCATTAGTGTTGACTTTATTGCCACCTACTGGCACAGCATGCATATTTTAGTGCTTTCAGTTGTTTTTGTGTTCTCGTGTTGATGGAGATATTTTGCAAAACCGAGGTTGTGTGGACAGAAATGTTTTTTTTAAATGGAGAGAAAAACGTCCTTTAAAAAAAAAAAAATGACAAGACATAAGTGCAGTCTGCAGAGAAACAACGAGGGAAACAGTTGTCTAATTTTTGTAGACAGGTTGGTTATTAAAACAGATGTATTAAGCATGTATTTATATTTTTGATTATGACTTTTTTGAATGCAAAGGGAACAATGCTAGGGAACAACACAATAATAAAAATAATACTAATGATAATGATGATAATGTTTTTTACCTGACATGATCTTTTGCCCCCATATTTTTAAACCTACACTGGCGTTTCCATGATTTTTAACTATTTGCTACTTAACAGTAAACTTCTAAACCATGACTGACAAAAATTATAGCCTAAAATTTCCAATAAAAGTTGATGTTTTCTGCAAAGATTTGTTGTGAGTCAACCGGCTTTAAGCCAAACACTAATGTGTTTGTGTAAAACTAAAACACACTATAACAAAGAATTTAATCACCAGTTTATCCTAATGAAGACACTGTTGCCCATGTTTGTTTTTTATTAAAAGCATAATTTTAAATCCTAATGATCTAAACTAGCCTGGTCCCATTCTGGCTCATACACTTAAAGTCACACTTCTTTAAACATTTTGAGTTTTTCTTTTTAAAATAATTTACTTGATGATTTACAATAATGCCAGAGCTTGGACGAAGCAGTTGACGTAACAGTGGCCACATGTTTTGATGTGTGTTGCAGAATATTTATGGTGTGTGCCTCCAGATTTGTGGAATTACATAAAGTGAGTAAACTTTGTGGGCCAATTGTGCCGTCGGTGTTTATGGATTTTCACAGGAAATACAGAAAAAGTAAATAGACGGAGGCTCTCCTAGGAAAAAGTGAGTTGAAGCTTTTGAGCAGTGACAGTCTAACCGTCTCGTCTGGCTTTCTCTCTGCCAGTGGTTTGACTATTATTCATGAACAAATAGTTTCTGTCCGTGGCTTTCTTTGCTGTATGGATTAAGTTAGTGTTTTCTCACACAGGAAATTGCATGTCTGTCAGGAGGATTGTGGGTCAGCGTCCTGCTCGTAAATCACCGCTCTTAACGGTGACCACGCAGTAACTTCATGTTACATAAAATAGATCTGCTCCCTTCAATTTGTTGTTATACAAACTGTAATTTTTCAATACATTGTGCCACATTTGATTAAAAAAAGTCTAATTTTCAGCAACATTCATGTTATTCAAGGCTGACTTCAGTTATTTCTGCAAATTTTACCTCCTTTTTCCTTTTTAATGAGCTCTCATTAGACTCTCATTGGATTTTGCTCTTAATGCACCAATGTTTATTGGCCTTAACATCCCATTGTTCCAAAAAACACAACATAATAAAACAGATTAAGCCCTCAGCAAACATCCAGCTCCATGTCATTTCATCATTCAGCCAACGCCACCCTGTAAATCCAGCCGAGTGCCGCGGTTAAAGTGTTTTTGGAGCAAAATTGGGGCAGAGAAAGTCGGCTCGATTTTTGTATTTATTTTCTGTGTTTAATTGGACAAATGAATAGCATTCCAGCCTGGGAGCATAGTGGCATTATTGTTCTCGGAGAATAAACACAGAAGGGTCCTGCGTGGACTATAAAACTCCAGAATAAACAGCTCTCTCAAAGCCCAGTATTGAATGTCTGTTTATGACTTGTAATATGAAGTGCAGAGCTCTAAAATCACTAATTACATCAGCTATGTGGATTTCTGGGGAGAGCTCTTAAAAGGGGTATTGGTGGCTGTAAGTGTGTGTGTGTGTGTGTGTGTGTGTGTGTGTGTGTGTGTGTGTGTGTGTGTGTGTGTGTGTGTGTAGACTTGTATAAGCTAATATGTCTAATGTGTTTGTGCCGTCATGCCTAACCGAATATTTTGGTCTGTTCTGCGCTTTTCTAAAATTGTACGTCCATTTGCTCGGTCTTTACTTTACGTCCGTGCGTGTGCTGCAGTATTACGAGCCTGCGTGTATTGTACGTGTGTGTGTGTGTGTGTGTGTGTGTGTGTGTGTGTGTGTGTGTGTGTGTGTGTGTGTGTGTGTGTGTGTGTGTGTGTGTGTGTGGGGCTGCGTAACAGCCCACAGAGGGCTGACCTCAGAGCAGCGCGGGAGGAAAAAAATAGTTTCCTCTCCCCTGATCTCTGCAGACTCTGGTTATTAAAACATGTTTCTCTCTTCCGCTGAGATGAGAGGACGTGAGCTGCCGACCCCCTCAACGCGTGCAGGGATGGCTTTTTCGGCCACCTTTAAAACCATGACATGAAAAATATCAGTTATACAGGAATACATAAAACTGCTGATTAACTTGATAGAGTTATTGTTGGATGGATTGCACTTTTGGGATTCGATTGAGGCGGATTTTTCACTTGAGTGAGACTTCAAGGTCATCACACTCAATACAAATTGATGTAAAAGCCTTGATTTGATTCAGACTTTTGACTTTATCTTTAAGTTTAAATGCACATTTGTCAAGTTATTGTTAATTTTCACTTGTGCAAATTGAATAATTGCAACCTAAAGGGATAGTTCGTAGCTTCTGTTTTAAGTAGTACAAATATATATGTACTTATTGTAGATGTCCGTCAGCACGTCCCCAGTTTGGAGACGCAGGCTGGAGTATCGATACAGAAGCTCAGCAATGTACTGCTGTGGATGAGGGTCAGTAACAAAATGTTTTTTAGCCATCGAAAGAGGCCTACCTAAAAAAAAAAAAAAAAAGTATCAAAGTGTATACTGTATTAACCCTTAGGGCTGGCTTATGCCATTGTTATTGTTTATAAAGCTGCTGACACATATGTTATATGTCACACTAAAGGTGGATGATAGTGTGTTAAATGTCATGCCTGTCAGGCCTCTTTTGATTGTGGGATCCCGTGATACAGTGTATAATTACACACTGGGGTACAATGATGCCGCTGTTGTTCGGTTCTGTGTAAAAGTGCAGGGGCGGTTTAAACGGGGGGCTTCGTTGCGGCCCTATAGCAGGATCTCTGTGTAAAAGCAGCTAGAGTTTAAAGATAAGTACCTCATACAAGCCCATTTCAAAAGGTCTGAACTCTCCCTTTAGTATCTGCAAATTTTGAGGCAGTTCTTCCCTTAGATGTTAACCATTTTTATTATACATCTGCGTTGATTTGAAGCTACCTGAGTATGAAGGAAATTTGTTGCAATAGTGGAACGATCACACAAACTAACATCAAGGAATGAAGTGTGAAAAGTCTGAGGACAGCTGAGGGCTGGAAAAACGCAGAGAGAACGCAGAGAAAGGAAACATTCATGGCCGTATGTGAGCAGCTATGCAGTTCAGTTAGTGGCCAGTCAGTTCTGTTGGCCGCCTCTGCATGCACCATCACCTCATCACTCAGCGGCCTGCCTGGACGCCCAGCAGCCGCCGCCCATCCCTCCCGCTCCGCTGCTGCTGCTGCAGCCACATTACGACTGCGTCCCATCAGAACGACCCGCCACCTCATATCTCAGCGCAGGTATGGGCTCATTCATGAGTGCTGGACACAGATTTAACACACGGCCCGTCGCTGGGATGACTGGTGGCCTGGCAGGCTGATGGACGGCCTGCCTGTCGGGGGAAGCTGTTCTGCTGTCTGACTTGACGCCGTTTCAACCGTGCTGAGGTCATCACAGACAGACAAAGCAAAATGTGCTACTGGGACAGATTCCTGGATACTCAAAGCTATTTTGATGGGCCAGTTGGCTGGTTTATATTTTAATAGAAAATATTTGTTTTTACTGCCACATATGAAGTATTACTTGAGATAAAGTGAAAAAAGATTAAATCGCATCATTTTCACACAGCAACAGCAAAATACCAACAGATTTCTAAGCAGAGTAAGAAATTTAATTTGCATTAATGGCAAGAAAATATTCCCTGAAAATTTAAAACTAATATTTATAACTTGAGCTAGCATGTTATGGTAGCTTTCAGTGACGTAGGAGGCACACAGATTTTTTTATTTACCTGCCCAGTGACAGGAGATGCAAATCAGCTGTTAGGTAACTCTGGTGCAGTTCCTTTTACTTGTGTGCCGTCCTATAGCAGCAAACCACTATTTGCCATGTGAAGATATAGTGAAGTAATGGCGTCCTGAGCAGAGAATGAAGTCATGCTACCGCTGTGTGTGTTGTAATCCGAGCTTTCTTGTGGGTTGTTGTGGTCCGGCTTCATGTCAGGGCTCATGGCTGCTGCTTTTCACTGCACTTATACATCAGTTACTGCTGATATTGTGACAGTGTTGCTGTGGATGTGTAGCATCTGTCCTCCCTGGTAAACACCGTTAGCTCTACCAGCACTGTTGCTGTTGTTTAGCGCCGTTTATGGAGTTAGCACTGTTAGCTGCTGGCCACCAGCTCAGCCTCCTTCATGTTGAGAACCATGTGTGAACAATACATGCACCCTGAAATCTGCACAGAGCCCCTCTAAAGCTCATCATCTAAAGGATAAGAGTGATGATATTTCCAAATGTTTCTTGTTATCAACAAATACTATGATGAAAAAGCAAAACAAACAATGTGATAGTCTGTCTCTAAATACTTTCTGGTTCCCGACTGGTGCAGCCACAGGGTCCAGATTTCTCCTCAGTCACTCGTTCAAGGTCCACACATAAGATAAATTACTACATATTCAGTCATATTTTACAAATGCATATAACACGTGGGTTTAGAACATGATAATATAAAACATATTGCAAGATTAAAATACAATTACTTAAAACTTAGTGAATAAGGAGCACTGCAACTAAAAACATTCACATAATTGCTTCAAGATCATGCAGTGACAAAAACGCTGCAAAGACGCAGCATGTTATTAGGCAAAATAATACCAAGAACAGGGCAGTAAAATAATCCCTGTACTGGGGGAAAAAACTCTCACTCTACAGCAGGAAAACAACACTTCAAAATAAAAACCATGTGCTGGAAACTTATACTACTTTAAAATAACAGTGTTTTTTCTTTTCTTTTTCACAAATTTGACATATTCCAGAGGCACTTGCAGTCCATTCAGCATGGACCCGCAACCCTCTTTTGGACTGTGATCCACCGATTGGGAGCCACTGCTCTAACTCCCCTCACTCCTCTGGCTCTCATTTGTACCTTATTTTTAAAGATCACAAAAGTATTATTTAATTTCCTTTAAACAGAACTTCCTAAAACAGTGCTTTTGTTGGGGACTATTTTCATCTGCGGATTGATACATATTTGGTGCTCTTGTGCGTATTGTATTTAGAATGAACAGCAAGCTTCTCCTTTTGAAACAAACCAGTAATCTTATTTATTCTTTCCTCTTTTTTAAAGGTAACAACTAACATCACTTACTCTTTTGCTACAGTAAATTTTTTACTAATGTAATTTTTTTTTTTAATTCATTTACACTTTATTCTAACATAGTATACCCGAAATGTAGTGATAACTTGAAAACAAAGAATTGGATGTGCCATAAAAAAAGTATTAATGAATTAAATTACATTTATTTATATATAATGGACACATATCTGTAAGTTTGTGTCACTTGAATTGAGTCAGACTGTTTAAGAGTTTGAGTGCAAACAGTTCAGCGGAGGAGTAGTGCTGCTGTAACAGGAGGCCCATCACTGCCAACAACATCCATCTCAAGTACGGGTCATACACATTTATAGCTCGTATCACATTCACCGGCCACCAAATCAAGTCAGCAGCTACGAGCCGGTCATATCCCGCAGTATATAATGTCATGCAGACCATATGATGACAGACTATAGCAGTGTCGACCACAGAGTAACACTATCTGCTGTCCGTCAAAATGTAATGCAAATACGGGCTGTTAAATAACACATTAGACTGTCTGATAAAGGCACTGCACGCTCGCTGAAAAAAACACCTGTCACACAGGAAGTGTTGAGCTTTGCTTATTTGGAATAAACAGGAAAGAAGTGGATCATTCTCATAAGCAGAGAGCACCAACTACACAAAACTCAAACTTATTTGTCAATGACAGAGAATCCAAGTAAAAATCAGGGGGCTCCTCTGACTAACACACACAGCGGCTGTAGGAAAATGTGGCCAAATGCTGATCAGCACTGAAGTTGCTGGTAAAGCCGTGTGTGTGTGTGTGTGTGTGTGTGTGTGTGTGTGTGTGTGTGTGTGTGTGTCTCAGTGCAGAGATGATGACCTCTGACCCTCAGTATCTTTGACTTGTGGCCAGCAGCCAGCGCTGCCTGACCCTCGACCATTACAGGCTGAGCGCTGCAGCAGGTGGCAGGAGGCGAGTAAACTCCGAACATGAAGGAGGACAAGAGCTCCGATACCAAAGAGGGAAAGTCTGAAGGCTGTTTAATGAAAGGCAACACTGCCATCTAGTGACTCAAAGACAGACTGCTCAAAACCCTGACCTGGTTATCGTTTAACCATTTGAAACTTGAGCAAATTTGCTTGATATCTTTAAAAAAAATAGAAAAAAGGCAATGAGCAACAAAAGAAGAAATGACCCAAAAAATTTACCCCTAAAATGTAGTTAAAAAAATAAACAAACACAAAAAACAACAAAGATATGATAAAAAAGTGCTTGAACATGAGAATATTTTATAACGAAATTTTAAATATGTAGTTATGATAATTACAAATATAGTTTTTTCCCAAACTTTTTTCCCTATAGTTTTACCTAGCATTTTTTTCATAATATTAATCTAAATCTATAAATATAAAATAATATTTTTTTACAGTTTGGTATTGCAGGGTTCTTGCAGCTTAAGACAAGGTAGATTTAATGCCACTTGGAATTAAGTTTAAGACCAATAAACAAAATTGAAGAAGGACAGTTTGATTTTTTTTCCCAAATTGCTACATTTTTTGTCCAGTGAAAAAGATAGATTATCTATTTCAAAAAAACCTGCAAAAACCTTTTTATAGTGGAACACATGGAAATCAACTAACATATTATATTTTCACAAAGGTATAGGTCAGTTTTCTGGTAAAATTTGTGTTTCTCAATCTGCATGTGAGATTCCACGGCTTCGATTCCCATCATGATGAGTTTTAGAGGAGGAATTTATTAAATTATTTAACAAGAAAAAAGATGTTACCAATTATTTTGCGATTATTCAGAAATGTAACTCGATTTCATACCAGTTAGGGCTTTATTTTGAGATGAATGAATTCAGTGCCTTTTTAGACTTTTTAAGGATCAGCAGGAACCCTGTATACTTTTACCCATTTAAAGGACCTGAATACTTCCTCCACCACTGCAGATGGGGGGCATAATGTAATACCAAAAACCTTTGATTAAACTGTTTTTGTAATATTTCAAATATGAAGTAATTTAAATCAAAACAATGTCTAAGTTATTTGAGGCTGTTTTACTACACGACTGGAATATCTCCATAACAGAGCTAAAGTCTGATGTGACTTAAACACTTGCTGTATACTGACTTTGTGGCCAAACAATAGAGAGCACAAGGCTGAAAATGCAATAACTCGCCTGTTGGTTACACTGGTGACTGAGAAAAAAGCTCAGATGAACAATAAAGTCCGGACTGCTGAGTGAAGTGAGAGAAACGTTGTCAACGTTTCATTTACGCTGCGTGAAGTTCTGTTTAAAACCACAACACACCCTGAAAATATTGCTGTGGGATTTCATATCAAGATTTGGCACGAGGCGTTCGTATCTCGTGCTGTAACCTCACTTTAAGTTCAGCGAAATGTCACATAATCACTTACATGTTTGGCGCACAGAGTCAGATATGAGGCCTTCACGTTGCATTTTTCCCCTTTCACCAGTTTGTGATGATTATTCCAAACTGCTGTTGGGTGCTAATACGCTGTAAGTGCCGTGCGAGTGTGTCAGAGCGCGGTCTGGGATTTTGCTGAAGAATTTTTAATTTTGGTAGGTGTGACATTTACAGCCTCGAGACCAAATCCAGCCCCATAAAGAGCTGCTGCCCCCCCCATTTTTCTTTAACAACCCTGTAAATACAGAGTTAATTTGTTTTCTGTCCGCCGTGAGATTAAAACATGAACAGTGAACGTGAGGTGTTTTAAAGGGTTCATTTCATTATTCCACAGCGCCCCACGGTCAGGAAATAAACACACTCGTGGAAAATGAAGTGTCTGATGTGGGTGTGAAACTCCTCTAAAGGTCGCAGGATTAGAGGAGGAAAACACGCCGTTCACATGTGAGCGAGACGCAGAGATGAAAACTGAGAGGCAAGATTTTCTCCCCCGCTATGAAATATGTTTACCACACTGAACCGGCCTTGGGACTATAAATTCTCCCAGGTTACAGGGCTGTAAAGTCGAGCTACATCTCCATGATTTTAGTGGTGAACGGCTGCAGCGAGGGGAGGTTTTTGGGGCAGCGTGGTCACACCCAGGTGGTCCGGAGCTCAGGTAGACAGAAACCCCTGCCATGTCCAAACCGTGTTTCGCATGGTTTGGCTCTGGGCCTGAATCGCTCCCTGTAGGCTTGTAGGTCAGAAAGCAGCTTAAATCATACCTGTCGTCTGTGTGGTGATCATGGAGGGAGCGCATGTATCTATTTAAGGCGTCACTGTGTATAAATGTATTTTATAGAAACCTAAAGCTGCAGAGGGAACTGCTGTGTAGACACACTGCATTTCTCTCTGCACTGGAGGATTTATTTGTTTTGAAACCCCCCCTATAAAACCTCAAGTACTGTGAGAAAAAGTCGGACAGTTTATTTGGGAAATGAAGCGTGCTCCTGAATAACAGTTATATCCTATCAGGATTTCATAACATACAAAAACTCTCTGCCCCCCCCGAGCGAGGAGTCAGTGTTTATACACAACAACAGTGAAAAATGTCCGTTCTGATTCAAGCGATAGTTAGGATGGCTCGCTCCCTCTTCCTCCTCTTCTTCTTCTTCTCCGCCAATTGACCCGTGGCGTCGGCAAAGAACATCACGTCCTCTTTGCTCTCGATCTCCCGCTGGAGGAACTGGAGCGCCGCGCTGTTGAAGCCCATCACGTCCTGAGACGCCAAAAAAGAAGAAATGGTGATGAAAACAAGAATCTCTGTCGCTGGAGATGACCGACAGCTTTTCTGTGAGACAGAACTTTCCTCTCCAGGCGTCACTTACTCTGATTTCTCGCACTTTTGAGACAGTGTTTGTCCGCAGCTCGTCGATGACAGACAGCAGCATCTGGTTGCTGGAGATCTGACCAAAATGGATCCTTGAAAGAAACAGACAACAAATTTAATATCACACACACTCATATCGTTCTGCGCACAAAATATGCTTCTGAAAATTAAGGTTTAAAAAAATGTTATACTTTATTATTATTTTCTGTTTTCATTGAGTCCACTTTTAAACCTTCTTCCCATATTTTTGAAAGAAATCAAGCCAATATACTCTGGTTTCAAAGGGTTAAAAGAAAAAGGAAGGAACACCATCAAATTTCTCGAAATAAACTATTTAATTATTCCTGAAAGATTTTAGTGTGGAAGAATTGTTTGATTGTTTCAAATTGTAAAAAGATAATCCACACTGTGAAAAGATACTTTTGTTTATTTCTTTAGTTTTTCAACCATGGAGTATGTTCTGAAAATAAAATAATAAAATAAACTGTGAACATCACTCACTTCTCACACCTGCACACACACAGTTATCTGTCCTTACATTCACATATTAACTTCAGTTAACATTTTGTGCAAATGCATGAAAAATGGCTCCAAAATACATGGTAAATCTTTTATTTGTTTTAATTTACATATTTTGCACACTGTAGTAAAAAAAAAAGATTTTCCCAGCTCATGTTGATCCCAAGCTGAACCCTCGACTCACTTCTGTAACTGTCAAAATATTTCATCCAACAAAAAAACACAGAACTTTTTTTTCTTTTACACCCACAGAAGTCTACACTCACTTGAGGAGGAAGAAGAGGCAGCGGCAGACCAGCTCCACCTCCAGGCCCTGCTGGATGTAGCTGTTGAAGAGCTTCAGCAGCTCGGGGATGTACGGGAACGGTAACACCAGCAGAGAAACCTCCAGCTCGCTGGGGATCACAAAAACACACCGGTTGTGTTTATATGCACGAGCACTGCAGATGGTGATCAGCTTTATGGGTAAAGTCAGAGTTACATGTCACGGGTTCGCGTCTCACCTCGATCTGACCTTCTTTATGACGTCTAAAACATAACGAGATGGCTGAAAGGGAAACAAAAGCAGACTCAGTTACCTACAGCAGACAAAGACCTGAAATAAGTGTTCAGTTACTGGAGGCGATGTTGGTTAATAGACTTTTATTTTTCATCATTGTTCTACTTACTGAAATGTTTCCAAAGGCCATGAGGATGGGGTTGGGTTTTGGTGGTGGAAGCTGCAAAACAACATCAGCTGTTTAACAGATTTATTTTATATATCAGAATACTAACATTACTATTAGGCAGAAAGTGCCATAAAAAAGTTTCCTATCTTCCATCTACCTCGTTGCCTGCTGTCTGACAGGCGTATTTATACTCCTCCATCTTCCTGTTTTCCTCTTTGTAAAGCTCCAGAGCCTCCATGATTCGCTCCGCCTGCAGAAAGCAATCAAGAACATCAACGAAGAACATTAAAAAAGTGCTTATTCATCGCTTTCAGTCTATGAAGAAGTGACTACATTTTCTGATAATCCAAGAACATTAAAAAAGTGCTTATTCATCGCTTTCAGTCTATGAAGAAGTGACTACATTTTCTGATAATCCAGTTTTTGCGTGCTTTAGGCACAGATAAATATGACACTTGCTTTAACGAATCACAGAAGAGGATTAATGTCAGTGTCATCAATCAAAACTTTAAATGATCTACTTTTCACATCCAAAAAGAAGTGCTGAGTCCACTCACAGCTTTAACTGTCTCGACAGTTTTCTTGCCAGCTGGTGCAGCCTCTCCTTCAGTCTCTCCAGGTACCTGCAGATAAAACAAGTTAATTCAGCATTTACATCCATCTTAAACAGAGCAGAACTGATTATTCATTGATTTCGTTTCTGGTTTTGCTGGTCTGATCAGGTGTACAAACTTCAACAAGTTAGATTTTATGCAAACCCGCATTTGTCTTTACGACATGCGGCAAATTAAAAAGTAGGTTACAACATGTGTTGACGGCATCAAAGTGCTAAATCTAACTTGTGTAGTATTTGTAATAAGCAGTATGACAATGTGTTTAATATAACATTATACTTGATTATGTACAGACCAACAAAGCCACTGTTGTCTCTCAGGCTGCGTGACGGCTGTTTTAGTAGAAGGGGAAGATGTGCACAGAACACATAGTGTTTGTTTCTAGAAAGTTCATGTGCTTTTCAGTGGTCACTAGAGCAACGGGCTCTTTCTTTCCTACAGGCCATCTCTCATACAGCCTGTTTAAGGTTTTGTTATGTTTGTACGTTTTCTGTATAAAACGTACAAACATGCATTGGGGGTTTATTCTTCATCCGCTGTTAAGCTTCATTTCCACACAGTGTTGTGTCTGTGTATTTCTGCACAGTATACACATTAGGCCCCTAGTGTTCAATTCAAGCAAATGCATCTCTGTATGTCAGAAAAGTGAATTTTAGCTGTTATTCACCTTTCACACTTGTGAAATATACACAATGAGTACTACAGAGACAAAGAGAACCCATAATGCACGGCGACAGTTATGCCCCTTATGCAAAAAATGTTGCTAAACATTTTATGATCCACTATGCATGCTCTGCATATTACCACTAGATTGTGGTTCATGTTACAGAGACTGAAGTCTGCGTCGGCACCACCAAAATCTCAACCATGGCTTGCTTGAAATTCTCCAATGTGACGTTACATCATTCAGATATAGGTAATGTTTGGTTAAAAGAAAGGTTGAAGACTTAGCGCTCACCACAGGAGCATCTCCTTTGGCCAAGCTCTCCTCAAACTCTGCTTCTCGCTCCTGTAAGAAAGAAAAGAAGAAGAAAACACGGTCATTTAGAGACACAAAGAAAATGTGTGTTTATGTGTTTGAGTCATTGTCAAATCTGTCTGGTGTCCACCTCGTCCTCCTCACCATCTCTCGTTCCTCCTCCAGGATGATGGGCTCCCTGGTCCTCTCCCACAGACGCAGAGATTTGTCGTGGGATGACGACACGATGTGGTCGCCGTTTGGGCTGATGGCCAGACACCAAACCTCTCGATGATGACCCTGTGAGGTAAAGAGAAAAGCCAAATGTCAGCCTGGAGATTTTAGTCTTTGTTTCTGTGGATAAATTAATGGTGTGCGAAATCACGACTGGGCAGAAAGAAAAACGTATTACTTATAAACTACCAAGTAACCTCTAGACAATCAAGGTCACACACCAGCAACCACCTAAAATCTTAAAGTCATTTGCTGCTTTGTCAGCAAATGCACATAATTTACTTTCTGACTCTCAGTTTGTCAAATCTGGTTTACAGCTGAAAAACAGGATGTGGTCAGCATTAGAGATGTAAAGTAAGCCTGCCAGAGGCTCCTTGATCTAAGCCATTGGACCCCAAATATGAAGAATATGCAGCACAGCGTCACCTCTAGCGTCTGGATGTGCTCAAACTTGTCGGCGTCCCACTGTTTAATCTTCTTGTCCTTTCCTGCTGTGAAGAACAGATGAGTCTTGGGGACAAACTGCAGGAACATGATGCTGTGGAGGAGAAACAGATTGAGCAAAGACAGAGTCAGCCAAGTGAAAAGATATATTAGAAATCAAATACAAAGATAGAATGTGTGGACGTGTGGCAAAAAGACAAAAGAAAGTTACTCAGCAGGCAGGAGAAAAAAAGCAGAGAAAATCAGGAAATAACCATAAGACAGTAAAAGAGAGAAAATAATTAAGAATAAAAGAGAGAAAGAAACTGAAAGTTTAAAGAAAACTAGAAAATGCATTTCCTGTACAAAACATCTTTGAATACGGACAGCTGAAATTGCAAAGCAGTGCTGAAAATACTGGAATCTTAGAGTGAAAATGCATTGCAGTGTTGAAAAACCTGAAGAAAAAAACATTTCTTTGTACAGCATAAAAAAGTAGAAAAAAGTTGAATACATGCATATTTGTCCTTAAAGGAGATAACATTTTGACATTTGAATGGTTTCTGTAGCTGAAAGTATCAATAAAAAGTAGCTGAAACAAAACATTTATGGAAGAAGTATGAAAACTCTTTAGTCAGTTTAAAAGTTAAATGCACATAAAAGTGGAGTAGATTGAAGATTTAAGGTTACTTCATTCACTGCTGCTATTAAAAATTTAAAACCACTTTTAATTTGATCAAACTACAATTTTGAAAATGTTGCTTATTCTGGGCCCTCCTGTAAGTTCCTGATTGAATCTCAGGGCTTTTATTTGGAAAATCAAACATTGTCCAGGGCCCCCGTAAACTCCTTTTAAAGGCTGGGGTCTATTATTTTGAAAATTCACCATCAAACTCCTGTGACCATCTGGGGACTTTTACCATTGCCACTTGGATTACAATGGTGTGAATGCAGAATCCTCTTTTGCACAGCTAAGTGAACACAGATTCGTACATTAAATGAGAAGAGAAGAAGAAAAAGCACCAAAGACAAAAAGCGAGATGATCCCTGAGCGAACAGATGAGCGGTGAGATGAAGGAGCAGCTGGTGTGAAGTCACAGGGCAGTCCCAGTTAACAGGACTCAGATCAGAGTCTCTGACCACAACACATGAAGTCACAGCTGGAAACTCAACAGCCTCAGAAATGATTTCATCACCACACACTTGATCAAGTAAAAACAGTTTTTGTTCCAGTGAACACATGTTTGGTTTGAGTCCATGTTGTTGGGCGTTACCTGTCGTCATGAGCAAACATCGAGCGGTGACAGTCGCCGAAGTCCAAACCCCAGATCTTCACGTTTCTGTCAGCGGAGCCGGTGGCGATGAGCGTGTTATCCTGGTCAACAGGAACACAACGTCAGAGTGTGGGAGGCAAGAATGAGGGTCAAAATGCAGCAGCTTGAGAGTACTCACATGTGAGATGTCCAGACAAAGTACAGGCAGCTTGTGTCCATACAGAGACAAGAAGAACTGAAGCAGCGAGAGGGAGAAATCAGATTATAAGACAACATTAACACATTGAACATGCCATCATTATTATATTTAATACAGGTGGTTCTAGTGATGTGTTTTTATGTACCTTGAGTGTGTCTGTGTAGAAGACCTTGACAGTGCAGTCTAACAGAGAGACAGCCAGCAGTCTGTGGTCGGGAGAAAATTTCACGCACAAAACGTCTTCCTCCAGCTGCAGAGTGCGAGTGTGCTTCACTGTCAGCCTCCTGTATCACATAGAAAGTGTTGCGTGTGCATTTACACATGAGGAGCAGCGTAACTTCATTGATTATTTCAGAATAAAAAAGTTTAGTTCTGTTTCCTTTCCAGTCTATAACTACAGTTTTTAGTTTTACTGCTTTAAACAATTATTGCTGCAGTGACATCACTGATCTTACTGCATTACTATCAAGAAAAAAAACTGCTTGCTTCTCCAATTTGCAGAAGCTACCATGTGAATAGCAAGGTACAAGGTGGAGGTGCACCTGACTTTTAAAGGGGAGATGACACACACACAGCAGAGTGGAGTGGATCAGGCAAGGCTGTAGGTCAAAATCATTTTCATAGGGCCTTGTATCATGATAAGTCTTAATGATTACTTTATTTGAGGTGCAAGGAAACAGGAGATCATCCCAAATGAACTGCACTGATTATTTCAGCATTGAATGAACTGGTGTCTTACTTCTGTCCAGTCTCTTTGTCCTTCATCAGCTCAAACTCCCAGAACTTCACTGTCTTATCTGCACTTCCTGTGACAATGCCCCTCTACAGAATGAAACGCACAGAACGAATGAGAAAGCACAGAAAAAACAGCTCATTTTCCGAATAATGTAAGGCATGATAGGACAAGAGCGATATTACCAAAAGGGTTAAGTCATGTGTGACTGCAAACAGAGAGAAACAGAGCGCTGCAGGTGTTTACCTGATCTGGGGCCAGGCACAGGGACCATAGAGCTCCGTTATGAGCATCCACAGTCTCCAGGAGGCTTCCTGAGGCCAACTCAAAGATCTGCAGCTTCCCGCTCTGACAGGAGAAACAGCACATAATGTTTTTCAACTATCAACCCTGTCCTCTCGTCCCACTGAAGAATTTCCAAATGAAACACAAAACTGGCCTCTAAATAGCAGCCAGTTCTTAAAAAGGCAATACCTTAGTTCCCAGGATGATCTGTCTGTCTCCAGGTACGAAGAGGGAGCAGAGGGCGTATTCACACGCCATCGTGCGAACCACCTGCAGAGTCGACCTGTAACAGCAGGACGGGACATCTTGTCAGACCACCGCTCAGTTTTTGTCACATTCATGAGAGAGCTGTGAGACATTTCACCTGTTCCAAACTTTGACTGTGTCCCCAGAGGCGGAGAGGACGGCCAGGTTGTCCGAGCTGAAGGCCAGCGTGCGGACGTCGGTGCGGTGGCCGCCGAGCGTCAGGCGAGAAGTCTTGTTGGCTGTTGGGATCTTGTCTGAGGTCTTCAGGCTGTAGGTCTCGACAGTGTTGTTCTGCAGCAGCAGCGCCACCTTCAGCTCGCCACCTGCACACGACAGGCAGTCGACCCACCTGAGCGAGGACGGAGGAGACATGTGAGTACTGCATACACTCGCTGGTCACAAGCTCATCTCTCTAACCTCTAAGGCAGTGGCGCACATTTTACGGGCCAAATCTGGTGTGGCCCCCCCAACCATTTTCTATTCACAAAAAAAGTTAAGTGATTCACACTGACAATTGTTTTTGTACTTTTAGTTTATATGAGGTGCTAGAGTGCATAAAACAGCATCAAAATAGAGCTTGTTTATAAAAAAGTGACAGTGGAGGATCCCCCACCCCCAATAGGTTGCTTGCTAAGCCCCTAATGTCCTAAGATCCTAAAAATGTCCTTAAATCCCAGAAACTCTGCGTAATCCTGGAAGCATCCTAAAGTCCTACAAATGTCTTAAAGATCCTAGAAATGTCCTAAAATCCAAGGAACATGAATGGGACTGCTGCAACTGGCCCTTGGCCTCGTGTCATTTTGCAAAAAATGTCGCCCAGGCAAAGACAGTTGAGTATCCGTGCACTGAGCTGCTGTTGTTCTTTCTGGCTCCACACTGACCTGATCTTGGAGGAGGCCTTGATGTTGGTCAGTCTGAGGATCTCGTCCTTCAGCGTCCTCTCCACCACCGGCTCCTCTGCCTCCTCGCCTGTGTCTTCCTGAGCTCTACAGCAGGGGGCAGCAACACCACAAGCTTCAGCATACAGGTGAGTAACTACTACACACACACACACACACACACACACACACACACACACACACACACACACACACACACACTACACTGCAGCAGGATCAGAAGTTGTAGGTGCAATGGTGTATAAAGTACTTAAAAATACTAGTGAAAGTAGCAGCAGCAGCTGCAGCAGGAAGGGCAACAAACAGAAACAACTGTCTTTACTTTGCTGCCTTCTTTTTGGCTTTCTTCAGCTTTTTTGTCATTTTCTTCTGCACCTCCTCCTCTGACAGCACAGTAAAAAGCTCCAGCACTGAATCATTGCCCTGAGGAAAAAATGAAAAGAGATATATATTTATTGCCTAAAACACAAATATCAATATAATATCAAGATAATTGCATTTACTGCAGAAAATGCATGTGAAAGCTGAAATGAATCTCTTAAGCACTGCTGAAAATGCAGCAATATGAAACAATGCCTGAACACTCTAATGTATCGGGAGTAGTAGTATGTAGATAGTATGTCATTGCTCCCATTCACATAAGTTGTAAAACTTTATTTACAAAAGCTTAAAATCTTACACAGTGTATCGGTTAGGAAAAAAAAGTTAACTGCAGCACTATTATCCTGAAACAGCTGATCATTTTGTTGTTTGAATAGTTTCTGTAGCTGGAAGTAGGTTGAAGAAATTAGCAGCCAAAAAATGTATATAATAATAATAATATTGCATCTGAAAGTCACAAGTTCTGATAAACACAAAGTACATTAATTGCATAAAATACAACTAAACCGCAATGTAAAAATCTTTGTATTTCCAGCTTCAGGATTCTGACACATCAGGCTAACTTAATAAATCTTACACAGACAATAACGGAGCTGACAGCAACACTTTACCTCTTGTTAATTAAACACTAAAATCACAGCTGACAGCCAGCTGAACACAAACACATTTATTCTGCCTGAGCCGTCATGAAGGAAATAACTTTCCAATAAACAATGTTTCTGATCCAAAATAAACAAACAAAACAAATGAGGCTACAAACAAAATTCATCCAACTGTGAATCACAAACAGTTTTGTCATGTGGTCACAATACAAACTGATTAAAGGACAAATATCTGCAGCCTGATCTGCAGAGATTTTCCTCTCATTTGCACTGTGGCCTCATGCTTGAACAAACAAAATGAAAGAAATAAAAACAAGTAGAAACTGCACTAAATAAAAGACATTAGTACTTAACTGGGCTTTACTGGGTTTTGTGGGCCACAAAACTGCCTTCATCTCTCTCAATCAGTGTGGTTAATCAGCTAAAAACAGCCTCTGATGACGGCCTGTTAGAGCCGACAGTGCCGGAAACCTCAGGCCTCGTTTACAAAAAAATTAGATAGCAACTGCAGCGACATATCAGAGCGGCACTGGGAGCATCACTCTTTGCTGGAATAATTGAAATTAATGGGACAGGAGTATCCGCACAAGAAGAATACAATCCCAAAGATAAAATGTTGTGGCTTCACATGTCGTGACTGATGAGACTCAATCAGGGAGCGAATGTTTGTGTCTTTAATAATGTTCACAAGTCTCCATTTCTGCAAAGCTAGACTAAAACACAACCTTTGAGTTTTTAAACGAAATCGGGCTCAGAGCTCTGTGTTAGGGGTTCGGAAATGCCAGAGTAGGTTTGCTGTATTTATGCTTGACTGTGGTTAGGATTTTATTCCCATATCCATCGCGTTTTAAGTTTGGTTTGGGCAGAAAATTAATCCTAAGATGTTTCAAGATTCCTAAAGGAACACCAACGTTTTACAATATTTCAGAGGAAACCTGTACGCTTTAACACTCACGTGGCAGGCGATGACTCTGGCTTTAGCGTCTGCTGTCAGAGAGACGACTCGGTCTCGGGCTTCTCTCAGGATGGAGCCGGCTTTCTTACAACTCAGGATGCGCTGAGAGGAAGAGGAAAGATAGAGGACGAAGTTTACAGTCAAGATGTTGCGCTAGAAAAACACTTTCTCACGTAAAACAGCCTCACTGTTAAAAATAATGACAGTGTGAGGCTAAAACTGTGGAGGTGCACTTTAATTATGGTGAAACAGACTTTGCTGCTTCCTGTTTTGCTCCCGTTGTCTTAACTTTGATTTCTCTCGTACCTCTCCAGGACTTTCATCCAGTCCTTCCTCGTTGTCTTCATCGTCATCATCCAGCAGAGTTTTTCCTTTCTTCACCTTGGGCTCACCCTCAGCCTTCTCCTGAACAGACAGACGGACAGACAGCCTTTACAACAAGTAAGGCAGCATCAGTTTCTGCTCATTCATCTCTTTTCTTCTTCTCTGCGTCACTCATTTACAGCGAGCAGGAAAGCTGCATTTAGTGAGAACAAAGTGTCCAGCTGTCGTCCTCCTCACCTCCTGCAGGTAGTTGATGTCCCACGCTCGAAGCTCGCTGTCAGCTGAGCCTGTTAACAGCCTGTTCTGCTGGTTCAGCAGCACCATGCCCCACACCTAACACACACACACACACACAGAAATAAAGAGTCACATAGATTTTTCTCAAACATCCAGGGAGGATAATGTCAAGTTGAATCAAATATTTAAATTTTTAATATTCAATATATTTTAATATTACATTTTTAATCAGTGGCTGATGCTGTCACTGAAAAGACCAAAGAAACAGATGTTTTTTTGTAGAGGTGTTAAAGATACATACAACACCTTAAAACAAACAATCATGAATATGCATGGCAATATATCATGTTAAAAACTTCAAACAAAAACATCTTATTTTTGGCTGGACTGCATTCAAAATGGACATTCTGCTGATGTTACATACTACTGTCTGAAGACTTCTTAATTTAACAATTTGGCCACACTGTAGCACTCTGACCATTCACAGGCCACTCATTTACCAAATTACAAGCTGATTTTATTTATAAAGCTGTGAGATGAAGCCTGAGGTCGTCATGACAACAGTGACTGTAAATATTCAGCCACAGTGATTTAATTATCAGCCTCCACTCAGCTGAATCAATCCTGTCTCCTCATGTCAGCAGCTGTTGTAACAATCAGATTAACTTTTCAGACGAAACTCAGGAGAGATAATTCATTAACTTTGCATTAGAAAAGCCAGAGGCATAAAAACAAACAAGGAGAGTGAGAAGTGAGACAACGCTGTGTTTAGTAACCTGAACCGTTTTCTTTAATTGTCTTAATAAATCAAAGTTTATATGATGTCAGCTGGATAAAATCTTCCTGTTCATTCTCATTCAGATGACTTGGTCCTTGCGCTGTGTACTTTATGAAGGACACTTTGCCAGTTTTCAACCAGCTTTGTATCAAAACAGTGTGTGCCTGGATATCCTTCCTCTCCCACGGCGAAACACTGCCAAAAGACATCATTCACATCATTCGGCAGAGTTCACTGGCTTTTGGGGCTGTTGCTCAAACTACAGGCTGTTCTTTCGTATTTTCTTATTCCGCACCACCATGGACACAACGAGCGCAGAGTGAGACGAACCCACCGCTCTCAGAACTGAGATCCGATCAAACGGTAAAACGAGGCAGTGCTGATCAAATGTAAATCAAGGTTATGTTACCACACTGCTTCTTTCTCTCCTTAAAATGTTTCCAGAAACATATTTTAAAGCCATGTTTAACTGTAACGGTGAAAGTTTGTCAACAGGAAGCGGGCGCCACACTGCTTCCTGCACATTAAAAACAAGACGCCGAAAAAACAGATCAAACAGTAAAACTCAGCAGTGCTGATCGAAAATAAAAGAGATTCTGTTACCGAATTGACCATTTCTCGCCTCAAATGTTTGAGCAAAAGCGTCCTTTTTCTGTTTTCTTTATTCATGTAACACCAATTTCAAAAGTATTTGTGTATTTTTACTGAAGAGACAGATGCATTTTACATGAAGGCCTTCTTTATATCAGTGAAATACTTTAAATGTTCTCTCCTCCGCAGTGGATTGTATTAAAATAATAGACGCAGACGCTGTAGCTCTTGGAGTCGGCCTCAAATGGCCATTAGTAGATTTTGGCACTAAATAATTGGCTTCATTTTTCAGTCCCAAACGTTGTTGCTTGGTCCGGACACCTCTTTGTTTATTAAAAATGGTCGGAGAGTATGAAGCCCCTCACCTCACTGCGATGGCCCACCATGGTCTTGAAACAGTGCTGCGTGTCCAGGTCCCACCACTTCACAAAACTGTCCTTGGAGCTGTGCAGAACACAAAGACACAAAAAATCTGTGTTAGTCAAAACAACATTTAAATGATACATATTACAAATAATATCATACTGTATGAAAAGCACGACTCAAACTCACCTGAAGGTTCATGAGCGAGTCTGATAATAATCTTTATCTTTGTGTAGTTTGCTTTTTAAATAAATAACCCTGACCTGACTGCTGTCTGTCCTCACCACTGAGGACACAGTGGACATAACTGACTCTTCTCTTTCCTTGATTTTTAATAAATAATGAATTTTCAGTATTGTAATAATGTTTTGTTTGCTCATCTCAGGCACCGGTTGAAAGGTGTGTTACCTCGTCACCAGGAGGTTCTTGTCTTTGAGGAATAAAGCCTGCGTGATGACGTCTTTGTGTCCTCTCAGCCTGTACAGACCGCACTCATTGATGATGTCCCACACGATCACATCTGTGTCCTGCGGGGGGAGGAGAAGGTAATAACGCGCTCAACACACGCTGTAACAAACAGGAAACAAAGCTCACGTTGGAATTAGATTTATTTGATCAAATCTGGAAAACGCATGAAAAAGAAAGATTTGTGTGGATTTATGCGAGCAATCGAAGCCCGAAACTCAGATTATCTTCACCTTTGTGTGATTACATATCGAGTCTCCTCATCCGGACTCACCTTGGAACCGGTGACGAGCCGAGCGCCGAGCGCGTCGTAGTGCATGACGCTGACAGCAGACTTGTGGCCGTTGAAGGAGACGTTGCTCTCGCCGTTCATCAGGCTGAAGATTCGCACAGCTCCGTCCTCGTAACCCACGGCGATATGAATGCCATCAGGTGAGGGGCAGAGGAAGGTCACCTCGTGTTTCTGGCCCTGCAGGATCAGGACCTGGACAGAAAAAAAACGACCATGAATGAAATCTGGAAACTGACCCGGAAAACGTTTTCTCTCAGGAGACATGAAACCGTCCCCGAATGTCTAACGCCAAAACTAAAACCTCACCTTCTCTCCTTTTCGGACGTCCCAGATGAACACGTGTTCACATGCAGCCACTGCGACGTAGCGCCCCCTCTCTCCCCCTCTGAGGGTCACGTATACGACGTTGGCTTTTTGGCTTCCGATTACTCCAAACACTGCGCTGGCAACATAGCGCAGGTACTGCTTGGTCAACCCCATGACGGGCAGCCTCGGGTGATGCTGAATCCTGATTCACAAAAACACGAGAAACACTTTGATTGATCACATTACAAAAAAATTATTTAAAAAGTAGTATTCCTAAACTGCTGCTATGGGAATCAGTGCGTATCTGAGGTACTTTATTCTGATTCATAGTTATTTTATCCTGCTTTGGTTAGCGTGTATTGTCCCCATAATATGTCAACAGGATTTAGTCTTCGTACAAAATAAACATTTTCTAAAATATCTCAAAGCTTTGTTTTTATTATCTGGAGCTGGAGCAGTAAAATTCTGCACCACCAAATTGAAAAAATGACTTCTTCATCTTTGTGCACGGGTGTGTTTTCATGTTCACTGAGAAACTGTTACCGTAAAATCAGAGGATCCGTATAGTCTAAATTTGTATTGTCTGCTGCAGCAGTTAGATTTTCCTCCACCGTAACAAAGACGTCCGAACCAAACCATGAAACATATTCCGGACTAGAAGTGCACACAGGTACTAAACTGCACTTTCCTTATTGATCATAGATAAAATTAACAATTGATTAATGGTTTAAAAAAAACAAACATAAAAACTTTGCTAATTTCAAACAATACTAAATGCGATTTTCCCTCAATTAAAACACACTAACATTTTGCATAAACTTTGACAGCATGACATATTCTATCGATTAATGTCACGTTTGATTCATTCTTAACAAACGATTAATTGATTGACTAATTGTTAGCATCCCTAGTCTAGTGTTATACTGTACATTTAAAAAAACCTAATCAGTAACGCACTCGTGTCATCCAGCGTTAGAAATCTCATATCTTGATGTTAAAATGTAATAAGACAATAACATGTTGAGAACATCTCACAGCATGCAAACAAAAGGAACTACAGATTACATTTAAGACTGACGTTAGTGCGCTGTATCACATCATTAATCAGTCAAAGTATGATCATAATCAGTGATTGAATGTAACTAAGTAAATTTACTCAAGTGTTGTACTTAAGTATAATTTTGAGGTACTTGTATTTGACAAGAGCATTTTAATTTTATGCTACAGTATACTTCTACTCCACTTACTGCATTCATTTTTGACAGCTTTATTTACTTACTGCAGATTATATACATATACACATACTCAAATTAAAAAATTAAAATCAAATAAAATGGACCCACCTTTAACAGCTGCAGCATACATATGAATCTTAAATAGGTGATTGTGCATTATAAGTACATTTACTTGAGGTACTGCAAATATATTTTGATGCTTTTGTACGTGCTCGAGGACTTTGATTATGACTGCAGTACACCACTTGTAGCAGAGTATTTTTACACTGTAGTATTGCTACTTTTGTTGAGGTAAAAAATCTTAATACTTCTTCCATCGCTGATCATAATGCATAACTTTATATTACAGCGACTTATAATGTGTATGTGAGTCAGAGTGAGGTTAGTGTTTCGTGCTATTTTCACCGTAAGTGGTGTGACTTTGATATGAACACAGCTGTATCACCGGTTTCTTTAGGTAATATCTGTATATTCTGCTTTTAAATAATCATCTAAATGCTTACTTTTGGTTCATGTTTAGCTTGCTAAAGCACATTGCTGTACTTAGCCAGAGGAGCGTTTGTTTTGCGTCAACAAACTGCCCGCGTGGTCGGGGTTTCAAGCTTTTAACATAAGGCAGCTCAATACAAAGCAAACCCCGCCCGCCCAGACAACGCTGTATTACAAATCGAGCACATATAACGACGACACAGCGCTTGTTCCTGAACCCACGTGGTGAAGTTTCAGGTTAAATGCAGCTTACTGAATCTGATTTAATGCAGATTCACGTCTGTATATGTTTAACATCAAGTTATCGTGTCTTTATGTAACGTTGAGTGTTTAATGTTTGTTTAGTTTCTCCTCTTACCTCTGAAATGCGGCTGCTAGCTTCACTGTTCCCAGCGCTGTCGACTCAGACCAAACCAATCCATCAACACATCGATACAAACAGTGCGGTCACCATGTAAACAGTGGAGGAAGTATTAAATTACTTGAACTCAAGAAAAAATACTAATACCACACTAAAAATACTCTGTAATAACTTAAAAATCATGTATTAAAATATTACCTAGGTAAAAGTTTGTAAGTATGAATGCCCTTAAAGTATTTAAAATAATTTTCAATGCAGAAAATGTCCAATTTGACAGTTATGATATTATATATTATACCTGTACGTGATACAATTATATTAATATCACTCGTGCCTTAATGTGAAAGCAGAGTCTTTTTCTGTTTTAGTTAGTGGAGGTAAAGTTGATTTTGAACTAATAATCATTTTATTCTGGATTGATTTGCGCATTATTTTCTCCATTAAGCAATTTATTTTTTGTTTTATAAAATTTGTGAAAATAGTATGAAATCCTTCAAAATGTTTTTTTTTAATTTTCACTTTCCATGTAAACATAACCCTACGGTCTCATTTTCTAATGCAGACTGTAAGATTGGGATATTTATCTTTTTGTGAACGCAAGTTATCCTTCAGCACTTCAGCATTTACTTAAAATAACCTACCGATTTAACGTAGACGTTTTAAGTTATATTAATTATTGTCACTACACAGGGTGTTTTTACTTTTGTACTTCTCCATCTCTTTATTGACCAAGGTAAATTCCTGGTAAATGAAAACCTAATTGGTAATTAATCAAATTCAGATTTTGATTATTATAAGGAAAGCAGCATTTTAAAACTTCTCTGTATGTTTTATATGCAAAACCTTTTTTAAGTAACTAATAAATGCAGTAGGAAAGTAAAAAGTGCAATATTAGTACCTCAAATTTCCACTGACCTAGAGTTCTCGAGTAAATGTAGTTACTTTTTCTCGTGTTTTCTTTATTTTTTGCTCGATTGTTTTCTTTCTGTTGCTTTTGTCTGCGCTCATA
Source organism: Plectropomus leopardus (assembly GCF_026936395.1). Lineage (NCBI taxonomy): Eukaryota > Metazoa > Chordata > Actinopteri > Perciformes > Serranidae > Plectropomus > Plectropomus leopardus. The sequence continues at coordinate 31,098,408 of NC_142185.1, read as the reverse complement.
GAGCTCATGAGACCGACGAGACTCGACAAAGCTTTTACTTCTTAGAAAATAAATAGTGATGCTCACATTTTGTTGCAGATGTAATTTTATTTATTCTCTAAACGGTCGGTCATGTTTGGCTCTCAGAAAAATGCAGCGACTTCTCACAGGATCTTAAAAATCCACGGCGGAAGTGTTTGTCGCGTATTAGTCAGCTGATAATGAAGTTAAAAAATAAGTGTCAATGTACTTTTACTGAGACATGTAATGTACTTATGTGGGCCCTACAAAATAAAAGTTAACTTGATTACAGGAGAAGATTTTACAGCGTCACAACAGCAAAAAGTGCAAACAAACAGTAACAACAGAGAAAAGGGCTACCACATTAATTATACTTTAAATTAGTAGTTTAATCATAAAATATAGTCAAACACAAACAAAATACGGACACACAATGAATCTGTGTTAGACCAGGTAAAGCAGTGCTCACAAAATCTTCATCTTCATGAAGATGACATACAGGAAAAAAATAAAAATGTATGCTAATTGATTTTTTTTGTTGTTGTTGCCAATATCTGATATACTGACAAACAGTAATGTTATACACTTTTTCCCACTTAATTTTAGTGAACATCAAGTCTCTTCTGTGGTGGAATTAACATCATATTATGCATCCTCTTTAAAGCAGATGTAGACATAAAATACAGTGCTTTTCAATGTATGGAATTTATTGTGCAAAATAAGAAAAATAATTAAACAAAAACCCCAAATAGTATTTTCCAGTGTCAGCTGGACTTGCTGACATGCTGACAATTGTCCCCACAAGCCCTGTGAATTTTTTGTTTTTGCACATACCTTCATGTTTGTTGTAAATATTGTCTCTGTTGTAATGTTGCATTGTTGTATTTTTCTTAATATTTATATTTGAAGCACAGTAAGTGAGGAGGCAAACAAACATTTCACTGCCCAATGTAGAAACATGTTGATAACGAGATGATAAAAATCATGAATTGTTATTATTATCATTAATTAATTATTTTTTTAAATTATTATTATTATTGTTGTCATTATTATTAGTAGTGTTATTATTTTGAAATTCTTAACCGGATGTTGTTGCTTTCTCTTCCGCTAGCTTGGCGCTGCAGTTTGAAGCACCTAGCAGCTAGCATACAGGCTACATGTGTAAACCTGCTAATTGGCACTTTTAAACTTCACTTTTGACGGTTTTTGCGACTTCTAGTATGAGAACGGAGAGAAACGACAACACCTCTTGAGTCTACAGATTGTCGTGTCAGGATTTATTAATTATTTCTATTTTTTTTCGGCGTGGACATCCCTGCTGCCCTGAGGAAATACAGCTGCTGAGGTGAGTAACTGCTGATTTGGGTTTTCTGAGAGGCCAAAGTACACTTTTAATCGGCTTATAAAGCAAATATTCTTTTTTGGGGCTGTGGTAAAATGTCAAGGAAGACAAAAGAATTCAGTTATTAGGGTGAAATTGAATTTTTGACTGTAGACCGACTGTATATTTGTCACTTTCTCATTATTCTGCTGTGTTTTGATTAATTGTGATTAAATGTGCAGCTGCTCCCAACAGCGTAGCGCTGAATAAATCACTATATTGTCTAATAGCAACCAGGATAAGCTGTAAGGAGATATATAGCATCTGTTTTATCGTTAAAAAAAGAGACTAGAGTTAAACTCACGTTTGTATTTCCTTAAAACGACCTTTAAGCTGAGTTTTATTTGAGAATTTATAGCAGAGAAAGGCAGCAAATCGTCACATTTGAGAAGCTTGGGCTCGTAAATATTTGCCACTTTTGCATGATAAAATAGCGTAAACAATTAAGAAAACTTCAGAGCAGTTGGTGATTAATTTTCCGATGGTCAAATAATCAATTAATTGACTGTCACCTCACAATGACAGAGAAAAGAGCAAATGATCTCATTCTAGAAACTGCAAAGAAATTTCTTTGATAAATGTTTCAATCAAAATATATGTCTGTCATATGTAATACGTATTTTGGGATTTTTTGGTGTGTGTTGCTGCTGCTGTTTTTGTTTTGTTGTGTTTTAAATAACTTTTGACATTTATTTTAGACTCTTCCTTAAGAGGCTTCACCTTTTGCCGTGCCGCCATTGTAAATAATGATTTATTCTTAATGGCTTCCCTGGTTTAAAAAAAAAAAAGTTAACTTGACAAATGGGTTCAATAATTTTCTCCAAGTCAGATAATTTTGTCAACATTACAGAAAGAACTGATTATCACATGATGTGTGACACCACTTTAATGTATTTGTGATTGGTGAGCTGTGCTTCATTGGTTTCTGGAGTTTAGATTTGGGCTGCCTGCGTTACTCAACAGAGAGATGGCTGCCGTGTTTGTATTTAATGAAGCTTGCAGATTATCTTCTAAATCTCTGAGTTTGCAGCTTGAAATCGATGCAGGTTTTTGTGGCTGCAGCAAGACGGATGTTTTAAACACTGGCAGTACTTTGTGCTGATCTGTGGTAAATTTAGTTTTGGCCAGTTAAAAAAAAAATAGTGGAGGGTGCAGTATTGTTTTCTGATAAAATTACACCTATAACCATGGCACGTATACTATTTATTTTTTTATACGACATATTCAGTTCATTTTCCACATAAACAATATAAGATGAACACGTAGAAACTAGTAACAAAAACAGCCCAGATACACAAACATGTATTGAAAGTAGTGTATGTTGAAGGTAAAACAAAGGTTGCAAGAGTCTGGTTTCGGGAAAGTCTTTGTGAAATAATGGCTGAAGAATCACATCCAAGATAATTCAGATAAGACTACCAGACTTCGTAGAACTGATCTGCGTTGGTATGTAGAACATTTGTGAGGTAATCCTAACGGATCAGCTCAAGTATAACTTTACACCAACCCTTATAAGGGCCCTTGAAGGACCCTTCTCACTACAACGCTGTAATATGTTTTATTTTTCTGCAGCAAAAGGAAGAATATTATATCTTTTTTTCTTTTTCTGGCTGCAGCAGTCATATTTCTGCTTGGGAGACCAGTTTAAACCAGTTCACGAAACTTTAAACATTGTTATAAGATAAATTAAAATCTTACAATTTTGGACTTTCAGTCAGACAAAACAAGCCATCTGAATATGAATATTATAAACTCTGGGAGCATGTGATGTTCATTTTATTAAGAAAATAATCAGTTTTTCAAAAGAAAATCTATAGGCTGATGACAGTGACAATCAGTAGTTGTGTCTCTCAAAAAATCTGCACTCAAACATGTGAAAGGTACACTGCCATCAGATGTGTAACTTCCAAGTTTTTTTAGGGCCACTTAAATATTGAAGGTGTATTTTTCTCAGTGTTCCTGTGGGTTTATTTCCAGCTCTCACAAAAGAGTTTCAGAGCACAAATTGTCTCAGCCATCTCAAAAAGCAAATATCAAGTTTCAGAGTCCTGCAGAAGTTGCTGTTTTACACCAACCTGCAACAATTCATCCATAGAAGAGACGGCAGGAAACACCAGAATGAAATCTGAGTAACCACAAGCAGCCTGGGAAAAAGTGAAAAATTCAAATAAATGAACATTAAAGTTAAGAAGGCATCATTTCAGTCTGGCCTCAAGCTAACAAGTATTTTTTTATGATCATTTTTATTCTAAAAATAAATCTCAATAATTGCGACACTGAAACCAACGAAGTGTTTTTACTTCACAAATGACTTAAGTGAAGTGGGTCAAATTAAACTGTCAGTTGCTGAATTCATTAGTTGTTCAACAGAATATTAATTTAATCTGATTTGTGTCTTGGACTCAGTTTAGAGATGTCATCCTGATTTCAAGGAAATTTTACTGTGATTTTTCCCCCCACTATTTTCTGATGTTAACAGACAAAATTTTTACTTGATAAATTGAGAAAACAATTTGCAAATTAATCACTATGAAAATGTGATAAAAGTATGTTCAGCCTGACTTAAATCTTAAATCAAAATTGTTGATGGAATAATGTATTAATTTATTAGTAACTCGTCATTGCTTTTTCTTGAGAGGAAGCTCCATCATAGCTGAGTTAATCAACATTATTAAAAGCCTTTGATGCAGATTTCAGATTTTTTATGTGTCTTTAGAAAGTCTTTTTTTTTTGTTGATATAATTGCAGTGTCTCCGTCTCTGCTGTTTGCAGTGTGGCTGATTGGAGGTCCAGCGTCAGCCTGTAGTGCCGGAGGGTGATGGATCCTCTGGGCGCTCGCTCTCAGTTCGTGGACATCCAGACTCTCCCCACGTGGCAGCAGCAGCTGGGTGAGGATGGCGAAGAGACGCCGCTGGACCAGAGCGACAGCTTGCTCAACCAGCAGGCGTTCCCCTCGCCGTTCCCCTTCAGACCAGACATCAACCGCAAGATCATCCTCTTGTGAGTCACACGTGTATTTCCTGACGCTGGTGCTGTGAGCTTTCATTTGGAGAGGCGGTGATGAAGGCAGACAGCAGTGGGATTTTCACGTCCAGATGTGGATCATATAATCTTCTGAGTAAAGATACAAGTAGAAACGACTAAAACTTTTGTTACTATGTTTTCACCCGACTTCAACAGATTTAAACATTTCTGTTTCTGCCATATTTGCTCAGAAAATATATCGATAATCAGTGTGAAATAGGGTCAGGGTCATGTCAGTAAGTCAAAACACTGGCCAGATGTCTTTTTGGATGTCTGATAAGATGAAGTTCTCTCTTCAACACAAGTATTGAAAAACAGCAGAGTGAATATTTATACTTTTTTTCACCATGAAGACATGTTTTTTTTTAAAAGGCTTAATGTCTCTTCTTCTGTGGTGGCTTACTCTGCTGGGTTTTTATGGAAAGTTTTGCTGTACGTCGACTTTTAAGTACTGTTTCTGAGGGTTGCCCGATATTTAAAGGTGCTGTATGTAACCTCTTACATGTGTATATTACCGGGTTTCCATTAACCCTCAAATTGCACAAATTGAAATTGCAAATATAAATTACGCCTAATGGAAACACGTCAGTTTTTAAAAACTCCCATTTATTGCAGCAGGTAGTATTTCAGACGATTTGGAAAAGCCATATTTTGCAAATTTGCATTGGAAACACTTTCTTTGCTCTTTTCGGTCACATGGTGTTATGGCCATGTGCTCGTCTCTAGGAACTGGCTCCCTCAGGCATGATGCCGCAGGCATGACGAGAGGTGTTACTGTATCACATAACCCTTCAAACGTTCAGCGGAAATGTTGAATCCACAATTCCTCTGTGAAATCGCTCGCATGACACGCCTACGTGGCCTTTGATTGGAAATAATGACGGCTAGAGGGGTGACTGCAGTAGAAATAAACCTGCTGATGTTTCGAGCATCCATCGTCGTGCTTGTTACTGCGAGACCAGAAGAAGAAGAACATCACTCAGCAGAAATTAAGTCATCTTGCAATTATGTGATAAAGACATTTTGAAAATATTGCTGAAGTTTGAAGCGGTTAATGAGTGAGAACAGTGAGCACTGTTGTTGTTTTTGGACAGAAAGAAAATAATTTTTCACTTTTTGTTTGTTATCCTGCGGTTAGACATCTCATACAGTCGTCGATTTGATTAAGAGGAGTTACAGATGTTGCCAAATGTCTTTAGATGATTACATGCTTTCTTTTCTTTTGTAGCGGTAATTGAAGGACTGTTTGCTTTTAAACCTTTTTTTAAAACGTTGTGGATCAAAGCGGTGTGTAGTGGTGACTGAAGCAGGATGTTTTAGTGAAGAGGATTTTTTTTTTTGTTGCCTTTGATGAAGCATCAAATCCTCTTTTTATAGAGAATAAAAAATTAGATTTTCCACTTATTGGAGAACCCAGCAGCGTGTCTTTGAATAACCTCAGTAAACAGGACCTGTTTTGTAGTCTTTTGATAAAGACGTAAGGTTTCAGTACTTCTTTATATCTCAGTCCTAAAGTCAAATGTTTACAAAATTCCTCTCACGCTGGTGTCATGCTCTTTTAAATATGTCTGCTATATTACATTAGGAAGATGTCTTGAAGTGCTGGATTCTGTCTGTGAAATGTTGGTTTGTGATGGTATCAGTGCAGTGAGTCCCCTTTTCAATGTTGCCTTTGTATTTTAAATGCTGCATCCTGTGATTCCACTTAGTATAGCCCACAAATAGGGGACCTTTCATTTTAATCTGTTATAAAATTACTCATCTTGGACAATAATGTTTCACTAATAGGACTGAATTTGTCTGCTGTGTTTAAATTTTGAAAAAGTTCAAATATCACATTTGATCTGAGCACGATGCTACTGTTGGTTTTCTTTTCTTTTCATGCCCTTTTCACTCTTTCAGCAAAAGTCACCCCACAGCAGTAAAATCTCCCAAATCTTGATCCAGAGGCATTCAGCCTACATGTAACATGCATGGAAGCTTAAGGTGGAATTTGCTTTTTTTATGAATAGAAATTAGTTGTTGACAGATATTAGTTTTTCAGGGCCCATACCGAGTATTAGTACTTAATGAGACCAATATCCAATATTTGGCACTAATGTGCATTTACAGTAGAAATGAAAACATCTGTCAAAATTTAGAATTTGGAATATAACAAACTCCAAAGCAAAACATCGTTTAAATGCCTTTAGCAAATGTTTAATCAAAACTGAAACTTTCAACATCATATACAGCAAATTCCCTGCAACTTTTTTTAATAAAGTTCAGTGAAAACATAGCTCCCTGAGGTTTTACAGGTTTTACAAGTAAAAGTTCTTTCCATGCTGACGCTTTCTTTGCGTGTATTGCAGACTGCCTTTCCTGGTGTTGGTTGAGTGTAATTCGCACACTTTTTCATTTATTTATTGGCAATCATTAAAATGAAAAACTGATGAAAAAAAAGCCAAAATCAGCAAATATCGGCCCCGATAATCCTCCAGGCCGATACTCTGTCGACTCCTAATAAAAATAGTGTACGTTTTACCCCATTCACCCCTTTTGACAAACTTTGTGGCTTTTTTTGTGTAGTGAAGACACAGATAAAGTAGTTATCGTCATGCATGTGTTTTGATCGTCACTGTCAGTTGCATTCTTGAAAATACAAGTTGACAAACTTATCAGGTGTTTTTGGGTCTGCGGTGTGAACGCTGCCCGTGTCTCTCCCCGTGCTCGCGTGGACCAGTCCAGAGTCCAAAGCACCTCATAAATCCTCTTTGTGGATGAGCACATGACCGCCTGGAGTTTGACTCCAGCAGCAGTTTCTGTGTGAGAGCCTTGTTGTTGAAGCGGCTCTCCTCATGTTCAGTCATCGGGACGAAGCACATTCTGGCTTCACTAACGTGACCAGAGCTCCTCAAGCAGTGGCACTTTTTTTTAGCTTGTGTCACAGGTTGTGTGCATCCATGAGTGGTAAACAGTCCCAACATAGATTTATTTTCCCTAATATCTTTAAGTTGTTGCATTCAAGAAGAGAAGAAACATCTAGTATCATCAGGTAGAGCTGTAGTTTAATGAAATGTGTTACAGATAATCTCCTTATAGCGCTTCTAACAGTATTACTGCACATTAGCAAAAACACCAAATCAGAGTCGAGGCGTATCCAACACAGCTGATCAGCAGTACTGATCAAATATGATTTAAGATTCTGTCCTTGGATTGTCTTTGTCTTGTCTCCAATATTTTTAGAAGTATTTTAATGTACTTTAAAGCTTTAAATGAGGACATTCATGACTCACGTCAGTCGAGCTAAAACGAAGCACCACCCACCGCTCTCTTCCTCCGTCACTGCAGTGACACCACATCATTTTCACCGGCCTCCGTAGTGCTTCCTGCTCTTAGCTGACCCTGTTTTGTGGCCCGGCCGTGGTGTCGAATGTTGTCTACTGGAAGGCAGGCTCTCGCTTATTTTTAACAGGTTTCACCACATTTAAAAAACATGCTCATTTTGGAGGAAAAGGGGTAAAACTTATCATCGGGTGGCAGATAGTTGATTCTGCCATGCTGTTTTCTGGTCAGCTGGCCTGCCCTGTTGCCTTGACAGTGTGCATCCATGAATTTGGGGGATGGGGCTTCAGAAAGAGCGTGTGTGTTAGTTTCGGTTTTGAGTTCTATTTTAAAGAGTCTTTATCCAGAATCATAGACTTCACCTTTAATAATGACACACCCTTAATTATAACACGTACAGAAGCAGCACGCAAAGAATCTAGTCCCTGCAGTAATGTGATGGGTGGAGGAAGACGAGACTGGAATATTTTTGATGTAACTCGTCGCATATAAAGCTGCTTGTCTGGCCAGTTACATACTTGAAGCCGTTTAGATTCACAAGGAGTTTTCTAACCTCAGGATTTTGAGAGATAAAGATAAAACTTAGTTAAGGCCGTGATTGCCAAAAGGCTGTTTCTCAGTAAGAGTTTGCATCTGGCAGCATTGTGACTCATTTTTTTTTCGCCTAAAGGGATGAGGTAGAAAAAAAACCCTCTTCCTTTTCGCTCCTGGAAGCTCAACTTGTCTCGTGACCAAAAGCTTTCAACACATGCTTGAGCAGTTCCTCATTGTTCTTTCCAAACAAACCCCGCAGGGCCTCAGAGTGGAGAAATTACTTTACTGAAGCAATAAAATAAGCTTTTCACTTTGGCTAAATGGCTAAATGGCTAAATCGTCAAGGTTATTTGGATACACGTGTGCTGACTGTTTTGTATGCGTGTGGTCACACAGTCATTGTTCCAGCATTTTGAGGAAATATACAACTTGAATGACCCTTGTGCTGATATCTGGGGATTCACGTCAATAAATACTGAAGTAGCTATAAAACATTAATACGATTATGGCACACGGAGAGTGTTTTTGGCAGTGAGCACCAGAGAAAAAGTGAATACAGAATTTGGAGAGTGCACACCAGCAGCATTATAACTCGAGCCTCAGAAAAAATGGAATGAGAAAAACATCTCGAACATAGCACTATGACAAAATTACATCTACTCTCTTTGAGATTTGTGCAACATTTTGAGTAAAATAATTCTAAATAAAGTTGTATTTAAAGGCAGATAACATGTGCATAGATGTTTGTGCCCACATGTTTATCATTCATGGAAATCTATTTGACATTTTTTCTTTCTTCAGCCGCGGTGACGTCGCCCTGCTGAACTGCACGGCCATCGTGAACACCAGCAACGAGTCGCTGAACGACAAGAACCCGGTATCTGACTGCATCCATCAGCTGGCCGGGCCCGATCTGCGAGACGAGCTGCTCAAACTCAAAGGTAGAGTTGAAACAAAAAAAGGAAACATGAACTCTAACTCCAGAGAAAAGTTTGATTTGGGCTCAGTGACTACGTTTACAGGCACAAAATAGTCCAGTTTTTGGCCTTTTTCCAAAAAAGACAATATTCCTATGAAGTTGTTTATATGTCTAATGAAAACGAATATTCCACTAACTCTCCCGTTTGCATGCACCGTGCATACCCCGAGTAACGTGCACTAGCACGACGTTTATCACGTCAAAATATGAAGGAGTATAACAGCTGTAGCCGCTTGTCATTTTGCTTCTTTGCATCAGAATAGGATTTTTTCAAGGTTTCCTACCGGTGTCTTTTCGTCCCTCACCTTCTTGAAAAGGTCAGCGCTGCCATATCCAAAAGACTGTTGATATCAGGGTCTTTAGTAGAGTTTTAAAGTAGGTGTGCTTCTTCTTCAGACCAAAAATGTGGACTTTTTTCTGCATGCATCTCTCCCCCACACCTTTGCAAACTGCTGGCAAGTTGGTCTGTGTACAACGTATCCATGACAACGCACAGAGCTGAGTACAATCAGACAAGAGGCCGTGTGTCACAAACTGCAGTAAAAACCCCAATTTGGACATATATTCTAAATTAGCTGTATACATGTCCAAATAATGCTCCTAAAAAATACAAAAACCTGAATAATATGAGTATATCCCACATGTCTTAATCAAAAATTTGCTAAATTCTGAAATTTTTAATATTTAAATTAAATTTGCTGTTTACGTGATTTGCATCAAATTGAGAATATTGTCATTTTTGGAATAATAGAGGCATATTGGGTGCACATGTAACTGTATCCAGTGATGGTGCAGAGTGACTGGAGGCAGGAGATGTAAATGTCAGTGGGAGACCACAAAATACGAACATGACTTCACTGCTGCTTTTATGTACAGACATAACTAGGCACATGATGGTCAGCTGAATTAAATAAAAGAGGGGTCATAACTGCCATTACTGCTCTGATATACACTTTATTATCCTGTAGAAAGACTCCACAGCTGTTCCCATGAAGAAATGTAAAGTGACGCTCTGAGAAAAAATGAAACATCTCTAAGAGAAACGTCTTCTTATCTTTGGGGGAGTGTCCTCAGCGGATGGAATCGCACAGTTGTCATAAATAAAATTATTTACTTTTCGACTTACTTCTAGTGTCCAGATCCAGATAGTTTTGGTTTTACTTGCTGAGGTAATGGCTGTGCTGTCAGTGAACGCGTGTGTTTGAGTGTTGAGTAGCAGGTGACACTTTGTATGGTAGCCTCGGCCACAAGTTTATGAATGTGTGTGTGAATGTGACTCGTAGTGTGAAAGTGCTTTAAATGGTCAAACAGCCAGAAAAGCGAGTCCGAGTCCATTTACCAGTTTTATTTGCGTTTGTGTGTGTGTGTGTGCAGGATGTCGGACGGGGGAGGCGAAGCTGACCAAAGGCTTCAACCTGGCAGCGAGGTTTATCGTCCACACTGTGGGACCAAAATACAAAGCCAAGTACCGGACGGCGGCGGAGAGCTCGCTCTACAGCTGCTACAGGAACACCATGCAACTGGCCGCGTAAGAACCGTCAAATCTACCCGTTATTCAACCGGCCAGTCTTGAACCAGATAGTACATCTTTAATTCTCTGCTCTAAATTACTGAATGGTTTAATCCAGCAGTGCTGTGAGTAACTATTTACAGCTGCGTCACAAATGTCTGTCACCACACTGAAAAGACTTCAGCTGAATTTAGCTCATAAATATTGGCTGCACTGTGCAGATCTGGGTTTTTATCAGACTGCGGCCCAAAACTGCTCCTGTGGCTCGTGTCAGGCTTGGACAGAAACTCTGTGGGTTCATGTCGGGTCAGGCTTGATTTTTATTTATTTAAGTTTTTGGGGGGGCTCAAAGCTCTACCAGGCAGTATTAATGTTATCAAATTTTACCAACTCGACTTAACTCCCTTTTCCTCTGGTACCAGGTGCTTTTCTCTTTTTTGCTCCACTGTGGGTTGGACCCTCTCAGTGTAGACGGGAGTCTTAGCTGATCACCATAGCGACACCATGTAAAACTGCCGTGACATCTTCTATAGCGTAACACTCGCTGCAGCTAAACAGAAGAACGTCTGCACTTCTTCAGTCATACAGCGTAGCTTTGCAACAGCCATTCTTAAAAATCTAGGTTGAGTGAATTAAAAAATAAAGTTTCTTTGACAGTAGTTTGACTCGCTGATCAATCAGAGGTCTGCAGTGTTTCAACTCCACCCTCCAGGATCGGCGCAGCTTGTTTGGAAGCTCGACCAAGGTTTTACCAAAAAATCTACCAGGTGCTATCCGCAACTTTTCCAATGGAAAACCACAAAATAAATTAGTTCAGTTGAGCAGAGCTGTGATGTACCATGTAGTGGAAATGTGGCACCACTTCTGTGTGTTCAGCTGGAAAAAACACGTTTTAGAAGTTAGATGAAATCCATTCATGTCATCCAGTACATGCATTAGTGTTGAGCTGTCATGACAGATTTTCTTTTCTTCTCTTCCCCTCAGATATTTAGTTTGATAAACAATATGTGTACTTGATGGGTGCAAATGAACAATAATTTGATTAAAGCCACTTGGAGCAACATGGTTCCTCTCCAAAAAGAAATTCATTTGAAAGGTTGCAGAAATACACATCTTAAAAACATGTATGAAAATAAGTTGCATCTGTCTTTGGGGCTGTTGTCAAATATGAAACATTACTAAATATATTGACTCATTAAAGTAAAAAATACAGGATTTGCACATTCAACGCTTTACAGCCTCAGACCACAAAATAAACACAAGCTATGATTTGTGGTTTACATCTCGTATTTTAGGAGTCATGGAGTCAGCAAATAAAATACAAATAAATTCCTCAAGTGAAGTATTGTGTTCAATAACAATATATTCGTACATGCATAAAATGTATATTTAAAAATAAAATATCCACAATAAATATATCGAAACAAAGGTATTTTTGTCATTTGCTGCGGGTAATTATCTTGGTTTGAAAGAGTGGCAGGAGGTGTGTGTGTGTGTGTGTGTGTGTGTGTGTGTGCGTGCGTGCGTGCGTGCGTGCGTGCGTGCGTGTGTGTGTGTGTGTGTGTGCGTGTGTGTGTGTGTGTGTGTGTGTGTGTGTGTGTGCGTGCGTGCGTGTGTGCGCTTTAGAAAAACATCTAATTGATCACTGGTGTGTAAATGTGGTGTACAGTGAATGAGGTTGTTTTTTTTTTTCTTGTCGCCTCAGAGAGCAGTCGATGTCGTCTATCGGCTTCTGTGTGGTGAACACGACCAAAAGAGGTTACCCACTGGAGGATGCTACACACATTGCTTTTAGTAAGACACACACACACACACACACACACACACACACACACAGAGTTATTTATCTATGAAGTGCAGACATGCACAGCTTATGGTAGAGACAAAATAACCTCATGTAACCTCATGTTGGGTATCAAACTTTCTTTTTTGTGCCTCATACCAAACCGCAGTGACACAAACGTACGATTCATACTCCAGAATAACATCAACAGATTATACAGGCAGACACACGCACACATTTAAGAATAACACACACTGCAGTCCTTTTTGTCCAGCTGGCATTCAGCTTAAATGATATGTTCCCAGAAGCACACATGATGGCCTGATAAGTTATTATTAAGTTATTATTAAAAATATAACTTATTATAAGTTATATTTTTAAAGTATATGTCCAGGTAATGCTGAAAAGGTCAATAACTTGACAAGACAAATTTTCAGTATGTTTGTTTCCTTTCCTTCCTTTTTTATGTTTTATAATTGTAGTTTATCAATAAATTATTACATGACATGTGTTTCTGATGTAAGGTAACAGGAGTGTGTGTTTACAGGGACTTTGCGCAGGTTCCTGGAGAATCATGGAAACAGTTTGGAGGCGGTGGTGTTTGCCGTGTCGGACACAGAGGAGGTTTGTAGGACTTTAGTATGAGGCAGTTCCCTTTACCTACATCTCATAATAAACATAGAATGAGTGAAAGGTAACAGAAAAGCTTCTTCAGAAAAACTCAAAATCTCAAATCTGACACCCTCTCACATCGTAGGAAAATATGGGTCTTTGGTCGCACACTATAAGATTTTGTTAAGACTGGTGATCTTGCAAGATCATTTTTTTTTGCAAGACTACAAGTAGATTCCTTTTAAGATTATTTCCCATTCTGAAAATATTTACCAAAGTCCCTTTAAGAAATATAACGTTTTAAAAATTCATCAGTTGTCCGAAAAAAAACCAACTCTAGAAAAACACGATGAATGGCGTCATATGTCAACAGAGTTCTCTCAGTTCGGCATCAGTATAACCCGTAAAGTTCAGCTCATACCAACTTTGCATTTTGATTTTTTACTCCCGTCAGCGGGTTGGTTATCTGCACTCTTTTAGTGAGAGGAGACCAAAGGAATGAGAGGTCAAATGTTACAAAAAAAAGATTTAAAGTAAGTGCCAGTGATGTAAGAAGAATAAATGTTTCTACTGTTGCCCAATATTCACATTTCCACTTCGTCAGCTGTTTGAAGTCATCTTCCTGTTTGTAATCATGGAAACTTCTGAATTAAGAAGTTGAGCAGAAGCTCCCAAATGCACCGTTAGTTTTGGGCAGACTTGTTTTTTGGTTTTCTGAAGGACCCACCTTCCTGAGCTACATCCTAAAGACTATTCAGCCCCTAAATTAAGACAGCATCAAGGTGTCAGGTGTCATTTTTTGAAAAGTTACAGAAGCTGTGGCAGGAAGTCTCTCAGGCTGTTCATTTGACAAACAGCTGGGTTGAAGCATATCTGCACCTTTTAATGTCTCGCTGGAGGCCAGTTCAGAGAGTTGGATGCTGAATGTCCCGAAAGACTGTACCCACATGTTCCTCGTATTCAAAGTCAGTCTTCCTTTCGCCACCCCGCTGTCTTATACGCCAGCACATATATTTTGGGGTATTAATTTGAATACTGAAATGTGTGTTTTTTAAGCCGGTGTACAAGAAGTTACTGCCCCTGTACTACCCTCGCTCGGAGGAGGAGGAGAAGAAGTGCCTGCCTCTCATCCCAGCTGACATCGGCAACTCTGAGGGTGAACCCGTCGTCCCGGAGAGACAGATCCGCATCACAGAGAAACCAGGCACCCTGGAAGGTAAATCTGTTTTTAATAAAATGTGATGAAATGTTTTCCTGGCGTTAGAAAGGACATGTAATGTGCCTCATTTCCATGTCAGCAATCTGTTGATAAGAGTAAACAGGATTAGTTTCAAATGATTTGGACTCGCCTCTTGTGTCAATAATGAAATGGTCCACGATCAGTTGATGTGCCTCATTTAAGGTCGGGCATATTTAATATTTAATTCCTCTCCAGCTCTTTTCCTCACTCATCCCACACAGCGGAAAATGAAACATTTGTTGTTGTTTTTTCTTTGGTTTAATTTTGACTTCAGGAAGATGACAGCTTTCATGTATCAAGTGCACAAAACAGACACAAAAATCAACTTTTAAAAGTTAAATAAAGCAAGGCTTTTCATGTTTACAGTGTTTATGTTTTAATGCCTCTACACTGATGACAGCCATGGACATGTTTTTGGGCTTTCCGTCTGTTTATTGCAATCTCGTGAATGCGATATCTCAGGAATGCTTTGAGGGAATTTCATTAAATTTTGCACAAATGTCCGCTTGGACTCAACGATTAACTGATAAGCGCTGGCTGCTCAAATGTCACTGTGACATTTTTGACCATAACTCAAGAATTCTCAAAATTTCACAGAAATGACTAATATAATGTTCTGCAAAACACTTTTGTGGTCAGTATTTCGCACCTTAATTCAGAAACAGAAGGGGAGACATTTGGTCTGATACTGAATTGGTGACACTAATCTTTGGTGTCCACCTTAAAACTTCGCTGATTGTGTAAATCTTTTGTGTTGTCGGGATCAGGGTTCCTGTGGAGCATATAAAGTCTAAAAAGTCATGGACTTCAATCTAAATATAAGGCCTTAAGTAGTATTAAAATGTCAATCAATCTTTCAAAAGTCTTTAAAAAAATGAACTAAGATTTTTTTCTTTTTTTCTTTTCTTTTTTTTTACTTGTCTAACCTCGCCTCTGACATGCTGAGAGAGGTTTTTTTTTCTTCCAATATTTAAAGTAGATCTTTTAATGTTTCACTTGAACAAAGAAATCATGTTACAATAAACCTTTGAGCAAAATTGTCCCTAACCCCAAATTCACTGATGTCGGTTCATATTTTGTTTTTTGTTTTTTTATTTGTTCATTTGTTTTTGTTTTTTTCCTTTCAATTTTGATATTTGTAAAATTGGTCTTATATAAGGTCATAAAAAGTCTTAAATCTTAATTGCCTTAAGCTGTGTGTTAACCTGAAGCTGTGTGTGAAACATCCAGATTTTAGAATTTGTAGCCTCTTTGCAGCAACATCCATATTTGAAGCGTTTTTTATGTCATGGTATCATATGAGTCTGAACAGACTTAGATCTATCTTTTGTTTTTTCAACATCTATATATTGACTGAATAAATGTCGCTGCGGTCATAAAGGGACTGAGAAAGAGTCAACACTTATACGTGAGCAGAATTTGGCTTTGTTGAAAACAAAATAAAGCAGGCAGTGAAGAACAAATAAGACATTTTGACTGTTTGCAGCTGTAGTTTCATTTAAGGCTATAAACCTTTTTATAAACTGTACTTTGTTCGACCTCTTTAAGTTAGCAACCTAAACTTTTTCTTGCACGTTGTCTCTAAATATGATTTTTTGGTGAACAGGATTGTAAAAGTAACACCAGCCCATGTGTTAGCAAGTGTTTGTGGTTTCAGCGTTGAGCTTGTCGCCTTCCTTGACCTCGAGTCCGAATGTCGGCTGGCATGGCGCTTCAAAGGTGGCGAGATGTGGCTTCGGGGTCTTGATCCAAAGCAAGCAGGCCGCCTGCAAGTTAAACCCAATAACAACAGGATGATGTATACACACTGACGGCCGCTCAAGCCCATTTGGATGCAGATAAAATGCGTCGACACGCGTTTGACCGTGCATTTGGTTTTTGGAAAAACAAGCAGAGAAACAGACTTGAACCTGAGCCTGAATTCTGTCCTCTGAGTTCACGACCTCTGGCGGCTTTTTCACAAACACACACAAATAATGTCATGCTGCAGATAAATCAGGATTAGTGACTGACAAGCAAGCACAAAATAGATCTGTTGGATTAAAAGAATAAAGCCAGATCCACTGGTTTCATTTATGATCATATTGGTGTGTGTGTTTGTGCGTGTGCGTGTGTGTGTGTGTGTGTGTGTGTGTGTGTGTGAGTGTGTGTGTGTGTGTGCGTGTGCGTGTGTGTGTGTGTGTGTGTGTGTGTGTTTCATGTGTTTCAACAAATATATCAAAATCCGTCCCGTTTGTTTGTTTGTGAAGATGATTCTGAAGAGGAGAGTCTGGAGTCAGATTTGGGCCAGGTGGGGAATCACGCTTTCGCCCGGATGGAGGGTGACGTGGACAAACAGCGGAAACAGATCCTGCAGGGCCAGATGTCAGAGGCGGCCATCCAGAAACAACATCAGAGGAAGTAAGAGCCCCAAAACCATTTTCTAAAAATAAATGGAATATACTTTTAAAAATGCTACATTTTGAATGATAAATTATGTCGCTCCAACATTAAGTTTAAAACGCCATAATTTAACTTGAGACATTTGGCTTCATTCGCAAACAATGAATACGCACAAATCTGTGAATACGAGTATTTTACACACAATTCTGGGACGGATCAATATTTGTTTGTATTCTGCAAACAGCTTCAGAGCATGTGCACACACAAATAATAAAGATATCTGATATTTAGCCTTGCTGTTAGATATTGCAGCCCATGTCTTCAAGAGAAAGTGCTTTTCCAGAGACCGACATGGTGTGACTGGACTGGACTGGACTGGACTGGACTGGACTGGACTGGACTGGACATGAAGACAGTGACTGATGGCTTGTCAGCCGTCTCTAGCTGTGCAGTTCCCTAGAGCTGCGCCTAAAGCCCGGTGTACACTGTGTGATTTTGGGCTGTCCCAGACGAAAGATGACCAACATGACAGAAACGTGATTTATTTGTGGCTCTAAAACGGTTGTCGTAAATCTCACAGAGAGAGTTTCAAGGACGTCCGTTGTCACAGTTGTGCGATCAAAAACAGCCCGGAATAAAATATCGGACAGTGTCAGAAATTTGGGATGGCCATCTCACTGTGTGACTGCTGTTTTGACCACCAAGGTGGCCTCTTTTCCCAGCAATGGCCACATTTTCCTCTTCCTCCTCTTCTTCAGACTTTTTCCAACACATAATTGCTACTACTCCGACTGGTTAGTTTACATTTTGCTCTGACCGCTACAGAGTCATGGTTTGATGATGCACGCCAACGTCGTTATGTTCTGGCGTATTGAGGTTCATGGATGTAGGTCATAGCCTGTGATTCAGTAGGTGATGTCATCGTACAGTCTGCATACATCAAACTTGATGCTCAGTCTGCAGGAGGCTCAAGTCATTAGACACACTGATACTTTCTCAGGTTGAAGTCCTGTCCACCAGTTGGGCAGCGGCAGCTCAGTTTTTAAGGACTTGGCTTTAGAACCAGAGTCACTGTTTCAGATTTTTAATAATGGCGTGTGGACTGGAAGCTTGTTACCTGGAGAGGTGCCAGTTCACCTCCCACCCATGAGCAGCCCCCTTTACTCTGGCGTCTCGGTGGAATTTTGGGGCTGTAGGTACAAACAGCAGAGAAAGAAAAAATGCTCTTTGGAAATGAACATAGTGCGCCTTCTTCTGAATTTAAGTTTTCATTTACAAAATGAATGCAATAAACAAAAACAGGCCTCTGCAAAAGCCCAAAGTTTAACACCAGTGTTTTCAGAGCAGTCATCTGTGTTACACCAGTGCATCCCTACAAGCCATAACAGAGCTTCCAAACACATTAATCACTAACTCACAAGTTACCCTCCTGCTTCCTCCTTTAAATTAAACAGTTGTTGTATTTCAGATTCATGTCCAATCTGTATTTTATGCTGCATGTTACAGAGATGTGACCGTGAACCATAAATTAAAGCCACTTCTGTGTGTGTGTTTCAGTTATAATCGCTGGCTGTGTCGGGCGAGAGCAGAGGATCTGTCAGACATCGCTGCACTGAAAGCTTTATATCAAACTGGTGAGTGTGTGTGTGTGTGTGTGTGTGTGTGTGAGTGTGAGAGAGAGAGAGAGGTCATAGATTCGATTCTTGCATTTTTCATATTAATCTGTCACTTTATGAATATAAACGAAAACTATGTATAACTGTTAACAGAAGTGTGCGTGTTTTCATCTGGTAAAAGTTTTTCTCCTTCCTCCACCTCATTGAACGCAGCACTGGTGGGCCACAGTCCTCCATTTTAAACGCTGTGTTTGTAGGATTTATAAAAAATGTTCACAAAAAAACAATAAAACACTCGTCTTCTCTCTGATGTAATGAGGTGCAGCTGGATCTTGTCACCAGTGGGAGGCAGTGTTGTTACACAGTTCAGTCCCATTATTGTCTGATTTGTTTACAGGTGTTTAAAGGCCACTTAGAGGTCCATAAAGACTCATTTTGCAAGTAATCGCAAAAACTTTTTTTTGCAACATATGCGTCCTTGTCCCATTTGTGCATGCATGGGGCCTGTGGTTGTCTGCAGGAAGCTGTCATAAACTGACTTTTTATCCAGTTTTTGAGCATTTTGAGCAACATTTTTTCAATGCACTAGGATTTAGGATTTAGTCATTTTTAGCTAAATATTTAAATTAAATTGGATTAAATGCAGGATGTCTGGGTCTTAACTTATCAGAGAAACCAGCTGAGCAAATGTGAGCAGCAAATCAGTTGTTGCCCTTTTTGTGCCAATCAGCATCTGTAAAACACTCGTTTTTAACATGAAACTGCTTCATTCAGCGTATTCACTGGTTTAAATCAGCAGCTTAGGTTGATCTGGAAGGAAGGAGGAGGAAGACACCTCTAAAGATAAGGTGGCCCTCGCTAAAAACCACCTGGTGAGCAAACATCAGCAGGTGCTACACTAGTAGCCTCTATTTAACAAGCCCAACAGCATACAGAAACACTGTTTTTTAACATAAGACTGTTTTATTTAGAGTTTTTACCAATTTTAATCACCAGGTCTGTTCCTCTGGTTTAAATCTCCTGAAGGAATCCCGGCTCGGAGGAAATGACTGCAATGACGTCACTGCTCTGTCTTTTGTCACTGTTGTGATTCAGACCCTACGGCATAATTTATTTGATTAAACTTGTTTTTTTTACTTCAAATGAAATGTATAATAATACTTTAGAGAATATACAAATGACAAAATTGCTCAACAAAAACACAAAAGCATCAGGACGAAACAAAATGCAGTGAATTAAAGAGCTGAGATTAATTAATAAAGGATGTAAAGTGATGACTGAATACACTGACATACTGCTGTCTTTGACACGAGGCAGATTTGTTTTTTGTTTTTTTCCATTGTCGTGCTGCAGTAAAGAGAGGATTGTATTTTATTGAGGAAAAACACAAACACAGGATTAACGAACAGTAACTTGGGTACATTGGACACAGAGAACTCGCATAAAAGAAAAGGTTTAAACAAAACACAGCCCTCAGAAGAATTTTACATCGATACAAACACAGAATCGAGAGCATCGTCACGTACACATGCGATGGAGCTAAGCTGCTTAATGCCGACAGCTTTTCAGTCTTTCCAAAGAGATGTTGTCACTTTCTTTATGGGGACAGGTTTTAATTTGACGAGGCAGCAAACCAAGTGCTGGTGTTAGAACGACCTCCGAGCAGAGCTTTTCTCAGAAGGGCTTTTACAGGCAGTCAGATTCTCAAAAGTATTACTAATATTTTGGAATACTCCAAAGTGATAACTGAGATTATAAGGGGCTGTGTCATTACATCACTGCAAATGAATTAAGGCTGCAACTTTCAAATGTTTTTTTATTTTAGTTTAGTCTGCAACATGAGAAAATCTCAAGTTGTCAGCGCCCAAAAAGATGCTTTTGAAAATGGTGTTGTCTGAGCAGTAGCCCAGAAACAAAAGATTCAGTTTAGAATTATTTAAACTGAAAAAAATTCCAAACAGGTGTTTTTTTGTTGCCCGTTTCAACTTTTTTAGAAAATGTTGCAGGCACAAATTAGTGTATATTTACCAAAAAAAACCCAAAAAAACAGTGAACTTTATCAGCTTAAACTTTAGATACTCAAGATGCTGTGCTGTATTCAGTTGGATTTAGGTGAAAAAGGATTTGGATATCATCGCAGTCTGTTTCTCTTTACGTTTTACACAAAAAGGTCCCTTTTTGGTCTAGTCTGTAAAATATCCAAACTTTTTTGGGGGGCTGTCAAACTTTCTTAGAGTCCACTGTTACATCTTATAATGTCTGGTTTTGTCCAACCAACGGCCCAAATACTTAATCAGCTAACTGTTCCAGTGCCTGTACACTGCCTGTGTGTGTGTGTGTGTGTTTAACCTTTAAAATTGTGTGTGTCACCAGGTGTGGACATGTGTGGCAGGACAGTGATGGTTTTGGTTGGACGCAACATTCCAGTGACCGTCATCGACATTGAAAAGGTACCAAAATAAGAGAGATATTTCAAAATAAAATGCTTCATATGGATGTTACAGTCAGTCAGTAGATCTTTGAGCAGATGTTCATCTTTAAATGAAGATGAGATGCCAAGTTGTTTGTGCTCATTTCTGAGTGTTTGCATGTGATGTTTTTGCGTGTTTTAAGCATCTGTGTGTTTGTATTCACATGTGTTTATGGCTGTGTGCAAATTAATTTCATTTGTGTGCACATATGTTTGTAGTCCATAATACCCAACACTAACACCAAAATAAACTAAACCTTAAGTTGTGCATATTATAAACACAAAAGTGACCAAACCTGCCATTACACCAAGTACCAGCGGCCTGAAATTCAAATAAAATATAAAACTACAAAAAAATATATAGAAGATTGTGTACAGTCCAGGCCTATAAAAGTGTTTGCACTGATGTAGTTTGTGTTTACGTGTGCAGGCTCTGCTGTATTTCATCCACGTAATGGACCACATCACAGTGAAGGAATACGTGATGGTTTACTTCCACACGCTGACCGGCGAGCACAACCACCTGGACACCGACTTCCTCAAGAACCTCTACGACATCGTCGACGCCAAGTCAGTCTGAACAATTTACGCTCCTCATTAAACTGATCTGCTATTCTGAGTAACTTCCTGTGGGAGGAGTGCATAGATGGGACAATGAGTCAAATGAACATAATCTAAACCTTACACTGAGTGCATTTCTGAGATGTGCGACGTTCTGTACTGATAGTTTTTACATTTTCCAGTTACTGGAACGATCGTGTTGGATCAAAGCTCCTCATGTGTGTTAAATGTGATCACTTTGAAGTCAAGTAGAGAGCTTATAAGATTAGACATTAGCTTAGTTCCTTTTGTTTTAGTCATTCTCCTCTCAGTTTTGTCTTTTGCCACACACAATGACTGAATGAGAAAACTCTGGAGCTCTTTTTGCTTTAACCTTCCACCCACACAAGGGCACGACTTACATGCTCTGTGCTGCATGTTTTGGGTTTGCAAACATTTGACTAACTCTGCTGGCCAGCCACGTCTCCGGTCTTTAATAGCCAGAACTGCCTATCAACCATAAAGCGTGAGGGTTTTTTTTCCTTCTAAGAAATGATACGAAAAGTCTCAGAAACGTCCTGCAAATGCAACAAAAATCTGACAGGCTTTGACAGCTCATTGGCGTTATTTTTTATGTATCTCTATTTAAACCTTTGAAAAGTTAACAAGAAATGGCTCAAAGAATTTGCAAAAAATATTATAAAAAAAAAGAAGAAGAAAAAGAAACAAAGAGGAGATTGAAAAAGATCATAAATCAAACAAGAAAATTACCTTAAAAAGGAAAAATAGTATAAAAAAAAATGTATCTTATGTAACTTAATTTTGAATATATAAGTAAAAGATTTATTATTTAGTTTTCTGAATTTTTCAACCAGTTTTTATGATATATTTCTTCATTACCATATCTAATAATCACTTAATAATAATAATAATAATAATAATAATAATAATAACAACACCTTTTGGGAGTTTGTGGGAGGTTTCTTGCCAAGTTGCTCATTGATGTTTAAATGCTTGTGAAAAGAGTCTGAACACAGCACAAGATGTTGATCCAGATGTTAAAATGTTTAAGACAGAGTGCAGCATCTTAATGAAATGTAAAAGTGCAGGGTTAAAATCTTCTCTTACTTCCTCAGAGTCAAATCTTTTGCTAGATATGATAAAAGCAGCATCTTCTGTGAGGCTTGACTGTCATTTGACCGTCGTTTGGCCTTTTTTTGGCTCTCACTCCGTCCTCCTCTGACTTCTGCAGCTGCATCGGGGTTCAGATACATTGTTCATGCTACAGTATGACACCGCCAAGGTTACTGTGTTTAGACTCTTGGAAAAGCAAAACGAGCTTTGAAACGCTTTTGTTTCACTGTGGGTTTTTGGAAATCTGGCGGCCATATTTGGAACAGGAAACCCAAACTTGGAGCGTTTCTTTGGGGTGATGTATTGGCTGTGACTCAGCCTTAATCAGAGGGTTCAAAGTTTGGAAGCAGATTATTGTTCTGAACTAGCTCTGGATAGGACACTCACAGGATTCACATGCAAAACTGAGATTATATTTGTTTGGGTCGATAAATGGGCCTTCAGTGGCTCCTCATAATGATTGCTGAAGATAAGATGAAGCTGTGTAACTGCAGTTGTAGTACAAAGTAGGAAAGAGTGCAAATAAAAACAAGATACAAACAATAAAGATTATCACCTGGCTGCAAAAAAACAAATGTACACTATCACAGAAATGTAAAAGAGTTAACAGTAAGGTGCAAATCCGAAACAAAGAATAAAGAGTGTAGAAACTAAAGGAGCAATAACCTCACTCACTTCAGATTCACTTATCTCAAGATCAAAATATGGATGATAATTGGTCTCTGAGATGTCATCGTTGCTGAGTCAAACACCGGACAGATGCAGTCCAGAAGTTAAAACTGGATCTAAATCAGTGATGAGAAACTTCAAAGATTGTTTTTATAATTTTAGATTTTCTGATTCTGAATACACTGTGTCACCACATACACAGCATTATCCCATGATACACTAAGATGTCGTGTCATGAGCAGCCCAACATTGCAGCGCTCTTTTTGCAGTATGTGTGCATACACTAACACGCCAGCTCAGCACGGCTGCTTTGAACCGTGCTCATATGGACGTTTTTGCATATAGAGGGCAGCAATGAATTAACTTTTAGCTCTATCAGCACTGTTGCAGTTATTAGCACTGTTTTTTTTTATGAATATTTTATTTTGTTTTTTCCCAAAATATACAAACAACACAGTCACAAATTGACAGTACAAAAATGCTTATTTATATTTTTGGTTTTATTTATTTAACCTTTATTTGACCAGGTATAATCCCATTGAGATTCAGAATCTCTTTTCCAACAGAGACCTGGTCAAGACAGTCAGTATGAAGACTTTGACACAAAAGAACCAGTAGGCTAAAAACAAAAAACACACTCAAGCAATAAGCAACAAACTTAAAACAAACAGCTAATTAGCAGCATTCAGAGACCATACATGTGCATCCAGTGCCCAGAGGGTCCTAAATTCTTCTTTTAAAAACCCCCAGGCAGATAAAAGATTCAAGTTTAAGGTGACACCAAGGTGACGGAGCAAAAACTGTAAAAGCATTTTCACTAAAGACAGTGCACGCTCGAGCAATGACATACAAAATTTCTTACATTAAGAAAAACCCACAAATAAATTAACGGACAATAAAATAAATTTACACTAAAGATTTGCTCTAAAGATTTACACAGAAATCAAGTACAACAATACAATCAAAGAAAAAAATAAAATGATGAGAAACAGGATAGCATTAATAACAACAACATGGCGTATCATAACGCTAGTGAGGTGACAACAGGAAGATCACGCAGGCTGTTATTTTATCATGTGGGATGGGTGATTCTCCATGTAGTTGATAAAAGGTTGCCATATTTTATAGAAAAAAAACATATTTTATTCCTTAGTGAGTAAGTTATCCTCTCTAGATAAATACAGCTGAACCACAGTCTAACCGGCGGTGGGAGATCGCACTTCCGTCTCATTGCAATGCATTTTTTGGTGATAGTCGGTCAGATTTCTGTGAGCTCTGTGCTTCTGTGAGGTTGCCCAAAAGTCATATTTAGGGATCCACTGAGAGATTCACAGATCATCTGCCAAAAGCCTTGTAGTTTACTACAATGATCAATTCGGCCTCGTCTAAAACAAAAGGGTGAGGGATTGGGGTTAAACCCATGTAGTTTTGAAGGAGTGAAATAAGTTTGATGAAGAAAATTGAACTGAATTAATCTATATCTTGACTTTAGTTTACATGTAACACCATTGCTGCATATGTCACTCCACAGTACCGGATCAGTCTCTATACCAGTATATAGCAGTGACACAACTGGTTTCTGTTTTAAACAGATCAAAAATATATAAGTCTGTTTAAAAAGGACTTCATCATTCCCCTAACACCTGGGAGCTGTATTTTCTTTTCTTTTTCTTTTTTTCTTTTAAACAAATGTTACTCAAACACGAGGGCAAAGGGCATTTGCAAAAGAGCATTCTTAACTTGAAGAGAGAGTGCAGCGCTCAGTGCGTTAATCAGGAGTTTTTAGTTCTTGTCTTTCTAGTTTCTAGTAACCACAACCAAACACGCTTCCTGTGTGAGTGGGAAACTCCATGTAGTCATTGTGCACCTTTTAACGCCCGTGTTTTTCTGCTCATTGCGTTTTGAGACTGGTCATTCGCTTGGTTTCAACCACACCTTTTTCAACCTTCTTCTGTCTGGAAAAATTCAGTAAGTGAGGCCCTCAAGACTTGAACATGTTCCTGATGTTTGCCCTTTTTGTTTCACATGATTCATTCGTCACATAAAGGTTGTAAAAGTCGTGAGCTGTTTATTTCAGTCACACAGAGGAGAGTTAAGAGTGTGAAAAAAAAGCAAAAACATGAATGAAGACACCTTCATTCAGCTTCCCCTTTCATCGGAAACAGGGAAACCCCTTTCAGCCAATAACCATGACCGCTTCAGTGCAAGTCGCTGATTCATCACAGAGAGCCGCAGCTCGGGGTGTAATGGTAATCAACTTTAAATGTCAAGGTTATTTAAAGTTCCACAAACTCTCTGCAAACTTTAGCTTTGGCTCTTGGAACATTATTGTGTGAGGTTGGACTGGTTAGACGGAAATAGAAACGATCTGACAGCCACCAACCGGCTGATTATAATGTTTTAAAGCCTACGGTGTTTTATTTGTACAACTTTTGACTTAATTATTGCACTTTGGTCGCCTTAAGGAAACAATTTGAGTAGTAAAACATAGAATCTGTTACTCCCAAAAGGGTTGACATTTAGCAGTGAAAGACGGGGCGCAACTTTATGATTTAGTGAAGTCGTCTTTTTTATGCCTCCATGGCAGCGACAGTCATGGCCTGAGACGCTTCGTTTTCAGGGTCTCTGCATGGCTGGATGTCCTATATTTGTGAATGTGAACACTTCAAATCAGTCAATCAAGTTTGATTTATATTGCATCTTTCAAACAAATCCAATGCAATTCAAAGTGCTTTACAGTTTGACTGAAGAAAAAAAAAGAACAACATAGGAAATAAGCAAAAATGGGTCTTAGGGGAAATTTCCTCAATTTTGGTACAAATGTTCACTTAACTCAAGGATGAAATGATTTGATTTTGGTGGTCAAGGGTCAAGGTCACTGTGGTCACAGCTCAGAAATTCATATGCTGATTTTGAGAAAATTTCACACAAATTTCTTTTTTACCATCCTGTGTCCAGCTCAGGTGGAAATCCTTTGCCACGAGTTATTTTTTTTTCTTTCAGCAGCAGTTTGAGGGTTTTGTGTCGTCGGGTGGATAGTTGATCTGTCGATTTAGTCAGAGCTGAATGGTTAAGTTTCATTTTCACTGCGCCTGATGTTCTGCTGCTCCGTTTGTGTCCAGAGTACACTCTGCACCCTGAGAGTGTGATGCAGTCGATAGCAGAACAGTATACATATATTCCAAAAGCACTCATGAACGGTCCAGATCCAAAAATATCAAATCAGTTTGTTGCGGCGGATGTATTAATTATTGCAGGTTACTACAAATAAATGCCTGTGTGCGAAACCCTGATTTAAGATAAAAATGTAGACATTTCTGTTGAAAGTATAGAATTCGGTGTGTACAGTATGTCTTTGATATGAGATCAGCACAGTGCAAACGATGAGGAAATGATAGAAATGCACAGGGGATTAACAGTCTTCATGGTGGTTTTGTTCCGTTTGACGCCCGCTTCCTGTCACAGCAGCCCACAAATCTTGCTGCTGTGTTTGCACATTTCTGTTTCAGCCAGCAGGTATGGGAGTTTTTTGTCGTCATGTTTTTAAAATCTTTGTGCGTGTTTGTTATCTGTGGGGAGTACGTGTCTCTGATGTCCTGGTAAAGTTGGCAGATATTTAAGTTGTCACCTTTGGGACGCCAGGCCTGCCTGTGACGGCATCTTTCGATTGCGAGGCTGTGCCACTGCTCATTGAGTCTGGTCAAAGATTTCAGTTGGATCAGTCACTGTGGTCAGTTATTCTGCTGACCTGTTTGGGGAAAATAGTGTTCCAATTTGCTCTGGTTTTTGGTTGATTCTTTCCAATGTGTCAAGAAGTATTCTTTTTGTTTTATATTACAATGTTGTTTGGTCTAATGGGGTTTCTGTCTGGGGGCTCTGCTTGTGGTTTTGTCCCAGAACCAACTGGCTGAAGGTGCATCTCTGTAGAGCAGACTTTCTCAAAGTCCGGACGGCAAGTCAATCTGGACCCAGCCCACACCTCATATTAGGAATGCAATAATGCAACATAATGAAGTCAACGTTTCCTACTAAAAAAATTTTTATACCTATAAATAACTGTTGGTTTGTAGACTAAAGTCTATTTGGCGATCCTGGCCCAAAATGAAGCCTCAAACGTAATCGTTGCCCTGTTTAACATCTTGTCAGAGAATGACAGTATTTAGTAGCAGTAGGTCATTGCAATGTGCCGGCTTTGGGGCTAAAATTAGTGCGTCCACCGGATGTCGTATTTCCATCACTGTTGATCAGAGCTGGAGCCGATAAATACCCTCAACCACTGCAGAGTCATTTGACCCGGGAGTTAATGCTGATTGTAACCATTTCCATTAAATATGAAACCCAGATATAAGTGGCTGTTAATGGGGCTTTTGTCCACTGGAAAAGGGGCTTAACTGAGTCCAGTATTTTAATCCAGATTTTAATTGGGATGTCTAATTTTATGTTTCTTTTAATGGCCTGAAAAGCTGTTCCTGCCTTCTCTCTCAGGCCGTTCACATCTCTGCTGAGATTACCTGTGGTGCTGAAGTGTAGGCCGAGGTAACTGTAGTTTTTGTATGTTCTAGGGCAAACATATTAACATTTGTGGTGTCGGATGGTGAAACTTTTTTTGGAATGATACATTTTTTGTCTTGGTTAAATTCACTGTCAAGGACCTGGCCTGGGAGCCATTGTGCAGAAGATCAGTCTCAAATCAAAGCCTTTCCTCTGGCACTTATTGTTCTTATTCTCTGCAGGGCACGAAGCACAAAAGTCTTTGTGTTTCGGATCATGTTTAGGGAACACATTTCACATAAACAAAAACTTTCTTCTGTAAATGTTATTAAAGGCTTATTGTTTCTACTTTTGTCCCAGCTTTCTAAGTCACTTCTCAAGCAGTTTCCGCTCCTCTGGCTTTGCGAGTCAGTATCGATCTACACAGCCAGTGGAGCCACTATCCCTGGTCTGGCATGTCCAGCATGCTTAACCCATCAAGCTATTGATTTGCTGCAGATGCATTTTGGCTCCAGAGGACCTAACCAGCAGACTAAAGCCAAACATGAACACAAAAGCTTCCAAAACTGTCTGGCTAAGGAGGGAGATGTTGATTACTTTCTCTAGGAGACAGATGAGGTTGATCATTATTTTCGTCCCCTCAGGGTGCCGCGCTGGACCAGAGCAGAAGCTCCACATCATGGTTTAGTACTCCTGATTCCCCTCTGAGCTCGTTTGTCAAATAAAAGATTGAGTTCCTCCCTTCGTTGGTCGACTGTTTTGTGTTATATGAGCAGATGCAGCTTAGTGATGCAGCTTTGGAGTGACAGAGCCAACTGTTGTAAATGTGGCGTGTTATTGTCGTTGTCGTGCCATGACATGCACTGTCAGTTCTCCGCTAACCAGTGCTGAGTAGATTATATATGACCTGTCTGTCACTGAAATTTGAAAATAACCTGCTGGTGTGTGGCCTGTTATCATAGTTTAGGTTACTTCAGCTTGTCAGACATTAACCCTGAGCGTCTGGGTATTTTGGACCTGCCAAATCAGGGACAATAATTCTCAACTGTCAGACTGTGGCTCACATCTTTCAGGGAATCACCGAGTTAACTGGCTTATTCTGTTCTGGTGACCTCAAGATTGCATTTCTGCTTTTTGCCAATGATGTGGTTGTCTTGCTTCACTGGACCGTGACCTCCAGCGCACACTGTGGCGGTTTGCAGCCGAGGGTGAAGTGGCTGGGACGGGGGTCAGCACCTCCAGCTCTGAGTTCATGATTATTTGCCAGGTAACGGTGCATTTAGATGATTAGTTCAAGTGTCCTTTTTCACGAGGTGATGGTGAGGTGTCTGAGAGTGACAGGCTGAATCGGTGCACCATCTGTGGTTTTGGGACCAGACTGTCGTTGTATAAACAGTTTTGTGTGAAGGTGAAGCTCTCAATTTACCAGTGAATTCCAGTCCTCACCTCTGGTAATGAGCTGAGGAAATGAGATCATGGAGACAAGTGGCTAAAATGAGTTTCCTTTGCAGGCTGTTTCGGCTCACGAGTTTAACTTCAGGTAAAAGTAAAGCTGTGCTCAGAATTATGTCAGTTGAAGTGGATTAGGCTGTTCAATACCAATCTCTGTTTCGCTTAGCATGTTATCAGGTCGGGTGGTACACACCGAAAAAACTCATGAGACGCGATACCTGGGATGGCTTACTGGTGTGGTTAGCCTCAGTCCGATGACACAGGGGATCAGCAGTTTGGTTATTTGTGCTCATTTTTGTATCTGTATATTAAAATTTCAAACAAAATGAAGACACCGAGGCGAGGATGTCTGAATAAGTACATCATGAGCAAAGCGTGCATAATTCACTGCTGCTTTTCATCTTTCTTTGCTTTTCCTTTTCCATCTTCATTGTTGCTCCTTTGCTCAGTTGAGAAAAAAGTGAATATATTTGGTTGCGTATTACACAGTTTTTCTTTTTGGATGTTGGCACTATGAACATTTAACTAAATTTTGACCTTATTTCATGCTCGCTACAGTAATTAAAACCTGCAATCCTTTATTCTGGCAGTGAGAGTGAAAACAACAACATTGTCAACAAGTGCATATGTCCATAAATCATAGCTTGCTGTAGATAATTTAGTAAAGCAAAACAATCTGCACAGGGTGTTTTATTTTGAAATTTGACAGGATTTGATGCCATTGTGTCTGTGACTTCCTGCGTGACTTACTTTGCAGTTTGAAGCAGCGAGCCTCTCCCTCGCTGTGGCGTCAGTCTGTGATTGCCACGTTAAAACAGTGGATAAATTGTTCTGAGCGTCACACAACCGACAAGAAATGACTTAATTCACTATCAAAGTTTAATCCATGCACCTCAGAAAGTCTTGAAAAGCCTCACGGCTCATTCTTGTAATATCTCAAGAACAGGATTTTTTTAAGAGTTGGCGCACACCTCTGAGCTGATTTCATTTGGGTGGTGAAAGGTCAAAATGGGTTTGCGTTACGGTTCTGCTCACACTGACACAGAAAACTGAATACCTACCCAATTAATAATTACCTGAATGGCTGAATATTTGGGTCCGGCCCGAGAAAATACAAGTTCCAGTCCATTTACCATTTGTTGCTCTTTAGTGCAGCAGAACAATGAGTGTGGGAGTGACTCCAAATAGACCAGTGTGCCCATGTTGATGGTAACCAAGCATTTCACCCGATGCAACAGTTTGGCTCACTGAGGAGATTTTAATAGTTTTTGGATAACAGCAGATCTCTATGGCACAGAGGAATAAAATACTGTAAATCAGGGTCTGGCTAAAATATTTGCTTAGGATCAGTTCATTGTAGGTTTTGGTCTTTTCATTTGATTTGTTGACAAGAAAAATAAATGATTTACTCAGAATGTCCTTAATGTTCAGGGTCAGGCAGCTCTCGCCTGGAAATTGATGTGCTGTTACATTTTTATTTATTTTGGAACAAACATAAACTGAGTGATTGGCATTAGCAGTGTCTTCATTGTAGAACAGACAAGAGGAAAAAGTACTTTTGCGTACTGAAAGTCAGACTTTACAAAGTATTTAAGTCTGTCTGTTCATATATCTCCAGGCTGTGAAAAGATGAGCCACCGTACAAAGACAATGAGTTGTCTGTTATGGAGAACACCGGCCTGAAGCAGTCTCCTCACACAGCACATGCAGCGTGCCTACAAAATCATACCATGCCAAAATGTTTACTTTTTGACCTAATGTTTCTGTGAAATAAAAAAATTAAATCTTACTTTCTAACAGCTGTATTTACACATTATAAACCACCACATTTAAAAAGTTGTTTTTTCAATCTGATTTATTTCATACGTGTAAAAAAGAAAATAGAGAAATGATTATATAAACAAGCAGACAGACAAAAAAATATTTACACACAATGAGAAACAAAAGACATGGTCAAAGATATGATGACTTTGTTTACTTCTTCAAAAAGGAGTTAGAAGAATTACTAACTCGTTTAATCGCACCCCTCATTCAGTCATTGAATTTTAATTAACCAGCTTTCCTATTCATTTTAACCTATACTCTAATTAACTAAACATACGTGCATACAACCACATTCCCAAAATCAGATATCTACAGTTTTTCATTATTATTTACAGAAAAAAGGGGAAGATAAGCGAGGAAAAAAATAAATATTTAGTTACCAAATAAAAAACAGTAACGCCTGTAAACATCTGGTGATTATCAAACTCCCTCTTCATCCCTTTGAAATCATGTTTTTGTACTTGAATTTAAGTTGATTTGTATTTGGAAATTGTTTTAGCTCCACATTAAAAACTGTTTCATAGTTTCACTCCACAGATTGATTTACAAAAACTTTTCCTGGTGGTACGAACACTAAGTTTTGAAATTAAATTTTCCCCCTAAAATTGTAACCAATCACCTTCAGGTGTCAACGCAGTGGCTCGTGGACAAGAAGGTGAATCAAGTCCATCAGCGCTCACTGCAAATTTCACTAAACTTCAACAATTCTGCAAGAAAAATCGCAAAAGAATTCTCCAATCTATGTGCATAAAGCTGATCGTGACATATCCAAACGAGAATGTCATATAACTGAAGCAAAAGGCAGCTCTATCAGGATTACTTTTCCAGACTGTTATTCAAGTTTTTCAGTTTTTTCTTCTTTTCATTAACTGAATGCTGTGAAGATAAAACTTGTTAATAAAGCTGGAAAAAGACATGATTTACGGGGTTTTGATTCCAGGCTGTAAGACACAAAAAGAGAGGAATATTTTTCTATATGCACTGAATGAAGACTGACTGGCTTTAGATTTTTTTTGTGTTAGAAGTTTCCTGGGTTTAAGATGACAGTTACGTTTTTGGGACAGCATCCCGCACTTTTAGACAAAACTACAGTGATTTAACAAACATCCTGTCCTCTGTGTCACCTCGTCTTTATAGTTTTCACTTTCACACAACTTGATTTTCTCCTGCTGTGTTTAAGGGATATTGAGTCACTCCTTTCTGTATTCTGATTTATGTCTTGCAGATTTAAAAAGAATTTGAAGGCCTTCTACTTTGTACATCCAACATTTCGCTCCAAGGTGAGACTCACTATATTTATTTATTTACATCTTCAACAGAACTTAAATTCAGGCCGAAAGGATCATGTTACTGTGAGCTTTTCTGATACAAGCACTGAAAATTAAAATGTTAATAGTAGTATTCAAAGTAGAATTGTTGGTCATACTTTTCAATTTAATTTGTCACTGCATTTTTTGGCAAGTAATCATTTACGTTTCATATTCCTTTATACACTAATTTCTATTGAGACACACAGTATGTTCAAATCCACTTATACCATAATTAGTCATTGGCAACTTTTTAAAACATTTATTATGACTCTTACAGTAAATGCATGATGCAAGCAGCACATTATCCCTGCAGAATTAGTCCTTTACGGTAACCTTATCATTTTAAATAGTTTGGTGGTTATGTGTCTGCCTCATTTGAAATTCTGGATAATTTTCTCTTTGGACAAACATTCCCAGCATGAGATATCATCCAAAAATCAATATGGATGTCCATCACACTGTGGATTTTGGTGCTAATCCTGGTCCAGGTGCAAAATCAAAACTTCTAAATGTTTTCCTGTTGTTAAAAAAAACATATTTAGAGAATTTTGTAGCTTTGGCGTAGATATGAGCTCGCTGAGTGCTTTCTGGTTTATATCTGTTTCTTTGTTGTTTACTGGAAACGCAGAACTTTTTGCTTCATTTGCCAAACTTCTCCTTAGGGATCATTAAAGGTTCATTATACTTAATCTAGTTCTGTTGTTGCTTATAAAGTTGTGTTTAGTTTCTTCTTCGTGGGTTATGGCAAGATTAATATCTTGGTAAATCAAGATCAAATGCCATCTATAACTGATGAAGTGTCCCTTTCTTGTTTCCTCTCTTCTTTCTTCATCTTTCCACGGCCTCTTTCAGGTCTCAACGTGGTTCTTCACCACCTTCAGCGTGTCGGGGATGAAGGACAAGGTTCGCTACCTGGACAACCTGCAGCAGCTCTTCACCTGCATCAGACCCGAGCAGATCGACATCCCTCCGTTTGTCCTGGAGTATGACGCACGGGTAAGCAGCAGAACACGCACAGATACACAGAGAGGTAGATTTAACCCTAACACATGCACAGAGATGTGACATAATCTATAACCATCTCACCCTACTCTTAGTAAATTATTGCAAAACTGCACCAAAAGTGGCGATATATAAATTATACTCAATGTATCGAGTCTTTCTACATGGGATGTATAAAATAACTATATTGCAAACATTGATCGTAAAGTCGTTGTGATATGTTTTCTTTTAAACCAACGGCATGAGACTGGCCTTAGTTCTCTTTGTCTCACAGACACAAAAACGAAAAGAAAAAAGGCTCTTTAGGCTTTATTAAACTCATAATAACATCACTTTATTTAGCTTTACTTAAACAGTGTTTTCTGTAACTTTTCCCCAACAGTGCTTTATTTAACGTCATTATAACATATTTGATTTGGCTTTATTTAAACAGTTCCATACTTAACTTAATTCTAAAAGTACTTCAATAAATTTGAGAATAACTACTTTATTTAACTTTGCATCCGTTCTGGGCTTATTGTGTTTTAGGGAAACTTTCCTGCCGTCCTCACATGCCATATCTAAACTCTGAAATGTGTTTACACCCGTGTGCGTTTTATTCCGGCTACTATTCATCAGCTGTTTTTTGGAGGTCTGTTCATTTTTCTTCATTTGATGTTTCCCTTCTTACTGATTTAAACCAGAGAAGGGGAAACAGAAGAAAAACTCATCTAATGTTTAGTTTATTGTGTGTATGTGCATGAGCATTTCCAGAAATGACACCTATTAATCAGTTAACTTGCAAACTCAATTAAAGTGAGATTATCCAGGGTGATATTTTGATTACCCCTTGAAATTTGGGTTTTTGATGTGTGGATAATTGATGGAAGTCACTGGTATCCATAGCTTTGATTACAAGGCTCTGTTGCTGTAACAATGAGGTAACTTGGTTCTTGCAACAGCTTTAAAAGCTTTTCTTTTTTCTTTTATGAATTCTTGTGCACTGACCTTTTAGAAAGTGTTGCGGTGTGAATGGTAGGAATTTAAGCCGACTGTTTAGAAGAAATGTCAAATTAGGACATCAAAAAAGGTTCCATGTTCAGCTCCTTTGACGATTTAAAAAAGATTGATTGATTGCATTTGTAATCACCATGATGCGTGATTGGCTGGCGTCTGATTTGTAGTTTGTGTTGGCTGATGAAAGGTTTAAGTGTGTGTCTTTTCTTTTGCTGAGTCTTGGATTGTGGATGAGGACTGAGATGTATTCAGCCCAGTTGAGCTGCAGCCTTTAGCTCATTTTGTTTTTGATTCTTCTGTCAGAATTCAAACAGGTTTCAATGAAAAGACTTCGTTATTGTAATTTTCTACAGTGAAACAAGATTTCAGAGCATGATTTAATATCAGGAGAGTAATATATACTTAATATAGGATGTAGTTAGGAATAGCATAAAAGGTCATAGTATACTGTCATCCAAAATAGCATAATAACCCAAAAGCGTATTAGTGTAGTATGTCATCAAAATTGACTGTCGTAAAAAATGACCCCAAATGACAATAAAACATCATAATATGCCGTCAAAAATTAGCGAAAAACATCATGGCATGGTTTGTCGTCAAAATTGACTCAAAAAGACCCAAAAATGCATAGTATAGTATGTCATCAAAATGACCCAAATTTTAACAAAACATGTCATATGAAGTATGTCGTTAAAATTTAACAAAAACAACACCAAACATCATATTACATGCCAAAAACATGATAGTATTTTTTTGTCATCAAAATGGACCCAAAATGACACAAAAATTTTATAGTATACTAATTTGTCAAAATTGACCCAAACAAGTATGGCAAAAAATGTCAAAAAGTGACATGTCCCAAAAACAGCTTAAAACAGCTTAAACCAGCATAAAATAGCGTGCTGAGACACGCCATAGCAAAGAATGTTGCAAAAACAACCTAAAACACATTAATATGGCATGTTGCAAAAATGACCCAAAAAGCAAGGCTATAGTATGGCAAAAATGTCAAAAAATGACCTGTCTCAAAAACAGTTGAAAACAACTTAAAACAGCATTAATTAGCGTGCTGAGACACGCCATAGCAAACAATGTTGCAAAAACTGCAAACAACACCCACATTTCGGGTATTGAAAAAATGACCCAAAAAGCAAGGCTATAGTATGGCAAAAATGTCAAAAAATGACCTGTCCCAAAAACAGCTTAAAACAACTTAAAATAGCATAACTTAGCGTGCTGAGACACGCCATAGCATAGAATGTTGCATAAACAACCAAAAACACCATAATATGGCATGTTGCAAAAATGACCCAAAAAGCAAGGCTATAGTATGGCAAAAATGTCAAAAAATGACCTGTCTCAAAAACAGTTGAAAACAACTTAAAACAGCATTAATTAGCGTGCTGAGACACGCCATAGCAAAGAATGTTGCAAAAACTGCCTAAAACACATTAATATTGCATGTTGCAAAAATCACCCAAAAAGCAAGGCTATAGTATGGCAAAAATGTCAAAAAATGACCTGTCCCAAAAACAGCTTAAACCAACTTAAAATAGCATAACCTAGCGTGCTGAGACACGCCATAGCAAAGAATGTTGCAAAAACTGCCTAAAACACATTAATATTGCATGTTGCAAAAATCACTGAAAAAGCAAGGCTATAGTATGGCAAAAATGTCAAAAAATGACCTGTCCCAAAAACAGCTTAAAACAACTTAAAATAGCATAACCTAGCGTGCTGAGACACGCCATAGCAAAGAATGTTGCAAAAACTGCCTAAAACACATTAATATTGCATGTTGCAAAAATCACTGAAAAAGCAAGGCTATAGTATGGCAAAAATGTCAAAAAATGACCTGTCCCAAAAACAGCTTAAAACAACTTAAAATAGCATAACCTAGCGTGCAGAGACACGCCATAGCATGGAATGTTGCAAAAACTGCCTAAAACACATTAATTTGGCATGTCGCAAAAATGACCCAAAAAGCAAGGCTATAGTATGGCAAAAATGTCAAAAAATGACCTGTCTCAAAAACAGTTGAAAACAACTTAAAACAGCATTAACTAGCGTGCTGAGACACGCCATAGCAAACAATGTTGCAAAAACTGCAAACAACAGCCACATTTCGGGTATTGAAAAAATGACCCAAAAAGCAAGGCTATAGTATGGCAAAAATGTCAAAAAATGACCTGTCACAAAAACAGCTTAAAACAACTTAAAATAGCATAACTTAGCGTGCTGAGACACGCCATAGCATAGAATGTTGCATAAACAACCAAAAACACCATAATA
This sequence comes from Plectropomus leopardus, assembly GCF_026936395.1. Lineage (NCBI taxonomy): Eukaryota > Metazoa > Chordata > Actinopteri > Perciformes > Serranidae > Plectropomus > Plectropomus leopardus. The sequence continues at coordinate 31,061,843 of NC_142185.1, read as the reverse complement.
TGGCATGTTGCAAAAATGACCCAAAAAGCAAGGCTATAGTATGGCAAAAATGTCAAAAAATGACCTGTCTCAAAAACAGTTGAAAACAACTTAAAACAGCATTAATTAGCGTGCTGAGACACGCCATAGCAAACAATGTTGCAAAAACTGCAAACAACACCCACATTTCGGGTATTGAAAAAATGACCCAAAAAGCAAGGCTATAGTATGGCAAAAATGTCAAAAAATGACCTGTCACAAAAACAGCTTAAAACAACTTAAAATAGCATAACTTAGCGTGCTGAGACACGCCATAGCATAGAATGTTGCATAAACAACCAAAAACACCATAATATGGCATGTTGCAAAAATGACCCAAAAAGCAAGGCTATAGTATGGCAAAATGTCAAAAATGACCTGTCCCAAAAACAGTTTAAAACAAGTTAAAACAGCATTAATTAAGCGTGCTGAGACACGCCATAGCAAAGAATGTTGCAAAAACTGCCTAAAACACATTAATATTGCATGTTGCAACAATCTCCCAAAAAGCAAGGCTATAGTATGGCAAAAATGTCAAAAAATGACCTGTCCCAAAAACAGCTTAAAACAACTTAAAATAGCATTACCTAGCGTGCAGAGACACGCCATAGCATGGAATGTTGCAAAAACTGCCTAAAACACATTAATTTGGCATGTCGCAAAAATGACCCAAAAAGCAAGGCTATAGTATGGCAAAAATGTCAAAAAATGACCTGTCCCAAAAAACAGCTTAAAACAACTTAAAATAGCATAACTTAGCGTGCTGAGACACGCCATAGCATAGAATGTTGCATAAACAACCAAAAACACCATAATATGGCATGTTGCAAAAATGACCCAAAAAGCAAGGCTATAGTATGGCAAAAATGTCAAAAAATGACCTGTCTCAAAAACAGTTGAAAACAACTTAAAACAGCATTAATTAGCGTGCTGAGACACGCCATAGCAAAGAATGTTGCAAAAACTGCCTAAAACACATTAATATTGCATGTTGCAAAAATGACCCAAAAAGCAAGGCTATAGTATGGCAAAACTGTCAAAAAATGACCTGTCCCAAAAACAGCTTAAAACAACTTAAAATAGCATTACCTAGCGTGCAGAGACACGCCATAGCATGGAATGTTGCAAAAACTGCCTAAAACACATTAATTTGGCATGTCGCAAAAATGACCCAAAAAGCAAGGCTATAGTATGGCAAAAATGTCAAAAAATGACCTGTCACAAAAACAGCTTAAAACAACTTAAAATAGCATAACTTAGCGTGCTGAGACACGCCATAGCATAGAATGTTGCATAAACAACCAAAAACACCATAATATGGCATGTTGCAAAAATGACCCAAAAAGCAAGGCTATAGTATGGCAAAAATGTCAAAAAATGACCTGTCTCAAAAACAGTTGAAAACAACTTAAAACAGCATTAATTAGCGTGCTGAGACACGCCATAGCAAACAATGTTGCAAAAACTGCAAACAACACCCACATTTCGGGTATTGAAAAAATGACCCAAAAAGCAAGGCTATAGTATGGCAAAAATGTCAAAAAATGACCTGTCACAAAAACAGCTTAAAACAACTTAAAATAGCATAACTTAGCGTGCTGAGACACGCCATAGCATAGAATGTTGCATAAACAACCAAAAACACCATAATATGGCATGTTGCAAAAATGACCCAAAAAGCAAGGCTATAGTATGGCAAAAATGTCAAAAAATGACCTGTCCCAAAAACAGTTTAAAACAAGTTAAAACAGCATTAATTAGCGTGCTGAGACACGCCATAGCAAAGAATGTTGCAAAAACTGCCTAAAACACATTAATATTGCATGTTGCAAAAATCACCGAAAAAGCAAGGCTATAGTATGGCAAAAATGTCAAAAAATGACCTGTCCCAAAAACAGCTTAAAACAACTTAAAATAGCATTACCTAGCGTGCAGAGACACACCATAGCATGGAATGTTGCAAAAACTGCCTAAAACACATTAATTTGGCATGTCGCAAAAATGACCCAAAAAGCAAGGCTATAGTATGGCAAAAATGTCAAAAAATGACCTGTCACAAAAACAGCTTAAAACAACTTAAAATAGCATAACTTAGCGTGCTGAGACACGCCATAGCATAGAATGTTGCATAAACAACCAAAAACACCATAATATGGCATGTTGCAAAAATGACCCAAAAAGCAAGGCTATAGTATGGCAAAAATGTCAAAAAATGACCTGTCCCAAAAACAGTTTAAAACAAGTTAAATCAGCATTAATTAGCGTGCTGAGACACGCCATAGCAAAGAATGTTGCAAAAACTGCCTAAAACACATTAATATTGCATGTTGCAAAAATCACCGAAAAAGCAAGGCTATAGTATGGCAAAAATGTCAAAAAATGACCTGTCCCAAAAACAGCTTAAAACAGCTTAAAATAGCATTACCTAGCGTGCAGAGACACGCCATAGCATGGAATGTTGCAACAACTGCCTAAAACACATTAATTTGGCATGTCGCAAAAATGACCCAAAAAGCAAGGCTATAGTATGGCAAAAATGTCAAAAAATGACCTGTCACAAAAACAGCTTAAAACAACTTAAAATAGCATAACTTAGCGTGCTGAGACACGCCATAGCATAGAATGTTGCATAAACAACCAAAAACACCATAATATGGCATGTTGCAAAAATGACCCAAAAAGCAAGGCTATAGTATGGCAAAAATGTCAAAAAATGACCTGTCCCAAAAACAGTTTAAAACAAGTTAAAACAGCATTAATTAGCGTGCTGAGACACGCCATAGCATGGAATGTTGCAAAAACTGCCTAAAACACATTAATTTGGCATGTCGCAAAAATGACCCAAAAAGCAAGGCTATAGTATGGCAAAAATGTCAAAAAATGACCTGTCACAAAAACAGCTTAAAACAACTTAAAATAGCATAACTTAGCGTGCTGAGACACGCCATAGCATAGAATGTTGCATAAACAACCAAAAACACCATAATATGGCATGTTGCAAAAATGACCCAAAAAGCAAGGCTATAGTATGGCAAAAATGTCAAAAAATGACCTGTCCCAAAAACAGTTTAAAACAAGTTAAAACAGCATTAATTAGCGTGCTGAGACACGCCATAGCATGGAATGTTGCAAAAACTGCCTAAAACACATTAATTTGGCATGTCGCAAAAATGACCCAAAAAGCAAGGCTATAGTATGGCAAAAATGTCAAAAAATGACCTGTCCCAAAAACAGTTTAAAACAAGTTAAAACAGCATTAATTAGCGTGCTGAGACACGCCATAGCATGGAATGTTGCAAAAACTGCCTAAAACACATTAATTTGGCATGTAAAAAATGACCCAAAAAGCAAGGCTATAGTATGGCAAAAATGTCAAAAAATGACCTGTCACAAAAACAGCTTAAAACAACTTAAAATAGCATAACTTAGCGTGCTGAGACACGCCATAGCATAGAATGTTGCATAAACAACCAAAAACACCATAATATGGCATGTTGCAAAAATGACCCAAAAAGCAAGGCTATAGTATGGCAAAAATGTCAAAAAATGACCTGTCCCAAAAACAGTTTAAAACAAGTTAAAACAGCATTAATTAGCGTGCTGAGACACGCCATAGCAAAGAATGTTGCAAAAACTGCCTAAATCACATTAATATGGCATGTTGCAAAAATGACCCAAAAAGCAAGGCTATAGTATGGCAAAAATGTCAAAAAATGACCTGTCCCAAAAACAGTTGAAAACAACTTAAAACAGCATTAATTAGCGTGCTGAGACACGCCATAGCAAACAATGTTGCAAAAACTGCAAACAACAGCCATTAATTTCGGTATTGAAAAATGACCCAAAAAGCAAGGCTATAGTATGGCAAAATGTCAAAAATGACCTGTCACAAAAACAGCTTAAAACAACTTAAAATAGCATAACTTAGCGTGCTGAGACACGCCATAGCATAGAATGTTGCATAAACAACCAAAACACCATAATATGGCATGTTGCAAAAATGACCCAAAAAGCAAGGCTATAGTATGGCAAAAATGTCAAAAAATGACCTGTCTCAAAAACAGTTGAAAACAACTTAAACAGCATTAATTAGTGTGCTGAGACACGCCATAGCAAAGAATGTTGCAAAAACTGCCGAAAACACATTAATTTGGCATGTCGCAAAAATGACCCAAAAAGCAAGGCTATAGTATGGCAAAAATGTCAAAAAATGACCTGTCACAAAAACAGCTTAAAACAACTTAAAATAGCATAACTTAGCGTGCTGAGACACGCCATAGCATAGAATGTTGCATAAACAACCAAAAACACCATAATATGGCATGTTGCAAAAATGACCCAAAAAGCAAGGCTATAGTATGGCAAAAATGTCAAAAAATGACCTGTCTCAAAAACAGTTGAAAACAACTTAAAACAGCATTAATTAGCGTGCTGAGACACGCCATAGCAAAGAATGTTGCAAAAACTGCCGAAAACACATTAATATTGCATGTTGCAAAAATCACCGAAAAAGCAAGGCTATAGTATGGCAAAAATGTCAAAAAATGACCTGTCCCAAAAACAGCTTAAAACAACTTAAAATAGCATTACCTAGCGTGCAGAGACACGCCATAGCATGGAATGTTGCAAAAACTGCCTAAAACACATTAATTTGGCATGTCGCAAAAATGACCCAAAAAGCAAGGCTATAGTATGGCAAAATGTCAAAATGACCTGTCACAAAAACAGCTTAAAACAACTTAAAATAGCATAACTTAGCGTGCTGAGACACGCCATAGCATAGAATGTTGCATAAACAACCAAAAACACCATAATATGGCATGTTGCAAAAATGACCCAAAAAGCAAGGCTATAGTATGGCAAAAATGTCAAAAAATGACCTGTCACAAAAACAGTTGAAAACAAGTTAAAACAGCATTAATTAGCGTGCTGAGACACGCCATAGCAAAGAATGTTGCAAAAACTGCCTAAAACACATTAATATTGCATGTTGCAAAAATCACCGAAAAAGCAAGGCTATAGTATGGCAAAAATGTCAAAAAATGACCTGTCCCAAAAACAGCTTAAAACAGCTTAAAATAGCATTACCTAGCGTGCAGAGACACGCCATAGCATGGAATGTTGCAACAACTGCCTAAAACACATTAATTTGGCATGTCGCAAAAATGACCCAAAAAGCAAGGCTATAGTATGGCAAAAATGTCAAAAAATGACCTGTCACAAAAACAGCTTAAAACAACTTAAAATAGCATAACTTAGCGTGCTGAGACACGCCATAGCATAGAATGTTGCATAAACAACCAAAAAACACCATAATATGGCATGTTGCAAAAATGACCCAAAAAGCAAGGCTATAGTATGGCAAAAATGTCAAAAAATGACCTGTCCCAAAAACAGTTGAAAACAACTTAAAACAGCATTAATTAGCGTGCTGAGACACGCCATAGCATGGAATGTTGCAAAAACTGCCTAAAACACATTAATTTGGCATGTCGCAAAAATGACCCAAAAAGCAAGGCTATAGTATGGCAAAAATGTCAAAAAATGACCTGTCACAAAAACAGCTTAAAACAACTTAAAATAGCATAACTTAGCGTGCTGAGACACGCCATAGCATAGAATGTTGCAAAAACTGCCTAAAACACATTAATATTGCATGTTGCAAAAATCACCGAAAAAGCAAGGCTATAGTATGGCAAAAATGTCAAAAAATGACCTGTCACAAAAACAGCTTAAAACAACTTAAAATAGCATAACTTAGCGTGCTGAGACACGCCATAGCATAGAATGTTGCATAAACAACCAAAACACCATTAATATGGCATGTTGCAAAATGACCCAAAAAGCAAGGCTATAGTATGGCAAAAATGTCAAAAATGACCTGTCCCAAAACAGTTTAAAACAAGTTAAAACAGCATTAATTAGCGTGCTGAGACACGCCATAGCATAGAATGTTGCAAAAACTGCCTAAAACACATTAATTTGGCATGTCGCAAAAATGACCCAAAAAGCAAGGCTATAGTATGGCAAAAATGTCAAAAAATGACCTGTCCCAAAAACAGTTGAAAACAACTTAAAACAGCATTAATTAGCGTGCTGAGACACGCCATAGCAAACAATGTTGCAAAAACTGCAAACAACAGCCACATTTCGGGTATTGAAAAAATGACCCAAAAAGCAAGGCTATAGTATGGCAAAAATGTCAAAAAAATGACCTGTCACAAAAAACAGCTTAAAACAACTTAAAATAGCATTACTTAGCGTGCAGAGACACGCCATAGCATAGAATGTTGCATAAACAACCAAAAACACCATAATATAGCATGTTGCAAAATGACCCAAAAAGCAAGGCTATAGTATGGCAAAATGTCAAAAAATGACCTGTCCCAAAAACAGTTTAAAACAACAAGTTAAAACAGCATTAATTAGCGTGCTGAGACACGCCATAGCAAAAGAATGTTGCAAAACTGCCTAAATCACATTAATATGGCATGTTGCAAAATGACCCAAAAAGCAAGGCTATAGTATGGCAAAATGTCAAAAAATGACCTGTCCCAAAAACAGTTGAAAACAACTTAAAACAGCATTAATTAGCGTGCTGAGACACGCCATAGCAAACAATGTTGCAAAACTGCCTAACAACACATTAATTTGGTATGTGAAAAAATGACCCAAAAAGCAAGGCTATAGTATGGCAAAATGTCAAAAATGACCTGTCCCAAAACAGCTTGAAAACAACTTAAAATAGCATTAATTAGCGTGCTGAGACACGCCATAGCATGGAATGTTGCAAAAACTGTAAAACACATTAATTTGGTATTGAAAAATGACCCAAAAACAGGCTATAGTATGGCAAAATGTCAAAAAATGACCTGTCACAAAAACAGCTTAAAACAACTTAAAATAGCATAACTTGAGACACGCCATAGCATAGAATGTTGCATAAACAACCAAAAACACCATAATATGGCATGTTGCAAAATGACCCAAAAAGCAAGGCTATAGTATGGCAAAAATGTCAAAAAATGACCTGTCTCAAAAACAGTTGAAAACAACTTAAAACAGCATTAATTAGCGTGCTGAGACACGCCATAGCAAAGAATGTTGCAAAAACTGCCGAAAACACATTAATATTGCATGTTGCAAAAATCACCGAAAAAGCAAGGCTATAGTATGGCAAAATGTCAAAAATGACCTGTCCCAAAAACAGCTTAAAACAACTTAAAATAGCATTACCTAGCGTGCAGAGACACGCCATAGCATGGAATGTTGCAAAAACTGCCTAAAACACATTAATTTGGCATGTCGCAAAAATGACCCAAAAAGCAAGGCTATAGTATGGCAAAAATGTCAAAAAATGACCTGTCCCAAAAACAGCTTAAAACAACTTAAAATAGCATTACCTAGCGTGCAGAGACACGCCATAGCATGGAATGTTGCAAAAACTGCCTAAAACACATTAATTTGGCATGTCGCAAAAATGACCCAAAAAGCAAGGCTATAGTATGGCAAAAATGTCAAAAAATGACCTGTCACAAAAACAGTTGAAAACAAGTTAAAACAGCATTAATTAGCGTGCTGAGACACGCCATAGCAAAGAATGTTGCAAAAACTGCCTAAAACACATTAATATTGCATGTTGCAAAAATCACCGAAAAAGCAAGGCTATAGTATGGCAAAAATGTCAAAAAATGACCTGTCCCAAAAACAGCTTAAAACAGCTTAAAATAGCATTACCTAGCGTGCAGAGACACGCCATAGCATGGAATGTTGCAACAACTGCCTAAAACACATTAATTTGGCATGTCGCAAAAATGACCCAAAAAGCAAGGCTATAGTATGGCAAAAATGTCAAAAAATGACCTGTCCCAAAAACAGCTTAAAACAACTTAAAATAGCATAACTTAGCGTGCTGAGACACGCCATAGCATAGAATGTTGCATAAACAACCAAAAACACCATAATATGGCATGTTGCAAAAATCACCGAAAAAGCAAGGCTATAGTATGGCAAAAATGTCAAAAAATGACCTGTCCCAAAAACAGTTTAAAACAAGTTAAAACAGCATTAATTAGCGTGCTGAGACACGCCATAGCAAAGAATGTTGCAAAAACTGCCGAAAACACATTAATTTGGTATGTCGCAAAAATGACCCAAAAAGCAAGGCTATAGTATGGCAAAAATGTCAAAAAATGACCTGTCACAAAAACAGCTTAAAACAACTTAAAATAGCATAACTTAGCGTGCTGAGACACGCCATAGCATAGAATGTTGCATAAACAACCAAAAACACCATAATATGGCATGTTGCAAAAATGACCCAAAAAGCAAGGCTATAGTATGGCAAAAATGTCAAAAAATGACCTGTCCCAAAAACAGTTTAAAACAACTTAAAACAGCATTAATTAGCGTGCTGAGACACGCCATAGCAAAGAATGTTGCAAAAACTGCCTAAATCACATTAATATGGCATGTTGCAAAAATGACCCAAAAAGCAAGGCTATAGTATGGCAAAAATGTCAAAAAATGACCTGTCCCAAAAACAGTTTAAAACAAGTTAAAACAGCATTAATTAGCGTGCTGAGACACGCCATAGCAAAGAATGTTGCAAAAACTGCCGAAAACACATTAATTTGGTATGTCGCAAAAATGACCCAAAAAGCAAGGCTATAGTATGGCAAAAATGTCAAAAAATGACCTGTCACAAAAACAGCTTAAAACAACTTAAAATAGCATAACTTAGCGTGCTGAGACACGCCATAGCATAGAATGTTGCATAAACAACCAAAAACACCATAATATGGCATGTTGCAAAAATGACCCAAAAAGCAAGGCTATAGTATGGCAAAAATGTCAAAAAATGACCTGTCCCAAAAACAGTTTAAAACAACTTAAAACAGCATTAATTAGCGTGCTGAGACACGCCATAGCAAAGAATGTTGCAAAAACTGCCTAAATCACATTAATATGGCATGTTGCAAAAATGACCCAAAAAGCAAGGCTATAGTATGGCAAAAATGTCAAAAAATGACCTGTCACAAAAACAGCTTAAAACAACTTAAAATAGCATAACTTAGCGTGCTGAGACACGCCATAGCATAGAATGTTGCAAAAACTGCCTAAAACACATTAATATGGCATGTTGCAAAAATCACCGAAAAAGCAAGGCTATAGTATGGCAAAAATGTCAAAAAATGACCTGTCCCAAAAACAGTTGAAAACAAGTTAAAACAGCATTAATTAGCGTACTGAGACACGCCATAGCAAAGAATGTTGCAAAAACTGCAAACAACACCCACATTTCAGGTATCGAAAAAAATGACCCAAAAAGCAAGGCTATAGTATGGCAAAAATGTCCAAAAATGACCTGTCACAAAAACAGCACAAAACAACTTAAAATAGCATAACTTAGCGTGCTGAGACACGCCATAGCAAAGAATGTTGCAAAAACTGCCTAAATCACATTAATATGGCATGTTGCAAAAATGACCCAAAAAGCAAGGCTATAGTATGGCAAAAATGTCAAAAAATGACCTGTCTCAAAAACAGTTGAAAACAACTTAAAACAGCATTAATTAGCGTGCTGAGACACGCCATAGCAAACAATGTTGCAAAAACTGCAAACAACAGCCACATTTCGGGTATTGAAAAAATGACCCAAAAAGCAAGGCTATAGTATGGCAAAAATGTCAAAAAAATGACCTGTCACAAAAACAGCTTAAAATAACTTAAAATAGCATAACTTAGCGTGCTGAGACACGCCATAGCATAGAATGTTGCATAAACAACCAAAAACACCATAATATGGCATGTTGCAAAAATGACCCAAAAAGCAAGGCTATAGTATGGCAAAAATGTCAAAAAATGACCTGTCTCAAAAACAGTTGAAAACAACTTAAAACAGCATTAATTAGCGTGCTGAGACACGCCATAGCAAACAATGTTGCAAAAACTGCAAACAACAGCCACATTTCGGGTATTGAAAAAATGACCCAAAAAGCAAGGCTATAGTATGGCAAAAATGTCAAAAAATGACCTGTCCCAAAAACAGTTTAAAACAAGTTAAAACAGCATTAATTAGCGTGCTGAGACACGCCATAACAAAGAATGTTGCAAAAACTGCCTAAAACACATTAATTTGGCATGTTGCAAAAATCACCGAAAAAGCAAGGCTATAGTATGGCAAAAATGTCAAAAAATGACCTGTCCCAAAAACAGCTTAAAACAACTTAAAATAGCATTACCTAGCGTGCAGAGACACGCCATAGCATGGAATGTTGCAAAAACTGCCTAAAACACATTAATTTGGCATGTCGCAAAAATGACCCAAAAAGCAAGGCTATAGTATGGCAAAAATGTCAAAAAATGACCTGTCACAAAAACAGCTTAAAACAACTTAAAATAGCATAACCTAGCGTGCTGAGACACGCCATAGCATAGAATGTTGCATAAACAACCAAAAACACCATAATATGGCATGTTGCAAAAATGACCCAAAAAGCAAGGCTATAGTATGGCAAAAATGTCAAAAAATGACCTGTCCCAAAAACAGTTTAAAACAAGTTAAAACAGCATTAATTAGCGTGCTGAGACACGCCATAGCAAAGAATGTTGCAAAAACTGCCGAAAACACATTAATATTGCATGTTGCAAAAATCACCGAAAAAGCAAGGCTATAGTATGGCAAAAATGTCAAAAAATGACCTGTCCCAAAAACAGCTTAAAACAACTTAAAATAGCATTACCTAGCGTGCAGAGACACGCCATAGCATGGAATGTTGCAAAAACTGCCTAAAACACATTAATTTGGCATGTCGCAAAAATGACCCAAAAAGCAAGGCTATAGTATGGCAAAATGTCAAAAAATGACCTGTCACAAAAACAGCTTAAAACAACTTAAAATAGCATAACTTAGCGTGCTGAGACACGCCATAGCATAGAATGTTGCATAAACAACCAAAAACACCATAATATGGCATGTTGCAAAAATGACCCAAAAAGCAAGGCTATACTATGGCAAAAATGTCAAAAAATGACCTGTCACAAAAACAGTTGAAAACAAGTTAAAACAGCATTAATTAGCGTGCTGAGACACGCCATAGCAAAGAATGTTGCAAAAACTGCCGAAAACACATTAATATTGCATGTTGCAAAAATCACCGAAAAAGCAAGGCTATAGTATGGCAAAAATGTCAAAAAATGACCTGTCCCAAAAACAGCTTAAAACAACTTAAAATAGCATTACCTAGCGTGCAGAGACACGCCATAGCATGGAATGTTGCAAAAACTGCCTAAAACACATTAATTTGGCATGTCGCAAAAATGACCCAAAAAGCAAGGCTATAGTATGGCAAAAATGTCAAAAAATGACCTGTCACAAAAACAGCTTAAAACAACTTAAAATAGCATAACTTAGCGTGCTGAGACACGCCATAGCACAGAATGTTGCATAAACAACCAAAAACACCATAATATGGCATGTTGCAAAAATGACCCAAAAAGCAAGGCTATAGTATGGCAAAAATGTCAAAAAATGACCTGTCCCAAAAACAGTTTAAAACAACTTAAAACAGCATTAATTAGCGTGCTGAGACACGCCATAGCATGGAATGTTGCAAAAACCTCCTAAAACACATTAATTTGGCATGTCGCAAAAATGACCCAAAAAGCAAGGCTATAGTATGGCAAAAATGTCAAAAAATGACCTGTCACAAAAACAGCTTAAAACAACTTAAAATAGCATAACTTAGCGTGCTGAGACACGCCATAGCATAGAATGTTGCATAAACAACCAAAAACACCATAATATGGCATGTTGCAAAAATGACCCAAAAAGCAAGGCTATAGTATGGCAAAAATGTCCAAAAATGACCTGTCCCAAAAACAGCTTAAAACAACTTAAAATAGCATAACTTAGCGTGCTGAGACACGCCATAGCATAGAATGTTGCATAAACAACCAAAAACACCATAATATGGCATGTTGCAAAAATGACCCAAAAAGCAAGGCTATAGTATGGCAAAAATGTCAAAAAATGACCTGTCCCAAAAACAGTTTAAAACAAGTTAAAACAGCATTAATTAGCGTGCTGAGACACGCCATAGCAAAGAATGTTGCAAAAACTGCAAACAACAGCCACATTTCGGGTATTGAAAAAATGACCCAAAAAGCAAGGCTATAGTATGGCAAAAATGTCAAAAAATGACCTGTCCCAAAAACAGTTTAAAACAAGTTAAAACAGCATTACCTAGCGTGCAGAGACACGCCATTGCATGGAATGTTGCAAAAACTGCCTAAAACACATTAATTTGGCATGTCGCAAAAATGACCCAAAAAGCAAGGCTATAGTATGGCAAAAATGTCAAAAAATGACCTGTCACAAAAACAGCTTAAAACAACTTAAAATAGCATAACTTAGCGTGCTGAGACACGCCATAGCATAGAATGTTGCATAAACAACCAAAAACACCATAATATGGCATGTTGCAAAAATGACCCAAAAAGCAAGGCTATAGTATGGCAAAAATGTCAAAAAATGACCTGTCCCAAAAACAGTTTAAAACAAGTTAAAACAGCATTAATTAGCGTGCTGAGACACGCCATAGCAAAGAATGTTGCAAAAACTGCCTAAAACACATTAATATTGCATGTTGCAAAGATCACCGAAAAAGCAAGGCTATAGTATGGCAAAAATGTCAAAAAATGACCTGTCCCAAAAACAGCTTAAAACAACTTAAAATAGCATTACCTAGCGTGCAGAGACACACCATAGCATGGAATGTTGCAAAAACTGCCTAAAACACATTAATTTGGCATGTCGCAAAAATGACCCAAAAAGCAAGGCTATAGTATGGCAAAAATGTCAAAAGATGACCTGTCACAAAAACAGCTTAAAACAACTTAAAATAGCATAACTTAGCGTGCTGAGACACGCCATAGCATAGAATGTTGCATAAACAACCAAAAACACCATAATATAGCATGTTGCAAAAATGACCCAAAAAGCAAGGCTATAGTATGGCAAAAATGTCAAAAAATGACCTGTCCCAAAAACAGTTTAAAACAAGTTAAAACAGCATTAATTAGCGTGCTGAGACACGCCATAGCATGGAATGTTGCAAAAACTGCAAACAACACCCACATTTCGGGTATTGAAAAAATGACCCAAAAAGCAAGGCTATAGTATGGCAAAAATGTCAAAAAATGACCTGTCCCAAAAACAGCTTAAAACAACTTAAAATAGCATAACTTAGCGTGCTGAGACACGCCATAGCATAGAATGTTGCATAAACAACCAAAAACACCATAATATGGCATGTTGCAAAAATGACCCAAAAAGCAAGGCTATAGTATGGCAAAAATGTCAAAAAATGACCTGTCCCAAAAACAGTTTAAAACAAGTTAAAACAGCATTAATTAGCGTGCTGAGACACGCCATAGCATGGAATGTTGCAAAAACTGCAAACAACACCCACATTTCGGGTATTGAAAAAATGACCCAAAAAGCAAGGCTATAGTATGGCAAAAATGTCAAAAAATGACCTGTCCCAAAAACAGCTTAAAACAACTTAAAATAGCATAACTTAGCGTGCTGAGACACGCCATAGCATAGAATGTTGCATAAACAACCAAAAACACCATAATATGGCATGTTGCAAAAATGACCCAAAAAGCAAGGCTATAGTATGGCAAAAATGTCAAAAAATGACCTGTCCCAAAAACAGTTTAAAACAAGTTAAATCAGCATTAATTAGCGTGCTGAGACACGCCATAGCAAAGAATGTTGCAAAAACTGCCTAAAACACATTAATATTGCATGTTGCAAAAATCACCGAAAAAGCAAGGCTATAGTATGGCAAAAATGTCAAAAAATGACCTGTCCCAAAAACAGCTTAAAACAGCTTAAAATAGCATTACCTAGCGTGCAGAGACACGCCATAGCATGGAATGTTGCAACAACTGCCTAAAACACATTAATTTGGCATGTCGCAAAAATGACCCAAAAAGCAAGGCTATAGTATGGCAAAAATGTCAAAAAATGACCTGTCACAAAAACAGCTTAAAACAACTTAAAATAGCATAACTTAGCGTGCTGAGACACGCCATAGCATAGAATGTTGCATAAACAACCAAAAACACCATAATATGGCATGTTGCAAAAATGACCCAAAAAGCAAGGCTATAGTATGGCAAAAATGTCAAAAAATGACCTGTCTCAAAAACAGTTGAAAACATCTTAAAACAGCATAAAATAGCATGCTGAGACACGCCATAGCAAAGAATGTTGCAAAAACTGCCTAAATCACATTAATATGGCATGTTGCAAAAATGACCCAAAAAGTAAGGCTATAGTATGGCAAAAATGTCAAAAAATGACCTGTCCCAAAAACAGTTTAAAACAAGTTAAATCAGCATTAATTAGCGTGCTGAGACACGCCATAGCAAAGAATGTTGCAAAAACTGACTAAAACACATTAATATTGCATGTCGCAAAAATGACCCAAAAAGCAAGGCTATAGTATGGCAAAAATGTCAAAAAATGACCTGTCTCAAAAACAGTTGAAAACAACTTAAAACAGCATTAATTAGCGTGCTGAGACACGCCATAGCAAACAATGTTGCAAAAACTGCAAACAACACCCACATTTCGGGTATTGAAAAAATGACCCAAAAAGCAAGGCTATAGTATGGCAAAAATGTCAAAAAATGACCTGTCACAAAAACAGCTTAAAACAACTTAAAATAGCATAACTTAGCGTGCTGAGACACGCCATAGCATAGAATGTTGCATAAACAACCAAAAACACCATAATATGGCATGTTGCAAAAATGACCCAAAAAGCAAGGCTATAGTATGGCAAAAATGTCAAAAAATGACCTGTCCCAAAAACAGTTTAAAACAAGTTAAAACAGCATTAATTAGCGTGCTGAGACACGCCATAGCATGGAATGTTGCAAAAACTGCCTAAAACACATTAATATGGCATGTTGCAAAAATGACCGGAAAAGCAAGGCTATAGTTTGGCAAAAAGTTTACAACATGACATTACCAGAAAACAACAACAAATTACATAAAATAACATTAAATAGCATGCAGAGATATGCTAAGGTCACAAAACAGGTGGTCTGCGAACTGAAAGTTTGATTTTGTCCACCAACCGCGTTTCTTTTTTGCCTTGTTTTTGTCTTTTAACCACTCACCAGATTCTCAGAAGGACGTTGAACACCCAGGGATAGTAGACACAGGTTAAAACTGCTTGAGGCAGGCTTTATTCAATGATAAAATGTTAAAAGCAACAGTTGGCTCACTCTCTCTTACAGGAGTTACATACATCGTCTAACACAGAGTCAAAACACGATAAGGCAAAAGCACAAAACATCCCAAAAAGCTTTCATTTAGTGATCAGTTGCATCATCACTCTCTCCACTCTGTCTCTCCTCATTGGCTGGCCTTGGGATGGCATATTTGAGTAGATACTTTCTCCGCCTGCTGCTTGGGAGTTTACCCCCCCCCACATGTGGTTTCCTGTCAGTAGTTGCTCAAATACCTGCTGCTGCTGATTCATGACCATATTAAAAATCCTCATGACCCAGGGTGTGGCCGTTTGCATGTTCATTGAGGGGTTCATCTCCCTCAGGGGGAAAGGGCAGCCTTCGTTCCAATCTGGATGCAAGTTTCCATTCTTGGCTAGTCTCCCAACAATGACACGTCGAAAAAAGAGCTGAAAACCAATTAAAATACCATGTTAGGACATGTCATAGTTAAGCATGTTTAAAATACGTCCAAAAGCATTATAATGTGATGTGTCCAGAAAAAAGCTGAAAAAAACTCAAAAACCATATAAAAGAACTTGCCAAGGGACACCATAGCATATAATGTTGAAAAAAGAGCCAAAAACACCATAACATGGCATGTCGAAAAAATGACCCACAAAAGCAAGGCTATAGTATGGCAAAAAAGTCAAAAAATGTCCCGTCCCAAAAACAGCTTAAAACAACTTAAAACAGCATTAAATAGCGTGCTGAGACACGCCATAGCAAAGAATGTTGCATAAACAACCAAAAACACCATAATATGGCATGTCGCAAAAATCACCGAAAAAGCAAGGCTATAGTATGGCAAAAATGTCAAAAAATGACATGTCCCAAAAACAGTTTAAAACAACTTAAAACAGCATTAAATAGTGTGCTGAGACACGCCATAGCAACAAATGTTGCATAAATTGCCTAAAACACCCACATTTCGGGTGTCGAAAAAATGACCCAAAAAGCAAGGCTATAGTATGGCAAAAATGTCCAAAAATGACCTGTCACAAAAACTGCTTAAAACAACTTAAAATAGCATAACTTAGCGTGCTGAGACACGCCATAGCATAGAATGTTGCATAAACAACCAAAAACACCATAATATGGCATGTTGCAAAAATGACCCAAAAAGCAAGGCTATAGTATGGCAAAAATGTCAAAAAATGACCTGTCTCAAAAACAGTTGAAAACAACTTAAAACAGCATTAATTAGCGTGCTGAGACACGCCATAGCAAACAATGTTGCAAAAACTGCAAACAACACCCTCATTTCGGGTATTGAAAAAATGACCCAAAAAGCAAGGCTATAGTATGGCAAAAATGTCAAAAAATGACCTGTCCCAAAAACAGCTTAAAACAACTTAAAATAGCATAACCTAGTGTGCTGAGACACGCCATAGCAAAGAATGTTGCAAAAACTGTAAACAACACCCACATTTCGGGTATCGAAAAAATGACCCAAAAAGCAAGGCTATAGTATGGCAAAAATGTCAAAAAATGACCTGTCCCAAAAACAGCTTAAAACAACTTAAAACAGCATTAAATAGCGTGCTGAGACACGCCATAGCATGGAATGTTGCAAAAACTGCAAACAACACCCACATTTGGGGTGTCGCAAAAATGACCCAAAAAGCAAGGCTATAGTATGGCAAAAATGTCCAAAACTGACCTGTCCCTAAAACAGTTGAAACCAACTTAAAACAGCATAAAATAGCGGGCTGAGACACGCCATAGCAAAGACTGTTGCAAAAACTGCCTAAAACACCATAATATGGCATGTCGCAAAAATCACCCAAAAAGCAAGGCTATAGTATGGCAAAAATGTCAAAAAATGACATGTCCCAAAAACAGTTTAAAACAACTTAAAACAGCATTAAATAGCGTGCTGAGACACGCCATAGCAACAAATGTTGCATAAATTGCCTAAAACACCCACATTTCGGGTGTCGAAAAAATGACCCAAAAAGCAAGGCTATAGTATGGCAAAAATGTCAAAAAATGACCTGTCCCAAAAACAGCTTAAAACAACTTAAAATAGCATAACTTAGCGTGCTGAGACACGCCATAGCATAGAATGTTGCATAAACAACCAAAAACACCATAATATGGCATGTTGCAAAAATGACCCAAAAAGCAAGGCTATAGTATGGCAAAAATGTCAAAAAATGACCTGTCTCAAAAACAGTTGAAAACAACTTAAAACAGCATTAATTAGCGTGCTGAGACACGCCATAGCAAACAATGTTGCAAAAACTGCAAACAACACCCTCATTTCGGGTATTGAAAAAATGACCCAAAAAGCAAGGCTATAGTATGGCAAAAATGTCAAAAAATGACCTGTCCCAAAAACAGCTTAAAACAACTTAAAATAGCATAACCTAGCGTGCTGAGACACGCCATAGCAAAGAATGTTGCAAAAACTGCTCAAAACACCGTAATTTAGCATGTCGCAAAAATCACCGAAAAAGCAAGGCTATAGTATGGCAAAAATGTCAAAAAATGACCTGTCCCAAAAACAGCTTAAAACAACTTAAAACAGCATTAAATAGCATGCTGAGACACGCCATAGCAAAGAATGTTGCAAAAACTGCCTGAAACACCATAATATGGCATGTCGCAAAAATCACCCAAAAAGCAAGGCTATAGTATGGCAAAAATGTCAAAAAATGACCTGTCCCAAAAACAGCTTAAAACAACTTAAAACAGCATTAAACAGCATGCTGAGACACGCCATAGCATAGATTGTTGCATAAATTGCCTAAAACACCCACATTTCGGGTGTCGCAAAAATGACCCAAAAAGCAAGGCTATAGTATGGCAAAAATGTCCAAAAATGACATGTCCCAAAAACAGCTTAAAACAACTTAAAACAGCATAAAATAGCATGCTGAGACACGCCATCGCAACGAATGTTGCAAAAACTGCAAACAACACCCACATTTCAGGTATCGAAGAAATGACCCAAAAAGCAAGGCTATAGTATGGCAAAAATGTCAAAAAAATGACCTGTCACAAAAATAGCGTAAAACAACTTAAAATAGCATAACTTAGCGTGCTGAGACACGCCATAGCAAAGAATGTTGCAAAAACTGTAAACAACACCCACATTTCGGGTATCGAAAAAATGACCCAAAAAGCAAGGCTATAGTATGGCAAAAATGTCAAAAAATGACCTGTCACAAAAACAGCTTAAAACAACTTAAAACAGCATAAAATAGCGTGCTGAGACACGCCATAGCATGGAATGTTGCAAAAACTGCAAACAACACCCACATTTGGGGTGTCGCAAAAATGACCCAAAAAGCAAGGCTATAGTATGGCAAAAATGTCCAAAACTGACCTGTCCCTAAAACAGTTGAAACCAACTTAAAACAGCATAAAATAGCGTGCTGAGACACGCCATAGCAACAAATGTTGCATAAATTGCCTAAAACACCCACATTTCGGGTGTCGAAAAAATGACCCAAAAAGCAAGGCTATAGTATGGCAAAAATGTCAAAAAATGACCTGTCCCAAAAACAGCTTAAAACAACTTAAAATAGCATAACTTAGCGTGCTGAGACACGCCATAGCATAGATTGTTGCAAAAACTGCTCAAAACACCGTAATTTAGCATGTCGCAAAAATCACCGAAAAAGCAAGGCTATAGTATGGCAAAAATGTCAAAAAATGACCTGTCCCAAAAACAGCTTAAAACAGCTTAAAACAGCATTAAACAGCATGCTGAGACACGCCATAGCAAAGAATGTTGCAAAAACTGCCTGAAACACCATAATATGGCATGTCCCAATAATCACCGAAAAAGCAAGGCTATAGTATGGCAAAAATGTCAAAAAATGACCTGTCCCAAAAACAGCTTAAAACTTCTTAATCCAGCATAAAATAGCGTGCTGAGACACGCCATAGCATAGATTGTTGCATAAATTGCCTAAAACACCCACATTTCGGGTGTCGCAAAAATGACCCAAAAAGCAAGGCTATAGTATGGCAAAAATGTCCAAAAATGACATGTCCCAAAAACAGCTTAAAACAACTTAAAACAGCATAAAATAGCATGCTGAGACACGCCATAGCATAGAATGTTGCAAAAACTGCAAACAACACCCACATTTCAGGTATCGAAGAAATGACCCAAAAAGCAAGGCTATAGTATGGCAAAAATGTCAAAAAAATGACCTGTCACAAAAATAGCGTAAAACAACTTAAAATAGCATAACTTAGCGTGCTGAGACACGCCATAGCAAAGACTGTTGCAAAAACTGCCTAAAACACCATAATATGGCATGTCGCAAAAATCACAGAAAAAGCAAGGCTATAGTATGGCAAAAATGTCAAAAAATGACCTGTCCCAAAAACAGCTTAAAACAACTTAAAACAGCATTAAATAGCGTGCTGAGACACGCCATAGCAACAAATGTTGCATAAATTGCCTAAAACACCCATATTTCGGGTGTCGAAAAAATGACCCAAAAAGCAAGGCTATAGTATGGCAAAAATGTCCAAAAATGACATGTCCCAAAAACTGCTTAAAACAACTCTAAACAGCATAAAATAGCATGCTGAGACACGCCATAGCATAGATTGTTGCAAAAACTGCCTAAAACACCATAATAAAGCATGTCGCAAAAATCACCCAAAAAGCAAGGCTATAGTGTGGCAAAAATGTCCAAAAATGACCTGTCCCAAAAACTGCTAAAAAAAACCTTAAAATAGCATAAAATAGTGTGCTGAGACACGCCTTAGCAAAGAATGTTGCAAAAACTGCAAACAACACCCACATTTCGGGTATCGCAAAAATGACCCAAAAAGCAAGGCTATAGTATGGCAAAAATGTCAAAAAATGACCTGTCCCAAAAACTGCTTAAAACTTTTTAATCCAGCATAATTTAGCGTGCTGAGACACGCCATAGCATAGAATGTTGCAAAAACAACCAAAAACACCATAATATGGCATGTCGCAAAAATAACCCAAAAAGCAAGGCTATAGTGTGGCAAAAATGTCAAAAAATGACCTGTCCCAAAAACAGCTTAAAACAACTTAAAACAGCATTAAATAGCGTGCTGAGACACGCCATAGCAACAAATGTTGCATAAATTGCCTAAAACACCCATATTTCGGGTGTCGAAAAAATGACCCAAAAAGCAAGGCTATAGTATGGCAAAAATGTCCAAAAATGACATGTCCCAAAAACTGCTTAAAACAACTTAAAATAGCATAACTTAGCGTGCTGAGACACGCCATAGCATAGAATGTTGCAAAAACTGCAAACAACACCCACATTTCAGGTATCGAAGAAATGACCCAAAAAGCAAGGCTATAGTATGGCAAAAATGTCAAAAAATGACCTGTCACAAAAATAGCGTAAAACAACTTAAAATAGCATAACTTAGCGTGCTGAGACACGCCATAGCAAAGACTGTTGCAAAAACTGCCTAAAACACCATAATATGGCATGTCGCAAAAATCACCGAAAAAGCAAGGCTATAGTATGGCAAAAATGTCAAAAAATGACCTGTCCCAAAAACAGCTTAAAACTTCTTAATCCAGCATAAAATAGCGTGCTGAGACACGCCATAGCATAGATTGTTGCATAAATTGCCTAAAACACCCACATTTGGGGTGTCGCAAAAATGACCCAAAAAGCAAGGCTATAGTATGGCAAAAATGTCCAAAAATGACATGTCCCAAAACAGCTTAAAACAACTTAAAACAGCATAAAATAGCATGCTGAGACACGCCATCGCAACGAATGTTGCATAAATTCCCTAAAACACCCATATTTCGGGTGCCAAAAAAATGACCCAAAAAGCAAGGCTATAGTATGGCAAAAATGTCAAAAAATGACCTGTCCCAAAAACTGCTTAAAACAACTTAAAATAGCATAACTTAGTGTGCTAAGACACGCCATAGCAAAGAATGTTGCAAAAACTGCCTAAAACACCGTAATTTAGCATGTCGCAAAAATGACCCAAAAAGCAAGGCTATAGTATGGCAAAAATGTCCAAAAATGACCTGTCCCAAAAACTGCTTAAAAAACCTTAAAATAGCATACAATAGTGTGCTGAGACACGCCATAGCAAAGAATGTTGCAAAAACTGCAAACAACACCCACATTTCGGGTATCGCAAAAATTACCCAAAAAGCAAGGCTATAGTATGGCAAAAATGTCAAAAAATGACCTGTCTCAAAAACAGTTGAAAACAACTTAAAACAGCATAACTTAGCATGCTGAGACACGCCATCGCAACGAATGTTGCATAAATTCCCTAAAACACCCATATTTCGGGTGCCGAAAAAATGACCCAAAAAGCAAGGCTATAGTATGGCAAAAATGTCCAAAAATGACCTGTCATTCAACAGGCAGAAGTCGCTAAAAACTGCATAAGATAACGTACAGAGGCACCCCACAACATAGCATGTTGCAAAAACAACCCAAAAACACCATAATATGGTATGTCCAAAAAAATTTCCAAAGAAGCAATATCATAGTAAGGCAAAAATTTCAAAACATGACATTATCAGAAAAAACAGCCAAAAACACCCTAATATGGAATTTCAAAAAAACAATCGAAAATGCAACACTATAGTATGGCAAAAGTGTCAGAAACAACTGCTGAAAACCACAGTTTATCATGCCGGGACACGTCATCGTTTTGAATGTTGAAAAACGGTCAAAAACATAACATAGTATGCAGAAAAATGACCCAAAACAACACCAGTTGTCAGAATAAGCTTAAAAAAAACATCATGACATTGCATGTCGCTTCAAAAATGCACAGATTGACTTTGTAGCTTATAAGGTTATAAAATGCATATTCACCTGGACTCTTCTCTTCACCTGCATCTCAGGTAAACGGACCGTACCGTCCCTCCCATTCCTCTGGTCTGTGACAGGAAGGAAAGATGACGAGTCGGTGCAGCCTTCCAGGTGGAAGCCATATTTGGACACCATGTTGCCGGTGTGGTCTGAACTCCTCACCTCACTCAGAAGGTCCTGAACTGTAGTCGGGAAACGCTCCTTTTGTTTCGTTTCTGCCAGAAGAACAAAATTAAGAGTCTCAGCCCACATTTAGCAGCATGTGATCTGCTCAGCGCTCGTTCTTTCTCACCACAGACTATTTGTGGATCTGGTAATGGTTTCTGGATTATGCCTTACACCCAGACTTCTTATTCAGCAGTTTCCTCAAGAATCCCTAAATACAAAGTTTCACGTCTAACCTGACAGTTTGCTCCAAGCGTTCTCCAGCGTGTGGTCGTATCAGACGCCGTCGCCCAGGTCTCTGAATGACGCTCAGACAAATGCTGGACACGATGACGTCTGTCTGGATTTCCACACCGTCTCATTCTGCGCCGTCAAGACCAAGTTTCACTCAGGCGAAAGCTGGAAATTTCCACGTGGCACGATTTAATGACAACCTCTGCGTCGTCCTGCGGTCACAATCAGAAAAAACCCCGGGGGAGAAAAACAATATGTTAGCTAAAATATATCAACTTTATTTAAGGATTGTTGACTTCCATCATCACTGAAAGATTAGACACCTGCATCACACTTTTGCTTTTCTCTTTAATTTTCCTCCTCTGATTTTTGTTTTTCCCTCACTTTATAGTGTTTGGAAGGCAGAAGGGCACACACACACACACACACACACACACACACACACTTATATATATATATATGTATACATACATACATGAATATACATATATACATATAAATAAAGTTACATTTTGTCTTGTGAAATGCTTCCTCTAATACTCGCTCTTCCATTGATGAGAAGGTGTCGCGTCGCCGTCTTTTCTCTTCATCTTGCCGGTGGATGTTGACATTTGTTTGTCCCTGTTGGTTGAAATATTGGTTTTATTTGCACAGTTTTACTCCGTTTTACTCGTTTTCACAGCGCACAAGTACTTTTTTTTGACTGGAGGGTGTATCTTATCAGGGCAAATCTTTGAAAAACATTCCTGTGATTTTCTGAACTTCCACAAAGTGTCAAACTGTCCGGTAGCCCATGAAGTAACACTATCACAATAAACGTAGGTTTTGTTGAACTAACACACAGTATGTCACAGTTTGAAGGGATTTCACAAGCATGCAGCTCCGTACTCACGCGGTCCCATAAAAGTCTCCGCACAACGTCTGGAATCTGCACATCTTTAAATCATCTCAGCAGCGTTGGCAGGAAACGGCCGCTCTTCATGGTAAAGTTCGTGTCCTTAAATGTTCAGTTTTGACACAGAAGCACGTCCACACGGTCAGACAAAATCATGTGAGATCATCAGAGTTCAGCTTCAGACTTTTTAAATTGTAACTTACATGCTGTTGGGAGATGTGCCGCGTCTGTTGCTCGAGGGCATTTCATTACTTTGCTGTCGTCTGTTTTAAATCAATCAGCTTGTAAAGAAAATGTAAACAGTCAAAACTGAAGAAGAGTTCAACTTAAATCAACGTTTTTAGTCCTGCTCTTCTAAAAGCGATATGGTTCAAGTGGAGCTGTACTGACAGCTGGTGTCTATCCTTAATTTGTGCTTTTACAAAAACGAAGATTGAAAGACAATATGATGTAGAGTACTTAAAGATTTCAAAAACAAAATCTCAACTATTTTCATTTTCCTCCGCTGTGAAGAAACAACCACAAAATTGGCTTCAGATAGCAAAATAAACCTTACTGTCAGAACTGTGATCATGTCAGACTGTATATAATTGATGAGCCAAACTCGACTCCCAGGAAATGTATATTTTCTTTTTTTATGATTTCAACTTCTGAGATTTACAGTCCTGTTTTTGTTTATAAATATATATATATATATATATGTACACACACTGATTAAAATGATGTTTTCCTCAGTAAGCTTTGTTGTCATCTGTAATTTGGGGTCAAGAATGAAGTTAGATTTGCTACATTTAAACAGACGTGGTAAGATTTCTTGATTTGTTTATTTTTGACTCGATACCTGCCACCCCCGAAACCGTCGAGCTGCAGAACAGATTTGGATTGTTCTCAGGTTACAAACAACTTCTCAAAGAGCGAATGCTTCGCTGTAAATAATCTAGCCCTGACAAATGTCTTCCTTAAGATGTCGAAAAACAGTTTTAAGTATTTAGGTGTGAACATCTGTCATAATCGGATCTTTATAAGTTTCCCACCCTCAACTGAAAAGCTCCAATCTGACCTGAGAAGATGAAATAATTTGCATATAACTATAACTGGGAGAAAAAGTGCGTTAAATGAAAGTGCTCCCACGTTTTTTGGATCTCTTCCAATGTCTGCCAATTTTCTTACTTCATTCCTTTTTTAATGTAAAAAACAAGTAGGGCTGGGGCGACGCAGCAACGTAATCGATTACTTAAATACATCCATTTATGTATCGTGAGTTGACATGTCGCAAGAAGGATGTAAGGCCCGCGAGCACGAGACGTCAGCCTCGCCGAGCAGCAGCGTGATTCATGCTTTTGTGTTCACACATGCAGCGTTGTTTAACGCCGCTGCCTGCTGCTAGAAGTGCTGTTTTTCTGTATTTAAAAGCACAAATTCCTCTCATTAATGAAGTTATACAAGCTCCTGCACAGCCGACAGCCTGGTCCTGTAAATGTTTCAAAGTAAAATGCATTGTATGAGCACCTGATGGGATTCTGTCCAGAGATGCTGTCAGAGGGCTTTTGTTTTGAAAGGGAAGCTGCGTGTCAGCCGCAGCACATCTGGAGAAATGTGACGCTCGCGTCTGTCAGCATGAATAGACAGTAAAAATGATGTTTTGATGATTATATTGACTCTATACCGCTTTTTACTGCAGTTTAAAGTCTTTCTGTCACAGAGATGAGAAAATACAAAGACAGCTGTTTTACTTTAACTTCCTTACTTCCCTTTCAAAACAAAAGCCCTCTGACAGCATCCTGTGGACAGAATCCCATCAGTTGCTCATACAATGCATTTTATTTTGAAATATTTACAGCACCAGGTTGTCGGCTGTGCAGGAGCTGCACATCTTCAAAAATGAGCAGAATTTGTGCTTTTAAAAATAGAAACACAGCACTCATGAACACCACATGCATGAAACACGCTGCTGCTCAACACTCCTGACGCGCTCCTGACGCGCTCCTGACGCGCTCCTGACGCGCTCCTGACGCGCTCCTGACGCGCTCCTGACGCGCTCCTGACGCGCTCCTGACGCGCTCCTGACGCGCGCTGTGTGAAACGGGACTAAGGCCCAGTTAAAGCTGGAATATTTTGTTGGAGAAAGAATGTACTTATTATTTCTCTTAGAAAAAAGTTATAGTGTTATTCAAATTGCACTAATTTTACTGCGGGATTTTTTGTTGGACTGCTAGATTTGAGGTTTGTTACTGTATAAAAGAGAAATTGTTTTGTTATTCCTCCTAAAAGTGACTTGAATTTAACATTGTTTTATCTATTTTGCTGTTGGATAGCTAAATATAGATTACACTACGTTCCTTTAACTTGAATGGAACAAGCTCTTGCATTAACTTTATTCGGGGAGACTTTAAATCAGACTGTAAAACAGATTATCAGTTCAGACCGGACTATTTTTTGTTGTGGAATAATGCCCTGCAGTGTATACTCTGTCATGATTGAAAAAATTAAAAAAATATATAAATGACAAGTTTTAAAATGTTATTTTCAGTAAATTTGTTATATTAATCAAGTTATAAAAAAAATAAATAAATAATAGTTCAATAAAAAATAATAGTTCAATAAAAAAAGAATAATCAATAAAATAATCGACAGATAAATCGATAAAAAAATAACCGTTGGGTGCAGCCCTATAATGGCAGCACATCCTGCTCCAGGCTAAGTCTGACAGAATTTAAGGTTGTTCATCGGATATATTTTACCAACTCTAAACTCTCCAAAATAAATCCTAATGTCACTGATGCTTGTAACAGATGCCACGTGTCAACAGCAAATATGACTCGTATGTTTTGGTCTTTTTCCCGCCTTTAAAGCTGCGGGACAGTAATTTTCAAACACCTCTCTGAGGCATTAAACAGTACTGACACTGTGTGCAGAAACAGCCATTTTTGGAGTTTTCCCAGGCCCTCAAATAATTAGAAAGACAACAAAAGACAGCACTGCCTTTGTCTCTGTTAGCACGTATGAGGATATTACTGCGGTGGAAGTCGCCTCTATGGCTCAAACTCCTCTCGCTTTTCTTAGATCTGGAGAAAATTTAGGATACTTTAAAGGGTCATCTGGACATTATGAGGCTGCCTGGGGCCCTGTGACCGACCATATATCCAAATTAAAGACACTCCAGGATAAATGAATCCTCCTCCAATGATGCTTATTTGTTAATACATGTAAAACATATTTTACTGGGCAGCTGGAGGCTGTTTTGCGTTACTGTCAAAGAGCTTTCGTATCGTTACAGACAAAACCAGTAAGTTAGGAAGGAAGAAAGAGTGGATAATGTCTTATTTATTATTGTTTATGTCTTTATTTTCTACAGTGGCTGCAAGAATTCTGTGTACCAGGGGTGGGGGGGTTTCTGTGGAAAAAATACAAAAAATGTTATCAATATTTACGAATTTTCATTGTACCATGCCTGAAAGATGAATAAATAAACATATCAAACAGCAATTAATAATAATTTAATTAATTAATTAATTACACAAAAGATTTGCTACATGTAAGTTGCTGTTAAACTCTAAATGGATTTGTATATTTGTATGACAATAATAAATTGGTGCTCTTTTCTTTTTAAAGGTTCGAGGCATAAATTAATTTTGATATTTAAGGGACGGAGCGTCTTAAAGGGAGAAGACGTAAAAAAAGACAATTTAACACAGGAACCTTTTACGACATGAGACTGATGTTTTTTTCACTCTTTCACACTTTTGTTTTTAAATACTGTGACTTTTTAATTCTATTTCAGACGACGTACTGTACCAGACTTTTTTACGACATTTTGGGCGACATACTATATGAACACTTTTTGGGCAATTTTGAATGACATACTACACTTTTACTTTATTTATGCTATTTTGGAGGACATATTATAATATGGCATTTTTATAGTATTTTTTTACGACATTATATACTATGATGTTTTTGTGTCATTTTATATATAAATAATTATTTTTTTTCTATATACAGCACTGACTTTTTTAACACTTTTTTCAGGATACTGTACAATGAGTTATTTCTAAATACTATATTAGAACTGTTTTGAAATGATATACTATGACTTTTACTATTTTTACTTTTACTATTTTATCGAAATAGTGTACTAAGTTTTTTTTCATGCTATGCATTGACATTTTTATATTATTTTCCTTAAATTACTATGACATGATACACTTAACATATACTATATTATGACATTTTTGGATATTTTTATGACATACTATACGATGACATTTTACATAATTTTTTTTCTTCATACTATATTAAGACATTTTTTAATAGATTTTATGGCATATTTACCATGACATTTTAATATTTTTGTCATATATACTATTGTATAACTTATTCATTTATATTTTTACAGCATACTATACTACAACATTTTTATGATATTTTTCTGCTCACTATACTAAGACATTTTTATATTTTTATGACATATTAAATCAAGGACGTTTTCATGATATATTTGTGACATATTATACTTTTTCATGTTTTATTACATTTCTACTGCATGATGTACTTTGACAATTTTATGAGATTTCTACAGGATACTATTGTGTGACGTTTTTATGGTATTTTACTGCATATTATAGTATGATTTCATGTTTTTGGGTTTTTTTTTGCATGCTATACTAATACTACTTTTTATGATATATATTTTTTGCATATTATACTTTCAACTTTTTTATCAATTTAATTATTGCATTTTTTCTCTTTTGCCTACACCAGCGCAGCGTCTCACTGTGGTCGTCCTACTTTCACACAAGGTCTTAATGCTTCTTCCACAACTTCATATAGTTTAACACTTTTTACAGACAGAATTTAACAGAAAGTTATCGTTCTAAATGTAAATTTGATTTGTAAACTGTGTGAGTGACTTACCAGCAAACATAAGACTGATCTCAAATCCACAGCGGTTGGGTGTGTTTCCCCTTTAAAAAAAACACAGGAAAGATGGAGACACATAAGTGGCTGCATAAAAAGGATAAACAGCAGGTGTTGCACTGAGTGTTTGTTTTTTTCCGACCTGTCTCACCTTCCCTCCGCAGTACGCAGCGTCATGTTCCAGGAACTGAAGAAGTGGCTCTGCGCTGATTAAAAACCTCCAACCTGCACGTCTGCCCTCCGCTGTCCCCGGCAACTCCCGTCTCTTCACCTGCCCACATCCTGCTGACAGCTGTGACCCTCTTTCATCATGTCTCATCTTCAGCTGTTTTAATCTCTCTGTTCGTTCAGCCCGGATTAAAGTGCTGAGCAGCAGGACGGAGGCATACTGCTGTCTTTTCTGTAAATGAAAGAGCTGAGGTGAGTGGAGGAGCAAATCCATCTTTTATGGACCTCCGTCTGTGACAGTCAGGGATTAGCTGGTCAAAACACAGAGGCAGACAGAGCCAGAAAACACCGGAAATTATCCGTCACCTTTGGACTGTGTTCAATTTACACTGACGAGTAAAATGTGTCGTTTTGCTTGTGAAAAAATAGGTCTGGACAGTAAACTGACATTATATCGATATTGTGTCATGAACTTGGATATCGTCCGAGATTTCAGATGTCAGAATATTTCAAACTTACGACCCAGCCCGGGATAAGAGGAAGAAAATAGACGGATAATATTGCAAATGTTGTCTTTTCCTGGTTCTATTAAAGGCTGCTTTACAGTAGAGTGATGCAACTTTCTGAACTTAACAGCTGTTTCGTTATCTGCCTTCACTTAGTCATTAACAGGCCAGAGCCGGAGCGCAGAGACTTTACGTTTACTTTCATCTGAACATACCATAGTCACACCGGGAGAAGATCTTTTCTTAAGCATAACTAAGTGTTTTTTTGTGCTTAAAAATAACCATGTTAACCCTGGGTTTCCCACACATTTGTTTATTTGTGGCGGGTCACCTCAAATAAATCAAGAAATCTGTCGCCACAAATGGACTTTTTGGATCTGGACTGCATATTAGGAGCGCTATTGGAGTTATATATATACTGTATATCACAGACATATAGATAGATAGATAGATAGATCCACATCCATGAAAGTTAGCTCATACACTACATCACTTAAGAAACATAGATATGAAACGTATAAAATGTACAATTGTAACGTGTTCTTGGTTTGCAGAAACGTACAATGCAATACATTTGGTGACAGGGCTGGTTTTCCCCAATTTCCAATATTTATGCTAAGCTAAGCAGCCTCATAATTAGCATACAGACATGAGAATGGTATCTATCTTTTCATTTAACTCCAAGCAAAACAGTAAATAATGTATTCCCCGAAACACTGACGCAGAATTCTCCGGCGTGCTCAGCTCTCACCTGGTCAAACAAACTGAGCTGATGAGGACCAAACAAAATGCTCAACGCATTCTTGGTGTGGACGCATCTGCAGAGCCGTCATGAGTCATCTCAGCTAAGCAGCCGAGTGTGACAGGGTCGCTGCGCAGCTGTTTTACATGATCATGTTTCCCATAATGCAGCGTGACCTCAGAGCAGCGCGGGCACCTGTGAGGAGGACATGACAGACACAATCACAGTGACTCATCTGCAGGTTTCTTGTACCACAGAAGGTTCACACATTCGCACAAACAAACAAATGACAAATTAGCGAAACAGCACACATGAAATGAAACGCTGGCTTCAAAAGTGCAGAGGAGGTTAAGAAAATAAGCGCCCATGTGTGGATGCAGCGAGAGTTTTCATGACTGACATGAGCTCATAGCTATTAGGTCTCAGCGCTGCCTTTGAAGCTCAGATTTAGACAGCAATGTGTGACCCCTTGATCAATCACACCGAGTCCGATCTCCAGATGATCAGAAATTAAAAACGGTCCATATTAGTAATTATTAGCAGTACACAAAACGGGAGAGGAATGAAGTGCATGTGGAAGCTGTGTGACGATGTTTGTCGACAGTGTGTTCAGTCAGGATCACGGCTGTACCCGTAAAAAGTGTGTGGACGCAGTAATGAGACGTCCGAGGGGACGCTGAGTCTTTCCACTCATTATCTCTTCTTATGCTGATATGTTGCCTGTTTTTTTAACCCCGATACTGCTGTTTAAAAGGAATCACTTTCTTTGGTTTTTGCATTTTATTTGCTGTCAAAGGTCCAATGTGGTGGTTTGTCCCCTTTAACCACTCGTAACCAGACTCCAAACATTTGTGACACCAAAGTCTGGATTGATTTAAGATGTCTGGGACTTCGATAAAATAAAAGGGAAGAAGAATACACACAGAATTTGGGAAAAAAAGCCTAAATGTCTACAGAGGCAAATACCATAAAAACCAGAGGGAAAAACTGATACACAGCACACAGCGTACAAGACGAGGCCACGTTTAGAGAACAGCCCGACCAAAAATGACTCTTTCCGGTGCATTTCTTGAAAAATCCACGTTCATATGATAACATTGTGAAAACAATTCTTATGTACATGTACCTGCAAAAACAACCGAAAATGCTGCAATATGCACGCCAGGCCAGTAGGTGGCCACGTAACTTGCTCTGTAGATGAAGACCTGCAGGGCAAGTCTTCATCTACAGAGCGGTGATTAACAACAAGACTTTTTTTGAATTTTTAAGTTTTTTAATGCTAATATTAAGCTAAATTTCCATGACTGATAGAGTCCAATGTTGCATTTGAGAATGAATGAAGGCATTTTACAGTTCTGCAGATACGATTTGTATGTTATTATGTCGTACACAAATTATAATTTTAAGTTTCTTTACATTTCATCAACACTGGTTAACATGTGTTTGGGTCAGCACACAAAAAGCATTTGGTTTTGATGAGGAAAAGATGTTTGGGCTTCAAATGGCTGTTTTTTTGGGGCAAAATTTCTGCAGAAAACTCAGCAGTGTTGTATTAAAAAATAAACCACTCCTTGTGCCACTGCAGCAGCAGCTCTGAAAAAAGGCAACCAGTGTTAAGACACTATCACTGATGGAGACACAGCGATGGGTCTCTAAAAAAATACCCACATTTGGTGATTTTTTTAAAAATTATTTTAAATGTAAAAAAAAATTAGTAAAAATTTAAAGTTCAATTTTTGACTAGCTGCAGAAAACACAGCAGTGATTTATTAACGAACAACCAATTCGTCTCCAACAGTGCGTCACTTTACAAACGTTATGATGTGATATGTATGAAACGTACAAACATTTTTGTGGTTTGCAGAAATGTACATGGCCAACATTTTTGTCCACTACAGACTCAGCACGTATCGCAAAAGTCATGACAATCTGTCCAGTACGAGAAAGAAAGTCAAAAGATCATCAACATCAGCAGGATTCATTCTGTCAGGGACGTGCATGTCTGCACAGAACTTCATGGAAATGTATACATCTGTACCAAAAAATGTCGAGCTCGTGGTAACGCTGCAGGAAAAGTCGAGAGATCACCAAATTAGAGACGTTTTTTAACCTGCTGGTGGCGTTACAGAAAAGTCAAATAATCACCAAAGTCGTCAGAATTTATCCACTAGGGACCTCAAATATTTAGCAAAAGCCAATTTAATCAATAACTGATAATTCATAAATGTCATCCTCATGATGAGCGTAGATACAAAGAGATTACTTAAGTCAGCAGGATTCATCATCTGGGGAAGCTGAAAAAAAAATGTCAGTCTAGACCAAAGTGGTGGACCAGAAAAAGGCTGGCTGCACCCCCAAGACAGAAAAAAGTAATGATGCAAAAAACAGCTCCACTATCCACCTCCGCACCTCATCAAACACGATTACGCATGGAAAATAAACAAAAACAGATGGCGTTCGAGCCGCGTCTGGAGGCAATATCTTATCACAGAAAACCATTTCAGCGAACACATGAGTTGGGAGTTGAACGGGCACTTCTGCGTGTGCGTGTGCGTGTGCGTGTGCCGTGGTCCGCTGAGTCCGTCTTAAATCACGGCTCAGATGTTTGGCAGCGGTTCAAACGGCGCATGTGCTCGCTTGATTAAAACTGAACGGCCGTCCTGGTTCGGCCTCTCTGGATAGTGTGTAGGGGGCAGGACGGGGTCAGAGCGCAGGGGGAGACATGTGACCACTAGAGGGACGAGCTGGTGCAGAGTGGCAGAAAAATCCACAATGAGAAGTCCATTATCAGAAGTAAATAGTTCAAAATGAGCTTCACCTCAACCAAGTACCACAGTTAAATCCTGCTGTCACATTTTGCACGAGTAATAATAGTCAGATCATATAATATATAATAAAACAACAGTCACTGGGGACATTTTTCTGCATTAAGAACTTTTAATTTAAATACTTTAAGTACATTTCCCTGATTATACTTTCAAACCTTTTAAAATTAAATTTAAAATTAAGTATCATTTTTAATTCTGAATTTTCACGTGTGATGGAGGATTTTTACATTGTGGTATTATTACTTTCACTAAAGTTAAGGATGTGTACACGTCCTCCCAAATATGTAGATTTTTTCACCATCATGCAGGAAACTAAGTGATTTTATACGTTTAGTACATAGTAGTACATTAATATAGTAAAGAAACCGAAGCCCTTGCGTCCTCCACTACCATTTTGGGAGACGTGCCACGTTAGTGTATCAGTGAACACGTTGACTGTGTCCACATGCAAACAAGCTCTCACTCAGGACACTCAGGTATGTTGTACCTGAACGCAGCACACACGCAGTAACAGTATCAACAGTCAGATAAGCTGCTGTACTGATATATGAAACTGCAGTACATCTGTGGTATGTTGATACCAGCTGAGACACTGAGGCACGTAAAGACATTATCCCCGGGGCCACGAAAAACCTAAGCTCCGAGGCGCAGGGTGTCTCTCTCCTACCTGACACTCAGAAACAGTCGGTTTCCATCTCGCCCTCACCCTCATCACCCTCATCATCCTCATCATCCTCCGTCATCCTCCGTCATCCTCCGTCATCCTCCGTCATCCGTGAAGTGCATGGTCTCTCCCGCCTGACGGTGAAGCCCTGAAGTGCACGCGGCATGGTGTCTGTCAAAAACATAGAAAAAAGTTCAATACAAGCATAACCTTTTGACATTTTCTGTAGTTGAAAATACACAAAAGTCGTAGTCGATCAAAAAATGCAATACAAGAGCATAGTATATAACTTTTATAGTATAATTACTTTGCTACCGGTTCAAGACTGAAATGAAGTCTGTAGATAAAAGTATGGTGAAAAGTAGAATTTCAAAGTGGAGTACATGAAAGATTTTTTTTTTTTACTTACTGCAACTTTTGAAAATTTGGTTTCAAGTACCTCGAAACTGTTCTCAAGTACAATACTTGAGTATATGCACTTGTTTAGAGTACATGGCTGTATAATTGTAGGTACAAACGTCACAGACGCTTCATAAAGCAGAGAAGAATTCGATTCTACTTTCATATCTGCAAAGTTTCTATCATAATTTCAGAACCCCTGTAATCCAGAGACTATTAAAACACATACTGTTGACGCTTCTCCGTCACAGTAAACACGGCCGGGATGAAGGAAATCCTGCAGAATTATTCATGTGCGAACTCTTCCTGCATTTGTTCAGCTATTGTTTTCCATTTTGTAAATTCATGAGGTGTTTTGTGGCTCAGGGGACGACCCGCTGATATTTCGCTGTCTTTTTCTGCACCAGCTGAGACTGGGATCGGGGACAATGGTGATGAACTGTTACAACCCATAAAGGACCGCTCCAGCAGACATTAACTTCAGCAGCTGTGTGACAGCGAGTCCTGCAGCGAGCTGATCGGCCGAGCGCCTCAGGAGCTGCTGCAGTAAATGTCAAAGTGTTACGACCTCACAGATAAACTAAAGCAGAACCTTCTTCCTGCATTAAGATCAAATGGTCTGAGGGTTCACAGACTGCTTTCACCACAGTCTCACTAACGGTCTCTAAAGTCATCATGAATAAACGGACAATATTCATCTTCAGAGCTTAATATACTTCAAACAGAGGAGGAAGTACAAACATATATTTGCTTAAAGAGACGCTGCCCATTTTATACATGAACTTCAGTTTACTCGTCACAATGATTAATACTCAGCTGAAAAATGCCGTGTAGGGGTCGACCAATAATGTTTTTTTTTGGCATATACCAATACTGATTATTAGTAGGTAATGAGACCAATAACCAATATTTGGACCCGATATACATTTACATTAAAATGAAAATCTTTCTGTCAATATTTAGAATTTGGAATATAACAAACTCAGAAGTTTGTTTGAATGCTTTTAGCAAATATTAAGTCAAAACTGAAACATTCAACATCAAATACAGTTTTTTTTAATAAAGTCAAGTAAAAAATTCAAATAAAAAATTAATAAATAAAAATAGCTCCTTCAGTTTTTACAAAGTAAAAGTTCCTCCCTTGCTGACACTTTCTTTGCACTTTTTCATCATCAACAATCATTAAAATAAAGAACCAATACAGATAATCAGCAAAATGCTGAATACTGGTACCAAATATCGCCCTGGGCAGTAATCTGTCGACCCCTAATGCATTGTTCTACCTCACCGCCTCAAATCTGTCAGTCTACAGCCTTATATTACCCCTTTAAGGCAGGAATATCCCACTATTATGCCGCCTTGCTGCTCTGTACAAGAGACACTATCTATAATATGATCAAAAAACTAATTAACAACAACAAACTATAAATTTAAACAATTTAATTGTTGTAGAAGAACATTAGGTACAAGTTACAAATGACTGTGTGATAATATTGGCAATAAACAGGATAAAGAATCGGAGCGCGCTCTCTCGCTCGTAGTTTTCATGGTGCTGACGGAGCTGTCCGTAGTGCTGACAGGGAAGGGTTAAAGCAACAGGTCATTGATAATGGCGCTTAGAGATCTAGTTTGTATCTTACTGAGCTCTAACTATTCTGTTTTATGTCTTTTGTTTTCTTGTAAAGTTGGAGATCTTCACTGCACTCACATCTAATCGCTGACGCATTTTTGCCAATTTTTGTCCTCGCTGGTTTAACGGCACTGATGTGTGCATGTGAAACAAACAAACACACAAAAACAGAGCTTCCATGTGCGCTCTCATCTCAGCCTCCTCTGCAAAAACGTGTCAGCTTTACACGCCAAAAAATATTTTGCAAATGAACTTCAGAACTATAAACTATGTGATGAGATAGAGGGTCGAACAGAGCGAGTTCACACACAAACAAGAGATTTTGCCACATTAGATTAGATTTTTCTAATTTATTTCAGAATTTCCAATTGCGAAATAACACAGCTGGCAGGTTTCACTTCAGAGTATTTTCACAAGCAGTTGTTGAAAACTGAAAAACTGGCAAAAAAAAAGTGTGTGTGTGAGGTGAGAAACTCACAAACAAAAACCTGCTCTCCCTCGTGGTTCGGTTATGAGTTCAGTGTTACGAGCAGCTGACGTGACTGAGAGAGAAACTGCTGTTGGATTTAGGCTAGTTTCAAACTTTGTGTCTGTTCTTGATATTGAACATGAACACATCAGACGCAACTGTAATGAAAACACTAACAAGAGGACACAAATCTTTCAGACGTCTTGGCTGCATGTGTGCTTCATCACCAGCGGTGGAGAGTATACAGAAAAAACGAAAACTACAGGCAGATTTCAGCATCAGAACTTCGATTTTCTTCTTTTCTGCTAAAATTGTCAATAAACATGCTAATGTAAATAAACATGCCAATGTCAGTAAACATGCTAATGTACATAAACATGCTAATGTAAATAAACATGCCAATGTCAGTAAACATGCTAATGTACATAAACATGCTAATGTAAATAAACATGCCAATGTCAGTAAACATGCTAATGTCAGTAAACATGCTAATATCAACAAACGTGCCAATGTCAGTAAACATGCTAATGTCAGTAAACATGCTAATGTCAACAAACATGCCAATGTCAACAAACATGCTAATATCAACAAACATGCCAATGTCAATAAACATGCTAATGTCAACAAACATGCCAATGTCAATAAACATGCCAATGTCAGTAAACATGCTAATGTACATAAACATGCTAATGTCAATAAACATGCTAATGTAAATAAACATGCTAATGTCAATAAACATGCTACTGTCAGTAAACATGCTAATGTCAATAAACATGCTAATGTCAGCAAACATGCCAATATCAATAAATATGCCAGTGTCAACAAACATGCTAATGTCAATAAACATGTCAATGTCAACAAACATGCTAATGTCAATAAATATGCCAATGCCAATAAACATGCTAATGTCAGTGTTTTGTCAGTGGTAAGAAACTTACTTTTAATAATTCACATATTATATTTCACATATAAAGTGTAATGTGCTATTAATGTTAACTGCTGTCCATGTATAGTGACCCATATTAAATGTAAAAATATATAAAAACATAAATAAACAGGAAACAGCTTATAGCATTTAGCATTAAAACGCGCCCCATCGTCTTTGTAGCTGTTACGTTAATCCCACTTTAAGACCTCAAAGCTAACCAACACCGATGCGGAAAACTGCTCCCAAACTCGGAAACTAGGACGTACCCACATAACGCAGCATATTCAGTTAGTCACAGCGGCCAAAGTGTCCGGACAAACCGTGTTAGCTGAAGCTAGCTAAACTCTGAAGGCAGTGTTTCGGTCATTATTCGGTTAAATGACGGTCTTACCTGGTGACTGTGAGCAGTTGTTTAGCGGGATCTTTTCTCCGGGACAAACACGGTGAGGAGAAGAAACGCGACGACAGACGGACGTAACCGCGTTTCTCGGTGTAGCTCTTCCTCTCTGGTAGACACAAAGCGCTTAAAAATCGTTTTTGATGCTAAAATCCAACGTTTTTTAGCATTTTGTTTGCGTTTCACATCGAGTTGCGGGTTGATTCTGGCGCCATTTTCTTCGATGGGCGTGGCCTTCTAGCGGGGGCGCGCGCGCTCCGTCACGTTTTACATCACCTGTTTGTGGGCGGGGCCTCTCAGAATATAATCAAAATGAGGTTTTTGTCAATGTGTTTTCCACTAAAAAGTGAAGTGAGAACAGAGAATAACACTTAGTCACGCCAGTGACACTGCAAAATAAAAAAAAAACACAGCTTCCATAAAGTTACACCTAAAAACAGCTGTGGTGAACAAGATGGTGAAAGTTTCAAAGAGGCTCTGAATAGTCTGGATATTCAGTGTCCTTATATATTTTTTAAACAATATTTTCATTGAAATTTTAAGTGCATATCAAAACATGTTCGTCAATGTACAAAAATATATCCCCTAATACAGTCACATAAGAATAACAGGAGGGTTAAAACAACCTCTTGTCCTGGTTGTGCAGTATACATTTTATATATATATATATATATATATATATATATATATATATATATATATACATACATACATACATACATATAAGCTGTAGGTTTAAAGGCTTTACCTTATTTGACCTGTTCTTTAGTGTGCAGTCCTGGCAGCGTGTAAGTGACGTGCCACTTGACAGAGTGCACAGAAAAAGGCCCGTTTTCTTGTTGGTCTGGACGGGGATCAAACACACTGAAAGCAGAGGGATATAATGGGAACAGCATGTCAGCGTACAGTAACAGTACAGAAACAAACTCTCGGCCAACAAATGTTCACAGAGTTTGAGGGAGACGGACAGTCAGAGGGATTGTGAGGTTGTTCAGCGTTTACAGCCAAACACACTCTGCACTCTGCTGCAACACACATGTTATGTCACATAAATCTGGTGGTGGGATCTCAACATGCAGGCACGCCTATCCAATAATGGTTGGCGCAGGATCTGTGGGGCTGCTGCTGTAGGTTTTATATAGATTGATGAGTGGAAGGTAGTGTGTGTGTGTGTGTGTGTGTGTGTGTGTGTGCGCTGAAGGGGTTTATTGCAAATCTTTCTGGGAAACAAGCCACCAGTGCGTGGAAAGGTACACGAAAACAAGCTGAATCCTGTCTCACTCATTTTTTTCTCTCTCTGTTTCAGCCACAGGTCTGTCCCCTCTCGTTCGCCGTCCACACACCACCCATCACCTGTTTCTCGGGACCTTGACGTCCTCCTATATATGGCACTCCTCTGGGGTCCTGCACAGCAGGAGGAGTGGCTGTTGATGTTTGCGCAGCTTGCTTGATTCCTGAGAAGCGTGGAGAGTTTACACGAGCTGCTTGACTTCTCACACTTTTTTCTTTTTTTTTTTTAATGTTCATTTGTTTCCTTTGCAGGTCAAAGTCCAGGCAGTCAAACACATGGAGAGGAAGTTTGGAGAGTTTAATGGACCCTCAGGCTGTGATGGATAGCTCTTAGTTGGAGCTGATTTTTAACCTTTGTGCATTTTGTGCAAGCTGATCTCAGTGTGTTCATGCAATTGAACGCAGATTGTTTTAAAGGTGTTAAATTTCAAGAAATTCTATCATTTGTTTCTTCTCTTTGTACAGTAAACGCATTTTTCCATCAGCGGTAAATCGCACTATGAATTTATCTTGAGGAAAGATTTTTTATTTTTATTTTTTATTTATTTATTTTTTTGGACACGCTTTCTTGTCCTTTTGGTTTGAGGCCGTTTTTTGTGATTTGGGAGAGCCGGGTGCTTGGTTACAATTAAGGGAAATCTTAATACTACAGCATAAAGTGATGATTTTAGTCAATGTATGCGCTCAGCTTTGTGGCAATAGTTTGGGGAAGATCTTCTCTGCCCTGTGTGGGCTGTTGTAGCAGCATAGTAATGCTCATGATTTGGGAATGAGACCCATACATGGGGCCGATTGGTTGCAATGTTTGAGTGTCCACATATTTTTGGTAATGCAGTGTAACGGTATTAATGCAGCTTTGTAAAGAACATAATAGCTTAAGTTTTGAGTATGTCTTTATGATTCAACTTTTTATAGGAGCACTCAGTCCGGCGCCAGAATAAACGTTGCCATTGTCATTTCTGCAAAACCAGGAATACGTTACATTTTCAGCATTTCATACCTATGAGATTAACATTTCTAAAGTGTCGTAGAATATGAATTAACTTTGTCATTGGTAGCTGGAGGGCATGGTCCAATGGCGTGTCCCCTAGTCGAAATGCCTGCCAGGCTGCTCTGTTCGAGACCAGCAACACTGGTTGTGTTTAACCCATCGCTCTTTTACCACTAAGGATAGAGTGACGAAAACGAATGTTTTTTACTGAACCATCTGACTGTTTCCAGATAGGCGTGTGCCCCTAAAAGCGGGAATTTCAAGCCAAAACAAGTCTTTTCCGAACCATAATCAAATGTTTTTTTTGTCTTTAGCCTCCCTAACCACACATTAACCACAGCGTTATTGAAATGCAAAATGTAACCATTACATCATAACGTACAACGTTACTCACAGTGGCAGAAACATACAATAACAACATTTAGTCTGGCAGTTGGGGTGGAGCAGCGACAACAGACATTTGTCTTATTAAAAAGGTTAAACCTCAATCTCTAAATTAAGCTTTGTCAGGGCACTGCTGAGAATTTTTATATGGCAGACACCAAAAGCAGGTTTGTGTTTGTTGATTTGTCATGTCCTTTGGGAAGAGGCCTTTAAAAAAATGTAACACTTAAGCTTAATTTCTGCACACAATCGAAGTTTTGGGGATCTGATGCTCTTGTCTTTGCAGCATTAGACAGGTGACTTAAATTAAGATAAGTGCAACAACAAAAGGGTAAAACACTCAAAAAACAACTTTGTTTATCTTAAATCAGGGCTTGATATTAACTTTTCAAACTCTACATTTGAGTCGACTGCTCCTACTCTCTACTAGCAAAAATGGGTTTTCTTGAAATAAATCAAGAACGTGAACTTGCACAAAAAAATCATTTGGCGTTTTGGCTCTGACCTCCCATGCGGCATACAGTTAAAGCTACATTTGCTTACTTTAAAAAAGAAACCGTTTTGTCATATGTGCTGAAATTGTCGCAATATTCCCACAATAGTACATGACACAGGTGTACTACTACTACTACTACTACACAGTCTGAAAAAAACATTTTCTTCCTCATAGTAGTGTTTCTGATGGCATTTACAGGAATCTGCTCACCAAAAACAACCAACGCAGCAGTCTTTACTATTAACATTGTGCCCTTAAATAACAATACTTGGTGAATTTTTTTTTTTTTTTTTAAATACAGCCATTTCATTGGGTAAGATATTTATTTTTGAACTAAAAGAAAAACAATGTTTGACTTATTTTCTCTCTTTTTATTGAAACATTATTTTAAGTTGGAGGGCATTAGACAGGGAACAGTTATGGACTAAGAAAGACTATGGAATACATGAAGGTCATGTTTCATAGACTTATGATCATCATAAGTGTGTTTTTGTTCGTTAGTAATAGTCACAAATCCAATGTTGTTTTACACTTGTTCTTGCATCACTGTGTGTTGGTTTGATGTAGCTCAGGGTCTCACAGCTGTAAAGAGTTAAAAACGCAGAAGTCTGCTGCCTGTGTCAGCAGTACAGAAACATAAAGAAGAGAAAGAAAAAAAAGAAGTCTTTAAAGCAGCCGCCAATCATGTCAGTCAAACTGTCAAACTGTGCACCGCTGATCCAACATGAATCAAGACTCTGTTATTGCATTGCCAATTTCTTGTAAAATGAGAGTTTGGGATCCTGCCGCCATAAGAAAAAAATGTTGTTTTTTTTTGTCAGCCCCGGTGGATCATAGAAAATACCACTAAAGGCACTATATGAGGTGGCAGAGGAACATGACTATTTTCACAGATTTCCTGTCTCACGTATTACTTATTTTAATCCTTCTGCCATCAGACTTTTAAATTCGGCTGACAGCAGTAATTGATGGTCATATGGGCCAGTATGGTAAACCCTGGGGAACAGCATGGTTTAAATACAGTTGTCTGAATCTGTGTCAATATAGTGACAGTTTTAGCAAATAAGACATTTTTTCAAAATAAAGTTGCCAGCTGTAGCTGTAAGTCATCGTTAAGAGGAAGTCAGACTCCTCTGTGGGTCGGGAGTCCACAGGCGGATGCTGGTGGAGCGCTGAGGCTGATCAGAGCTAAGCCAGCAGCAGCAGCAATGGTTGTGGAAATATTCACAGAGCTGTGAAGCAGCAGCAGCATTTGCAGAGCAGAGGGAGAGCTGGGCATGCGGACAGCTCGGAGTACAGACGTCCAAACCGTGACGGTGTTTTGAATATGTGTTTCAGACGGTGGGGCCTGTCATGCATGACTGTAGCAGTGAAACTTCACTTCAGTATCTAAACTATCTCATTTAACTTATACAAATTAGGAAAAATAATTCCATATTATACAGACAGAAGGTCAAATGGGTCTCTGAGTGGCAGGAAATCACTGTAAAAGTAGTGCAGAGTAAATGCAGTTTGTTGTTAACGGGTCACAGTAGGGCTATTTAAAGGATTCTTGCCTATGAGGAGTGAAACTCGACATGATGTAAAGGTTATGAGATGAGCTTGAGAGGAGAGCCTGAGACAAGAATTTTATATATATAATTTTGGACACCTTATCATCAGTTAAATGTTTGTGACATGATGCATCAATTTGATTTATGAATAAACCAAATGCTCGTGCTGCACTACACGGTGTCATAATAACATTTTTTTACTGCTTATTTATTTTTTGCTGCAATTTACATGCAATGTGATTAACGAAATTACTCACAGATGGATGACAAATTAAAGGAAAAACCTGAATAAATAATGTTGGTTTGTCCTGTGTGTTGTGTGTTCTTTGCTGACCCAACATTTCAAATATCAATAGATTAATGTCCGCATGTGAGGTTACTGACTGATGGAGAACATGTTGTTGATGTCATAACAAGAAGAAGAAGCCCAGTGAAGATGAATCATCAGATGACTTTTGATTGTTGAAAGATTAAAGCTCTGAAGGGTGTCAGTGGACGTCTTGGATGTCTGGCTCGGGCAGTGGTGGAGGAAGTATTCAGTTTAAAGAACTCTATAATGAATTAAAGCCATGCGGGGCGCTCAGTAGCTCACCTGGTGGAGTGGCCGCCCCATGCACCACGCACAGAGGTTGTGTCCATGCTGCAGCGTCTGCTGGTTCGATTCCAACCCTTTGGTGCGTGTCGTCTGCTCTCTCTCTACATTTCATGCTTAAGCTGTCCTATAAACAATAAGAGCAATAAATAAATAAATAAATAAAGATTAAAGTTAGAGCATACAAAATATGCTTAAAGTACCAAAGCTAAGAGCATACAAATGCAGAATGATCCATTTCAGATTTACATATTATACTGCTGAATTTTTAGAGGCCTGTTGATGGTTTTTTGCAGCTGGTGAAGTTGGGAATAATTTTAATTACTTTATATATACTTCTGCATATCTTCAAGCTCGGGTAGGGAAACATCAGTGGGCAAAAATATGATCATCATCAAAAAAATGATCATACTGTTTCTAAGTGAACTGAGAGAAAAGTAGACTTCTACACCTCCTCTTGGCTCTGTTTTTAGGCTTTAGAAAATCTAACCTGTGACAGGAGGGCATTCCTGTTGGCAACCTGAAATCCAAGAAACATCCCAAAATCCTGGATATGTCTTAAAATCTGAGAACTGTCCTAAAATTTGAGACATATACTAAAATCCGAGAGACGTCCTCAAACTCTAAAAATGTCCTAAAATCCTAGAAACATAATCCTAGAAATGTTCTGGAATCCCAGAAACATCCCAAAATCCAAGAAATGTCTTAAAATCTGGGAAATGTCTTAAAATCTGGGAAATGTCCTCAAACCCAAAAATGTTCTGAAATCTGATAAATGTCTTAAAATCTGAGAAATGTCCTAAAAGTTGAGAAATGTCCTTAAATCCGGGAAATGTCCTCAAACCCTAAAATTGTCGTGAAATCGGAGAAATGTCCTGAAATCTGAGAAATGTCCTCAAATCTGGGAAATGTCCTCACACCCTAAAAATGTCCTGAAGTCTGAGAAATGTCCTAAAATCCTACAAATGTGGGGCTGTTGCGACTGGCCCCTGGCCTCCTGTTAAGCAAAGCGAGAGGAGATTCCCTGGCTCAGGGCATCGTCTTGTCTCAGTGAAAAGGACGCCTGATGTTACAGCAGTTTGTCTCCTGCCAGGATGAGCCATCATGAGTAAGCAGGTTTGTCAACATGCTCCCTGTTTGCACTCTAACTCACTCACAAGAACGCATAAAACACACACAACACATAATCAGCAAAATCATCATCCCAGAAAACAGATGCTATCGACGCCACAGCTCATTACTCCTGGATCGCTCGCCTGGATGC
The DNA here is from genome assembly GCF_026936395.1 of Plectropomus leopardus. NCBI lineage: Eukaryota > Metazoa > Chordata > Actinopteri > Perciformes > Serranidae > Plectropomus > Plectropomus leopardus. The sequence goes on along the minus strand of NC_142185.1, from coordinate 31,018,189 downwards.
TGATGAGGTTTCTCAGGGATCTGCTGTACTGTACATCAGCCTTTCATCGAGCCAAGCACTAATTAATCTGGCCCGACCCCGAGGACCCCGCACAGTCTCACTGAAAACAGGAAGGAAAGGGTAGGATATGAAAGCATTTTTCAACATTAATTACCACACAAATTTAACTGGTGGCAACAAGCTCCTCAGCTGCGAGGCCAAACGTGAAAATGAGCAGCAGCTGTGGGACGTTTTGTGCCTGTTTGTTTCTCAACACCAACTTGAAATATTTGACATTGTTTCTGTTCCTCACAAGTTTTAAGAGTACATTGGCTCGCAGCAGCATCACAGTTATAATGACGATTTCTGGAGGTCTGTCAGCTTTGGAAATGACTAATCGTGCTAACTTTACTCTGCCCCACGCAGTCAGACAGCTGTGGGCGTTGTTAAACAGCAAAGTCAATCACCCACTCTGTAAACACTGCTGCCACACAAACAGATCACTAACTCACATTACTAACTAATAATTGATTTTTAAGAGGTGCAAGAGCTTTTCCTGTTGGACTTTGCTTGGCAGTGTTGGCCAAATTAAAATTTAAGATCTGTCAGTATCTGCAGCGACACTCATCAAGAAGCATAAAGAGAACGCAGCTTTGCAAACGTCCTCTCCTGCAGCTGTCTGCGAGGCGCTGCCGTCCGTTCGTGCAGCAGTATTTATTGTTGGATGTCAGTGGGAGTCCATCATCCCGCTGAAGTAGCACGAGTAAGATTAACTGTGCTGAAAATTAAAAGTTAATGTTTCCCCAAATTTGTTTTAAAGAAAAAATAATAAATGTCTGAATTTTGTTCACCGCAAACATTTTTGTCCCCAGTCGACAAACTATTAACCCTTTTGAACCTGGATCAACAACAGTTTTATTGTGCTGTGTTTCACAAGCATGTAAACCTAAGAAACCTTAAAAATTAGCTTCTTTTTAAAACTTGTGGAAAGGCAATTTTGTTGTTTCTTAAGTAGCAATGATGTGTAGACGATAAAGGAACCGCCGCTGACACCGACTTGGTTGCATAAGAATTAATTTATTACAACAAAGTTCAGCATCCACCAGGCACCATGGTCTGCCTGGGAGAAGATTCAGGACCAATGCGAATCTCTGTCTTACAACTCATGCATGTCTCTTATATAGATACAAGCATCTACACATTCATCAGTAAACATTCCTCACCTATTGTGTTCAATCACAAAAATAACCCCCAAGGGGCCACAGTCCATGTCATTTAAGCCTAGTATCAATATTCTACTCATCTGACTCCGAGACGTAATCATCCCGAGACCTCTGAGCTCAAGATAAGACCCATACAAACAGAGCATAATACACCTCAACAACGAGGCAGGAAATGTGAAGAAGAGAAAAGTGAAAAGACAATGACTGGAATATTAGCTGTTAGGGGATTATTAGATATTATACAAAAAAAGGAAAAATGTCCAGAAAACTGATTATATTAAATAAAATAGAGGCTGCAAAGGGTGATTTTTCTTTTCTTGGCAACGTTTATGTTTCCCCAGATGATGTGCAGATTTTTAGGAATTCTTTTATCTGAAATGGCTTGAATTATAGTGCATGTAGCTGCTGAAAATCAGAAAAAATGTCCCTGGGGGCAGCGTGATCCCCCAGACCTCTCTAGGTTTGGGCTCAGCCCTGAATGTTTATGTCTGCTTTCTCCTTTGTATTTACACAGTACGACTTTGCAGATAACCAGTCCAGTGTTAGGTCTACTTATCAAAATTACTCTCTGCTGAAAATGATAGATAGTTCAGATCTCTGAGCAGCAATAATTCTGTCACAGTCAGTCTCATTTTAAATTGTAATTATTGTAATTTATCTTAACTGTATTGTTTAATTGCTTCTAATTGGTTAGATTATTTAATTAGTCTTCTTGTTGTGCACTTTTGCTTTTTATTTTTGTGTGATGTATTTTTTGACGTCATTGTAAATGCTTGCTTCCAATGATCCATCGAGTCTACGTAAAGACTGAACGAATATATGTTGAAGAACGGACAATAAACTGGTGATAAAACCTAAATGACCACAGTCCAACAATAAAAACTGGGAGAGGAACAAACTCAGCTGCAGTGGCAGGTCTGTGTGTGTGTGTGTGTGTGTGTGTGTGTGTGTGTGTGTGTGTGTGTATGAACCATCACCCCACCACGCTCTCTGCTCTGTGCTAACTGTCTATTGTCTGTCTCTCCCCTGCATACTTGTATGAGTATTTTTCCAGAAATCATGCATTGTTTGACCGGGCTAAACACTGCTGGAGGGGTTTTGTGTGTGTTTGTGTGTGTGTAGGTGTGTGTAGGTGGTACGTAGAGTTATTTTTGCATGTACAGAGGGGGAGGGGGTTTTGTTGGGGCCCTGAAACTCTCTCATGGAGGCCAGTTATCGGATCACTCAGTGTTTCCGCCTCCGACAGTCAGGAAACGAGACTCGTAACTGAGAAAAGGTGACAACTCAATAAAAAAAAAAGGAGATGAGTGGTTGACAAATACGCATCTATTATGGGCCCATTCTTTTCCTCCCTTCTCCATAAGTCATTGAATTTTAATTAGCCAGCTCTGTGATATTTACACACAGCATAGTGTACCATACTTTAAACCCAAAAATAAATTTAACTTATCATTTTAATATTATTATTTTTAATAATTGTAATGTAATAACTGTATAATTGTATTATTGTTTTGCATGAAAGGACACTGGCATTTTAAACCGCTGTGTTTCACTGTGCATATGATAATAAATAATCGTCTTGCATAAAAAAAGCAGCTATGTCCCTGCAAATAACCGTGTTCGTAGCACTATCCCTGGTGGATAAACAGTGACAGGTTGCCAAAAAAACTCTCACAGTTGGGGTCTAAAACGCTGCAGGAAACACAGCGTTGGATTCCCAAATCAGACCCTCATTTGGTGGCTAAAATCTGTAATGACTTACCAAATTCGAATGGATTTGTTTTTGTTTGTTGGTCTCAGATGTGACGCAGATGCAGCAATATTAATGGAACTATAAATGACGATAAAATCAAACGCAAGGATGTGAAGAGCAGGTAGTCTGAACTGGAGAAATCGACTTGCCATGCAAAAAATGAAATAAAAATAAATAAATAAATAAATAAAATAAAATAAAATAAAATAAAATAAAATAAAATAAAATAAAATAAAATAAAATAAAACAAAACAAAACTGACCAGACAAATTCTTTTACAAACTGACCCAAAAAACACACTGCATGACCAGACACCAGTAGAGGTCAGAGGGAAACTATGTTTGTGGCTGAAACTTTAAGATCAGTTGGAGCGGGGACAGAGGGAAGGGATAAAAACATGAAGGAAGGAGACACATAATAAAAAGAGTAAAAACATACAGTAGAAGGGACAGGAAGAAGGAAGGAAAACTGTCTGAGCCAGGCCATCTGTCAGTCTTGTGATCTCTCAGTGCGCCGAGTCACCAAATCTCTCAGTCAGTCAGACTGTGGAATCCACAAACATTGACTCAAGACCCCAGTTTTGTTGGAAATCAAGCTTGATGCTCTCGGTCCGAAATTTCACCCACTGATGTTTGTGTGGGCTCGGGACCAAAGGTGTGTTTCACCTCAGCTATGTTGTGACAAAGAAAGAAAAGTTGCATGTTGTGACTCTGAAGACTAGTCTAATTTAAAAAAGGAAAAACAGACAGAAGCACAGAGAACAGCTGTTGCTCTGCAAGAGTTAAAACAGCGTAACAAGTGGATTTTAGGACATTTCTAGGATTTTTGGACATTTCTATGGTTTATGGACATTTCTAGGATTTTAGAATGTTTTTTGGATGTAGTCTAATCTCTAGGACTTTGGGACATCTCTAGGATTTTAGGACTTGAGGACATTTACAGGACTGTGGAACATTAGGGGCTTAGCCAGGACCTCTGTGTGGGGAATCCTCCTCTGTCACTTTGGTTTTTTTGGATAAAAAGCTCTGTTTTCATGCTGTATCATGTGCTCTGGCACCTTATGTATACTAAAATAACAAAAATAATTCCCATTGCGAATCACTTTATTTTTTTATTGTTGATTAAAAAGTAGTTGAGGGGCCACTTGGCACCCTTGCAGGGGCCAGATTTGGCCTGTGGAATTGGTCATGGAAATTCCAATTTTTCAACTCTAGCAAATGAGCAAATGATGCGAAATTTGCATTAATGTGTTGCGAAAACGCACTACTCACGTCTTTCATGCTGCTTAAATCATTTCTTTTGCATCTATCGTGTCTGTCGGGTCCAGCGTTTCCATGGTGCCGCCTGGTGTGAATTTGCACCTTTGCAGTGACTTTATACGTAATTGTGCTGCAAAAAACACCTGTCACATCGAACGTGTGAACACGGCATTATGATAGCATGCCAGGTGGCCCATCAACCATTTTCTCATTCACAATAAAAATAAATAGATTTGTTGTTGCTTATAAAAAAGTGCCAGGGAAGGATCCTCTGGTCCCCCAACAGGGACAAGCCCAAAATGGCCTAAAATCCTAGAAATGGCCCGTGTGTACACCTGACCAGTGAGGGGCTGCTGCAACTGGATTTGCCTTTTAGACAAAGATAAATCAGGAGAGCAAACAGTTTTTATTATATGTACTGATAAATATTATCAGTGTTTTTTTAGTTACTGGCCCCTGGCCTCATGTCATTTTGCAAAAGTGCCCCCCAGGCAAAGCAAATAGAGTAGCCCTGCTGTAAAGGATAAGAGATGAGAACTGAGAAGGGGGGCGGGGGGAGGAGGAGGAGGAGGAAAAGGAAAAGGAAAATGAGGCATGAATAAAAAATGTAAAGGTTAATCGGTCTTTAAAGAAGCATCTGGACGTGGACGGATGGAAAAAGAGGTTGGTGAGGTCACAGTGCTGTGTCACCTCAGTCAACACGGTGAGTCATTCAGTGCAGATAAGTGAATGTGTTTTATGAATGGCAGCGAGTGACTCAGGGCTGGAGGGGGGGGTCAAAGGAGAAAATGACATGGAAGATAACGCGCATCGTTGGCCGCATCAGAGCACGGATGAGCAGACTGTGACTCAGGGAAAACATACACTTTGAACCACATACTGTTTCTGTGACGGCAAGCAAAAGAGAATAAAAAAACATCAACAACAAAAACACACATGAAAAATGCATGTTTATGATTTTAGGACATTTCTTGGATTTTAGGACATATCTAGGATTTTGGAACATTTCTTGAATTTTAGGGCATTTCTATTATTTAAGAACTTTTAAAAAATGATTTTAGGACTTTTCTGAGATTTTAGGACATTTCTTGTATTTTAGAATATTTCTATGATTTTAGGATCTTTTAAAATAATTTTAGGACTTTTCTGAGACTTTAGGGCATTTCCTGTATTTTAGAATATTTCTATGATTTTAGGATCTTTTAAAATAATTTTAGGACTTTTCTGAGATTTTAGGACATTTCTTGGATTTTGGGACATTTCTATGATTCTGGGACATTTCTTGGATTTTGGGACATCAGGGGCTTAGCTAGGGCCTCCTTTGGGGAGTGCGGGGGATCCTCCACAGTCACTTTCTTTTATATTTTGAAGCTGTTTTAGGCATCCACACATGTAGACTAAAGGTACAAAAACATGTTCCAGTGTGAATCACTTGATTTTTATTGTGAATTAGAAAATGGTTTCATCTAAACCTACACAGCGACTGTGCAGTGTGAGTGTGTGGACATGTACACGTATGGGTCTATAGGCTTTGAACTATCTTCCTGTTCACAGAAAAAAATGCCCAGACTTTTATTATCCAGTAAAACTCTGGCAGAGAGAGGGAGCGTTTTCCACTGAACTCAGATCAGCAGGAACAGGGTTTAAAGTCCTGAATGCTGAGCTGACTGATCTCCCCACTAACCGCTTCCCCAGTGATGGAGACGGAAAACATCTCTGGTTAAAGCCATCATCGGGATGCCCACAAGACTCGAGTAAAGAGGTCACGAAACTGCACAGGACGGTAAAACTAAAGCTGTCAGAAATATACTAACAGCACTTTCTTTAAGTGCATTCAAAGATTAAATATTCCTTCTAACTACGGTTAAAGAATTAAGTTTATGTTTCAGTTTTTTAAAATATTTCAGCATAAATGTATCTAGTTATAGAACATCATCAGTCGAGGCCTGAGGGTTTCACAACGTGACCTCATTATATCTTATAAGACATTTGTGTGAAATTTTGTCATAATTACATCACAACCTTTTGGGCTCACAGTGAACTTGACCTTTGACCACCAAAATTAGTTCAGTCCAAGTGGACATTTGTGCCAAATCTGAGGAAACTCCCTCTTGAGATATCACGTTCACAAGAACGGGACGGACAGACGGACATCCCGAAAACATAATGCCTCCAGCCACGACTATCGCAGACGCGGTGACATGAAAAGACAGACAAGTTTAGTTCAGTTGTTTGAAACGTTTCACAAAGACTTGACTCATTTTTACAATAAATAAATAAAATTACAACATGATAAATAGAAAACAAAATGTTTGTGGCAATTACAACCTAAGAAGTTTAAATTTGAGACCGTATAGTGACTTCAAAGGCTTATATTTATAAACTGGAATTAAAGATGTTTTAAGGACCTGCAAACGTCTAAATATTTTTGTGGTCTGGTAGTTAGGCATTGAAAGGCTTATTTGTCTTTAAACAGAAAATACAAGATTAACCCTTTGACACCTGAGCAAAGCGGCTCGATTTTGTTCAAAAACATGGGAAGAGGGCGATGAGCAACTTAACAAAAAAATGGCAATTTTTTTTCAGTTTGTGGGACATTTCTTGCCAAGTTGCTCATGTTTTTTTCCCCATGCTTCTGAAAGAAAACAAACTAATTTTCTCAGGTTTCAGAGGTTTAAATGCCAGTGAAAGGCATCCGAATGCAGCACGAGAAAACTTATCCTGATCCAGGTGTTGAAGGGTTAACAGTCAGCAATAATCATTTCTAAATTAAATTAAATGGCTGAAGCGGATGTTGCATTTAATACTCTTTATTCACTATTTCCTCTTCAAACACATTTTCCTGATGTACATGTACATTTCCATTCAAAAAGAAAAAAAAACTCAAGTGAGGTAAAAGTCCTGAAAAATGAAATAGTATAATGGTTGTAACCATCAAACTCATCGTCACGATCACGAAGCTGACAAAAAAGCTCTTTTGCATTAACTATTTCAAAAAAATATATATAAGTGCGACAAATTTCATATTCCCCACCCCCACTTTAATTTTTTTTTTTATAGCAACAGGCATCCCTTCATACACACATGCAAACAAGCACACACACCTCCACGCATTAACGTAAACACAAATCTGCTGCAAAAAAATATTCACGACTCTTCGTCTAGAAACTTCAGGAGAGCCTCCGTCACATTCCTATGGTGTAAGACTTGTACTTTAGACAAGCGAAACCACTACATATCTGATCCACGGCTTTCTCTGCACACACTCCGGCAAAGAATACATCTACAGGCGCCGTAAAGAAAAAAACACGCTGCACTAATACAAAGCCCAAACAAATGGGACGACCAAAGGCGAGGAGAGGGAGAGAAGCGATGGGATCGATAAGTAGTTTACAGCAGAAAAAAAAGTGGGGGCCAGAAAATAATAAAGGCAAAACACACTTCATCCTCTGTTTTTTTCTCTCTCCATATCGTCCTTCACAAAAACTTCATACATCGACACACATACACCAACCCTGACGAGGTGACTAAACATGAGCCCTGCTGCACCCCACACATCTAGTGGGGGAAGGTAAAGCTTTCATTAACGGGCACAAAGTTTCAGTCGTCAGAAAAAAAAACGTCACAAGAACCGTAAACACATGAAAGTTGGGTGGACACAAAAAAAGATGCAGAGGATTTACATTCCAGGCTGCGTTCACTATCGACTCTAGAAAATGCACTTTTTTTTGTTTGTTTGTTGCATTTTCTTTGACCTTGCTCACAAATATTTTTAGTGAGCGACGTCAACAAAAAGCCCAAGAAGGGACAAGTCCTCACCCGCTCAGCAGACTTCAACCTGCAACTGTGAGCAGCAGCATCACCACAATAAACCAATTTATCATCACGCAGATGGATACAAAAAACGGGGAATGATTCAGACTGTGTGCTGCTATTCTAAGAAAAGGATTTTAGCACTAAATCAGTGTTTGTCCCATGCTTTCAACCAAGGCAAAGATAATTTTAGGGTTAACAGTATGATAGTAAATTCAGCTGTTAGCACTAAAATAAAGCTGCGTTTACAGTACGAGCGTCACAACAGGCTACAAGTCATTTTCAATGGAAGCTGTGACACAGAGCTGCAAACTGACGGCCAACAGAAATCAAAGTTGAGCTGGTGTCTTTTAACCAGCTGACACTAGCTTTCTGTACACTGAAGTGTGCATCAGATGCAATCTGGCGACTAAATGTGATGTTACGAGGATCGTTTGGATTTTTTGAAGTGGGTTTTTATGCTGTATGTATGCACAGAAACGCCCCGACACGCCCCCAGTTTGGAGAAGCAGGCTGAATGCCGACACAGAAGCTAAGCAATGTACTGCTGTGGATGGATCAGCAACAAAAGTTTTTTTTCAGTTTCAAAGTAGGTTTTTTTTTTTAAACAACATTCTCACCACTTTATCTTTCTGTCAGACTGATTTCCACCTGGTAAAAATGAAGCTGTTAAATCGCTATTTTCAAAGCCAGACTCCATTCAGAAAAACAGTGATTGAATATTGCTGAACACAAGAGCTCCTGTCTACCACTGCTTCCTTCAGTGAGTTTGTTGGTGTTATTGTGTGACTTTGGTACTTTAAAGGGTTAGTTTGGATTCATCAAAGTCACACAATAACACAAACTAACACAGCAATCAGAGCAGCAGTAGACCAGCAGCTCCTGTGATCCGTGAGCTAAAATTACAGTTTTGCCAAAGGAGTCTGGTGACAAGGGGATGGATGGGGAACTGATCTCCATTGGAAGAGGCTGTCTGACAGAAAGCTAAAGCAGTGAAAACACTCAGTGAAGCATACACTTAAACTGACTGATGTTTCTTAGGTGGGGTTTTCTTTAGATGGATAAAATAATTTTTGATCCTTATTTTCTGTATCTTATTCCTGCTGCTTCTCCAAACTGTGAGCATGCTGACATCTACTGTATATACACTGACTATGGATAAGTACACCATACAAAAAATCCAAACTTGCCCTTTAAAATGGGGCCCAGACATTAATCAAAAGCATACATTTTTCTTTTTCTGACGCTCAGTCGGGGTGCTTTGTGGCAAGTTGCAGCAACACAGGAGCCCATGACGTAAGCAACACTCCAGTGAGTTGGCGATAATGTCATGCTTTTGCATTGAGGCTCGGAGTGTGAACACAACGTAAGAGGGCACTACCCACTGAGTGATGATAAGGTTTCAGAGAATATGGATGCACAGATAAAACCCGGCGCTGCAAGCTGAAGTCTGCTGGCTACCACCTTTAGGCATGATCTACTCCAATAAGACCCTGCAGTTTGGGTAAGAAGAGAGTTACAATTAATACAAAGACAAGAACAAAATGAAGGTGAGTATAAGGAGGGGACGTCTCAATGTCAAGGGCAGGTTAAACCAATGTATCCTCCCAAAATAAAAAAGGGACAAAACAAAGCTCTCAAAAACACATTATGTCCCTGAGAACCAGCTCAACTCCCTCCAGCAATCGACCATGTTAGCTTATTTACATTCCTCTCAGGTGGCTGGGTTTGGAGTTAAAAAAAGGCCTCTTTAAAGTGCTTCTGTTAGAGTGGGGTCTCTGCTGGGTGACCTTCAGCTACTGTGCCAAAGTTTAGCTCGTCAGTGCACTTCAGGTATTGCTTTGGTTTGGATGGGGACAACACTGTCGTCAAAATCAGCCTCCGGATTACGTGGAGCTACAACGCTAGGCAGTCTGTCAAATCAAGGGTGTAAATATATATATATATAATGTCTGTTTAGAAAATCAGTTTCAAAAAGGCATTGAGGCACGAGTGAGGTCAACATGGCTGCCAGTGACAACAAGGCCCAAGGAAAAGACGACAGGAGTGAAACGAAATGGCTGAGAACGCTGTGACAGGAATGACTAGACACATGAGACTGTAACTAAAAGACAAAAACTAAAGAGAAAAAAAAAACGGTAAAAGAAAAATAAAACACACAAAAAAATTCTTCAAATTCAAACCAAAATTATTTTGCTCCCCAACCAGAAATGTTTGTATTCCCCCAGGCTGCCTTGTTCACAAGGTTTAAAGAGGCTGAAGGAAATGCTTTCTCTCATGATCACCATTAAAAAACACTTTTAAAAAGCGTCAAAAGGCACTTGAGTGCTTCGGTTGCTGGTTTTAACTTTGGTCCAGAGCGAGACAGTGTGTGGCACCTCATATGTTGATAAAAAAAGACCTAGGTGGTTCCCATACCAAAGTTCAGCAGCTAAGCCAGCAGAGCGTGCCCTGACCCCGGCTGTGACCTGCAGAACAGGCTGAGCTGACTGTCCCACGTACAATTTTTTTAAGTCGGCAGGAGCTGTGGGGCAGCCAGATAAGAGACGCTCCTGGTTATCTGTATAAACACGAGCCGCAGATGATGAGCAGCAGCAGCAGCAGCAGCACGGGAGTGTGCAGGAACAGAGGGAAGAGTAGAAACACAGCAGGTGTCACTTACACGAGACGTTTAAGAGCAACATTTGTCCTCTTGAACCTGGACGCTACAGAAAGATGGTATGTTAAAGTCACTGCCATGTGATAGTAATGCCACGCTGCAAGAGTTCAAAACTTACAGCTAATAATAGGCTCGGCTAGAAATAGTAATTTAAAAGGTTTTAAGGGGGGCAGCTCCGTCACATTCGAGCCGTAGGGGGAGAGATCGTGGCTCAAGTTAGTGGTAGCTTCCAGGATTCATAGAAGTCCAAAGAGTCCAAAATGGGAGTGGCATCTCAGGGTGTGCAATATCATATCATTCACCATAATACCAGTTAAAATTATTGATATGATGGGAAAAATTCATATTGTGATGATGGTAATATTGCAACTAATGTTGTCATACTATTATAGAGGGAAAAACAAGCATGACTGAGGGTGGATTTGGTATTGATTTCTGTTGTTTACAAACTAAAATGATGAGAAATAATTTGAGAAAAATTTAAAGGCAGTCGTTATGCTGACATGTGAAACTGTACACATTTTGTTGCAATTGTATGTTTTTGAAATATTTTTTTTCTGTATTGTGTCATAACTTTAAGAATATTATCGCAAAAACATCGTGAGATATTGTCACATTATTTTGTATAGTTTTTACCGAATATTTGAAGGCAAACTGTTTATGCCGACATGTAAAACTGTAGATTTTGTTGAAATTGTTTGTTCTTGCAATGATTTTTTCTGTATTTTGTCATATCTTCAAGAATATCGTTAATGCAAAAACACCTTGAAATATCATCATATTATTTATGGGACATATCGTCCACCCCTAGTGGCATCCCACTGGCAGACATGCTGGCATTTCTCTTAACATACCAGTTGCACTCCTTGGTGTCTGTGCTCCCATGACCACAAAAGGGGTTCAAACACTGCGTGGTTACCGGATAGAAGAGGACAGGAAGTGACTAAGCTCCCCACACATGTAAGGTGACAGTGCTGCTGCTGCTGCTCGCACACCCATGCCCAGTTCCCTGCGTCGAAGATACCTCCTCCAGGAAAAAAGAAAAAGAGGATAATTATAGACGGCCCGTACAGTTAGAGAGCCAGTCGCTGCGTCAGAGGAGGATCCCGTTTCAGGGCTGCTGTCGAGCCTGCAATGGTTGTGAGGGACGACCCTGCGGGCGCACCATGTGCTGCTCCTTTTAAGGGAAGGGACAGCCAGTCAGCCTGTCACTCCAGGACTCCCAGCCAGCTTTCAACGAGGCCATGCTCTGAGCCGGGGCCCGTGTCCACTCACTCAGCTTCCCACAATAGCCAGAGGATTGTGACATGCGGAGGTCACTGGTGAGGCTTTGGGCTTAAAACACAGAGGAGCGTAAACTCCTCAGACACACAGGAGCCTGTCTATCTGAGGCCCAAACTGTCTCGCTGCAGATTTCCGCTCAAAGCCGGTCTCCACTGAAAAGTACAGGGCTGAGTAAACTGGTTAAAGGGGGAGGAGGGGAGCTCGTCCTACACTGAGATTCACAGTGGAAAATAAAAATCCGCACATTTTTCTCTTGCATTGTTTACAAATCACAGGCACTGCCGGCATATCGGGGAGACAAACGTCTGTGAGAGATATTTACACGTCAAATGAATTAAAACAAATCGACTCCTCTAGCCTCCCCTTCATTTTAGATGAGAACAAAGTTATTAGTGTACCACCTTCATCCCTCCCCAGTGAACTTAACTTTTTAACACTGGTGCTCTGTTTTTTGGGGGGCCTTCACCTATTATATTACCCCTGCCCCAATAACACTATTTTTCAATATTTTACTTTTTTTCTCGCCTTTTCACTTTTTTCTTCTTTTTTTTTTTTTTAAATCACAGGAGAAAACCAAATTTAAAGCAACAACATCTTTTTCCTCCCTGTCTTCAAAAAATATTTAAATTATTGGGGGGTAAATCGGCAGGTTAAGGCACAAAACAACTCTGCTAAACAGGGAAACAACCAAACATGAGGAAAAAAATATGAACACTTAAAAATATCACTTTCTATTCAATGACCTCGACAACTCTAGATAAGGAATGAGAAAGGATTCCAAAAAAACAAAGCAAAACACATGTCCACTTAAATATACTTGTGCCTTGAGAGGAACAGCATTTATTGCCTCAATAATTTTTTTGGGGGGGAGTTTTTTTCTTCAATCATTCCTTCCCTCTTCTCAAAAGCAGCAGCGGCAGCGTTGCCCTCTTGTACGTCCTTCCACTTGTTGTACTTTTTGTCAGTTGCACGGCAGCCATGTTGGAATGTTCTGGTTGGCGACATAGTAGTTGCTGAAGTTGTGGTCTCGGACATAAGGCGCCGGCTGATAGTAGCAGGTGACGCAGGATGCATCGGGGATGGCGTTCTGCTCCGCCAGCACACGGAAGGCCATCAGCGAGATGAGGTGGAGAGTCTGCCGCCGCTCGTGGCCCATGAGGCACACCGTGCTCTCGTTGACCACTCGCCGCAGGATCATGAGGTAGTCGTACTTGCTCTTCTCCTCGCCTATGAAGTGGCTCTGGAGGTAGGCCTCCACCTTGCGCTGCTGCTCACCGATGTCGGGGAAGTCAATGAAGAAGCGGGAACACATGTACCGCTCCAGGCCCTTGAACTCCTCCTCGCTGGCGGGCCGAAAGTCCCGCACCAGCAGGTTGCAGTATTTGAGCAGGCCGCCGCCTCGGATCTCCTCGGGCCGCTTGGTGGCGATGAGCTTGTTCCGCAGGTGGCTCAGTGCCATGCCAAAGTCCCCGTACACGCTCTCCCCACTCACAGTGGGGTGAAAGGCCTGTGACATGGGCGTCTGTGCGAGCTCGTAGAAGGCGAGCATGGAGTCCAGTACAATCTGAAAGGAGTCCACACTGAACTCAAACTGCCGGCGTATTGAGTCCACAAACTTGAGTTCCACGTTGCGGCCGTTGTTGTTGGAGAGGGAGATGAGGCTCCAGCGGTCTTGCTCTGTGTTGACCTTCACCAGCTTCTGGACATAAGCCTCTTTGAGAGTCATGGGTGTAATTTTCTCTTTGTTCACACCCTCGGGCAGAAAATCCAGCAAGGTACCCAGCACCACGTCCTTAATGAGCCTGAACTCAGCCTCGTGCGGGAGGTCCACCCTGAAGATGACGTCCAGGTCCTTGTAGCTCCAGCCGATATCCTGCACCAGCACGTGGCTGGCCGTGGAGCCGTTGAGCCGTATGTCCTTTACTCTGATGCCGCTCAGCTCCAGGCGGGAGCGCACCCGGGCCACAATGTCTTTAAGCCGCACCTCTAAGGTGGGGAAGTTCCCCCGCCCGTGAACAGGTACGACCTCCGTGAGAACTTCATCCAGCCGGCTCACCTGCTCCCAGGTCAGGACGCTGACGGAACAATTCTTCAATTCCTCCCTGTTATCCATCTTCTCAAAAAGTTCAGATTAACTGAGGTGACAGGAGAGAAAATAAGTTAGTGATGGCTTTAAAATGACACGAAACAAGTCAAATCTACAAAATTACAACATATTCAACCCTTCTTTTTTTTAACAACACAAAGTAGATCGAACTTTGCTGAAACAATGCCAATTAATACAAACATACATAAATGTAATAAATTAGGGTGAAGTCAGGTAGTGTGGGACATCAGGTAAAATGGCACAAATAAGATTTTACATCTTAAGCTCTATAAATATTAGCAGCCAAACGCGAAATATGTTCTTTAGTTTTTGCTACAAATAAGCTTTACATGAAAATATCATTTTTACTGGTTTGAGACAACTAAGAGTCAAAAAATATCTGGTCCAAGAGCTTGCAAGTAAAGCCATGTGGCATTTTGTTTTTTTCATGTTAGTAATAAGAGTTCTGCAGCTAAACACTGAGGGTAAAACACGAATGTGATTTGTAGGGTGTTGCTTTTTAGTAACTGTTTGAATTATAAGCAAAATATTGTCACAACACTCTACTTTTTATGGGAAAGGATTTTGATTGAGTTCATGATGTATCAAGGTAAAATGGGCTGAAAATTTCAGCTAAAATGGGACATTTTTCTGAAGAGAAACCAGTATGTTTCAGGCTACCAGGTGCCATAAAATCACAAATTACGCAATTGTGTGCCATCCTGTGACATTTCAGATATTTTTTTGCAATTTTTTCACTTAAAAAGTATTAAATATGATGCTTTGGGTCCATATCTGCCACAATACTCCAGAATAATTGTTACACATATGCATGTCCATCTTAGACGACATGGCACCAAGGAAACAGGCAACAAAAGCACAGAGAAGGCATAGCAGAAAAGTTGGCCAACCCTTTTTTTTTTTTAAATAAAATGCAACAATGCAATTATGTCATGATTTAATTAATTAACTGATAAATGCATTTAACCATTTAAAAAACAAACATTATTGTCAGAGTTTACCTTACCAGCTGTCCCCATTTTACCTGAACATATCATAAAATTGAGGTCGAGGTTGTTTGAAGGCGCAAAGTTTCTAACATATTTTACTCAGCAACATATTTCCTTCAAATAAATACAACAAAAATTGCAACAAGTTATAAAGTAACGCTTAAGACAGTGTGCAGTTTTAAGTGGTCTTCTACCAAAAAGTATCTCAAATGACCTGACTTCACTCTTAACTTCCTTTACAGCTTTACAATATCTCAGTAAAACAGTGGCAGCATCATGACCCATTCAGCACGAGCACAGCACAACGCGAGCACGAGACAACCTGCTCGCCCTCCGTTAGACACACAGTACAGGACACAGCGCGTGAGGCTTCTAGAACACCTCACTGCGCGAGCCTGGGTTTTATTCCAGAACGGCGGAGACAAACACTAAGCTAGTTTAACGTGCACTAAAGCCGGCGTTTCCGAAATAAAAACACGCATCCGACACTAAAAGTAGCGAGACAAGTTACCGTTAAGTTACACACGTTTCGTCAAAACACCACCAGTGATCATTTGTTCCAGCTGATCAATTTAAGCCGCGACGAATGCAACATAGTTAACCGCTAACTTTACTCGTCGCTAACTGCTAACGTAACAGTTCACCTTTCTAACAAGTTAGCTTTAAAACTAACGCTAACTTGCGTTGCCATTACACAAGCTAATGTTAAATTTGACTCAATATTAGTCCATATGGCGACAATCCCGTTTGATAATTCAGCAAACACACGCACAACACGGTTGAATTATCAAAAAACCCTACTTCTTACGCTAAAACATCCTAATTGATTTCATTTTTTTTTAAATTATCGTTTCAATGTAGCAAACTTTAATTTTAGTGAGTCTTAGTTCACGCTTACAGAGTTTAAAAAACACGGTGTTCTTGGACAGAAATGAACAAGAGGGATGAAAGCGGTACATACATTTCCAAACGCGTGCTGTGAAAGCATCCAAAGTCAGAAAAAGAAGATGTTAACTTTAAATTCGTGCAGACGCCTCCACATAATCCACAGCCTGGGAGACAAACACATGTAACGCTGTTGCTGTAAACTCAGTATTTGAACCACACTGCTGGCTGAAGACACGCCTAAAGCCGAAGCACGACCCACTGACACTGATACACAGCCGTGACACGACACAGTCCCCCTGCCTATATACACCGTGGATTACACCGCAATTACAATATTAACAATATATTGCGTTGCGTGATTAAAATAAAACATTAATTTTGTTTACTTACCAAAAAATTCCAACTTTTATCATCGGGAGATCACACAGGAGTAAAATCGCCGACTTTGAATATACCAATGCGCCGAGCGCCGAGCGGGGCATCTGATTGGCCGGCGAGGTTTTTGTGTTGCCAAGTAACCAGCACGGTCTCCAGGCAGGCGACGTTCTGTGGCACAGTGGAGTTTAAAAGCAGCACGCGTCTGTTCTTTCAAAATAATTTGAAAATCCACTGGTTATAATTGCATTTTTAAATGTTATGTTTAGATTCTGTTCATATTTCTGCTTCACCAAAGGTGTACAAGTGTTTTGCAATATATATATATATATATATATATATATATATATATATATATATATATATGTATGTATATATATATATATATATGTGTATGTATATATATACACACACATATATATATATATATACACACACACACACACACACACACACACACATATGTAATGTAAATATATACATTTTTTTTTTTAAAACTGTTATGAGCCCTGCAAAAATAAGCACTGGGCCCCTTCTGTGTCACACTCATCTGTGTCACTGAATTCAAGATGAACCTTGAACCCTAAAGCTGCCGAGGGTCTGAAACTCTGGGGCGGTTGCTTGCTTTGCTTGTTTTTGATGAACAGATTTTTGGTTTAGTTCTTAAAATGTCAACAAATATTGAAAAAAAAACATTTCAGAAGTGCAAATATATTATTGCAAACATTAAAAAAAAAAGAAAGAAAAAGAAACAGAAAAGTGGTTGTATATTTGGATTTTTTTGCTTGATAAAATTAAATCTAATTTGATGTTTTATTTCCTGTAAATCATCAAATTGAGTCACTATTTCAGTGCTACTTTATGAACCTTAAAATACTAGCATGATGGTGAGGTGTATGAAAAATGTTGATATATATTGCCATTAATATTGCATCTATATCTGCCCAAATTCTAAGAATTTCTGTCTCTTTTTTTGGGTGTCATGTAACAGTGTTAAAGGGGGGCAAACACCCCACACATACTTTGAGACCTTAGGGACTGTTCTTTATTTATCAGGGGAAGGGGTGGTGCGAAGAAAAGGGGAGGCCTGTCAAATAGTTTTTAAGCACTGAGGAGGGAGGCCTTTTTTTTGCTTAAAGAAGAGGCATATATCTTTAAATGTTTGATGTATTTTACCGTCAATTTAGGTGTGGTTTGAAAGGCATATTTTCTTTAATAATCGACAAAATTACCAGGAAAACAAAAAAAAAAAAGAAACTGATTAAAAAATCATTGAATTTTCATATTTCCGACAGTCCGTGTCACTGTATTCTCATTTACAATCCAGCCAAAAATAAACCATTTGCAAAAACTAACCAGCATGCATGCAAAGTTAGAAAACAAAAATGACAAAAAATGACAATATGCCAATACAAATGAGCAATTATGAGGTTTATATTTCTTAAATAAACCTAGCTGTTACCACTGATGTTTATCTCCAACTGATTGACAAGGTAGACCATAATAATATATTTTTCTAACATCAACATTTAATAAACTCAGAAGTCAGTTTATTGTATTGTGGTTGTTTCTAACAAGTCTAAGTCTATTCGCACTGAAATCAAATGAGGCCAAACTTTAAGAAACATCTCTCAGTGTAACACAGCTCAGCTCAAAAGCACATTACCCGAATTAAGTTGAATCACTTTAAACCAAAACTAAACTTTATAAATTGTACAGATGTTGTTAATTTTTGCCATAAGTGTACCTAATAAATTGGACTGTATTAGCAGTATTTGTTTATCTGGAATATCCTTACACATATCCAATCTGTTATACTAAAAAAAATAAAACAAACAAAAAAACCCCATAGTTGAGTTATTGTCATTCATTACACTTTGCATAGTTTTTTCCATTAGTCTAGTTTGAGTATGTTATATTGCAGAACTGATGGCCAGTTGATTAAAAATATTTGGTAGACCTATAATGTTTATTTAGATTACTCTTAGACACAGGTGCTGATTTTTTTTGGGGGGGGGGGGCACATCGCCCTCAATATTTAGAACATGTGCATTTTATCGGCCCTAACACAAAAAGGAAAGTAGCACTGAGTTTATATTTTGACCAAATGAAAGACCTTTTCATCATAAGTTGATGCAAAGTGAAACACTGGTGCATAAACATTCTCCAGATGGAGGAAATTAAGTGTTTGGAATACGTCCTTGATTCTTGATATAAAAATAGCTAAAACAAAAGCAATCAGACTGGTCTCAGTGTTGAAAATGTCCCTTGCAAAACAGGAAGTAAGCCACCAGACATTATTTTGTACATTATAAATATCTGAAATTATAAAAAAAAACATTATCATCACACAACAGTGCTATCAGCTGTTCAATGTATAATGCAGAGTCCTTTGCATAGTTTAGGCCTGTGAAAATGTTGTGGTATGTTTGGGAAATGGAAGAACAGGCTGCTGTTTAATAGCAGAGGGAGCAGGAGACTCAGACGCTCTGCCGACGGTCCCGACAGGACGTTAGTTCACTGGAAACAGAGCAGGCAGACATGTACTGGGCGAATGCCACCAACGCAGCAGGGGATCCCTCCCTTAGACTTCTAAGGTAGTCGAGACTCGAACACATAAAAACATTCCTCTGTAAATCTCTTTCTGTTGCACACTCTCACACACAAACACACACACACACACACACACACACACACACACACACACACACACACACACACACACACACACACACACACACAAACACACACACACACACACACAGCAGTGGAGAACCCCCCCTCCCGCTGTGACGTGCTGGAAGTGAGTTTTTCCCTCACTCAGTCAAAGGTGTATTTTTGTGAATGATGCAGGGAAACCACGAGAGGCATGAGTGCGATGATTCCTCGGAAAGTAAAACACAGGCCACAGAAAAAAGAGTGCTGCCTTATATGATGATTAACAGTAGCTGAACAGCTTAAAGTCAGTGTGCAGTGCAAAGCAAAGCAGGTTTTTAACCCTTTGAAACCTGAGCACATTTGGTTTTTTGAAAATCATGGGGAGACCCGGATCGACATCAGTTTTCTGCATACAGACGCCTGTCACAAGTATTTAAACTTCTGACACGTGAGCGAATTGGTTTAATTTCTTTTGAAGCATTGGAGAAAAGGCAGTCAGCGGCTTGACAAGAAATGTCCCGCAAAATGCAAGAAATTTGCAAAGGTGGAAAAAACAGAGAGGTAGAGATATTATTAGAAAATTATCAAAACACACATATATTTAAAATTAAGTATTATAAATATATTTCTATTTTATAATTAATATTAGATACCTTTTTTGTCTTTATTTCAGGCATTTCCTTGTTTGTTTCTCTATTTTATTTTTTCTTTTCGTTCAGGTAATTTTCAAATAAATAAGTTCCCATAAGTTTTTTTTAGGACCCTAATGGTATCTCGTTAAGAATTTGCCTTGTTGCCAACGTCAGCTCATGGCCTGTGGGGTTCGTTTGGTGGCAATCTTGAACTAACGTCCACACATATGATGAAAAACATTAATTTTCATTTTTTAAAAAAAGCCATTCAGGTACCTGGGAACCTATTTCTCCTGCCAGACTAGTAAAATTAACTTTAAAAGTATGTGATAGTGACGTTTTCTACATGACCTCAGTCATATCAAAAGCATTTCAGTTACTTACCAGCCAATACTGCAATTTGATATTTTTTTGACAAACTAAAATTTGACTATTAGCCCAGAGGATTTGGTGGTCAAACACTTGCTTAGTTCATCTTTCTCATATGTGAGGATTTGCTGCTTTAAATATCTTTTGGTTTTGGACCGTTCATCAGATAAAACAATTGATTTGTTGATGTGGCGCTGAGCTCTGGAAAAATGTGGATGATTTTTAAAAATATTTTCTGACATTTTATACACTTTTTCTTAGAAATTACACAATAAGAAATGATTCTCATTTGCAGCAACAATATTTGACTTTACTGCGCATGTGCCTTTTTAGTCAGAAGGATGATGAAGGCCTGATCTCAGAGCTGAACTCAGAGAGATTCACATTATAACCCTCCTGTCTCATCAGTTTTCATCACGTAGACGTGCTACCACAAAGCAAAGCCCCACACACCAACGGACACATTCTGCATGAAAACTTCATGAAAACTTCGTCCTTTGTGGGGGGTTCAGTATCTGTGCGTGATGATGATGGAATAAAAGCTGTGTGTCTGTTCTGTAAATTTCAGTTTAATATCAGTTTGAGTGAAAGAAAGATGCAGACACAGAGGGAGGGAATCCCCTCTCTGCTCTGTTAATTTCCCATCAGTGTTGCTGCTGACTCACTCACACTGAACTGATGTACAGTCGCTCCCTCAGGGGCTCCCCCGCAAAACAACACAACCACATCTGCACAGCTGACACGGCTCAAGCTCCCCGCTGTCGATCAGAGGTTTCATCTCATCTTCTCCTCCCACCACTTATGCCGCAGAGAAAAGGATAAATCTCTGATACGGGAAACTGCATCTCAAGTCTGATCATAAACTCTCCTCCTTACTGACTCACTTATTGTGTGCGTGGGTGTGTGTTTGTGTTTGTGTGTGTGTTTGTGTGTGTGTGTGGGTGGGTGTGTGTGTGTGTGTGTCCTACAGCTGTCTTATCACATTTCCAGTTAAGCCAAAAACACTCTTCAAAACTCACGGTCAGTTTCACAGTTTTAAAAAAGATACTAACACTCAAACTAAACAAAGCCTATCTGGGACGATGCTAAAATATTTGACTCTATTTTTTACTTTTTAAGAGGCACATTTTACACATTTGACATCGAGCTGATTTCCTCTTTCACTGAATTTCTTGTTACAATTATGTTTCTACATTCTTGTCGTTTTCTGGAGACAATAAGAAGAAAATATTGAGAATACACCAAAAATATAACGAATTAGTCGAATTATGGTTATATTTATGACTTACTTTTTTAACAAGTTTCAACCTCCGGGACTGAAAAATAAAGCAAACATGGAAGTGCCCAAAATTTTGATGAATGGCGAAATTTCCAATTTGGGCCCCCAGTAGCTCACCTGGGAAAGCGGTCGCTCTGTGAACCGATGCTGTGTCCTTGCTGGAGCGGCTACGTGTTTGATTCCATGTCATCACCCTTATCTCCCCATCTCATGCTTATCCTGTCAAATAAAGCCAAAAATAATCTAAAAAAAAGCCCAACATTACAGCAGAGATAAACGTGTTTACAAACTGGTACAAAAACTAGCTTTGGTCCCTTAATGACAAATTCACGTGGGATGAGCCAGACACACATGGTACAACCGCTCTTTATTGGTGAAGAACAAACAGGCAAATGACACATTTAAGGCCTATAACGATTTAACGTCTGCTATTCTGTTTCGCGGTGGTTGCAAAAGCCAAATGAAACTAGTTTACTCTCTTACATCACTTGCAAGGTTATTAAATGGATTAGGTCGGTTGTACCATGTAAATGACCCTTCTTTTTGATTTCTTGTGTCAAAATTATATGAAAAAACAGTTCATCTGTCTTTGTATGTTTTCTGGTTCAAAGTTATGAATATTAATGTTTTCTGCCATTTGTGTGGACATCAATTCAACATGGCCACCGAACAAACCTCAGGGGCCATGAGCTGACATTGACAACAACGCAAATTCTTAACTAGACACTATTAGGGTCCTAAAAAAACAGGTTTCAAAAGAACTCCATTTGGGTACATGGGAACGTATTTCTCCTGCTAGACTTTACTTTTCAGCTGTAAAATATGCCGCTCACATCTCAATCACTGGATCCCAAATATGTTTTGTATTTATGTCTTTGGATTAGACACACAAGCTTTGTGGCTTATGTCAGTATTACTCATATTAACACATACTGACCAAGAAAAGACTTAAAACGACCACAAAGAGATGTTAAGAACTGCAAAAAGACGCAATTGCAACAAAAAATGTCAAAATGACCACAAAGAGACGAAAAACATACACAAAGAGACACAAAACAGCCACAAAGAGACACAAAAACCACAACCACAAGGACACACAACATGACCACAAAGCAACACGAAATGACCAGAAAAGGCACAACATTATCGCACAGGGACACAAAATGACCACAAAGGGACACAAAATGACCACAAAGGGACACAAAATGACCACAAAGGGACACAAAACAACCACAAAAGACACAAAATGACCACAAAGAGACACAAAACTACTACAAAGTCTGTGTGTCTATATAGGAGAGGAAGTAGGGCCTTTTTTATTTCTGTGCCAAGGGGCCCACTGACTCATAATCTGCTCATACTTGTGTATAGATAAAAAAAAAATAAAAATCTGCCAATACATTGCTATCAAACTCCCAAAAATCTGTGTCTGCATCATCCTCCAGGACTAAAGTAAACTGACTCAAAGAATAAGACTGGTTGCATTGCAGCTATAAACATATACATGAAGATAAAATATTTGCTCTGTATTTAAAAAAAACTTTAAAGTTCAAAAGCTTTAAGGTGAATTGTGGCCTCACAGGTCCGTTTAAACAGAATCCAGCTGGATTGCTTACAGCATTGTCCACCTTTGTGTGAGTTTAGCACCAGATTTAGACAGAGCGATGCTATGACCAGACGTTTTGTTGGCCACTGTCAACATGGCCTCAGGGTGTTTGGTGAACTGTCTGGACGAATATTAACCTTTGACCTCTGAACCCTTTCTGACCCGAGTGGGCTGACAGGCACTGAGAGCAAAAGCAACTTTCACTAAAGCGTTTGACATGTAGCCCAGTTGGCACTGTACGTTTCTGCAAACCACGGATACGTTAAATTTGCACGTTCCATAAATGTCATGTTAATGTTTTTAAAATGACGTAAAATATGAGCTGACTTTGACATCGGCAGGATGAAGACCAGTGGATCACCAGTGCAGACTTCTGTTTAAAACCAATAACCAACAAAATGGTTATGATTTAACACATTACATCTGTGTTTCCAGCAGCTTTTTGGGCAACAAACATCAAGAAAGTGCACAGATAAATACCCTTTTTGCAAGACAGTATTTTTTCTATTTCTTTCAATAATTTTAGTTTTTAAAATTTGGCCAACTACATAATTTCTCAATTGAAAGCATGTTTAGGCATATTTTAAAAAGTAAACTCAAGACCTATATTTTTAGATTGGCTTTTAATTTAATTATATTGACTGTTTATATATTTTAGTCTCACAGTTTTACTACCTTCTATGTCATTTTAATATTTTTTTTACATATTTATTTATTATTTTACTTTGTGCTGTTATCCTTTCTTTAAATTCTCATTTACAGTTTTCATTTTACTTATTTATTATTTTTATTATTTTTATTATTTGTTTTTTCATTTAAAGTGTTATACACATAAAGTCTGATTGGTTGATTGATTATTAATTGATTCTATGTCTGCATTATAGTCAAGCCCCTTGTCACAGTCACCATATTTAAAACATGCAAATCGAACGCCCACGTCTCCCTGACCTACCGTCATGGACAGCCAAGTAACGATAGTGTTTGCCCAAAGCCTCATCATTGTTAGTCATTATGATGAAGTTAAACTATTAAAACATCTCAGTACAGTTGTGCCGCAGCGGAAGCAGACATTGTTTAAATGGCGAGATACGACTGGAGGTTGATTCAGGAAATATGTCTTCTTTATAATCATGGACAAACTGATCCTTTAATGATTCTGGGACTGTGTAATGAGAGGCAGTGGAGCAGCAGGGGGACGGACAGAGCAGAGGACACAAAGATAACTAAAGACCGGGACTGAGGTCGTGGTGGGCTGGATGGTTACTGCTGACAGGAAAAGCACCTACACAGAGATGACAGTGTGGACGGTTACAGACAGTTCATTACGTGCTGCCATACTGGCCAAAGCTGAGACCTTGAAATAAGGCAGGATTCTGGACCACATTCATTCATTGTCCGTTACCGCTTGTCCTCATAAGGGTCGCGGGGTGTCTGAAGCCTATCTCAGCTGTCATTGGGCGAGAGGCGGGGTACACCCTGGACAGGCTGCCAGACGATCACAGGGCCGACACACAGAGACAGACAACCATTCACACTCTCATCACACCTACAGCCGATTTAGAGACGCCAATTAACCTGCATGTCTTTGAAATGTGGGAGGAAGCCTGAGAACCGGGAGAAAACCCACGCTGACATGGGGAGAACATGCAAACTCCACACAGAGAGTGCATGGATCCTGATAAAAACATGTCCGAATTAGAGAAAGGGTGAAATCAAAGCAAAGCAAAGCAGTTAGGCTGGGGCACCAGGCCCCCAAATCATTAAATCTGCCCCGAAACCAATGAAAGCAGCAGAGGGCAGCTGGATGAGGGTGCATCCCCACTATAGGCAACCAATTTGCCTCAATTCACGTCCGCCCTACCCCGCCGGTTGTGTCCATCCACACCCCCCCGCCCCTTTTTCTACCACAGAAAGTTTCACTTAAGTTATTTTGTGGATTTATGCAAAACTGATCAGAAAGTCACTGGAGCGACAGCTTGAGTGGCTGTTTTGATGTAAGCACCGTTTGAATTTTTGAAATTGTCACTAGTGGGGCTGCACCCTGAGAGACGGAGCAACGCATCATCATATTTATCAAGAATTTCATCTGAAGTCTGACTAAAACTGAGACTAAAACAACGTCTTCTGTAGAAGTCTGAAGAAGTCACTTGACACCGCTGAACATTTTACTGTTGAGAAACTTTGACGCTGAGATCTGTTTGTCACTGTTGCTGTGCTGTCAGTCTGCTGCGATCTATCGATCAGCCGTGTGATCAGCCAGGTGTGTTATTTGTTTTCATTAACACTTGTTTTTTAGCGGTCGAAAATAGTAAAATTAATCTCTTGGGCTCAGTTACTTTGGTTCAGACAGGAATTTGCAGCCTGATCCGCACTCTAACATCGTAATGCACACCTGGCGCACAGTTTGAAGTAGGTCAATCTGTCAGGCACAAATATCTATTTCAATGAATTTCTACCTGTATAAATGTAATTAAATATGGATTAGGTCACTCTGTCAGGTGGAGTCAGTCATTTTATCAGAGACAAACATCAATCAGAATGGACTACTACCTGTATAAATTTAGTTACATGTGGAATAGGTCATTCTTCCAGGCACAAAAATCTAAAACAATGGACTATGTCTTATGTGAATGTAGTAGAAGGTGCTGTAGGTCATTTTGTCAGGTACAAATATCCATCAGAATACACCACATCCGGTATAAACGTAGTCAGCTGGGGAGTGGGTCATTCTGTCAGGTGGAGTAGGTCATTTTATAAGGTACAAATATCTACCAGAATGGACTGGTACGTGTATAAATTAAATGTGGAGTTAGTTATTCTCTCAGGCACAAACATTTATCAGAGTGGAAACTTCCTGTATAAATGCGGCGTGGGTTATTTTATCAGGTACAGAT
The DNA here is from genome assembly GCF_026936395.1 of Plectropomus leopardus. Classification (NCBI taxonomy): domain Eukaryota; kingdom Metazoa; phylum Chordata; class Actinopteri; order Perciformes; family Serranidae; genus Plectropomus; species Plectropomus leopardus. The sequence continues at coordinate 30,992,422 of NC_142185.1, read as the reverse complement.
ATCTATCAGAGTGGACTACCTCCTGTATGAATGTAGTTAAAGGTGCAGTGGTCATTCTGACAGGTACAAATAAAGGAAAAGACCACAACCTGTACAGAATATATATACATTTATGTATTAATGGTAGTTTTTTTTAAAATTGACGTGTTTCCATCAAGCATATTTTATATACGCAATTTCAATTTGTGTAGTTCAAGGGTTAATCGAACCCCGCCTAGTGTTTTTCAGGTGTTTATAGGTTTCCACTGGACCTCCATGATGCTACACGATGTTTGTTTGCTAGATTTCTATTACAAACACAAAGAAACAAATATTCCAGAGTCTGTTTACGTGGTGTTATTTTTGTCAAACCATCTGCTTCCTGGCTGTGAAAATATCCAGTATGTATGGAACTGCGGCCCCGTCACAACACCCTAAATCAAGTATCTGCGCGGCGGCGACTGAACTGATCATGATGCTGTTGTTTACGGATGAACAGCAGCAGGTTGTGGTTGAGAACATGGCTCACACTACCTGAATTGTGTGTGTGTGTGTGTGTGTGTGTGTGTGTGTGTGTGTGTGTGTGTGTGTGTGTGTGTGTGTGTGTGTTGTTCATCCTGTTTTGCTCTACCACCTGCTTCTCTCCGGCACCGTGCCATCTGAGAAGTGACTCAGTGTGTCCAGGCCACGGATGGATAAACAGCCCTCGCCATTAATACGTTAAACACACACTGAGACACACAATTGATTCGCATGTACCTGGGTACACGTATTGCGCCCATGTGAGCAAACACACTCACACGAGAGCGCCATTAAAGGTTCCACTACGTCAAAATGTGCTAATTTTTTCAGAATGACTCAGTCAGACGGTTAAAAGCTCTGCGCTTTCTCTGACATCAGTTTGTTGGTTATCTGAGGACGCACTACTTTCCTCGCCCGCTCCATATGCTCGTTATTTCATGATCATGTGAAGCTCTGCACTCTGCTCTATGACTTTATCTGGCTGGTGCACTTTACTACGCTCTAGCCAGCTGTTAAAATAAAAAAGTCTCCCCTTTTCCTCCGTCCTCAGCATTGATTTATGTCACCCTGCAGAGTTACTGCCAAAATAATATGTTATGTGCATAAGTGAATATTAAAAAGGCGTTTTGGGACTGACCCCACCGGTGGATCATGGACCTGAACAATACTTGGCGCTCTTCTCCTCAGTGCAAAAGATAACACGCTGTACTGTAGATTTTGTTCGAACATTGTATGAAACATTTTGTGCTTTTTTAGGTGTTTGGCTCTCGTAGGGGGAAGAGGGGAAACCCCGTCTGTCTGCTGAGCGTGATCATTGACAGAGAGTGTTTTCCACTGCAGCGAAAGAAGAGAGAGAGAGAGAGAGACGTTGGCAAAGAGAGCTTGTGACAGAGGGATGAAATTTGTGGAGTAATTGAAAATCTGACAGAAAGTGACATGAGAGAGGGAGATGACAAAGCTTTTAATGATCACTCACTGAAACGTCAGTGGTGCTCGGGGGGAGTCTGTGTGTTGGCCGACTCGCTGTATTTACTTCAGGAACCTCAGAGCAATCAGTTTTTCCGATAACCTCACTCTGTCTGTCTGGACGACAAAGAGGCTGAGAAGGATCCGTCCCGAGATCTCACGCACTTAGTCATCAGTTAAATCAAACCGAAGTGAACTCAGTGAATCTAAGGGGAATTAAAATGCTGAAGCAGGCACATGGAACGAGTACAACACCATATTAAGTTGTCAGTAATATCAATTCAATCAATAAATGTGTTGTTTTCTAACCATCTATCACCAAAATAAACCGAGCAAAACACAGAAATTGACATGGATGGATCCTCTCGTTTAACCTGTTTCCAGATGCGTCAACAGTTTACAGACAGGTTTGATTTTGTCGAAGCCAAAATGAAGATGAGCTCACATTTGGAGAACCTTGCAGATGAATGCGAGACACGAGATGGGCGCGCTTCTCTGCATTTTGCTTCTTACACGACAGTAATTTGTTTTTGAGTGAGTTGTCACATTTGCTTTTCAGCAATCGAATGTGGGTGTGGTTCGGGGACCCTTTGCTTTGCCAAAACACGGCATTTTAACCCTTTGAAGCCTGAACAAATTGTTTCGGTTCTTTAAGAAACATAAAGGGAAGGTAACAAGCCGAAAATCTAGCACATAAGAAAAAACAAGAAAAATACTTTAAAATAAGCAAAAAAAGCCCGAAACAAATAAGAAAACGACCTATAAAAAGTTCTGAGAAAAAGTATCTATTTTAAACATTTTATTTATTTTATTTTTTCTGTAACATAATTTTGAATATATTTTTATAAATATAGTTTTCTGGACATTTCCCCCAGGTTTTTACATTACAAACAATCTTTCTCTCCTTTTTAAAACAAATTTGTGGGACATTGTCTTATCTATATGTTTTCAAAAGAAATAAAACCAATTTTCTTAGTTTTCAAAGGGTCAGGTGTCAAAAGGTTAATGCCAAACATGATCTTTTGTTAATCATAGCCAAGTGCTTTCTGTGCCTAAACCTAACCACACGTTAACCACAGCATCGCTCTAAAGTTTCAACATCAACTTTCAACATATCGCAACAGAATAATGAGGAAATGTATCTGTGGTTTGCAGAAATGCACAATGCCAACATTTTTCTGGTGACTGATTTGCTTTCCTGTCAGTTTCGTCTTTCAGTCTTTGATGAACAAGAGTTTTACGTAACATATACGTAAACATATTGATGACTTCCAATTAACCAAACCTGAATCATGAAACTGTTATATTCATATTTTTTTATCAGTACCTTGTTTTAAAAGAAAGTCTCCCTGCCAATAGGAGCAGAAGATGAGAAAAAGCTCAGTTTTGGGTCGATTTGGAGAGTGATGAGAAATGACCTATTTTGTTGTTAAGCTGGCTGACTTGTTGGCATCGAGGGTTTGAAAATGCAGGTCACACCACAACTAAATAAAACCCAAAACATCCCAATTTAATCCAGACTTTGGGAGGCGGCCCTGACTCATCACCACATCGCTCCCTCTTTACTCTCAGAGCTGCTGATGGTTCTTTTCCTTTTCTCCGTCCTCATGTAAACAGTCCAGCTAATCCAGGATTACTACAACGTCCGTCCTCTTTATGTCTCTTCTGTTCCCTCTTTGTCCGGACATACTGAGGACGTTTAACGTTCGCTGTTGCAGGGCCAAAGACAACAAGGGTATGAGTAATTTTATAAACAGAGCGGCTCTGGTTCAGCAGGCTACGGCGTCTGGAGACCAGCCTCACAACATGTGCTGAAACGACACTGAGGCATGATGGGACTGATTGCAAACATGTCCATAAAAAAATAAAACCACAGTTTATGGATGTTCTGTGTACATCACCGTGTCGCAGCTAAATAAAAAAGAATCAGAGAGGAAATAGCTTGTTGTGATGTGATAGCTAACACGTTGTGGTTAGTTTAATAAATTTCCTGTGACTGATGGAGACAGTGTGGTGTTTTTTTTCTGTCAGCTTTTGGACAGCTGGAATGATCTAAGTGCTAAATGTCAAACAGTGACGGTACACCACCTGAACTGTGGAAATACAGCGTAAGCTTTGTGTCAATGATGAGTTTCCCTAAACAGAACAGGAAGCTACAAACACAGAAACTATCAACACGCTTGTGAAGCAGATGAGCAGAAAACGAACGCTGAAACCTGCAGACATACAGAAACTAGAACCTACTTCATGGATTTCTTTGTCCTACATACAACATGTACAGTGTAAATATGTTTCCTGTGTTCAGATGCCTGTCACAAGTGGCTAAACCTCTGAAAACTAAGAAACCTGGTTTGATTTATTTAGTTTTTTTTAATAAAAAAGGCAATGAGCAACTTGGAAAGACATTTCCTGCAACTTGCAAAATAAATAAATAAATACATGGTATAAGGTGATGAAAAAATAATCTCAAATTTAGCTGGGGGGGAGGGGGGCTTTATATGATATTAGCAAAAAAATAGGGAAAAATGACCATAAAACTGTTTTTATAAATCTAATCATTATATATTAAGAGTTAATCTACAAAAAACAACTTTTTGTTGTAACTTTTTGTACATTTTCTGTTGCTTTGGCCATTTTTTGGTCACTCATTGCCTTCTTTCTCTCATGCCTCTGAAAGAAATCAAGCTCAGTTCGCTCAGGTGTTAGCCCCATTCACACACTGGAGGCCAAGGGTACCGTACAAAGTGCCACCTGCTATTCAGTTTTTAAACATTCATACACACGCACGCACTGCCAGAACAGCCATCAGGAGCATTTTGTGGTTTATATTTTACTCAAAGATAATTTGACATGTTGACAGGAGGAGCAGGGGATCAAACCCCCAACCTTAATTAGCTGACGACCCGCTCTATCTGCTGGGCCGCAGACGCCTTCAAAATGTTCAACAGTCAAATTTTGCTCAAATCCCACAAATGCAGTTTCAGTGAGCGACATCTCAATACACCACGATGTGTCATCTTATAACCATTTGAAGAAGCTGCAGGCAGCTACAAAAATCTATTTACTCACACCCTGCAGCTCACATCATATCTAGTAACATACAAATTATTAGTTAATATTGATTTTTTGTGTCAGCAACTCTGTACCCTGTAGCCTGACCTAAACCTGCTGAACCTGACACAACACAAAACTCCTCACACAACACAAAACTCACACAACACAAAACTCCTCACACAACACAAAACTCACACAACACAAAACTCCTCACAACATAAAACTCCTCACACAACACAAAACTCCTCACACAACACAAAACTCCTCACACAACACAAAACTCCTCACACAACACAAAACTCACACAACACAAAACTCACACAACACAAAACTCCTCACACAACACAAAACTCCTCACAACATAAAACTCCTCACACAACACAAAACTCCTCACACAACACAAAACTCCTCACACAACACAAAACTCACACAACACAAAACTCACACAACACAAAACTCACACAACACAAAACTCCTCACACAACACAAAACTCCTCACAACATAAAACTCACACAACACAAAATTCCTCACACAACACAAAACTCCTCACAACATAAAACTCCTCACACAACACAAAACTCCTCACAACACAAAACTCCTCACAACATAAAACTCCTAACACAACACAAAACTCCTCACAACATAAAACTCACACAACACAAAATTCCTCACACAACACAAAACTCCTCACAACATAAAACTCCTCACAACATAAAACTCCTCACACAGTGACGTAACAGTCGGTGCAATGTTCATGGTATGCACAAGCACTAAACTTATCAGGGACCTGTGTGTGTCCTGGGATCACAGCTTTCCAGTTCACAGCGATCTTTGCAACAGGAAGCACCTGTTCACTTTCCCTCCGTCTATCTCAGACAAACACACACACACACACACGAAATGCCCTAAGTGCCTGGAAAGTTTTCTAAACATAGAGCCAGAGGTCACCTTGACTTTAAGACCACACATACTTTTTTTGTCCACAAGTAAAAGAAACTGTCTCAAACACACACACACACACACACACACACACACACACACACACACACACACACACACACACACACACACACACACACACACAGGTGAGTGGAGTGGATGAGATGTGATTAAGGCTCACTCAGCAACAGGAGATCAGAGACTGCTCTGCACACATCTTCACAGAGACATGGTTAAACCCCGAACATCCCGGATCAAGCTGTTACACTGGATGGACTGACCTTGTGAGCCATAGGGACACAAGGCTGGGATGCAAATTCAAAAAATGCACTGCAGGAATTGAATAATGCCACCAGCAGCAACGTGCCCAAAGAACCAGATGGAATTTTCACAGTAGCTGCAGACTTAAATCAACTCATCCTTCAACTCCAAAGATGTAGCAGGATCAAGGACAAAAGTAATTTCGTTTTTTAAACTTGGTTTAAAAAATGACCAATAAATCCTTCTACCTTCTACACACACACATGCACACACAAAATATACATACACTTGGGTGTGAGTTTGTGTACAGCACTGGCAGGTGTACAGTCTAAATATTAGCTATTAGGCATTAAATATATTCATGAATGTTCAAATTCTTCCTCAGGACACTATATCAGCTCTCTCAGTCTTTATCTACGTTCAACTTACCATGCGTATGTTAAACTAGTCAGCCCAGAGAGGCGTGAAATCGTTTACTGTACGAGAATAAAGTGAAGAAGCTTCATTCCAAATTAAACAGCAACACAATGAAGGCGAAGACGTCAAGAACAGATATTTTTTTCTTTTTTTCCCCCTTTTTTGTATGAAAAAACAGTAGGTTGTTTCAGACCTCACCAGGTGTGTTTCCATGACATATTTCACAAAACTTAAGGGATATGTGGCAGGCGATTCAAAATGTCACAGGCTACAAAAGTAGGAGCACCCCCATCATACGTGAGGCCACGCTTCCAGATGAGCTGAACACATTTTACGCTCTCTTTGACCTCCTTAATAAGGACTCAGCTGTGAAGTCTACTCCGCCTCCAGAGGACCGGCCACTCTCAGCGACCACAGCAGATGTGACAAAACTCCTGCTCAGAGTGAATATAAACAAGTCTGCCGGCCCAGACAACATTCCTGGACGAGTACTAAAAACTTGTGCTGATCAGCTTGTTAATATTATAAATGCTATTTTTAACATCTCACTCTTACAAGAGACTGTTCCCTCCAGCATCAAGACAGCCATCATCATCCCTGTACCTAAAAAGTCTGCTGTGTCTAGTTTTAATGACTACCGCTCTGTGGTTCATACCCCCATCCTGATGAAGTGCTTTGAGAAACTGGTTCTCCTGCACATCAAAGACAAAACCCCTGCCAGCCTGGACCTTCACCAGTATGCTTTCAGAACCAATAGATCCACAGAGGATGCCATATCTACTGCTCTTCACTCAGTCTTCACTCCTGGAGAATAAGAACAGCTACATCAGGATGCTGTTTGTTGACTTCAGCTCAGCATTCAATGAAATCTCTCCCATGAAGCTGATGGGAAAACTTAACACTCTGGGCTTCAGTGTAACACTCTGCAACTGGATACTGGACTTCCCCACATGCAGACCCCAGAGATTTTGAAATGGCAGTCACACCTCCTCTACATTCGTGTTTAACACCGGAGCCCTCCAGGGCTGTGTGCTCAGCCCCCTCCTGTTCACACTGTACACTCCAAAACATCAGGAGAACTTGATTGTGAAGTATGCGTACGACATCACCATCATTTGTCATATCACAACAATGATGAGAGTTCATACAGGGAGGAAATCAACAATCTTGCAGAGTGATGCATGAAGAATAACCTACTGCTCAACGTCAGTAAAAACAAGGAGCTGATTGTTGATTTTAGAAAGGAGGCAAAGACACACACCCCTGTCTGTATCAGTGGAGCTGAAGTGGAACAGGTGAACAGCTGCAGGTTCCTTAGAATTACTATCAGAGAACTTATCTTAGTCATCACACATCACCACCCAGGTTAAAATAGCACAGAAAAGGCTCTACTTCCTCTACGTACTGCCTATTAAAACTTAGGAAGGCCTGGTTAACTTCTACAGAGGAGCAATAGAAAGCATACTAACTCGAAACATCCCAAAACTGGCATGGTTCGAGCACAGGAAGGCTCTACAGCGGGTGAATAAAACTGCCCAGAACATCACTGGTTCCCATCTACAGAGCATCAGTGACCTCGGAGAAGCGAAGTGTCTGCACAGAGCCCAAAAGATACTGAAAGACAGCAGCCACCCCAGTCACAGTCTGTTCACCCTGCTACCATCTGGAAAAAGATATGGAAGTATCTGCTGCCGAACCACCAGACTATGGAGCAGCTTCTCCGGAGTCCCCAAAAATGCTGTTGTCATTTGAACAAAAGGCCAAACCGCAACAAAAGTTTAAATTTTTCATGCAAGAACCGCTGCAGTGTAAATGGCAAACAAGAAAAAGAGAACCCTGAAAAATGGCAATTCAGTGCAAAATAAAAGACAGCAAAAAGGTTATAAAATGTCTAAAAAAAACTTTCTGAATTGTCCAAGTGTCTTGTATCCATCCGTGGGCTCACAGAAATCCAAACACAATGTTTTATAACCATTATAACCCTGCAAAGTCAAATGTTTTTGCACTGACGTACTTTAATTTTTTCCGGCGGTCCATTCTCCTAAACGCAATTTGATGGAAAACTTTTTCTGGGACCATAAAGAGCCCGGGGAAGTGAGCATTATATACAATTTAAGTTATTCTTTAAAAATCATGTGAATGTATGTATCTCTCCAATATACCAGAATTATTTGTATGTTTAAAAACTTATGTTAAAAAGTATTAAAAACATGAAACAGTTTTGCCAAAAGGTTATGTTAAATGCTTGATGCTCATATTTCTTCTGCATAAACCCAACAGAAAATTCCAGATAGTCACATTTTAACTCAAAGTATCCTCAAAACTCAAGTTTAACATAGAAAGAAGAGAAAATGTTTGATGACAAAAATCTGGTGTTTGTGGCTTCCTGCGTGGAACCAAACAGACGTCACTTTGGTTTTGTTTTTGGGGACATTGAGTACATGTTTCTTGTGAAAACGAAATAACAAGCTCTGGCAGGACGAACGAACGCTCACTCACACCAGCACGCACTTACAGGATGGTGGTTTGCAGCAAAAACATGACATAAAAACCTGTCAAATATTTGCCTCCATTAAAAATGATGGTAAGACTGTCTGCGGGCATCAATTAATTTATTTACCTTGTATCAGACTGTATTCCAGTGAAGAGACACAGACCTGTTTAATTAAATAAACACACGCCGAGTCGCTCTACAGGTTCAGAACACTAACACTGATAACACCGACACACTCGAGAGCTCTGTGAGAAATGAAGGTGATGAGAAAAATTTTTCCTGAAAATGTCATTAATTTTGTTCATATTGGTAGTTGTGTTAATAAAACATTATATCGTAATACTTCCATAGATAGACCGGGTTATTATTTGCTTATTTGCTTTGAAGACAGGATCAACATAAGTGTCTTGTGTTATGTTCATTTAAACCTCTGAAATCTGAGAAAATTTGTTTGATTTCTTTTGAATAGATGGCTAAAAAGGCAACTTGGCAAGAGATATTTTGCATATTGCAAGAAATGTGGGAAATCCAATATTAGTTACAGAAAATGAGGCAGAAAAGAGAGAAAGAGAGGAAAATATTGGAAAATAATTCTTGAGTAATAATTATATTTTTATTTTATATTTCCAAGACATTTGCTTGTTTTTTTTTCTTTTCTTTTACATTTGTCTTTTCTTTTTGTGTGTGATTATTTTCGAGTATTTTTTTTTGTAAATTTGACAAATTCTTTGTTAATTTTAGTTAATTTTTTGCAAAGTTGTTCATTGCCTTTCATGTTTTGATATGAGATTAAGCCAATTTGTTCAGGTCTCAAGGGGTTAAACCATAAACTCATCAGGCATCAATATGGGACATGCTTTTATTTCCTTTCACACAAAACTGTACCTCAGTAAAAATGGAAATACAATGAAATTGTTCAATCGAACCTCTTCTTTCCATCTCTCTAAAAATCAATTAAATGACTGATCTGTAGAAAATCTTACCAAGCTAACCGTGTGGCATGTCCATATTGACAAAATTTTAACCATTTATATCTGTATGCGTGATCTAAGCAGCTAACTAAATTGATCTCCCTCGGCAACATACATCCAAAAGAACTTTATTTGTCTAAATGTGTAAGTAAAAGGGACTTGCTGTTTAATTGGAATTTGAAGTTTTTTACTTTTAATTTACTAAATTTAATACAGAATAACAGACTCTTTAGTGCCACTATTTTCTCCTTGATGTAGTCGACTGATAGTTCACAAGTTTGTCCTCAGCGAGCTGAAGTTGGAGCCTCTACTTTGTCAGATGGTGTCAGCAGCATCGTCCTCGATGTAACTGTGAATTTTTAGACTCTGATATTTATATTTTTACCTGAGTAAAGGATCTAAGTACTTTTCCCACCGCTGGTCGGACTTCCCTCAGTGAACATGAGATTCTTCTGCAGTCATTATCAGGCCACATGAACTGAATTTAATAAAACCCCAAAAGCCAAATGACATATGAAAAGAGATGATGCGAAGGAAAGAGAAAAAAAGCAAAACAAAAAAGCAGAACACACACAGATGTGTTCCTTTCCATTTCCAATTTCAGTTTCAGAGAAGCCTCTCAATTCTCATTTCATATTTTTATTTTTGACTCCTAACATATTTAAAGTGCAATTTTCTTTAATGACACCCAGCGCGGTCGGGAGGTTGGTGTTACTCTGCTCAGCCTATAGTAGTAGTCACCTGTAGTTTGGGTTAATGTTCGGTTAGGTTTAGAAAAAAATAAAAAATAAATAAATAAATTATGATAAGAAAAACATTGTATTTGTATTTAAAATATCTGCTTTTGGGGGCACTTTCAGGGCAGTGATGTCTTGGTGGAAACACATAATAATAATGTTTGGTGGCTAAAAAGCTGCTGGAAGACAAAGAAATCACTTACCTAAAAAAACAACCATTTATGTTGTTTTTTCATCTTGGACAGCAGTCCTTTGATTAAAAAAAAAATGTTACTTTTAGTATGTGATCTGCTGTGAAAATAAAAAAAGATTTTATTTGGGGCCTGCATTTTCTCATAATTACTTATTTTTCGACTGAAACTCTGACTGTCTTGTTGCAAGCTTTCATAAACTTGATGTCATGGAAAGAAAAGTGCCAAAACTCGACTGTGAAATATTCAGTTAACTGAAGTTATATCACATGTGGACAATGACTCACAGCTCAATAATACTGTGGTTAAAATTAATTCATCCAGCTGACATTTATTATCTTTTTATTTAAAAATGTCAGCCCAACCCACATTCCTCTACTACCATTAAAAGGTTGCATTGGTTGGAAACAATAACTATATGTGAAGCATTTTTCTAAATCTGGAGACTTTCTTAGATAACATTTTTTAACACCAATGATGTAACTTGACTGAAGACAAAAACACTTTTTTTGATAAGAACAAGATAACAGATAAGCAATTTATAAAAAAAAATCTATGTTGAGTTTAGCAATATTTTGTATTGACTCTGCGTGGGTTCAATGTTAAAAAAAAATAGAAACATCAGATCATTTCATGCATAAATGATGTGCGATGACATTGACATTGCATGTAAGGTTAACTCTGCAGTTCCTCAGTTAAAGTGAACATGAGCCGATGCATTTTCAGCATAATAACAAAGCAGTCTGTGACTAAACAAAACCTGCCACAGAGAAAGGTGCTTATTAGCATGTGAGCTGCCAACTTGGAAGAAGCCGCTGTGTGTTTTGTCCAAATTGTCGGGCGGCTCGCAGCCAGCATCCTGGAGTGATGCGACAGCAGGCTGAGCAGCAGAAACCACAACACATTTATCTTCTCAAACACGTCCGAACAGACGGAGAACACCGATTTCATTTAAAATGAAGCACAAGAATTTATATATTTCTTACTTACAGGTCAGTGTTGAGGTTGAACGAACATCTTTAGTTTGAATCAGGCAGTTTCATTTGGAGCCGAGAGACTGGACTCTGGCTCTCATTGGCTCCAGTCACCAAAGAATCACTGAACTCTGCCCAAACAGGCCGAAAAGGCTCCACTCAGCAAGTTTACCAAATCTGACTCAGAAGAGCCGCAGCAGTGGAAACTAACTAAACATCACTCGAGAACTGCATTTGAGTGCAATATTGAGGTACTCGCAGGGCTGGACGCAGGGTTGTAGAAATACTCAGGTCCAAAAACTGAGCTTGCTAGAGAGGTTCGGGTCATGCTCCCCTGAACATTTTTTGATTTCCCTGATGTAAAGATGTGCAAAATTTGGATAACAATAGCTTTGAAACCATGTCACCGGGCAGTAGCAAAAACAATCTGTTTTTGTTTGTGTTTGATATTTATATCAGTGGTGTGAAGTAATAATACTTTGTTACAGTTGTTGAATGAATCTGTACTGTACTGGAGTATTTGTATTTCTGCAAACTTTCACTTTTCCTCCACAACATTTCCTAAATAAAATGTGTACTTCTACTCCTTTACATTTCGCCGAAGCATCTTAGTACCAAAGTAAAAACAGAAAACGTTTGGTTGCCTGCAAACGAGCAGGTTTGGTGAATCAGTGCTCCTAACTTAAAGTTACATTAATCACAATTAACACGCCGTTCCAGTCGGTGGATGGTCACTTTTTAACAGAGCTTGTATGAACACAGCTGCAGCACAGAGGCTAAAATAATACTCCACTAATTTTGATGTGAATTATTAAAGCTCAGATGACTGTGGATGAATAACACTGAAGAGCAAACAGTTCACAAGTAAAATCATCTAGTTACGTCACCTCATCTGTAGGATCTCTCATCCAGTCTGTCTGATGGATTTCCTGACGTTCCCCACATACCGTGAATATTGTGAAAAAACACCCACGGAGTACCCAAAAACCACAGCGTCTACCAAATATTACGTATTGACAACAAGAGCATTCACTTCATCACCCACACACACAATCAATGACTATTACCACAGGAGCAAGTTGCTCTCTTTGCATTTGAAAGCAAAGTTATTTTAAGGTATACACCTCGAGAAAAAATACAGAGGACCTGACCACTTGTACTTGAGTAATTCGCTTTTCTGCTTATTCTACTCCACCACAGAGCGCCTCAGGGATGATGTTTTTCTGCAGGCTGCGTCAGTAGTTAGCGTCGCCCTGGTTCCCTCATCAAAAAGCCTATGGGATTTTTCAGTTGGATTCTGGATCATTGTGGAAAATCATCTCTGTGGTAAATGAACGTTCATGATACAAACACGCTTTGTTCAGCAGATAATCTGCACAGATGAACACCACTTTTCTGATTTTTGAAGCCTAAATGCAAACGGCAGAAGTAAAAGCTGATGTTAGCCTATAAATGAACTACAACGCAGTCGCGTGATTTAACATCACCGGCACATTAAGGCTGGAAAACCGTATTTGGCGCAGTTTGGCTTGATTACGTTGTGTAGTATCATTTAGCCATTTGTTAGAAACCACCTTGTTGAAGACACATACAAACTTCAGGGTTCACAGCGTAGTATTAAATAATGTATTTTATGCTGTAAAACAAAATGTTAAAGTCTCTTAGGTTTGTGTTAACCACAGACCTTAATTAAAAAAAAATAAAAATTTAGAGACGAGGGAAGTGGAGGTGCAGAAATGCTAAAGAATTTCCGAGTTTTAGGACCCATTAATGGGGTTTTCTATATACATGTATTTTTAAAAATAAATTGAATTAATTTCAGATTATCTAAGAAGTATTTCACTACTGGAAGATGATGTTTTCATAAACTGTCTATGCTGTGGAAAGACGAAAATACGTTTGAACTGGTGACCACAGTAAAGAGAGAAAAGGGGCTCAGGTGTTCGTATTTGCTTAAGAGATAGAAAACCTACAACTACCAGAATGCACTTTGCTTCACTGGACCAATAAATGCTCCAGCTGATAGGTGACAAAATGGGAGCTTGGCTGTTTTTTTCACAGTAAACAAAACAGTTTGAAGGCTGGAATAGATAAACAGATAAACGGTGAGTTCAAATATGTTTCTGGAAACATCAGTTTGCTTTGTTATATATAGCGCAGTGACGGCGTCCTGAGCAGAGAATGAAGTCGTACCTCTGTAGATGGCGTGTGCATTTGAGTCCCTGTGCGTGGATCACACCGGCTCGGTCAGCGACGCTGTTCTACGGCAGATAATTTTGAAAAAGTTTAAGGTTTAATGTTTGTGAATCAGCTGCTCAACTTTGTTACAAAGCAACAAACTCGACAGTCAAAGCAACATCTGCACGAAGCATCACAGGAAGTTCAAACAAACAACACGCTGAACAAAGTCTTCGTTTCTGATCACTTTTCATAACATCTTTATTGAATTTGTGTCTCAGTTTTAAACATATTTACAGATACTTTAATTTTATTTTTTTTTTAGTTCAGTAAAAATACAAATACAGAACACTCAATTTTCAAAATCAACGTCGCTCCCAGCGACTTGATGGCCGCCCAGGTTTTTCGCCTGGGGCCCCCCCCCCCCTCCCTATCAGATACAGGAGGTGGTGATGATGTCAGCGTGATGTCAGAGACCGGGGGAAATATACCGAGAGCCGAGACCGTACTGCATCAATGGACTGTTATGATCGACTGCCACCAGAGATGAAAGAAGATGATACGGGATGGATGACGGAGAGAAATGTACGGAGGTTGTTGAAGGAGCAGAGGAATATTCTGTATGTACACTGATTCAATCTGCGGAGGACTTTAAAACAAAAAAAATAATGATGATTTGTTTCATTTATTTAAAAAAAAAGGTTTAAATATAAAGTCCGACACCGACCTGAATGTTGGCCAGAAGTTTGGTCAAAGCCAAATCACATTTTGATATTAAGACGTTTCCCTATAAACCTTCACTGGTTTGTCAAATCAAGATGTATTTACTTTTTTAAATTTGTTTAAAGGGAGAGTTCATTTTAAAATCAGAAACATATTTTTTCCTTTTAGCTTTAGTGCTGTTTATCAGTATAGATTGTTTTGGTGTGAGTTGCAGAGTGACGGAGACATCTGCCGTAGACATGTCCGTCTTCTCTTCAATATAATGGAACTAGATGGCACGAGGCTTGTGGTGCAAAACCCAAAAAAACAAACGGAAACCATTTTCTCTCTACAGAACTAAAACCACTAAAAAGTGCAGAAGGAATTGTGCATCTACTGTTGGCTCACCTAGTACCACTGAACTAGGTGACGTTACAGTTCAGCCGAGGAGGACGCCAATAATGTTCACATCTGTCGCTGTCATGAGTAGATGCACTCTTCCTTCTGCAGAGCGATACAGTTGGTGGATGTAGTTCAATAGAAAGAAAATACATTAAACTGCTCACAGCAAGGTCTGAGGATTATCTTGAGTAACCAGGTCATGATTTCTGGAAAGAGACATTGCTATTGAGTTTTTAAAATGTAAATTTTTGGTGCTTTAAGCTCCACAAGCTGAGTGTTATCTCGTTCCATTACATTGAAGAGAAGGCAGACATCTTTACGGCCGACATCTCCAACACTGCAACTCACACCAGAACAGTCTAGACTGATAAATAACACCAAACGTTAGAGGAAAGATATGCATTTTTGATTTTGGGGTAAACCATCCCTTTAAAGTTTAAGGCAGATACTATTTTATATGTGAAGTTTTTCATGTCTTCTATCATGTCACTCCATGAAAAGACCAAAACCAACAATCTTTTATCTTTAAGACTTCCTTATGCTGTCTGTGGCTCTAAGCCCAAAACCCATTCATTTCTTATGAAGATAATAAAAATATCTAATTTAATATTTTAAGTCAGATCAAAAATATATACAGGGTTCCTACACATTTTCATGGACAGAATTTCAAAACGTTTTCATGACTTTTTAAGGTATCATAATGATTTTTTTTGCGGGGGAGCAAAAGAAGGAACGTATGTGACGGTAAAACAAAACGTCACACTTCTGTGCATATTACAGATATGTTACGTCAGCAGCTACGAAAATTAAATTTGACTTTATTATACAAAACCTGAAGGTTATCTATGAAAGAATACTGCAACAATTTCATTACACACAACAAAATTCCATGACTTTCTCAAAACTTTTAATGATTTTTATAATTTCGATGACTTTTCAAGGCTTGAAAGGTGTGATTGTTAAATTCCATGACTTTCCCATGACTGTGGGAACCCTGCATAAAAATCAAAATTTTAAGACGTAATTTCAAAAAACAGATGGGGAATGCGGTATTTTTAGTTACTCAAGCAGGAGATAACAGTACATTTGTGAAGGACTACTTTCCGATGCGGATTTATACACATTGGGTGCTCTAGTGAGTATTCCTGGTATGTGGGATCGACTCAAAATAAACTACAGTGATGAAGCAACAGTGTTGTGTTTTTTTTTAACAGTTTTTGGAGAGCAGTGGAGCTCTGTGGCACGGAGGAATATGATATATCAGGCTTCGGACCCACGCTGTCATTTGGATCAAATCTTTGTTAGTTTTGGTCTTTTCATGGGATTTATTGACGACAAGAAAAATAAAATATCTCTAGCCTTTAAATCTTAACTTTTACTATGTCTTTGTATAGTGCACGCACTTTGTGCTCACTTAAGTCGAGCAGCAATTTGAGGCGTTTTATACATTTCTAAATAACTGAATGTAATCCTTATTGCCTTTTTCCATTGTTGTTGTTAGCAGCACTGTGTCAAACTTCTGCTAAAACTGTGCGAGCTGTTAGTCAGTGTACTGATACGTTTTTAGAGAACCTTGTAAATGTTAAAGCAAATTTATTTTGAAGCTCTGAGAACTTTATTTTTCTACTCCATCACAGTTGTGCACGTCGGTCTGCACATATAATGTGTGTGCAAAATAAAAAAGAAGTGTGTGTCATAATGACGCACCGCAAAACACAAAGCAAAGGTCGAGAAAGAGCACAGTATCGGACAAGGCGTCACACATTTGACAATAAGGCTTAAAAAGAATTAAATGCACACTCACACACAAAAATTCTTACTGGTTTAGTGCAAATTCGTACTTTTTTAACTTCAATGCCTGCATAAAAATCATCTTTAGTAGTCGCACCACTCAGTTTCTTCTCTTCACTTAAACCAGTCAGTTGATTTGCAGTTTGAACAAACTGCAGATTCACGTCACACAAACGGGCTTATTAATGAGCTCACACACACTCAGAAAATGACCGAACATTCGAGATACACTCACTTTCTCAGTCACACACGCAGTCATTGCACAGGTTTATTGAGCCCATAATTAAGCCTGTTTTTTAGAAATGAAGTGACTTTTTCTGACGAACAAAACATCATTGTTGAAATTCCACAAAGGATCAGACTTTAATAAAAAATGACAAAATTAAGAATATTTGGCTGATGGAGGTGAAATCTTTGACATGGTGTTACAGCAACGGCAGAAAGCGATACTAAAAAGTAAAGTGTTGTTGAAATATTGGATTATTTACCTCGACAGGACTCCTTCAGTCTCACTTAATACAACAGGAAAAATGTAGTGAAAGCATCTGTGCTGTGGTTGGTTTTATGAATGTATTATTCCTCCTCACTCTACAACATTTTGAATCTGCATCATTATTTTTCACTTTAAAAGAAAACTAAGTAGCTGCTTATATTCTTTGAATTATATCTACTCTTATTGGTATTGGTTGTTATTATTGTTTTTGTTTGGTAATTATTTCTTTTGTCTGGCATTTATTCGGCATTTTTGTTTGGCTCTTATGGTTGTGTTGCCTCTGCAAGAAACTCTTTTTGATTCTGCTTTTCCTTGTTTGTCGAAGTACTTTGTAAACTCTGTTTTTAAAGGTGCAATATAAATAAAGTTATAATTATTACTGCTCTTATTTAAAAAGCAAAGTGATGGTTTTCATTTCTCATTTTTGAAAACCAAACAGAAAAAAAAGAGCAGGTCAACTCAGGGGTTAAAATGAAAACATGAAAAAAGGCAATGAGCAAGAAACTGGTAAAAAAGTGACAAAAAATCTGAAATTATTTTCAAGAGAGAGAAAATTAGAATATACCTATTAAAATGTAGGAGAAATGTACAAAAAACTATAATTATGAGTATTATGATAAGTATTTAAGATGTTGTTACAGAGTATATGAATATTATCATATGTATTTTGGCAATTTTTTAAACTACCTTCCCTGTTCATTGTTTTTTTTAATTTTCTTTCTAAGTTTCAGGTAATTTTCTTCGAACTTTTTACTCTTTTTTAAAAATGTATTATTTTTTGGATCATTTCTTGATTAGTTGCTTGTTACCGTCATGTTTTTGAAAGACATAAAGCAAATTTTCAAATAGTAATAAAGGGTTAGACAAACTGTTAATGCTGATTAGGCTTCACTAACAGCATCTTTTTGGGTGAGATTTGCAGGTGATGGATGTCAAAAACGCTTCTACGCAGGCTTTCAGTGGAGGATCGGCCGCAGGAAGAACTCTGAGATACAGAAGTTCACAATGAAGCGAGAAGCGGAAACTCTCTGAGTCAGTCCACGTTCAGTAAATCTGTCTGGACTGTTCTTAAAGCCGAGATGTTTTCGTTTGTTTGCTAACATAATATTTCCTAACAGACTGTACTATCTCCTATCTGAGGAAGCGGAGCAGTAAATCCCTCACGCTGCTTCGGATGTAACAGAGAGAGTTGTGTCAGGAGCGATAACTGGAGGCAGAGCCGAGCTGAACAGACAGCGTGGTGTGTGTGTGTGTGTGTGTGTGTGTGTGTGTGTGTGTGTGTGTGTGTGTGTGTGTGTGTGTGTGTGTGTGTGTGTGTGTGTGTGTGTGTGGTGACTCTGACTTCTCTCAACGAGGCCGAGCTCTTGTGATATCTCAACATACGGAGCCACTTTATTATTCTGAATAACAAACTCTTACAAAGAGGAGAAAAAAGGAAAAAAAATGTGCAGTTTAAATTAAAAGCAAATTCAATAAATTTCCCAAATTTGCTCTGTTTCAGGATTTCTTACTTTTCCCAGAACTCAATTTTTCTACAGATTAAAAGATTTTGATGTTTGTTTGATATGTTGTCAAATTAATCTGCAGTCACAATTAATCACTAAACAATAACCAAAAAGGGGAAAGTTTGCAGCTGTGATTTAATGATGAATTTTCTGTTTATCTGAAGTTGAAAAGAAAATATTCCGCATTTTTATCTGAAATAGTTTTGAGATTGACAGATTATCCAAAACTCGGACATCATGAAATTAAACTTCATACTTTTAAACTTAAATTCCAGTAAAACACAGACACACAGAGGGGAAAAATGTGAGATAAAAGCCGAAAATGAGAGCGGAGTTGTGCGAACAGTGTTAAATAAAACAGAACTTTAACATCACGGTGAGTTTGTATGACTTACAGTCGATGCGGTCCAAACTGGTGATTTGGGGATGAACAGAGCGAATGTGTCATGAGAGCTCAGCAGGGAGACTTCATTTATTCAGCTCTTTCAGTGCTACACTCCTATGTTCCTCTTCTTCATAGCCTTCCCACACAAAGTGCACAAATTTATGATTTACAGCAGGTTTCTTAAACCACCACACACTCATACAAACACACTCACACACAAGCTTTGTTGGGTCCTAGTCTGATCTCAAAATGTTTGACCTGAAGATGATTTATGGACAAAACAAAAAGGGAAAATAAGAGAACAAAGAGGTGAGAGAAGAAGCTGGAGAGAAACGGTGTGTGATCTGAAAAAAGGTGGAGAGAAAAAGCAGCATCCGAACGTGTAGCAGCAGAATGTTTTGGGGTTTGTGGTTCGTCTCTAACTGGGAGAGAAACTGGAAAGATGTCGAGGTGGCGAGTGGTGAGGATGGGGAGGCCTGCTGCTGTCCCCGTGTCGTTACTGTTCCACTTACAATGGTCCACTTTTCTGAAAAAAAAGGATTAGAGGAGGAGGAGGAGGAGGAGGAGGAGGAGGAGGAGGTGGGGACTGTAACCCGCCCTCGCACTGATGATGTGACGAGCTGCTAACAGTTCCAGGTCAAAGTTCATCTGAGGGTTAAACAGGAGGTGGAACGGGGAGGGGTCGGGTCGGGGAGAAGCGAAGGGCTTTGATTCAACCCTGTGTCCCCATTAACGATTTGTCCAAACAAAAAAATCCCCCAAAACATGTCTCCAACAGACCCTGTAAAGTCCTTAAGTCGGCCCGCCTGGGAAAAAAAAAAAGACACTTCCATCAGTACAGCGTCAAACTGACTGCCTGATCCTTCACAGAAACCCCCGAAATGCACTCTCAGTGCCTCCGCTTGAGTTTGTATGGGAGGAAAGTTTGGTCAAATCTCAAATAAACACTAAAAATAATGATAAAAAAAAATAAATCAAGCCTCCCTTTTTTTGGGAGTTCAGTCCTTCAGAGTCAATTCAAGCCAGTCGTGAGGCTGAGCAGCACACCCACCGTCTCTCTGATTCAAAGAGAAGACAGAGAGATCGACAGAGTCAGAGAGTAAAACATAGAAGAAGAGAGGGAGACTCAAAGTCCTCTCCCTCCGTCTCCTCTCGTTGATGTCTGCAGTCCAAAAGCAGGTGAGAGTCCGTAGAGCTGAATGTATGTTTGTCCAGTGTTGGCGGGTGGGTTTTTTTGGGCATACAGGCAGGCAGGCGTACAAGTGGCGCCCCCTGGTGTTGTGTCGGAGAGAGATGGCAGCGTGCGTCTACCGCTGAGCCGGCTCGCTGCCTGGGAGGGTGATGTTGCCCAGGTGGAGGACAGGAAGTGGGTGAGCCTCCGTGTTGAAGACCCAACTCTCAAACGGCATCAGGTCGTCGCTGGAGAATAACAGGTACAGATACCTGAGGGCGGTGGGTGAGTGGTATGTGTGGGGGTGGTGTTTGACGGAGGGAGGGAAAAGGGGTGAGGATGAGAAGGATTGAGGGTGAGGAGGGTGAAGAAAAAGAAATAAGTGAATCACCGCAGCATAAAACAAAAAATCATTTCTGCAGGTTTGTTAAAGCAGAGCACAAAGTCAGCTTAAAGGGTCGGTTCACCCCAAAATCAAAAATGTGCTGTGATTTGTCAGTCTAGATTGTTTTGGTGTGTATCGTATAATATATATATAACGGAACTAGATGGCACTCGGTTTGCTAAAAGCACCAAACAAATACATGTGAAACTCAACGACAAAGTTTCTTTCCAGAAATCACGACCCGGTTACTCAAGATAATCCACAGACCGTGCTGTGAGCAGTTTCATGTAGGAACTACTTTTTTTGTTGCGAACTACATCCTCCAACCGTATCAGCAGCTCAGCTGACACCCCTGACTGAACTGTAGGTGAGTAGATGCACGCTTCCCTCTGCACAGTGATTTGTTTGGTGTAGTTCAGCAGAAAGAAAATAGTTCCTACATGAAACTGCTCTGTGAGCTCTGTCTGTGGATTTCTGAAGTAACTGGGTCATGATTTCTGAAAATGTACTTTTTTTTGGCGATTTGAGCACCATAAGTCGAGTGCCATCTTGTTCTTTTATATTGGAGAGAAGGCAGATATCTGCAACACTGCAGCTCACAACAGGACTATAAATAGCACTACAGGTAAGAGAAAAAAAATGTTTTTTTCATTTTGAAATGACCTCTTCTCCTAAATTTGTAGTTATATAGGAATTCACATGAATGTTGTTTTTGAGCAAATGCCTTACAGTATGTTCTTTGTTTACCTAAATTCTAAAATATTTGTTTCCTTGTTCAGATTTCAGGTCTGAAACCAGTTTATCACCATTTGGTCCAAATAGGAGACTCTGCTCCACATGAGCATCTGTGCTGACGTTTTATTCTCATTAGTTTGACTGAGCTGACAGGAGGTGACTTACAGACGTCTGTGAGGTGTTGGTCCGTGCACGAAGAAAAAACTGACAGTTTTTCCCAGTGACAAAGAAGACAGAGATTTGTGTCCAGTGTGAATTTCAGCCAATAATCTATATAAATCAACAGTTTTGTGTAAAGATGGCTCTCGGGGGTTTATCTTAGTCACACATACAGTTATTCTGAGTCCTTTGAGTCCGCCTTAACACAGTTTAACTTCTTTGTGTTGTTTCTGCGGTCATCGTGATTGCATCTAATGGTAATGCCCACACAGGACCCTCACTGTCCGCACTTCTGTGAGAAAAGGTATTTGATGTTTTCTGCAACTTGAAATGCTTTGCACGGTATATCAAATGTTTTTATACATGGAACATAAATACGAGAAAAAACCCCCCACATATATTCATTAATTTACAGCTAGAATAATTAAAAAAATAACAAACATTTGATGCATTTTTTGTGAACAGACTCCAGTGTATAAAAAATTGGGTAAAGCTCAAATTTTGAGGTTTGATTTAAAACCTGCTCACTTGGTTTATAAAATCTAAATAACGTCAAAAGAAGTCAGACAAACACACACAAAGTGCTGAGGTGATTAGGTTTCACATCAGCAGATGTTTGGATGCTACACCTTAGTGCGACTGGCAGCCAATCAGCAGCCTGTTGCTGTATCGCTTTGATGTGATCGGCCCGCAGTCAGCGGGGACAAATATTGAGGGCAGAGATGGACACCAAAGGCTGCATAACACCGAGACATTCAAATGTCACCGTCTCAGAGAGCCAGCGTGGCAGCTGACCTTTAACGACTTTTACACCAAAGACAAATTTTACTGCTGTTTGACACTTCGTGGGTGTTAATTTCAGACACATCCAAGGTAAAAACGGAGGCCTGATAAACAGCTTTTCTGCTAACAGAGGGGCTGGCACAGCAGCTAATAAAGCCCAGTTTGGTTTGGAAATGATTATGTTTGATCCGTCACACTGTGTGACTGATGGAAACAACTGTGTGCAATGAATTAAATCTGTCAGCAGGAGAATAAAATCCACAGAGCGGCCAGCAGGGGGAGTCAGAGAGCCACATTAGTGAGTCACGGTCTGCAGACAGAGACTCTTCATCCTTCAGTGATGATGCTGATGATGCACCACAGAGACATCAGAGCTGCCCTTTGCATTAATCAGCATTTAAAATATATTGTGGCAATTAAGACAAAGAAGAAACAACAGATGCCAGTGTGTTGACTTTCATTATAACCCTTAGAAGAGTAAAGCTGATGTGCTGCACAAAAAGTGTTTGTGGTCACATGACTGCCTCCATAATGAGAAGAAATGAACAGAAAATGAAAATAAACTGTCAGACAATATGATTTATAATGCGTCTTTTAAATCTTCTGTTACATGTATATAAATTTAAAGTTTTCACAAATCTGTGTTCATTATGTCACTAAGCAACAGGATCCTTTTCTCCTCTATCACCCCTGTTTCTGCTGTAGTGTGTGGGACTGTATGTAAACAACAGCTTGTGCAGCTAAATAACACTGTACTGTGATGTGGTAACATGATGTTAGCACAATCAACTTTATACTTGTTTTATATACATTAATTGTGCTCTTAAATCTGCATTTGGTAACTTTTGTAAAGCTCCACAAATTTTAACGGCCGGTATTGACCCATCACAGATATATCAGAATCACCTTATGTGTTATCCGATATGCATGGTATAAAAAAAAGTTGATTTATAACAGACCATAATGCAGAAAGATGTTTAGAGAAATGTATAATTGTTAAAATCTGAATATAAAGTTTACTGTTTCAGTGTAATGTTTGAAAATAAAGGTTATTATTAAACTGTAAAATATCTTATTTCCATTACATATTTACCATACCCACAACAGTACATGAGACAGATAATCTGTAAAATAATCATGTCCCTCCTCCTTCTCCTTGTGCTTCTAATGGGCATTTTCTAGAATTTACTGCTGTTAAATGAAAACGTCCAATAAGAGCTAAGGAGTCTGTAACAGCTGTCAATCATGAACTCAAACTAGACAGCGCAGATCAAACATAAAGCAGGATTCTGTTGTTGCATTGCCTTTTTCTCGCCTCAGATGTTTCCAGAAACATTTCAGTGTACTGTTTAGCTGTAAATCACTAAGTTTTTGACCTGACCAATAGGTGCTGCTTCATTAAGATAAGAGTAGAGAATAGTTCCTACATGAAACTGCTCCCAACAAGCTCTGTGGATTATCTTGAGTAACCAGGTCATGATTTCTGGAAAGAGACATTGCTGTAGAGTTTTTTAAAGTATTTTTTTGCCGCTTTGAGCACCACAAGCCAAGAGCCATCTAGTTTTGTTACACTGGAGAGAAAGCTGACATCTCTACAACCGTGTCCCAAACACTCGCCAACTCACACCAAAACTATATGGACTGAATAACAGCACTTCAGGTACGTGGAAAATGATTTATTAAACAATTTATATTTTTTGGGGGTGTTTTTTTATGTTTTGGATGTATTTTATAATAATAATATTGATTTTTTGGGGTGTGTTTTAAAAAAAGATTTTTCTGCATTGCGCGCTTCTATTTCTCATACTGTACTATACATACTAAGTACATTTTTCAGATCATACTTACTGACTTTTACTTGAGTAACATTTGCAATACAAGGCATTTACTTGTGATGGAGTATTTTCACAGGGTGGTATTAGTACTTTTACTCAAGGATCTGAATACTTCCTCCACCGCTACAAAAAAGCCAAACATTTTCTATAGCTGCTTGTTCTTTATAAAAAGCATTTAAAAAGCAAAAATCGTAGCGTGAAGTGGATTGTGTGTTTGTCAGTGTGGTAAGTGGAAACATTACAAAACAATGCTTATTTTTGGCCTTTTTTAAAAAGTGGGTCATTTTAAAATATTGCAGAGAGGAAGCAGCCACTGTTAAATAAAGAGCTGAACACCTCCAACTCGTCAGCTACATAACCCGCTCCTTTATCCGTGCTCTGCTGCTGTGTGGAAAACTGCTCATGTGGCGGGCAGCAACAAATCCATTCGCAGTTGCTCATGTCACGATGGAAAAAGGCCAGTTATTGATCGACTTCTTTGTTAAAACAACTTAAATGTGTTTGTCTATGCTGTGAACAGATAAATCTATTGTTCTGTTGATTTCTGATAAAGTAGCAGCTCAACAAGTGTTTAGTGTTCGACCGTACTTGCTAGCACCAACAGTAATCACTGTATCTCGAAATCAGCCAGGGACTGAAATCATAGCAGTTTTTGGGACATTAAACTAAACCAGATTTTGTGTTTGAGGCTTGCTTTTGAAGTTGGAATTGATTTAATTTTTCATTTTCTGTAATAAGAAAAATGTTGAAAGGATGCCTGCTAGAGGTCTGTGACTGACATGCTGCTGCTTTTATCTTTAAAAAAGAAATCTGCTAATTTATTTAAAAAAATTCCACAGAATATGAGCGAGTAATTGTTGCAATCACTTGTCACTGACAAGTTCTTTCAATCAGCCAACCCCACCGCCTGCCCACCAAATTATAGCATTCACCATGAATGCCATTAATTAATCATAAAAGGTGCTGTTGATTCGTAGATCGAGCAAATTAATCAACCTATTAATGCTTACTTGAGAGTCTCGGCGAGGAAGAAGCTCTGCTGCACGTCATCGTAGGTCGGGTTGGAGGAGTAGACGTCCTTCACCCCCGAGAAACCTCCGCTCACCCGGCAGTACTTATCGATGGCCTGGAGGAGACGAGGAAAGGAAAAGAGGGAAGGAGGCAAAAAGATGCGCAAGTAGTGCAATAGAAATGGCGAGAAATACAAAAAGGAAGACAGAAAAAGCAATGAAGCAGAAAGAAAAAAGGCGACAGAGTGACAAAAGATCAAATGGAGAAAGAAAAACGAGAAGAAGGAAAAGGGCAAAGAGAAAAGAGTGGGGGGGGAATGGAGAGCACAATTTTAATAAGCTTACAAAAGCATGCTATAATTAATTCCTTTGCTTGTGACAGATTAGAGCAGGTCCTGGGGAGACCCGTACAGGAAACAGCAGCTGTAGAAAAATGGGAGGAAAAGAAGATTACCACAAACGCCTCCCCTGCATTTACATTTTATTCTGACATTTTCTGTTTCGTCCCTCCTCTACACAAAACGGCTTCATAATGAGGGAACACGCTCATTTGATTCACGTAACGTTGGATCTGAAGGGAGCTGCGGCATAATGGCAAAGTAAAAGTTTCCTCTAAGCGATGCAGAGCCTTCTTACAATCTCCCAATCAGGTTGTCTTTGCAGATTTCCAATGAAATGAGAGTTGATTGGAAAATATGAGCTGTTGCTTTCTAAACACATCTTCAGTTCTCAGTTTTGAGTTTTTAGCAGCTGTCTGCAGTAAAGAAAACATGTAATCTGTGCATGCATGGGCTTTAAGCTACATTCAGGGCGAGGTTGAATCTGATTTCTTTGGACATGAGATTGTCTTTAAATCCCAACACAAAGACACATGGTGTCCAGCCTTTTCAGGACAATTTTAAGCTACTTTTGTAGGTGGTTTGAATTGTAATGTAAATCCCCTCTCTGTCCATTCGCTTTGGCTTTTGAGGGTTTATCTCCGATCCCAAATGCGACAGATGTGATGTCGATGTTTCAACGACAACAAAAACAATAAAAATGGAGGAGAGCCAGACAGTCAGATAACAGCAGAGCCTGGACCATTCAAACGGTTTCATTTTCTTCACTGCAACTCGAAAAACATCCAAAATAAGCAACAATGACCAACTGCAAGTTACTGACCTGTCGCATCCAGAAAACACCTCTGCACTAAAATTCTGCACTGACAGCACATATACTCTACCAAAACTAGCCTTAGATATTGATTCACAACATTTTTCACAAATTAGAAAATTATTACTTTATTTCTGCTGACTTCCATTTTGATAAAGAAATCAAAGATATATATATTATTCAATCATTTAACCGGATAGTGAGGACTTAAATTTCTGAGGATTTAGCAAACCTCGAGGCAGACATGAAGAAATCCCGACCACCACGTTGTTAATTATGCGTAAGTTTAAGCCTTAATAAAGTTTAAACAGGTGAGATTCACCCCTGTACAGTTGTCACAAATGGGGAAATTAGCTATTGTCGCCAAAACATTTTTTGTACCTTTTGGAGCCAGCCTCAAGTGGCCATTTAAGAAACTGAAATCGTGGCGCCTCGGCTACATTTTTAAGCCCCGTAAGTTGCCGCTTGGACAGAGCAGAGGACTCTAAACACTGCTATATGCCTTTCAAAGGCGGCTGCAGAGTGAAGTTGTTGCCCTTGTTCTGGAAGAGTGACCTTGCAAGGTGTGTAAACAAACTGTGACGCACGCACCCAATGACAGGAAACGAAGAGGCCGCCCTGCAGTCTCCATGCAAGTCTGCAGCACGTTCTGAGACTGTTGACGGCATGACATCAATAAATTTACAGAGTATGTGGTGGATTTAACCTGTAAAACAATGGAAGCAGCTGTACCCAAAACTACAGCTGAATCGTTCCAAAATCACCATAGATTATCAGAACCATCTGGAAACATGGAAAATTACAGAGCAGCAGCAACAATGTAAGTAGCCAATAAAATAAAAAATAAAATACTAAACTACAATGCAGGAATTGAAGGAGCTTATAAGATCACACTTTACTGTAGTTATATTTTGACTGACTGACGCATCTACTGAAGCCGAGTGTATTGAGTCATTTCTAATTTCAATCTCCAGTCTATTCAGATTACAAGACAGATTCACTATAGCGAGATTTTCAACGTGCCATCTGGCGAGCGGTGGAGGTACTGAGGTACTGCCAGTTGTTCAGATCAAATTCAAAATTAATTTTGTGGTAATTTACAAATCTAATTCTTTTAATCTAAAAGTACTAAAAACGATGTGTGAATAAAAATGTCAAAGTAAAATAAACAACTTCAATGACTGTTTGTTACATTTAAATGTCACCACACCAACCAGGACACATCATCAGGTGGAGACAAATGTGTTTTGATACTGTCAGACGCAGTGACATGAAATGGATCAGTTTCTGAAATGTAAAAGTGATGTGGGAGGCAACCCTGAGCCGGGAAAAGCTCCAAAGCGTGTGGTGAGGAAAAATGACCCTGAATACATTAAATTTGAATTCATATCTGCAGTCAGAGATGCTGAGCTGAAAATACAGTGTGGTGAATGTGTGGAAATCCTGTCATATGAGGCGCTGAAACCATCAAAGTACCAGTGACACCTAAACATAGAGCGGTGGGGATGTGCTGGGAAGCAACGGGAATATTTCCAAAGGAAGAGGGACGGGCTGCAGACACAACAGGAAGTCATCACAACAGCCAACAGTGGCATATTTATTTTTTCTCCTTTTTTATGTTATGTTACGCTTTATTTATCATTTATTCAGTCAGAAGTGGGCCTTAAAGGTCCAGTGAACAGGATTCTGGGGAATATAATGGCAGAAATGAAAAAAAAATTAAAAAAATAAATGTTTTGTTAGTGTATAAGCACCTGAAAATCAGAATTGATGTGTTTTTGTTACCTTAAAATGAGCTGTTTATATCTACATAGGTAGTGAGTATTCATCTAATGGACAAACCAAACACTGGCTCTAGATAGATTTGTGTTTTTAGATCGGCCAACATAGTCAGAAGCCCCTCTGCAACGAACGAGGAGTGTCATAAAACAACGATTTTTAAAATCTGAGACTGCTTTATTTAGTGTTTTCACTGGTTTGAATCACGAGCTGTTTGTTTTGGAGAGAAAGAGACCTCTGTGGATAATTCTGCTCCGGCTTAAAACCTCTTGAATGTGTGGATCCGAAATAAAGTGAGGACATAAAGTTATCAGAGAAAAAAGGTGAGCCCAAATAGGAGGCGCTGAGTGAACGCCTGTCTGTTTGTGCCAAACAGCATTGGGGAAACACTGATTTGTAACATGTTTTTACCAGTTTAGTTTTTACCTTGTCTCTTTGTTTTGGAGAGGATGAGACCTCTGTGGATAATTTTTTCTACCCATAAAAAACCTCCTGAACCATGAACACTGAGTGAACTCTAACCAGAAGTTTCAGCTTGCTGCAATCTGCAACCTCACCGCTTTAATTTTTATGTATATTATCATTTTAGGAAGCCTATTTAAAATATATATATTTTTAGTATTTAAGGATGCCTTAAAAAAATGTTTAGATGCCTATTAACATCAGGTAAGAGACCACCAATGAAAACTAGCTCACCAGCTAACTCCATGTATTTACATCTATTTAACTGTGGATTAATGTTGTTTTAACATTGATTAACATTGTTCCTTCTTAAACAAATACATTACAAATGACAAAATCTACCCACATCTCACACACTGTTCCTTTAAGTAGTAAAAAGTTTAGAGACCCTGCACTATAGTAATCTTATGGATTTTCCCCAAAAGAGTGTCAAATGAGTGCGCCAGCAAAAAGCAAGAAAATGTCTTCACAGATAATAGCACTTTTTCCCCCGAGAGCACACCTCGATGATGCCCTACTGACTAAGTGTCAAGGGGCTGTTTTGACTCTGAGGAGTAAAAAAATGTAACCTCTACTAGAGAACAAGTTCAATTTGTGAGCAGGTGCTTCCCCCTTCTGCACACACACACACACACACACACACACACACACACACACACACACACACACACACAATAACGAGTCAGCAATACCTCATTTAAAATGCAGCGGTCGTCCAGCTGGTGACTCTGACACTATGCTATTACTGTACCTGTGTGCTCTATTGATTTGCGATGAGAACTTGTTACAGTGAAATTGGTGCCTCCATAAAAATTCTGTCTGCATTACACTCCTGCTCATACCTTATTGACTTTCACTATTAACGCATGTAATTGAAAGCATTATCTCTGTCCTTGTCTTTCAGTGTCTCTCTCTCTCTCTCACACACACACACACACACACACACACACACACACACACACACACACACACACACACACACACACACATAAATGTCTTCTCCTTCCATCCTGCCCTCGGGTGACCGTTTTGCTGTCAGCAGATTTCCATCGCAAGGAGTTTGGACCTTAACGCCTGTTATTCATGGACTGCTGCGTGCAACGTGTATTTGCCCTTCTGGATCCACACTGCAGTGTCCCGCAACAGCCTGCACAACACACACTCAGACACACACGCTGACACACACGCAGACACACATAAACACACACATACACTCAGACACCGGTATCAAGCCGAGTATATCCTTCATTAAGTCTGGGTGCTTAAAAGACAATGCCAATGCAAAAGTGCAAAAAACTGTAGTTCCTCTAATGGCCACTTGGGGCTGGCTCAAAAGACAAAAAAAGATAAAGGCACAATTATGCTCAATGTTACACATGGAGCTGGAGACAGACGGAGACTTTTGTCTGTTCTGTGTTCATTTTGTCTGGATTTGAGCACATTTTCTGCATGATGAAGAGATTTACATTAAAAACAAAAAATGGTTTATAGAAATATGTGGTGAAATTAGCGTAAAGAATTCTCTGTCCTCATTTTGAGATGTATATAACGGCTGCACAGACCTCCGTTGTCTACAACTCCACCTCTGTTAAAAGGCTTTATTTTATTAACGTAATCTCGTTTGTTGTTGTGAATTTTTCACCCCATCTTCTCGTGCCATCTATTGGCTATATCTGTGCTAAAATAAAAGACGCATGGAGGAGAGCGGTGATGTTTACAACATTATAAATAGACAGATCTATTTCCTTATGTAAAGGAGCATAAATGAGCCTTATATCCACACAGAAACAACATGTCAAAGTACCCATCTTTACAGAAGAAATAAACATTTTGCAGCTCGGTAGAGAAAATTGTTTTGATCGCTTCAGCTGATTGCCAATTTCATGACAACTGTATGGTGAGATCTGATATAACTCACCTATTTATATTCTATAATTGTGTGTAATTAAGGTCACCGCCGCTTTGACTGACAGGCTGTCTACGAGACATCATCACAGTCTGTAGCCCATTTTACATCGCCTGTTCAAGGTGGGAATGCTGCACTACTGACTCCTCCACTGCTCCATACTCTTGTCCAAATATGGCCACTACTGGCCCCAAAAAAGCAAGATGGCAACCGCCGAAATGCTGAAATCAAGGCTTCAGAACAGAAGTCAACCAACCAACCAATGGGTGATGTCACCGTAGCAACATCCATTATTTCATACAGCGTGGGAACTTCAAATAACCCTATTGGGTTACAGTATTTTCCCAGTAAAACTGTACCCATAAATGTAGAACACACACACACACACACACACACACACACACACACACACACACACACACACGAACACACACACAACGACCATCTGTTCTAAATAAATTATCCGATAAAAAGTCTACCTGTAGGAGAAGGAGGAGGAGGAGGAGGAGGAGCAGCGTGTCTGCAGCTGCTAAGTGAGGACACATGTCACATTACAGCAGCTGGGCTTCACCTACACACACTCAAACACACAAACTGCACACACAAACAAAAAACAACTGACGCATGGTCTATGTGTGGCACATACAAAAAACCAAAATCTCTCTCTCTCTCTCACACACTCTCACACACACACACGCACGCACGCACGCACACACACACACACACACACACACACACACACACACACACACACACACACACAGAGTAGTGAAAGCGAGCCAGTGATAATGGCTGCTGTGAGAAGAGGAAGCGTGACAAACAGAGGCAGGTTCAGTGCAGCAGATTGATGCAGCTGGGGTGCATGGTGAGTGTGTGTGTGTGTGAGTGTGTGTGTGCCTGTGTGTGTGTGTGTGTGTGTGTGTGTGTGTATGTGTGTGCGCATGTGTGCGTGCGTGTGTGGGGGATAAAGAGAACAACAGAAGAAGAGAGGAGGACGTCAAGCTTCGTGTGAACATAGAGAGAGCCTCAGGTGTTGTGTGAGAAAATTCTCTGTGTGTGTGTGTGTGTCTGTGAAAGAAACGAGAAAGAAACATGAAAAGACAAACCAATACAGAAAAGAACGATTTTTAGAGATCATTTTTATCAGAGATCATGCAGTAAGCTAAGAATCTGAGATGGCCCAAATCCATTCTAAATACTAAACTCTTGGCAGGTTTTGAGTTTGCAAACTGAAAAAGTCACAAAATAAAAGTCTACTAGAACAAAGTCAGTTAATGGTAGGTAAGTAAGTTTTTACACTAATTGAAAAAACAGTAGACTATTAAGATTAGTATCTGCTGCATACAGTGTACAGTTAATACAGTATGGAATGGGGACACAGCAGTGAAGGTGTGTATCTAGAGCTGCTTCTGAACTGAAGAACCAGGGATTTTTGTGGAGGATTTAGCATTATTAAATTCCTAGAAGATGATGTTTTAACCTACTGGAGACTGCACGTTTGTAGTGTTAAAACATTTGGATAACCAGAATTATGTAATGCTTACAAATGTATTTTTTCAGGTGTGGGCCTAACAGGCCTTAGCCCACCAACTTGTACAACCGGCCATTCTACAAGAGAACAAATTTTCCCTTAACTTTTATTCCTTATTATTCAAATTCACAATAAAGACTGAATAAAATGTTTCTAAACACAACATTTAAAAAATATATATATATATTTATTTGAAGTTATTATTATTATTATTATTATTAATATATTTTTTCAAAGTTAGAGTACATGGTTAGCAATGGACTTGACATGACATTATTCAACGTGGATTCATTAAATGACAAAATTAGTCATGATTCCTTTGATCTGACGACCTTTACGGACATATTTGGACTTCAAAGATAAGGAGTTCCCATTCATTTTTTTTGTCTCTCTTTTACCATGCCGGTGAATCTGAAAGAATTAATTTGGTGCTTTTAGTTTTCTGTAAAATGCACTGAAATCATTGAATTTTGTAGACTTTAACTGAGCTGATGATGTGATGCATGTCCATATTAACAAAAGCAGTGATCTCTCTCTCCCCTGCAATCAGCTTCCACCCAGATCATCTGAACAAGACCAAAAAGGCAAAAACTTATGTTAAGCAGGTAACTTTGAACTTTTACATGCATGGTAAGATCAACAATAAGATATTTATTGTCTTTATTTAACTTTTGAAAACTGATTTGAAAATACCTCATCATTTATGACCCCAAAAAAAAAAAGTTTCCAGCATCCCAAATCTGCAGAAAGTAAATTTGCTTTTTTTTTCTTACCCAAATAATATAAAGACAAGATTAAATACACAAACCCTATCAGACATAATCTTTTCCTACAATTTGAAATGTGAACTTTACTTAAACTCAGTGAAATTAATTAAAAAAAAGCAACCTAAAAATTAAATAAGATCAGCACAACATGTCGGCTCTGTCACCTTCATTAATATGCATGCGTATGTGCATAATTAAATAATGCAACAGAGGCAAAGCTGAGCCCTTCAGCAGCGGCTCTCTTTAGTGTCACTCATACTCGGCACAATCATGCATCGTAAACACACTTTGCCAAATGTATTTGCTTTCCGCACAAGCACGTACGCACTTACTCCCACTCAGAAAAACAAAGAGAAGTAGTTTCACTGCTTCGAAATGGAGGAAAAATAGGTGACAAGAAGATTGGCAGGAGAAAGAGGGAAAAATGGAGAGTATGAAAAGAGTAGGAGAGTTAGAAAAAAAAAGATGACAAGCAAGCCGGTTGAGATTTAGACAGACACATCGGCTGCTGTGTAGAAGACAAGCTCTCTAATCCTCTGTTAGGAGAGGAGCAGAGGAGTGAAAAGGAGAGAGTGCTTTTATTTCTGTTCTACTTTCAGAAAGCATTTCATTTTTAAACACAAGGGGAAGAATAAATAACTAATAACACCTGAAAGAAGCACATTCACCTGCGAGCTCCACTGTGAGGTCAGAATCTCTTCTGACCAGGGTTCATACGCTTTTACCAAAACATTTCTTTGACTTTTTAATGACTTTGAGGCAAATTTTAAATACCAATAATTCTCTAAAACAGCCATTTATACTACTTACTTGCCTTTTTTTAAAAAATAAAAATGAAATGGAAAAAAATTGGAAATTTTTTATTTATTTTTCTTCTTTTTCAAAATGTTGGTTCCTTCTTTCCTCTTAAAATATTTTGTCTGTATTTATAGAAAACATTTTAGGAAACTTTTTCTTTTTTGTTAAATTTTGAAAGGCATGTTTTATTTAAAAATCACAAAAATTACACTATTTATCACAGCCAGAAAATCTAAAAACAAAATCCGTGATCCCTGAGCACATTATGTGTTATTATACAGGTTTGTGAAACAAAAGTCTGACTTCTCCAAAACTTTCTGGGCATGTCTAGTTTTCGAATGCCTGGAAATTACTACCAGCAAATTCCATGGCTTTTCCATGTTTTTCATGACCGTATGAACCCTGTATGACACTGCTACAGTCTCCACATACACAGACCTGAAAACACGATAAGAAACTGGAAGATAACACTTCACGAGACCTGCACTAAATCTGGTTTCTGAGCTCAAATGGAGCTGGAAACAACTCTGGCTGTCTTGGGCACGGGGGAGAAAAGGCATGAAAACAGCTTTTTATTTTTCCAGAGAGACACATGAAGACTTGCAATTACCCGCAGTCTGACCCTCTGATTCAAACTCATCTACTGACTCAAAAGTCAATATTAAATCACAGTTTAAAATGCAGCAAAACAGACTTGGATCACTGCTTCAATACTTTTCAATGGACACAAAGCATATAAAGGAATATAAAGAAGCTGTGACATTTGACTTGATCGCAAAGCAACGGAATCAAATTTAAAAAAAGTCATTCTTAGGGGGATATTACCTTAGAATACTTCCTCTCTAATGATAAAGCCCAGAGTTTAATGGTGCAAATGAAATTACTTTATCTGCAACTGCAATCGCTAACGGGTGAGAGCATAAACCTGCCAGCTGTTAAGATTCTTTCATTTCATCTACGACTGTGCTTTTAATACATCACTTAATGCCACAAAGCAAAGTGAATGTTCTCATATTTCTAAGTGCCTCCTAGATCAACAGCGAATTCATCCAAAGCTGAACTTTCCAACATTCACCCACTGTAAGTAAAAATCACAAATGTACTCTCTACGCTCACTTCAGGCTACACACTGTGCTGCAACGGCCTGAAACAGCACAGAGAAAACTACAGCTGGACACTGGTTTAAAATATTATCTCTTTTGGCTCAAAAAATCAAAGATGGCGACAGCTACAATGTCGCATCAAGGCTTTAAACAAAAGTTCACAAACCAACAGGGGACGTCACAGTGGCTCGGCCCATTATTTTATACAGTCTATGATTTATTCAGCATAATAGCTATGCAAGAATAGCTTTTTTTCAGTTTATTTGTAAGAGCTTTGTATATGTTTCTGTTTTTCTTATTTCTGGAAAACCAAATAAATATAATTTTCAAAAACAAACAAACAAAAAAAGAACAAAAAACAACAACAAATCAAACGTACAAACTAGATCCATCCTGGAGGCTTCCTTTGGATCATTACAAACATGCGTATATAATAAATTAAGAAATAAAATAAAAAAATATATTAATAAACACATAATTAATTAAAGAATAAAAAGAAATGAAAAATATAAAGTCAGTGATCTTCAAATTTCAGTTAGAGATGCAAATAAAATACTACTTTAAAAAAGCACTCATTACCGTACCTAAAGATCTTTATTTAAACCGTTATGCATCATTTACCCCGGTGTAATTAATTGTAGATGGATTTCTGACTATTATTAGACCACGTTTCCCATAAACTTCACTGAATCCTGCTCCCTCTCTCCCCTGTGATGCTCTGTGTGCTTTGTTTTCAAGAGTGTGACATGCGAGCAACAGCTGATGATCGATGGAGTGAACTTTTCCATTAGACTTTTGGTTTTTCATTTAGTTCACAACTCTGAAAAGCCCTTTTTGTTTTTTTCGTTTTTCTTGTTCACCTCTACTTGTTTTGAGCCGCAGAGCAAATCCGACAGATGTCTCACCAGATTCTTCAGCAACACAAAATGAAGATGGGATTTTTTTACAGCAGTTGAAATGATAAAATGTCTGTTATTTACCTGAGCCGCCTCCCAGCCCCACTGCCGATATTTGGGATCGTGGGTGAACCTCCACATGTACCAGTAGGTCTCGATGACCTCCGGCCGCAGGATGTAGTACTTTTCGTTCTGCCGTACGGCCACCGCCTCCAGGCCGCTGTCGAACTTAAAGGCCTCCGGGCCGAGCTTCAATACTTTGGGGGGGAGAAGAGGAAGATGGAGGTGCAGAAGAGTAGAGGAAAGAGGGGAGGGGACAAGAGGGGACACAGAGGAGGGAAAAGAAAGGAACGGAGGCAACAAGACACTGGTTAGATGGAGGAAAGTTTACCACAGTTCATCTACTCTTCCAACAGAGCTAATAACGTGTACCAACTTTCAGATTACGGATACTGTCACAGCAAACCTGCACACATTTGCCAGTTAAGTGGAGATGGGGCTCAGGACTTGGGATTGTACAGCATTGTAACATATTTAATTTTTATTGTGCACATATTTGTTAATGTTGGGGGGTGGAGGGGGGCAAAATGGTTTTAGGATGTAAGAATGACTGTGCCCTGATCATTTAATAGCAGCAATTTTGCACAAATTTGAGATTTTTTAGGTGAAGTGGGATACAGGAGAATAATGTTTGTAAAGTTTTATGAAGTGATGTTTTGTACTTTATTTAATCAAATTGTGTCGTTAATTTATTTATTCCACCTACCTGCCCAGGGACTATGGGTGGACAACAGCAACATTGCTTAAACCTGGTACACTGCATCTCTCCTTGCTTTATATAGAGTTATTGTTTTATTGTCCCTGTCTAAATAAAATGACGTTACATCACCACATACTACCCACGTAGTTTTGGTACAAAGCCTGTCGAAAATCGGCCAAGTATCCATTGTGCGATGGACATTAAGACTGTGGAAAATGAATGGATAGTGCATGTTTCATGCGTCAGACCTGACTGTGTGTGAGTATCAGGAGCACACTGTGATGTAACTCATAGCTACCCATTGTCTGCTTGTGAAGGTTTTGATTCATAACCCTTGTCTACAGAACTTTTTTTTTTAAAAATTTTGCTTGACTTATTTTCTACCCCTTTTCTATTTTAATGTTTTATTATTATTATTATTTAATTACCCTACCCTTTTTTTCTTTTCTCTATCTATTAATTTGTTTCGTTCATTTTATTTTCTATTTATTTATTTTCTAAATTTCATTTCTTTCTTTATTTATCAACTTATTTATTTACTTATTTTCCCTTTTTACATGATTGAAAGGTCTTCATGTTCATTTGGTTGTGTATATTGTTTTGCATGTTCACATAAACCAATAAAAAGAGACTTACAAAAAAAAAAAAATACTGTGGAAAATTACTGAGAAAATGAAGGAGGTGGTGACAGACAGCACTGTCACTGAAAGGACTAAAATACACTGACACACACGCACGCATGCACGCACACACACACTGGTTGCCATGACTGCTCATTAAAAACTAACAAACTCAACTTTGGACAGCCTGACCGCTGCTATCAAACTCCCCGCCACCAAACCAGAAAGTTCTCTCTTCCCCCCCCTCTCTCTCCATCTTCATTTGTTGCCATGGCAACCTCTCCTCTTTCTCTCAGCAACCTCACGATTTCTGTCTAACGCACTTACAATCATGATGCAAGATCACACGCTGGTGTTTCTTTGCTGACAACTTATTGATCCTCGCCGGGGAAAACATCCCGAGCAGGTATTTTTTAAAGGTCTCCTTTGAATGGATGAGATATTTACGCTTCCAGCAGCTGAAAATGTAATACCTACGAGAAAAGAAACATAACCAATCGACCTACCAGGCTCTCGAAAAAATAGTATTCCTGAGACAGATGCAGTGAATTTATTGTCCTTTCGGTAGTTTTATTGCTTTTTCTAAATATCACTCCAGCTGCACAACAAATCACTTTGGGGGATCAAACAAAATAAATCAGTTCCTAAACTTGAGAAATTAAAATTCACTCTCAGGGACTCTAAAGATTTTAAAAAAAAAAAAAAAAAAAGTCAATGCTTAATAATTAACAATTATTTCAACAGCTTTTACACACTCCCTCTTGAATGGCAGAGAAATATTATGTAATTACTCAATATTACTATTTACTCTCAAAAGTTTTACCTACAAGACCTTCTCTCCTTTTAACCTTCTTTTCTTTTGTTTATTTATTCTCTTTTTTCAACTCTTTTTTAATATCAAATCAATGTTATTGAGTGTTGAACTGTGCTTTTATGGACTTTCAAGGTAGGGTGGGAGGGGATGGGTTGTTAAAGAAAAGAAGAGTGGAAGGAAAAATAGTTTTAATTGTAAGACTGTATGATTCAAATAAATCAAATAAAACTAAAGTCTGGTTTGAAGCACTAGTTAATTTGATGCAGCGTTTTCATCAAAAATTGTTTCTGGCTGATAACGTTACCTCTGGCCCTTCTCACACGTTATTTGAAAAATATCAGCTTTTGCCATCACACAGAAGATTTAGAGTCCCACAGGCTCAGCTGAACAGGTTGAGAAATTAATTTGTTCCTCAGTCTGTCAACCTTTTAAATCAGAGTGTGGCTTCTAAATCGCTTTGGTCGAACACTGAATGTAAAAGGCAGTGAGTGATATGCTGCACTGGACCCACTTTTTGTGATGTTTATTGTGATTTGCAGCATTTGTTGTATTACTTTTGTTGATTCTTGTTTGTATTTTTAGTATTTATGTGAAACTTAAATATCTTAAACATCCCAGGACAAATTTCAGAATTTTCTTCTGTCATTAAACTGCAATCAGCAGATCAGTGTATTAGGTACTTAAACCAAGGACTGACAAAAAAGAGTGTTTCTGTTGATAACATCCACATCTTTTGACAATGAAAACACTGTGAAATGCAAAAAAATAGATGATCTAAAGTGTAACGAACTGATATAAACCACACTGCTTGGCTGAGGATTAGGTTTTGAGGTCACAGGCATGCAATTACAGCGCATTATAGCAGTAACAATATCGGCTTAAATGTAAGAATCACCACTGTTATAAAAGGTAAAATAATATCATCTTGTTATCACCTTAAAAATTATTCTTATTATTATTATATAAATATATATTTTTAATTTTAGAACCTAAAAGATTAGCAATTTTTGAACACCATAGAACAGAGATGGTCAAACACATAGGCCTTGATTTATCTATTTTTCTATGATATGTTTTAGTATAGAAGCAATTTTAATTAATTAATCTATTTAAATTTTTATTTTTATTTTTTATAAATGTGATAGATGTAATTTTGATATTTATTTCCAATTTTTGTACAGGATGTTTTTCTGAACACTTGTGGAGATTTGTTTTCTTCAAATAGGCTCCTCATTGTGATTCATTGCTCTCATACCTCCTGCATTCACTTCAGTCAGGATTGGGTGAGAACTGCCAGGTTTAGAAATCATTTGCTTTATTCTTGTCCCCCTTTTTGCACCCTGATGAAGACCTTAGGGTTGAAACTGGTCGGTGTTTTCATGCAAGTCGCAATGTTTTAAATAAAGGCTTTTAAACTGAATAGAAGTACATTTGTTGCTGCTCCACACGAGTGCCTCAAGATCGATTTTTTCCTTCTAATATCTTAAGTTTAGTATTTTTTTTCCCAAATATTTAGCTTTACAGACGATCTGTACTGTTCAATCATGCCAGTTTAATTCAGAATCAAAGTGTGTGTGTGTGTGTGTGTGTGTGTGTGTGTGTGTGTGTGTGTGTGTGTGTGTCTCCCTCCTCACCCGTCCTGTCGTAAGACTCGTGGCAGGTGTGTGCGATCTCGGCTCCCAGCTGCAGGTAGTGTCCGGCCTTGTCGTCGGGCGAGCCGTCAGCGCCCAATGCAAACATGCCGCCGGCGAAGCAGGCCAGGTGGCCCATCTTCCTCTCCAGGTGGCCGTTCTTCCACTCACCAATGAACGTCAGACCGCCATTAGATTTGCGAATCAGGTGGCGCTCGATAGCCTTGAGGGAGAAAGTGTGTGTTGGTTAAATGAGAATGTATTTAGGTAAAAGTGTGAACGTTTGTTGGAAAATAAGTTGGAATGAAGCAGTATGTTTTCAGTGAGAATGTGGACAGAGGTTCCACATAAAATATTAGGTGTATGTGTGTGTGTATTTGTATGCAGGTAGAGATTAAAACAGCACATCAAGTTGTGTGAAATGTGTGTGTTTGCGTGAGAATATGGATTTTGGAAGAGATAAGGTCAGAAATGTGGAATGACAGTGTTTATTATAGAGAGAATGTGAATGGAGGTTATGAATGGAATTTTAAGTGTATACGTGCGTGTAAATGTATTAATGGGGTTAAGGTGTGTGAAGGGGGCATTGACATTTAGTGCATGTGTAAGAGGGCAGGGAAGAAGAAGAAAACAGGACAAGGAGAGCGTAGAATTAAAAATCCAGCCACATCCCTCAACCTCCGCTCTGCAGCGTCTGTTCTGCTCACTCTGTGACACTCTCGATGACTGACAGACATCTGCATCAGCCACAGACCACTAACATCTGCATCAGCCACAGACCACTAACATCTGCATCAGCCACAGACCACTAACATCTGCATCAGCCACAGACCACTAACATCTGCATCAGCCACAGACCACTAACATCGGCTCCCCGCTGAATCCACCTTCCTTTATTAGCAAAAACAACCTCTATTTTGTAACCTACAAACTAGGCTTGTGCGGTATCACGGTATTATAGGGTATTTAAAAAACCCAAAGGCATGTTTTTATTAATACCGTCATATATATAGGCAGTCCTCTTTCTATGTATGTAGTGCACAGCACGCACCACCAGAGCTCAGTCTTCAGTCTCTACTGATGAAACAGGCAGCTGAGCTGAAAGACTCAGCGACACCTAGTGGTGGAGGAATAAATTACAGGACTATAAACGGCCAGCGACCAGCAGAGCGAGACCGCGGGAATAACAACATGTTTATTTTTTATATGTAACTTGGAGAATTAAGGATTTATTTTGAACAAACCAGAGCTGGTGATTATTGTAACATAATGACTACATTACTAGTTACCAAGATGGTTTGGGTGAGTTTTTTGTTTCTGTCAAGTTTGAATGAAGTGTGTTTTATGATGAGTTAGAAGGCATTTAAGCTTCATCAGTCTTCTGTGACCAAGTGAAAGTTTATAAGGTGAACAGTTGCATTTAAGGAAATAATAAAATTAGGAGTAAGAATATCAATATTCTTTTTTTTTTATTTTTCAAAGATATTTTTGGGGCTTTTTTGGCCTTTATTTGATAGGACATAGAGTATTTATGAAAGGGGGAGAGACAGGGGACGGCATGAAGCAAAGGGCCGAGGCCAGAGTCAAACCCACGACGGCTGCGGCGAGGACTCAGCCTCTGCACATGGTCCCGCTCTATCCACTGAGGCACAGATGCCCCTAAGAATATCAATATTCTTAACATTTCCTGTGTCTCTAGTGTTTGTTTATTAGTCTAAAAAGCTGAAAGTAAGTATCACACTTGCCACCTAGGAGGTGGGGTGGGGGTGTCGGCGCCGCACACTTACACTGTCATACACAGTTCACCCCGGTGAAATTTCAGGAGGGTATGAAGGTATGAGAAAAATTCAACACTGCCCATACCTACTATGAACCTAATTAACATACTATAAATATAAAACAAACCAAAAAAAAGAAAAAAAAATACTAAGTTCTTGCAATTAGTGGAGGCATTTCTAGCCAAGTTGCTCGTTTGTCTTTTATCCCATGTTTTTGAAAGAAATCAAACTAATTTTCTCCAGATTCAGAGGTTTAAATACCTGTAAAAGACATCTGAATGGAACACAAGTAAAGTGACGTCCATCCAGGATTTAAAGGGTTAAAAGGGAATGTCTTTGTTTAAAACTCATGCAGAAAACATCTGATAACATTGTACCTCGATGGCGTCATCATAGGTCTTGCGGGCCTCTGTGTCGGTCTTGTCTGACATGAGCCACGCCTTCAGCAGGTACTCGTAAAAACTGTCGCCAAGTCCTCCAACTGAGGTGTGATCTGCAGAGAGGGAGGAGAAATAAAAAGGGTTAAAAAGTGCGAAACACGGCAGAGGAAAAAGGAAAAGCAGCGAGAAACAGACAAATAAGAAAGCCAAAGTGAATTATTCATTCTTCGACTTTGCCTGAAAGTCACTGGCAGAGAAACATATGGCATCAAAAGCATCCATCGAAAACCCAGGCTGGTTTTCTTCTTCCACACCCACAATATATTGGCAGCATTTTTTCCCCCACTCACTTCCCGTTTTTTTGTTTACCGTTTCCCTGATGGGCTCACATTTCACTGTCCCCAATTGTCCCCTTGAAAGTTTACACAGCTTTCATGGCTGTCCTAATTTGCAGGACACCACATAGAGAAGATGGGACGCAGCCAGCTCTCGTTCTGACCAGACTGTGAAAATAACTTATTTTCTCCAGAGGGACTTTTGAGCCCCACTTGATCTGATTTTTTATAATGACACTTTGGTCTGTTTCAGGGGCAATTTCACTGACCTATAGAGGAATTACCAACTATATCACACAAAGAAAATAACTTGTGCATTTAAAATTTGCCCAAGAGTACCAGTATGACAGAAGATACGATACATTTTTCACTTTTCTGAAAAAGCACATATGGTTTGATTGCTTTTGTTAATTTGGTTTTGTGAATTACACATAAATCATTGGCAAAAGTACTGATACATCTTTCACTGCTGTGCAATATTCAGAGTTACTTTAAACTGAACAAATTAAGTAAATGGGTCATAAATTCTCCAGTTTTATGGGGGAAAGTTCAATACTCCTCTGATCATTTCCTGAAAGGGATAATTTAGACTTTTTGAAGTGGGGTTGTTTAAGGTACTTGAGTGTATTACATGTGGTAGGTGGTAACTGGCCCAGTTTGTAGAAGCAAACAAGAGTCCAACCTGGAGGATAAGAAACGTACTGCTGTGGAGGGGCAGCATCAGACAGAACATATTTAACAGCCTAATTCATAGTTATTATATATATATATATGTCTATAATTTCAATTGTTTCAATTTTTTTGTGTTAAGGATGTTTATCAATCCTGCATAAT
This sequence comes from Plectropomus leopardus, assembly GCF_026936395.1. NCBI lineage: Eukaryota > Metazoa > Chordata > Actinopteri > Perciformes > Serranidae > Plectropomus > Plectropomus leopardus. The sequence continues at coordinate 30,949,836 of NC_142185.1, read as the reverse complement.
GAACCTTTGAAGTGCTAAAAGTAAATAACTCCTTATGCAAAATGGCTAATGTCAGAATAATGTATACTAAATTATTGTGCTATAATTACTGATGCATTCACGTGTTCATCACTTTAAAGTTGCACCTCGTAAAGGTGGAGCTAATCTTGTTTGTTTTGTTGATCATATTTTGTATTAATAATCTCAATCTGCAAAGTCACTAAAGATATCAAATAAATGTAGAGGAGTAAAAATTACACTATTTCCCACTGAAATGTAGCTATAGAAGAATAATGTAGAAGAAAAGGGCATTACTCGAGTAAAAACAGTAGTTGAGTACATGTACTTTGTAAGTACCACCGATGCCTCTCGCTGCATTATCTCAAAAGTCTTATTGAGGCAGCAATCTGGGATGAAAATGGATTAATTTACCTTCGACTTCACCGGATGAAACTGTTATATCCGTCATCCTCTGCGTGTGACTATCTCTTCAGCTCTGTGTAATCATATTCGATATCTGATGCAGATTCTTTGTGTTTCATCTAAAGAGATTCTTTTCTGTTTGTGATTAACATGCCCGTAGGTAAATGGGAAGATCGGAAAAAAGGATGGGGACGAGAAAAAGATGAAGAAGCAATGAATTATTCATCTTTTGTCACACGGAGAGCACAAACCGCACAAACAACCTTGGAGTCATCACCAAAGGCAGAGTGTGCTGATGTGTGCGTTTGAGTGTTCATGTTAGTGATCAAGAAAACTACTTTAAAATGTGCATATTGAAACATGGTAAAGATTTACTCACATTTTGTAAACATAAATGAATAAATGAGCTGAAATCCTTTTGAAACTGTTCTGAAATTGATGTAATAAAAGTATTTATTGTTGGTGAGCCAATCAAAGAGACTGTAGGACAATTAGGATGGCAATATCAAGTCTGTGTGTCTGTTATTTAGAGTATTTTAGGACTCATATCACTGGCATTTTGCTGCAATAGATACTTCCCACATGTTTTATGCAGAGCATCAGCAGCACTAAAGCACTCAAAACGACACAGACTTTCTCTGGGGTGTTATTTGGCAGTTAACGATGCATGAGCACGCAATGAAATGTTTTCTTTTTCAACGTTGCATAAAAAAAAAAAGAAAAAAGAAAAGTAAAGTAATTACAATAAGTCCCTTGTTAGAGATACGGCACTGTTCTTCTGCACTGTTCTCTCCTGGATGGAAAATAACCAGCAGACCTAGATGGATGCTGGTATATTTTGTATTCATCTTGAGTATTTCTGCTCCGCCAGCATCTGGCAGGTCACCAGCCCTCTTCTGGTGGCTCTGTTCCACGCCAAATTATCATACTTGGTTGGTGAAGTACTGAAAGTGGCATGTGGGTATTTGTGAGTCTGCTGGCTGGAAGGAAAACACTTTCATGTCCTGGTTGAAACGGCGTTGCACCTTGGCTGTTTGTGGAGCTCTTAAAGGTGTCTAATGAGTCGAGAATATGTAGCAAATCTTCTTGGTGGAAAAGTCAGTCTACCTAGAAATAAATCTACCACGTCTTTGGTCACAAATCAAAGCATTTGTTGAAATTTAGGATGAAAACACAAAAAGTTAAGCATCTATCAGGATGCTGGAAAAGAGATTTGACTGTTGAGCGTCAAATTCAAGCAATGAGGATTCAGTTCTAGTAGCAGCAGCTCTTGTAATCAGACACAAGTTGCCGAAATGGTTTTACTTTACAGAGCTTCTGGGCTCACCTTTAGATTAAAGAGAAAGTTCACCCAAAAATGAAAATTCAATCACTATCTAGTAATTCTGATGCTGATGGAAAGTCGGATGAAGGTTTATAGTCCACAAATCACTGCTGGAATTGCACAAGGAAAGGGTGCTGCATTTGAGCCCACTGCATCAGTTGATGGATGTAATTCCACCGTTTGGACACTAAAAACTGGCTTCAAAGCCCAGCACTCTTACTGAGGGCAGTTAGTAGATGAGTGTACCTTTCTGGGGTTTTTTTTTGGGTGTGCTTAAAGTGACAAACTCTCCAAAAAATAGGGCTGGTAAACAGTTGAAAGCAGTATGGAGGCCAGTGTAAATGCTACAGCGATAACTTTTTTAAAACATCTGTTACTTATTCAGTCTCTCTCTTTAAAACTTGTTACTTACTTTGCACTGCTTGGCTGGAGACAGACAGAATTTATAACGTTAATATAATAATATAATAATAATAATAAGTTTTTCATGACTTTTAAAGTACTTTTTTGTTTTCTTGCCCCACTTGTCCAGCATTTCTCAAACATATCAGATTCAAACTATCTTTGCACATAATTTCAGCTAGTGAGGGGGAAATGAAAAAACGTATGGAAACGTACAGTAAAGAAAATAATGTCACATATTGACGCATATTAGAGGTATGTGATGTCAACAGCTACGGAAAATAAATTTGCTGTTATGTTTGATTAAGTGTAAGGTTATCCATAGGAGATTACTGTATTCATTTCATTACACACAACAAAATTCCATGATTTTTTTTCCAAAACTTTCATTGAATTCCATGAATTTTCCAGGCCTGGATTGCAAAATTCAAAGACTTTTTAAAAGTTTTTTGAAGAAAATGGCAACCTTAAACTTAGCATGTCCACTTGGTTGATGTTTCCGTTGCTGCCAATTGGAGCCGATAAATACTTGTGACTACTGCAGACTTATTCGTCCTGGAGAGGGATGACAATTTTAACCTTTCCCACTTGAGGCAAAAGCCAGATGTTAAAGGGTATTACTGTTTTTCTGGTCCAGTTGAAGAGGAGTGTGAGAGACCGAAGGGCAAATCCCTGGAAATGCAGGATGGATTTCATATTACATTCTCACAACAGAAGCCAGAATAATGCTGGAGTATGTGGTTTGGGAGAAAGAAATCTGAGCTGCTTTATTAAGCCGGCTGCTGCTGTAAACAGACCCCTGATAAGCAGCAGAAAATGAATGGACGGAGAGACAGTACTGAACGCCATTATTATCATTTCGACTACAGTTAATGTCCATTCCTGGCGCTGAGGGGAATTACCAGCAGCCCTGAGCCAAGTAGCTACATTTTTAAAGCTTATTTATATTCAAAATGTTGATTTGGCTGATAACACAGTGGACTTAGTTTGACAAACTTTGGAAATTACAAGATGTTGTCGATAATAGATTTTAAAAAGTTTTAAAAGTTTACTTATTTTTCAGGGGTGAAACTCTTCACTTGAGGACAGAGATCCTCTCTCTTTGGATTTGGATTGGAAGTCGATACCCCTCTGTTCATGCACAGAATAATTCATTAGCAGTAGAGAGAGAGAGAGTGACGGTGAATCCTCTATAATACAGTAAGAATGATTTCACTGTAACACAGCCACTGTTTAAAGATAGTTTATCCATGAAGACCTTGAAACTTGAAACTTAAATTCAACCTGATAATTGCATCAGGACACACGTTAGGTGAGGTCACTGTACCTTCATCTGCTAGAGTGACCTGATGAAATGTCGTGTGCTTACTAATGTCAATTGTAAGCAATAGGACGTAGTATGTGAACAGCATCGTAATAGGATGCAAGGATTCTCTTTTCTTCACCTATGGACACTTACACACCTGTCTACAACTTTTGAAGGAGTGTGTGAGCCTCTGCATTCTAGTTTGGATAAGTCACCTTGACTTTTAAATATAAATATCTAATGAGTTCATCTTTGAGTCCAAATGGACGCCAAATTCGAGGTAATTCACTCAGGGAGTTCTTGATATATTGCATTCATAAGAATGAGACAAAGGACAACCTGAAACCACAATGCCTCCAGCCACGGCGAACGCCAGCGCGGTGGCATAAAAATATCAGGTCGAGAAAAAAAAGGATGCTGTTGTGATCAGCGTCTTCACTATTTCACAAAGGATTATGGAGGGTTATACGCTTTTGTGTCTTTTGTTTAAGTTCTGTTTTTTCTCGTTTTGCTAAATCTAACATTAGTTATTATTTTCTAAAATGGTTTACTTTATTTTAATTATTTTTTATCTTATTACTATTTTTTTTCCACCTTGGACTGTCTGTAACTTCTGCTGTTAAATTATTGTATTTATTTATTTTTATAATTATAAGTATATTTATTTCTATATATTATTTGGTTTTGATTTTTAGCACTCACATGTAAAGCACATTGAGCTGCATTTTATGTATAATAGGTGATAAAATAAAGATTATTATTATTATTTTCACTGAGTATTAACCCTGTCCTGTAAACCACAGAGAAATGCCCTGTTTTTATATATTTGGCTGTTCAAATAGATGTCAGGTCACTTTCAGTACAATTGATGTGTTTCCATATCTTAAGTGTGTCAAAAATGACAACTTTTATGTTTTTTGTGTGTCTATTTAGTATGGGCTCTAGGGAAATGCACAAGCCTTATTTTACCCAAATCTGTTCTGTGGTCTCATTATCATTATCTGAGTGTGTTTCTCTTCACCAAGTTATATTATGTGGACTGGCTGCCCGATAGCACCCTCCAAAGTTGAGGAGATGATATATGTGACATCTTCCTTCAAAAGTCCTGCTCACTGCCTCGGTGTCCACAAGCCTCTGCCAGATTCAGTCCTCTGAAAACCAGACTCTCATCTAGTTTGGAGGCTCTGGATAATTTCTTGCTGTGCTCATCTTGCATTGTCTCCCTATCACTCTCTCTTATGTTTGCAAATCTCTTGTTACTGATTGAGCTGCTGTTTGATTTTTGTTACGATAAAATATGTGGAAAAAACATCTGAGGTGTTGGCACATGAAAGCTAAACCTCTTGTTTCCAACATGGACCCTGATGTATCACAGGGAGCACAACACAAGGAACAAGTAAGAGGAAAATCACAGCATCAGATCAGAAAAAAGATAATACACCACCCACAGCTCCAACTGCCCTTTCACATGAGACAGGTTTTAAATGTAAAGAAGAAAATAACAGACTAAAATACAAGCTGGAACAGGAAATGCTCATTCAAGTTCTGTCTAATCTTTTTTTGTACTTTTCCCTTGTCCTTCTACCTTTCTCTGTTTCACAATCACCTCCCACGCTCTTTCAAGTTAGCATCCACCCACACGCCCTCCACCGCTCCACTCTCCATCTTTTTTCTGCCAATCAAAGGATCCGGGTCACGCAGGAGGCGCCTGTCAATCAAAGGCAGGGCTTGCTGAGGAGGCGCCTTCAAACGCACAGTATCACCGCAGACACACACTTGTACACAAGCGGACGTCTTCACAAAGCTTCAAACACACTCTGGTTTAAAACACAGCAGGTCAAGGGCTCAGGCTGCGGAGGTAATACTAATAACCTCTGTGTGCAACAATTCATTTCCATGCAGCACCGAACCTAAAGAGGAACACAGCAGCAAAGGGCAGCGATGATTTAGCTCAAACTCATACACCACACTCATCTTTTTGACTGACGACTATATAATGTTGACAACAACATCATTATGGATTTGCAAAAGGGAAAGTGCAGGTTAGTGTATTTAAATATTTGTTTAAATTAAAACAACCAATATGGCCAAAAAGAAAAAAAAATATTCATATGACTTATTAAAACTTAATGGAAAGTAGCAAACAAAGTTTATACCACCTGGAAAGGCTGTGACCATGTAAATTGGAATTTTACCATTTTACACGGACAGGAATATCCTGTTTTAGAAGTTCCCATTTGTGTTTGAGCTCATTAACACCATATTCTGTGTGTGAGAAACCTGAATATTTTAACCGGAGTACTCTAAAGGAAACCATGATGTATACAGAGAAATATGAATAACTTGATTTCTCTTTGCTCCTGGATATGATCATTAGCGGGATAAGCCTCTTAAACAGCATATAATAAGGTGAATGTTTTAAACATTTTAAACAGCATATAATAAGGTGCTTGTCAGAAAAAATATTGGGGAAAAAAAAGGTTGGTTCAAATGTGCAAGTTTGCTTCACTCACAAGCCAAAAAACAGCCACAGTGGCCCGTGGACAAAAAACTGAATTTCCAACCCTGGTAATCACGTCAGCTAATGATGGAGCCGACAGCGAGCTGACGTGACTTCATAATTTGCTGAGGTGACCTGAGTGTATGTCGTAAAGCCCTCCAAGGCTAATTATGATTTGTGACTTTGGACTTTAAAGATGAAATTGAAATTGAATTGATATTCAGCCTTTTGGAGCATGCTTTATCATTGTGTGAACTTTGACCTGATTAATTTGTAAAGCACTTTGTGTTGCCTTTGGGTATAAAATGTGCTATATAAATAAGTCTGCTTTGCCTTGAGTGGCTTTATAAAAACACAACAGGATGTCTGCCAACATTCAAAATAAAAAAATGACAAATTTTGGCACTTACGGTGCAAAGAGAAAGAGTATCTGAGGTGAGGGAGTGCTCACTGTTTAGATCAACGGAGCCATCGATATAAGCATGTTGAGCAGTTTTCCTGTAGCTCCTGTAAGTGTGTGCACACTTCACAAGAAAAAAAGACAGAAAAAATCCAAAATGCTGTGATTTTTTTTGTAATTATTAGCAATTCAGATTCTCAATTGTGCTCATTGATGGGTGTTTTACTAGTTAAAAACAACTGAGCCGATCACAGCGTTGCAGATTGTACTGCTGAAGTTAAAACTGTGAAGGAAAAATCTATGGCGCTACTCAAAAGAGATAAAAGGTGTTTAAAGAGTTATACACGATGCATGTTAATTCATATTTGACATAATCCATTTACGTTAATCAGATATGATAATACTCAGGTTGAGCCTGTTTGTCAGATGTGAGGGGTAAGTGTGTTTGGATTGTGGGTCTTAATTTTGTTAAAGCTGCAACGAGACATAACGAGATATCTAAATAAAATCTTACAGAATAACAAAACTGGCAGAAGGTGTGGCTGAGATCAACACGACTGTTGTTTTAAGTCAGTTGGGAGAAATATTAATTCTTGGAAATTGACTAGATCACAGAAACAAAACTAAGAAAACTGATGACTGTATGATTGTATGATTATAATTCTGATTATTAGGCGACAAAAATACATCCATAGACAATTGGAGCAAATATTTCAATTTAACTTTAACTTTACGAGGCTGTACATGAACAAATTCACACACATTTAAGACATAATTTTATTATTTAGATTTCTTTCTGTTTCAGAAATAATTAATTTTGCTGCATGGAAATACAGTGATGAAGAAAGGAGTGTTTGACAGAGTGTCGTTTGTGTGCCAACAAAGAAGAGCGTCGGTGAGCAGGTTAAAAAGAAGGGGTGGTGTGTGTGTGTGTGTGTGTGTGTGTGTGGGCAGAGGAGTGTGTGGTAATAAGGCTGTCAGTCACAGCAGGATCTCATTAAGACAGAGGAGCTCAGCCTCATTCCTCATTAGTCGAGCTTAACTACTGTCTACACACCTACACTACACACACACACACACACACACACACACGCGCGCATGCACACACCGGCACGCACACACAATATTTCACATACAGCGATGCATTCACACACACTCTCAACACATGCTTCTACCCCTCACATGCTGTCTCAAACTCCAGCACACATTCACATATTATTCTCACCCAGCGCTTAACAACCACTTACAATTTAAATGTTCATAATTCAAACACACACACACACACACACACACACACACACACACACACACACACACACCATAACCAGGGTGAGAGACAGTTTTTTTGCGTGCAACAGGCTGGCTGAAGAAATCCACTCTCAATTTTACTCTTTTACAAACCAAGTTGGACGTTAAAAGAAGATAACAAATCCTCCAACCAGCAGCTGATTGATTGCGTGCCACAGCAGCTGATACAGTAGGAAAACACTCGAGCCACAGGCAGGTTCTGGCTGCTTGTTTTTGTTAATTTTGTGCCCGGATACCAGCGCACATAAATCTAACGCGAGACAGCCGTGCTGCATCAATTCAGCCCTGAAAGCTCGGTCTAAATGTTCCTGTAATGAATTTAAATAGATGTCCCTGTTTGACTCTGCGGGAGTTACAGGTGTTCAAAAATATGCAAATAATCCCACAACAACACGTTGTACACGCCGCAATTATCTGAAAACAGAATTGTTATTTTCTGCCTTCCTGACTCTGTGAATGATAATCACGGTATCATGTCGGCGCTGTGAGCAGCGACTGTGGAGGATCTTTGTTGTTGCGTTACTGATGTGTCTGTTGTTGATTAAAAACACGTTTAACAAGATAAGTGAGGTTTGTCTTTCTGCGTTTGAAGTCTTTTCTCTGACATCTGCAATCCTAATTGTGAACAGTGACACCAACTGGACAAACTAATTTAAAGACAAATAAACAGGCCAACATTCATTAAAAGGTCCAGTGTGTGAGATTTAGGGGGATATATTGGCAGAAATGGAATAAACCATAGTAAGCATGCTTTTTTAGTGTATAATCACCTGAAAATACAAATCTCTGTATATTTTTTACTGGAGAATGAGCCGTTAATAACTCGTCTACAGCATCAGCCGTGTTGCACCTCCATGTTTCTACAGCAGCCCAGAACAGACAAGCCAAGCACTGGCTCTAGAGGAGAAGGCCATTAAGGTTTTTCTCTTTGTTTTTTAACATGAAACTGCTTTCTTCACTGTTTCTACCAGTTTAAATCACCAGATCCGTTTGTTTTGCAGCTAAAGAGACCTCTGCAGATTTTGGCTCCTGGTAAAAACCTCCTAAACGTCTGGATCTTAAGTTATCAGAGAAAAAAGGTGAGCACATATTAGCACGTGCTGGGACAGCGGCCTGTTTCTGAAATGCCAAACAGTGTCAGAGGAGCATGGATCTTTGCGTGAAACTTCTTTATTTGGTGTTTTTACTTGCGTTAATCAATCAGTTACCATTAAATACCTCCTGAATGTCTGGATCAGAAAAAAGATGAGCACACATAACATTATTTGAGTAAAAAAAAATGTGAGCACACATAAGCAGGTGCTGGGCTAGCGGCTAGTTTATACTTCTTTCTACTCCTTTTTGCACATGTCAGTTTGTGGATGGGATTTATTGTCTTTTATTGTTATTTATATGTTTTTACCTACTATTTTTGCTGTATTTTACATGTTAAAAATACATCAATCAATTAAACATCTCTGACGAGCCAAACAGCATTGGAGAAACACTGATTCTTAACGCGAAACTGCTTTATTCAGTGTTTATACCAATTTTCATCACCTAGTCTGTTTGTTTTGAAGAGGAAGAGACCTAACGGATAATTCAGCTCCTGGTAAAAACCTGAGCAATGAACAATGAAGGAACACTGAAGTTTCAACTGGTTACAATCTGCAATCCTCGTCTCCAGATGCCACTAAATCCCCCTAAATCTAAAACTGTTTTAAGGGCTCTTTTGGGTGAGGAAGATGAGTGGTGGATGGCTTGATACTTTTACAAACCACTGCCAACAATGTTCCCATATTTGCGGCTACTTATTTCAGACCCTGGTCTCAGTATATGTAAAATTTGGAGCTAGAAAAAAAGTTTTATGCTTTGTCTGTGTGAAAACAATGTTAAGTCTAGACATGTTTTCGGTTCGAACAAACACCTAAAAAAAATTGACCAGCACATCAACTCTGTTTTTTTCTTTCTTTTTGATTATTTATCTATTCTTTGGTTCATGTTGTGGTTTCTCAGTTTGTGTGGTTTAGTGCCAACATTTCACCCACTGCCTCAGGCTGCTTTTTGATCATTTTTCTTTCCCAGAATGCACTGCAAACAGTCCCCAGTTACTGACACCCACAAACAATCTACACTGGACAAGGGTACAGCAGTCGCATGGTTGGTCATGATTACTTCATATCTTAATGAATAAACTGAAAATGAAGCAATGAAGAACAGAAGCAGTTTTCTAATCATCTGGGGCACCTTTGCCTTATCATTTATTTTTTGTGAGGATTTATCAACATTCAAGGGCAGTTTTTGCTCTGAGCCCCTTCGGGTTTCACATTAATTACATTCCTCTCTCACCTAACTCCCTCCCCCCTGCTAACAGCACCATGCAGCCTCCTCATGCAGCCTCCTCATGCAGCGCTCAGGGGCCTCTGCAGCAGCCCAGGTTGGTTCTGGAGGAGCTCCAGGCTTTAATTAAACTGGTGCTGCTTTGCTGTAATAAACTGAGCTGGTGAAGGCAATTAATGTGTCCTCAGCACACGTACAGTAACATTTAAGGAGATCAATAGATGTGTGAGGTGATGTGTGCAGAGACACTGATCATGCGCTCACAGACACTCACTGACACGTGCAAACACTATATCTGCATGGCTCAAATATAAACACAAAGAAAGACTCTGACCACGTTCACATCGCAGCTCTAAATGCTCAATTACGATTATTTCCTCGGATCTGATCTTTCTGCCGAGACTGTTCAAATTCATATTGAAGTGTACCATATCAGAAATCAGTGTTAACACATCTGTCCTAAAATGCCTCACAAGCAACCAGTAATAGCACACACCTGCTCGAATCCTCTGAATTGGATATTTGACTGATTTTATCCTGCCAGCCGCATAGTACAAAGTCTGTGTAATGTCCCATCCATCCATCCTCCTGGGGGACCCTGCAGCGTTGCCATGCCAGATGAGATACGCATATAATCTCTCCAGCATGTTCTGGGTCTACCCTGGGGCCTCCTACACGTTGGACATGCCTAGGAACACCTCTAATGGGAGGCGGCCGCCCAAACCTACAAGCTTAAACCATGGATGTGTGAGAAAAACACATACAAGTTCCTCTACCATCATTCTCATGGCAACCGCATGGATATATAGGAGGAGGATTGGATTATATTGAATTTAGGACCACATATAAAAGTGGCTCAAATCTGATTGTAAAAAAAAAAAATGTTTTCTGTAACCACACTAAAAAAAAAAAAAAATCAGAATTATGTCACACAAGAGCAAAAATTGGATTTTGGCCACATTTTCTTGAAACGTCTGTAGCCTCAGTCTCTGATTCTCTCTCTCTCTCTCTCTCTCTCTCTCTCTCTCTCACACACACACACACACACAAAACACATCAAACATCCGTCATCACCTTCCCAGTCATGCAGCTCGCCAGCTAACTATCCATCTGTTAATGTACTCATCCATCCATCAATCAGTGCACCCTCCCTCTATCTTCTGTCCATTTATTTTGTCCTGCTTTTGGCCCAAAGTCTGTGCACTTACAAGTCCATCAGTCTGCCTGCCAAGCCACCTACCCATCCATTAATGAGCCCCTCCATTTATCTATCCGTCCATGAGGGCTCTCCATTTGTTTTGTCGACAAGTAAAACAAATAAAACAAGAAGTTTCATCTTGCTGGACCACAGTAGTGGTTTAAAAAAACTGTATTTTTTAAAAAAACAGTACTATCTTCCATCCCCTGTGCTCAGTCTGTGTAAATGCATGGCCTATTCCCTATTTACTTGAGAGTGTTTTGAAATTGAATAGACCTGATTTGGCGCTCTCGTATGTGGTGACTCATTCATCTGGACAAATGAAAACAACAAAACATATTCAATTTTAAACAGATTTCATCTTTTCATTTCCTTTCACTGAATGAAAGCACAAACCTGAGTGGCTAGTCGCATCTGCTCGACAGGCGCTCGGTTAAAAAAATCATTCTAAAGCAAGTGTGCGCAAAAAAAGGAATAATTTAATATCCACGAGGTTATAATATTCTGTTGGAATATTAAGACAACAAACCACAGATCTTTATATAAAGTATCTGTCATCCAGCATCTTAGTCGCTGTTAAATGCTTTCTCAGGTCCAAACTTCTCCCTGCTGTAATGTTGCAAAGTAAACAAAAAGGAATATTTAACAATCCCCTGTGAGAGTTTGGATGATAACTTGAAATATCCCCAACTAACTGTAGAGAGAAACGTACACACATCCAGATTGCACCGTGTGAGGGAAAATGTAAAATATTCTGAATAAATGTTTGAAGGATGACTCAAAGGACCGATATCACGCTAAAAGTTCAGCAGCAGTCTGAAGTCACAGCAGCCAAAAGAGAAAAATCTCAAAAATGTAAAGATTTTAAAGATTTTAATTGTCACACTGGTATTGAATAATATGTGCCGTGAAATCCAGACTCTAATACTACAGTGTGCTTTAAGGCTGATGGGCCATAACTTATGATAACTACCGTAAGAGTGAAAAAATGAGTAGAAAAGGACATATTCAATATAAAAATTCAAAGAGAATAATTATAAATATAGGCAATATAAGTATTAAAATGCTAAGTTGTATTTTAGTTCCGTGTGTAGACAAGTTGTGCTATATCCCAGAACATTAAAATGGAAGTAAAATGTACATACGTCAAGGATGTTTGACATGTTTACACTTCACAAAGTATAAATCTACATGTGAGCAGCTAATCTCACAATCAATCAGCCTCATATTTAGGACTGCATGCTCGAGGATCTCTCGCAGTGATTCACAGTTGTTGAAAAACCTGTTTTATTACATCACTGACTGCTGACTTCTCACTCGTTTTAACCGGCTGGTAGTGTCCGCGAGTTGGAAATCGACTCGGCTAAAACAAGCCTTTACCATCTGCTGCAGGACACATTCTGGCTTTTGTTGTGACTGAAAACTGACATCCATAGAAATGTTTGGACTCATTTTTTGACTGGAGCATCTGCAGATATTTCCATACCCAATATGTTGTGGATAAGAAGATGAATAAATACCCATTTTTGTTATCTTAGCCTCCATCTTGATTGTAAGGGAGCAGGGAGGGATAATTTCACCGGGCATTACTGCACCACCTTTCAGCTGCCATTACTGTGACCTGATTTTATTCTTTCTGCCTGCATGGCGTCATAGCACAGCGGAAGCATCTCAGAAACAGAGCATTTTGCTTGACTGATTTTGTAGACGGGCAGATTTTGTTGATTTGGTCATTTTTCGTTGATATTTGTACTTCGATCCAAAGTAAATAAGTTGGTTATGTATTAAATGGTTTGTTTTTTTGTGTTTATTGTTATTTCCTGCGTTTTTGTGCTGTAAAGCCTACAGATAAAGTTAAAATTGTTAAAAATGTAGTTATGAAGCACATGGATTTAGGATGTGTGGCGGTGTTTTTAGTTGCTAAACAAAAAAAGTCTAATTTATCCTCAAAAACAAACTTTTTCTATATTTCCGGTCAGGAAGAAAATACGATCTGCGCTGTACAACATGCCACGGCCCTGTCAGAAATGGACAAGGTATGTATTTGTATTGGCTTCTGAAACAAGTGCCTCATGTCTGCTGTAATTACAAGAATTGTCTAAAGTGGCCGCCATCGGTTTCGATGCCTGCTGGAAAGTGGTCACCTGGCTGAGATCTGCACTCTACTTTCTAGTGTATTTTCCAATTACTGTCTTCCACAAACACATACAACTTTATTCTAAATATGTTATATTTTAACCCTATATTTTAGCTTCTGCACTATTTTACAGTATGTCTTGATATTCAGTTTTTTTTGCATGATTTTATACTCATTTGCTTGCATACTGTTAGAGAGAATCTGACATCTAAGATATTCATAGCCAAGAACCATGTCACTGTACCTACTGTGCATATAACAATGAATAATTTGAAATATGCAAATGTACAGGGTGTTAATTTGAAAGGAATGACAGATGACTGTGCTGGACGAGACCGAGGATATAAAATAAACTCTGAAAACTTTCAGCACATCACTTAACCAGCTAAGACAGGTTTGTACCCAACATGCACCTGTAATCAGAGTCGGTACTTAGAATCCTTCTTTATCCTAAAACTGTATTTTGACACATTCATTGAATTTGTACTGTTAACCAGATAAATACTGCGTGGGTTTTCACTTGTTTGTTGAGGTTGTGCTGCTCTATTTTCAGTTATTGTTTCCATTTATTCAGTGTGACCACAATTAAACAGGCTGTTTGTTCATCACCACGTGTCAAGCGGAGGTGAAACACCAAATTATTGTAGGTGTAACCACCAAACACATGTGGTGCTGCACCAGCTTTAATTATATACTCGTCGTAAATTACTTTAACCAGAAATGACAGGATTCAGGGCAGGAGTGGTGTGTTACTGCACGTCTAACTTCACTCTGCGAGCTGATAATTCCCCCTGGCAGACCGCCAAACTGTAATCAATATAGTGGGAATACTGCGTTCCTTCTCTTCCATCTTCCTCTACTCGCTTCAATTTGTTCTCATTAAAGAAGATCCACTCTGCTCCTTTTCTTTCCTTCACTTAGTGTTAATTTCTCCTGTTTCACTTCATATAGTCGCTCATCTGAGTACATGATCATTTAAAGCTGACATGAACACTTTGACACTTTTCCCAAATGGCTCCTTGTAAATCAGTGATCTGGGAATTCAAGGGTCTTTTTTTTCATGTAACTTAAAATAAATGAATTTGAAATGCAAGATATTTTTTATGCAATGTGCTAGTTGAGCTACATTTTCATTGACTAATAGCCACAAAAGAACATGAATGCACATGCAAAATTTTAAGGCATTTAAGTCAGGGCACTATAATGTGAAGCAGTAATTCATTACCAAAGCAACTACTGACGGAAATGTTCTGATGCAGTTTTAGGTCCCTGTCAAAGAAAACCAAAAGAGGGGTACTTACGTTGGCCCCAGCGACCCGTACGAGGGTTCAGGTAGTTTGGGTAAAGCCCGTTGGGTCTGTCCATTTTGGCTAGCAGCTTCCGGATATGCATCACCTGAGATCAAAACCAGACACGAGAGTGTAATCGAAAATATTCCTTATGAAAAATGGTGAATCTACTTTATGTAGTTAACTGCTGCCATGAAACTTAACCTATTAGTCCTTTTTATAATGCATATGCTAATAAAATAAATGTTTATTTTTAAACAGCGACAGCAAAAAAACAGAGAAAACGTGCATATTGTAAACAAAGCAAAAAGACAGCCACCACACACAGACACAGATAGTAAACCACGGTGTTACCTTCTGGTAGTAGGCGGGGTTTCCTGTCAGGTAGGTGAGGTGGACAAACTCCATGTGGAGAGTCCCGAACTCTGCCAGGATGCTGCTGCCTGCCGACGCCCAACCCCAGTTACGACCAACACCGCTGAAGACAAGGAGGAGGAGGAGGAGGAGGAGGAGGAGGAGAGGTGAGAAGATGAAGTGGTGAAGAGAGAGAAAAAGGGCAAGAGGATGAGAGATTGATGTGTGAGAGCGAGAAAGAAAGACAGAGAGAGGATTGGACAAAGAAACAAAAATGTTAATTCTATGCACCCAATGTAAAAAGAGTAATCAAGGTTTTAACTGGCCGATAGAATACAATGACAATATTGTATCTGTAAGTGCTGACACGGTTTTCAGTATGGACGGATGACTCAACTCATACTTTGTCAGGCTGTGAGGTTTCTGGCTGTCTAGAGGTTTTTTTTTTAGCCTGAAATAAAGTCCTTCTGTACTGAAAATAAAATAAAAAATATTAAAAAAAGAGTTTCTAGTATCTAAAATGGAGAAAAAAACGAAATGAAGTTAAATGATCAAAAGTCATGATCAAAAATCTTGATGATGAACTTCATTTCTGTAAATATTAAAGACTGAATAGGGATTGAAAATTCACAGCAACTGTAATTCTCTCCGAATGTGAGATACTAAGACACTAATGCGCTTCAAAGTTTAATAACACCATTAAACCAGAAAATATACTTTATCACACAGTGTTGGTGTTGGATTGACTGCAACAGGTTCAGCACCAGTTCAGGGGTTTGTCTCGTCACATTTACACAGGACCATATGTGGCACAGGAGGCATCTGGAGCTGCTTCAATTTTACATGAGTGCATGTAACATTAATGCATTGCAACTGGTGTGTATGTGTGTGCGTGCGTGTTTGAGTGAGTGTGTGCCTGTGTTTAGGAGGAAGCGTGTCTTTGTCTAAACAAGCTTAAAAACACACAGTCTTACATGTATGTGTGCTTGTATGTATATATGTAATGTGATGTTAAATGCATTTAATGTACATAACTGTGTGTTTAACAGTGTGATTTAGGAGAACTAGCTGAAGTCAAGGCATTAATGGGGATCCCAATAAACTAAATTAAACTAAAGTGTTCGCTCTTCAACATATCTGAATGAGCTCGAGAAAAGGAGGTCTTCTCTTGTACAACACACACTGTCAACAATGCAACGCATATACAATAACAGGATGCTGATCACACGCTCACAAACCATGTCAGGGTTTATAGTTACAAAGTAGCCTGCAGGTTCACATAGCAATTTTATTTCTTCCATTGTTCCATTCAGTGAATAAGTTAATTAATAACACAGAGAGAAGTGGGGAATGGCTGGAGATAGAAAGAACACACACACACACACACACACACACACACACACACACACACACACACACACACACACACACACACAGTCATACAAACTGACTCAATTCCTTTTCAGGTTGAAGTTGAATGAAGCGACGTTGGGAAAAACACGAGGGCACTGAATTATGTAATAACGAGTGATGAAGGTGAAAGTACAGTTTGTACACACCTACACACTCCTGTGAAGAGGTCTAAAAATCAGGCAAAAAAAGTCAAAACACCTGTGTGGGCAGACTCAATTTTAAAAGACTTAGAGCTGTTGCAGTTCAGAAAGATGAAAATGATTTGTATTTTTACTTTAAAGATTTACTTAACGATTTTTCAATGCAGGATTTTCACTTGTAATAATGTTTTACACAGTGGTATTAGTACTTTAAATTCAGTAAAAGAACTTAATACTTTATACACCACTGTGCCTAACCTAACATTTGTCCTAAGCTCTATGAATTTTTTCCCTAATATATATGTATATATATATATATATATATATATATATATATATATATATATATATATGTATATATATATATATAGAGTCAAGTCAAGAGACAGAGGGAGAGGTATTTCTTCAGAAGTTAGAGGAGACCAAACCAGAGCTCAAAACACACCTTTTCTTTTTAGACTTGCCTATTCTGTGTGACCATTGATGTGGACCTTTCACTTATTTTTAGCATTTTACTGTATATTGTTTTACTTTTGCATTTTGTTTTTTGATAATTGTATCTGTAAGGTGACCTTGAATGTCCAGAAAGGCACCCATAAATAAAATGTATTTTATTTATTATTATTAATGAGCCGCAGGTTGTCTACTCCTGAACTAGGTGACAAAAGGTGCATATATTGGTATCAACATTTGCAATCTGCCAACTGAGTTGGAAAATATTGAGGTGTATTATGCTCTGTTTATATGGTTCTTATCTTGAGATCAAAGGTTAAGGGATGGTTAGGCCTTGGGGTCTGATGGCTGGAGTATGGACACCCGGCTTAAATTACATGGAATGTGTCCCCTTGGGGTTTTTGTGAGTGAACACAATGGGTGAAGGAATGTTTACTGATAGATTTGTAGATGCTTGTACCTATATAAGACACATGCATGAGCTGTAAGAGGGAGAGATTCACATTGGTCCCGAATCTTTTCCCAGGCAGACCATGGTGCCTGGTGGATGCTGAACTTTGTTGTAATAAATTGATTCTTATGCAACCAAGTCGGTGTCAGCGGAGGTTTCTTCATCGTCTACACATCATTGCTGCTTAGGAAACAACGACAATATCAGCATATTAGATATCGACAAAAAATCCAATGTCATGCATCCCTATTGGACACAAACACGACTCCATAATAACGATAATGTTTATCTGTATCTGCCAAATGTGTAAGTAATCAGTTGTTTCTGTACAAGTCTGTCGCATCAATCTGTGACATAATGTCAGTGTCGTGTTCACAGTTTAGGTCCAAAAGTGGTCAAAAAGTACTAATACTAGTATAATCAAATAATTTTATTTTGACATGCAGGTTTCTATGTCTTCTATGTCTTTTGATGTGAAGCGCTTGGTGCATGGAATTTCTTTCTTGTAAAACAGGTTGGGCTGCATTTCTTGTATGACAGGTGCTATACAAATAAAGTTTATCATTATTATTATTATACGAACATCTATCACGGCAGGTTTAAATTTTGATAGGGAATAGTGAGACTTTTTTTTATCTACTAAAAAAAATCTTTAGGAAGAAAGAAGAAAAAAGGCTTAAATTGACAAAAAAAACAATCTGCCAATCAAGTCACAGCAGAGTTCGTTTCGGGCTGCTCAGTCGGCCGTCAGTGATTTTGAGTGACACTTCTCACTTTATATTCCTCTCAGCTGCGGGATGAAGGGGACGGATTTCAGTGTCACTGACCTCTTAAGGTTGACCATGGCCCAGGGGATTCCTGTGGGGGTGTTAAAGGCGGGAAGCAGCTTCTCTGCAAGCTGGACCGCCTTCAGCTTGAAAACCTGTAAAAGAAGAGAACAGAGAAGGAGAGGGTTAACTTTGGGATTTGTTATCTTGCCCCTTTAACACCTGGTATATTCTGCAGTCTGTCAACCTTTTCCTGCTTAATATTCTTCTCACAGCTGACAGGTACGAGCATAAAACAACTGCCAACCACCAAAACAAATGCAGGATGAAGGCAAATAAGGCAGAGTGAGATGTCAGGAGACAAACGATTGCTAAATGATGGCCACAGAGTGTCAGAGCTGTACAGATTTATGGAGGAGTCTGGCAGACTAATATATGCAAAAACCCTGCCTTCAAACTGCGCTGCAGTAATATGAAATGTTGCAGAATACCACCGAGATGTCTGGAAGAAAAAGCTTGGAGGTCAAACCACAGCGACGGAGCGGCAGAGTGAGATACCAAAGCACACAGTCGGAGTTGGGTTTCTATTATCGTGACTGGCGTCTAATTTATACGGAGTGAAAGAGAGAAATGGACATGTGTTCGTTTTGAGATTACACAAGTTCCTTGCACTCGTCTGACAGATGAAGGATCACAAAAATCTGCTGCAGCCCTTGTTCTTTCCTCAGCGTGCCAATCAAAGAGATAAAAGCAAACTAAGGTTATTCTGCTGCTGAACTCGCTGCATACGAGCAATATGCTGAAAGCTGGAAATGTAACTGTGGACGATGTCCAACTGCTCAGAAGAGAGACGACTCAGGCTGAAGGCGTTTACACATCAGGGGCCAAACGACAGAAAAATGTGAATTATTTGCCTGCTAATATTTCACACCAAAACTAATTGCACAGGCAGCGATGCAAACAGTGCAGCAACAATTAATCAGTTATCCTCAGCTAATAAACTAATCATCAACTAATTTAATCACTGATTAATTAGTTTGAGTTTAATTAAAAAAAATGTATTTATTTATTTTTTAATAAACATTTTTAATTATTTTTCAGAATACAGGGCTGTTATTGTATTTTCTAACTATCAAAGAATACATCATTTTTACTGCTATTTTAATAATCAAAGCAGATTGATATAAATTTTCTTTCCTTGTTACAATTTCTTTGTTTTAAAACACTGAATGTATTTGTGCTACTCAAGCTGAGTTTCAATTTAAAGGAACACCTGTAAAGAGCATTATAAACCCACACAAATATGATTCTTTACAAAAGTGTCATATTTATGTCCAAACAAAACTGAAGTCTTATTTAAAAAATCCAATTATTCACAGCATGACTCGAAGACATCAGAGGCAAACATGACATTCACAGCAGGACGCCGACTGTAAGAGTTCTTCTGTTTTTTGACAGCTGATGAGCACACGGCAAATACTCACATGAAAACATGTCACCTGTGTTTAAGGTCCTGAAATAAAATCCAAAATCCACAAGTGGCAACGAGAGACAAAAACAGAGCTGACAAAAAAAAAAAACCATCAAACTGACAACAAATTATAATTCAGTGTTGTGATAATTCAGGTTATTATTTTTAAATGTAAAATACTTTAAAAGTTTTATAATCAAGTTAAATACCACTTGATGCTTCATCTTCTTTGTTCCAGTATTGTAGCAATATAACATTTTGATAAACAACTGGATCTCAGTTTAGGCATTATGAAATTATACTACTTAAAAAAGCGAACAGATCGAGACAAAAGTTTCACTTGACTTTTTCTGTAGAAACAAATAGTTTTACTGCACCTCAGTAAAACAGATTATAGTCGCTCGCAACAACTGGCTGACAGTGTTTTTATCAATTTATGCTAAGCCAATACTGAATCAACTGCTGGTGCAGTGTGCTTAAGAAAACGAATTGCTTAATTTCTCCCAATAATTCATGATAAATAATATTTTTTTTGTGTAAATGTATTAACCCCATGACACCTGGATCAATATCAGTTTTCTTGTGCTGCATTTGGATGCATTTCACAAGCTATTTGACAGCTGGAAACATAAACAAATTGGTTTGACTTCTTTCGAAAATTGGGGGGAAAAAAGGCAATGACCGATTAGGCAAGAAATGACCCACATATTGCAAGAAATTTGTAAAAAGTGACAAGAAAATTACCTAAAGATTAGTTTTAAAAAAGAGTAGAATTGTTAGAAAATTCTCTAAAAAACTGGGAAATGTGTGTTTTTTTTATATACATTTTTGCTGATTTTTGGGCCATGTCTTGTTAAGATGCTTGTTTCCCTGTTACCTTCTAGAGCTCCAAATATTCTTCTGAAGTTATGAAATCTGTGAAAAACAGTGGGGCCTTTCTCAACGTCTCTCTGAGAAAAAGTCAAAAGTTTTGTATACAATTATGAAAAGAAAGCGAGAACCGAACTAAGTGACATGTCTGTCTTTCTGTCTGTCAATCTCTTTCACTGCCTTTCAGCATCACAGACAATGCTGCTACGCCACCTGCAAGTGCACCTACACACGCATCCCTGACACGCAACAAACAGCACTGGATGAAACATATCCGATTATAAAATTAATTATTATGCCACTCAAGAGGACATGTTGTTTAATTGCATGTTTCAGCTCTTTTGTCTGGAGTGAAAAAATGGAAACTAATGTCGCAAATGATTATATGAAAAAAGGAAAAGAAAACAAACATAGTTCGACTAGCAGTCCACGACAGACAACACGAGTCACAACAAATTTGACTGTGTAAATTCTTAGCCTGGGACAACCCTAATATGCAGTATATGAGCTGGCTGAGGGACGACAGAATTTGTTGTAACTCCAGTTTGCTGCACAATGTTAAAGGAAAGGCTGGCTACAGACTGCCAGCAGAGAGGTGTATCAAAGAGGGCCTTCACTGTACAATCTGTCTACATGGCTACCTCAAATTCTTAACCACATTGTTGGAAGAGTGAAAAAAAAGCTGACAAGATGTTCAATTTCCACTTTTGCAATGTATATTTTGCTCCTGAAGGACAGTCGTGGGATAAATGCACAAAGAGGGAGTTGTACAACTCTCAGACAGCAGTCAGGGAGAGCAGCGCCACGCAGAAAAGCACCGAGGCTGATTCATCAACACAATCTGTCAGGGCTGAGCAGTTTTATAGAGAGACCAGATCTATGGAAAATTCTTGCTGTCTCGCAAAGTGAGAGGGAGCAATAACACATGCTGGTGTTTGCAGAATGCTTAAGCAGCCAGTGGGACATCTTACAGAGGACTCGGAGGTCAAACTGTGCCGTTAAACACGAGACAAATATAGATACAGACGAGGGGACAGAGAGAGAGAGAGAACAACGCAGGTGGACAGATGTAGAGATACGATGAACATGAATGGGGCAGAAGTTATATAACTGAGGAAGATGAGAGAGGATTAAAGACCACCAAAGGTTTGTTTCTATCCTCTCTCCAACTCTCATGCTTCCATCATTTTTTCCTGCAACAAGTCGCCTCTTGTGAGATTTGGGTCTTTTAACGAGACTACAAAAAGGAACAAGAGGTTACAAAAAATGCCTAATTTCTCTGTAGGTTCCTCTCTGCAATGTTATCAGACTCATAATAACATTTGAAGAAGGCATCCTTCTGGTGGTTTTGTGTATGTGTGTCGGGTCATGGTGTGTGCAGTCATGCACGCCCAGTCATCATAAACGCTCTCCACTGATTCGTGGCCTGTCTGCTGGCCGCACCGAGGCCCCTAACGAACTCCACTGCGTTTTATTGGCAATCCTGCTGCTGATGTCATCAAGCAGGGACAGGATCCAAACGACCCATCAGAGGAGACGGCCAGCCGCCCTCACAGATAAAATTCTGCAGTTTATGATAATCATCTTCCTCCGCTGCTTTCATCTACAGGCAGGGTGGAGAGAAGAGGCTGCAGCAGCCAGGTCCTCTCCAGAAACAAGGCTGTTATTGTTGTTTGTTAAAGGAAGTAAACCTGCTGAGAGGAGGAGAGGAAGATAGAGTCGGCTTAATTAGTGCCTCAACATTTTCCTTATCTTGTTTATATTTCTATGGAGGATTATCACACTTGAGACAAGTGGTGCTCTGACTGTTTTCACTTGTGTAGCTGAACTCTTTGCTCAGCAGCTGCTGTGAACAGACTCAGAGGAAATGCAACAATATGCTGCAAAATATGCCACATAAACGGAGGTACACTCAGGGTGCTGATGTGTCATGATACTGGAAATTTGTATTATGTTATGTTATGTTATTATTTGTTGGTGTGATTTGGTGCAGCTAGTGCTGTTTTGTTCATATGTAGTTTGTTTTATCGTAAGTCAATTAATTTGACAAATTTCCCTACACGGACAATAAAGTATGTTGTATCACATCGCATTATAAATTTAATAGTCCATACCAAAACAACTAAATACTACCGAAAAAAAAACACAAACAAAAAAAAACCCACAAGAAATCCTATGTACTTGAACATACACTCCTTCATTTAAAAAGTTCAAAGGAAATTGAATTCAATTTTTATTATTAACTCCTTGATGATTCACCTCTAAATGTGGGGTGCTGATCTATGTGGGTTCATGAAATTTTGTGGGTAGGAAAAATATTAATAAATAGCTTGCTGTATATTAACATTTCTCCTCCGTTGTTGTTCATGTTGTTCACTTGTAGATGCAGGACTTGAGAGCTGGTCTTTGTAGTAACCGATTTGTCCCGCCCCGCCTCCACTGTGATTGGATGGCTGGATTAAAAGTGACAGTGACAAGCTCAGTGTTTTACCCAAACTTGAAAATTTTTAATTTCTCTGTGACAAAAAAACAAACCAAACATTCAGCACTCTGCACAAAATAGACACTCAGCGCTTCGTCATGCAGCTGCCATTTGTAGCAGTCTGTAAATAAGCAACACTCATTTTAAAGGATTAACTAAATACACTAGCCTCAGAAAAAAAATTCTTTTAGATGAGTTGAGATGAAGCTGTCTCTGCAGCTGCAATTATCACCATCCTGCACTATTTGTTTGTTGGCATTGACTTGGGACAACAATATTGGTTCTTGTAATATCCCTAGAGCAGACTTTCCCGCCACAGACTCTGAATCATAAGCCCCTTTCCCACTGCATAAAAAATCCAATAATACCTGGCTTTTGTATTTCGTGGGAAAGTTAACAACTGGCATTCACACCCGGGTCAAATGACTCTGCAGTAGTCATGGGTATTTATGGGCTCCAGCTCCAATCAGGAGTAATGGAAATACAACACCTGGGTGAACAAACTGGTTGTAGCCCCCACAAAAACCGTTCTTCCCCGCCCAAGCAGCGTTCAAACATCAATCAAAATTAGTCTGCACTGAGACTGAAAGAGAGGCTGATTAATTTGTCTAAACCAACTGTATCACTGGTCTCCATGCTGCTTTCTACTGTTTACTAATCTGTTTTCTGGCCTGGCCGTGATGTCAAATGTGACACACCAATTGTCAAAACAAAACAAAAAGGCATGCTTGTCTGCTGCAGTGCTGTGTTCCCGGCTCTAGTCTACTGGCAATGGAAAAGGAGTTTTTCCCTTGTTTAAAAAACCTGTGTACACATGCTAATTTGGGTAAAAAGGAAGTCATAGATATGATCTGAATGTTGCATATAGCTCCTTTAAATGATCCTTCAGATGGAGTTAAATCACACACACACAAAATCTGATTATACAACAATAACTATAAGGAACAGACAGGATTGGGTTGACAGTTCAGGATGTGTTTGTATAAACATAATGTGAGAATGTGTGGGAGAAGACCTTCAGTTCTCTTTTCAATGCAGAACACAGTGCAGAGTACAGTTTTTTTGTTTATCTTTTTGTAATTTCTTTTTGTGGCTTTTTGTACTTGTTCGCACTGTTCTGTGCGTTTCTGTCTAGACTCTCGTATCTATCAGAGCTTCTCTGCTCTACAGTGAGTTCAGTCTCTCACAGCTGCTTGCAGCTTACAAATGATATCCTCATGTGTAATAACTGGATCATTGGCTGAGTTTAGGACGTGTTTGAGTGGCGGATTACAGCTCTCCCTGTCCCTGGGAACGTAACATTCATGTGTCATTTGGCAGACGATTTCATCCAAAGCTCCTTACAAAACCAATGCACACAGTTATTTTTTAGCACGGCTGGTCCCAGCAGGAGTCGAACCTCTCACCCCGGCTGTGTTAACGTCATTCCCCACCATGAGGGGCCACAAAACCAGCCTGTGTCCCCCTCTAACCTCCTCACCCTTCCCTGCCATGCTCTAAATCTGCTGTCTGGGAATTTGGCTCATCGAAACAAACAACCCGGCGGCCTCGGGGCACCACTAATCCTGAAAGAGGGAGAGAATGCAGAAAAGATTAATACGAACGGAGAAATGGGATGGAGAGAGGAGTAGAGATAGGACGCTGCTAATGGGCGAATGAAGGAAAGATAAGAGGAAACCAGCAGAAGGAAAGAAGAGAGATTGGTATTTAAATATTAGGGCTCAACCGATGCTGGATTTTTGGATAAATACAGGAATTATAGTTGAGTGATCTGATAAAAACATATTGGCTGATATTCAGTTAACAAACAACAAGAATATATGATAAAGAGCTTTTAAATTAACTCCTTAAAGTAATTAAAAATAAGCACGTCACTCTCTGTTGGACCAATGAGGTAAAAGCGACAGTTTCCAGTTGACATCACACTTGTCAAAATATACACTCATTCTGACACATCTGTGATAAGTTAACCCTTTGATATCTGAGCAAATTGGCTTGATTTCTTTCAAAAACATGGGAAGAGTGTGACAGCAACTTAAAAAGAAATGGTCCAAAAAACATAAAGAAATTAGTAAAAAGTTAAAAGAAAATCAACTGAAAATGAGAAAGTAATAAACAAACAAAAACATAAGAGAAAGAAAATGACCCCAAGAAAGTGCAGAAAAAAACCTTTTCTTGTCACATTATTGTAAATACAAAATTATAAATATAGCTTTTAGGAAAATGTTCTGTTTTTTATTTTTTTAAATAATATCTTAAATAATATCTTATAACCATCCACAGCTAATTTTCCATATATATTTTCTTTTGTATTTGTGGGACATTTCATAAAGTTGCTCATTATTTTTTTCCCTTATTTTTGAAAGAAATCAAACTAATTTTCTCAAATTTCAGAGGTCTAAATGCTAGTGAAAGGCATCTGAATGTAGCAAAAGAACACTGATGTTGATCCAGGCGTTAAAGGGTTAAAATCGGCTTTTAAAATCATCTAAGCCATGCGAAGTTTATGTGCTCTTAAAAAAATGACCAAATTTATTGCCCGAGCTTGTCTTATTTCCAAAATCTTTCTGCATGTGTGTGTGTGTTCACCGAGTCCATCCCTCAGTGATCGATTTTCAAGTGTGCTGTAATGCATTTTAAAAGGCTGAACACTAAAGCTGTCAAACCTGTAGGGAGAGAGATAGGAAGACGTTCAGGGAAAGCCAGACACCAAACAGTCTGGACTCGTCCTCCCAGAGGATTTTTTTTTTTTTTTTACCTCAAACCTCTCAATATCTTAATCTTGTCTTCTTGCTACAGTAAATATGATGTCAGCAGGAAAGATGCACATCTGCCTTGTGGATATTTTGTTGCAAGAATTTGGAGATGAGGTGAGGAAGAAGACACAAACCAAACTTTGTTTTGATAATTTAAGGATATACTATGCAGGATTGTCTGTCAATGTCTGTAAACACACTCGCCACCAAAAGTGAAAATGAAGGGCCAGCTTGTTTTTATTAAAACTTGCAATATTTGCGTTTTTTTGGCACTGTTGCTGACAGTTTGCTACCTTCATATAAAGTGCCAACCTAATGTAGTCGCTGTGGTACACGCCCATAAACGTACCAAACACAGAGTCACTGCAGAAAAGAAAATACAACGTCACACACTAATGGGTCATTAGTTATTATTGAGAGAGAATACTTTTCTATGAGCCTATACACTGTTTTTTTGTTTGTTTGGGGTTTTTTTTTAAGAAAAACCCTACATAGTATATCTTCAACAGTATAACACTCTTTTTAGTGCAATTGAACTACAGGACAAGCAAAGTTTGCAAAAACTGGTGACTCTGTGTTTCAGAGCCTTTGATTATGAACATTCAGTGTTTGCAACAGAATAAGAATCTATTTGTGATGGGAAGGAAGGTCTCATGAGAAACACAGAGGGAAAGAGAGGGGATGAGTGAATCAATACACTGTGTGCCACTCTACCATGAAATGAGATTGTACTCAATTTGAATTTTCAAATTTAGAATGATTGGACAAAATTGAGAAGTGAAGCAGAATGCAAAGGGATTGAGTTAATTGCTGCACTAACATCATCGTGAATTCCTGGAGAGACTGGTTATTGTTAGAAAAGGACAAGAAGGTAAAAGATAAAAGGTAATAACTTTCATTCAATATGCAGAAGGAAAAATCTTTACCCCAGCCCGTCTGCTGGTATGTCTGATGTTCAGGGTTTTTTTTTGTATGTATTTTTCTTTAAAATGTGTCTTTAAAAATGTCTTTAAAATGTACAACCACAATATTAGATTTGGAGCAGCATGAAATTTAATTTTGTAACATGTTTTGTAGAGGTGGGCAATTATAGAGAAATCAAATATTACAATATTTTTGACCAAATACCCTGACATCAATATTGTGACCTAAAAAAAGAAAGAAAATGAGCCCGGTGTAGAAGGGGGGCGACTAACCAGACACACTCACAGGGACTCACATGTACTAACATACATTTTCAGCTGGACTGTCAACCACAACAAAAAACAGAGAAGCTCAGGTTACTACACACACAGAGGTAGCGTGCATCATTTTCTGCTCAGGATGCCATTACTCCACTAGATCCTCACAGCAAATACTACTTTACTGCTTTATTAATGTTCTGAATGTCACATACAGAAATTATTAAAATAAATTGTATTGGTGCAACTACCTTAGATATAATAAAGCCCTCAGGGGGCTCTTTTGCCCCCCAAAATCTGTCTGTTATTACACTCAAATATATACTTACACATATTGTACTAAGGATAAACAGGAAGGAAATCCACACAGAGAGGGAATGTGAAAAAAAGAAAAACTAGGAGGAATTACATTTGAAAGCCTTTTATTATAGTAAAAAAGTCATTAAAAAAGCCAACATTTTTCAGCCATTACTGGTCTTCTTTAAAGCATTTAAAGCTATGACTAAGACTTTTAGTGGTCGAAACATGTTGGCGTTTTTAATAATTTAGCCAATAAGACTTTTTAATGTAATTCGTCCTTGTTTTTCACATTTTTGGAGTGCCTGTATTTCCTTCCTGTTTATCCTATTGGTTCCCGTTTCCATGAGCACCTGACACAAGTTTTTGACCTACGGTTGATTTCAATAGCCTACAGAGCAACCAGTCATCTCTCTCTTTTTCTACATATAATACTAACTTCTGCCATTCAATAAATGCAGGTAATATTATTCATTCTAATCACCGACTTGGTCTCCTCTGACCTAAATGTCTCCTTAACAAATACATAGCGTGAAAAGACGAATACTGAGCATCAAATGACTTAATGAGATCAACATTTTCACACTGCAATGAAGAATCTGTTAATACATACAAAACACTGTACACACACACACACACACACACACACACACACACACACACACCATACACAAGCAGACACACACAGTCTCTGGTGTAAGCAGTGGGCCACTGTTGACATGTAATGGAGCCTCCTAAAGGGATTAAGGGGTAGACTGTGAAATGTGCTGAATGCGCCTGCTTGGTAAGAAGGGCCCTGAGGGCCAGCAGGAGAGACAGGATTAAGTCACCCGCTGTGAGTGTGTGTGTGGTTACTGTGTGTCATTTTCATACTTTGTCATGCCACTTTGCCATCAGCTGATCCATTTGCTCATATTGTTTAGCATCCAGTGGGGTTGCATCAAAGGCAGGAGGCACAAAGACGAGCTGCCATGGAGACCATCGTCAAATTAGCGGTGTGATCCCAGCATTTGTTGCCATCACACCGTATCACACTGACTGCTGTCAGCTCTGACAGATATTTTGCATTTAGCATTAATGGAAACGGTGCACTTGTGAAGTCTTGAAAAGGATATGACTGATGAGTTATTCTGCCCTCAGCACTCTGAAATAAATGTGGCTTGTTCTGCTGTGGAAGTCCCACCTGATGTGCTTATACTGCATTAGTCCTCTAGACTATCCTTTCTTCAATGTTACGTCTCTTCCCCCGAGGACGGCTGAAAATAGAACAAAGCTGCTGAATCTTTCTCCATGCAAGAAAACATTAAGTAAATTTAAAATGTGGGACATCCAATAAAGTAAAGTAGAGGGCGTCTAGAATAGCTGCAATTGACCCTTTGCTGAGCTCCTCCGTAAAGCTGCTATGAGTCAATCCTAAGTTAGCATCTCGAAGTGGGCACGTGAGGCTTATCAATCTTTCCGAACGAAGGAAAATGCCAAAACCGTGCATATGTAACATGCGAGTCCGACAGCAGACATTCTCAGACTTTAGAGCAGGGTGGATTTTTTGGCTGATATCAGACACAATAGTCAACTTGTTACACTATGTTTCCATTGTCAGTCTGACATTGGGTCAACACTAACTGATTTCTGTGAGGGATGAGGATTCGATTTTCCCAAAACAATCACCACAGACCAATATATCTGCCGGAGTCTAACACTGTTTCAAGTCCAGCCTGATGCTTAATAATGCAGACAAACTGGATTTGCCCGAGTTTTTAAGATTTGAATAGAGTGAAGTATACAAAACTAAAATGCACTACTGAGAAATCGTGTCCATTTAGAACAGCGTTGATAGTAGCGTCTATCTTGTCTATAGCGCTCGCTGCTGTTACTTCTCATTGGTTGTGGCACACTGTTTGACCACAGCTCAACAACGGCATTAGTTCTCCCCCTGGTGTAAGTCCCTCTGCAACATTAATTGGACGTTTTTTTTTTAATTTCAACCCAGAATGTACTGTTTCACGTCATGAGCCCAGAAACGTAGGAGGACAGCTGAATCCATCAAAGATCATCAAAAACTCCTTCATTTGCTCCAAGGTAATATGCTTACTAACTTCAGGTAGCATAGCATGTTAGCATATAAGGACAGCTCAGTATTAATTATAAGTAACTCATGCTTTAACTTCAAGTTTGGTATTTGTGAACCATTTGAAGCTGTTTGCGCTTTAAACAAATGGAAAGCAAGATAATTTAGTTTTGCTTGCAAAAAGCTAAAAGATACATTAGATAATGAAAGCTATGGGGTGTCATAACTAAATATGCATGAATTTGCTTAAAATAAAACAATATGTAATTATTTATCCCGCTGTACAAGAACGTTGTTGCTCCTGTTGCTGTAAATTGTCAAACCTGTGGAGCCACTTGAATTGGGACCAGTGAGCTTTTCCCTCCAATTAACTACCTTTTTATTCACACCACTCAGCATATGTATTATAACGTAAAAGCAGCTCTCAAATACATTTTGAAGTCCTTTCTGTCTACTTTTCTCTGATATTTCAGAAATTTGATATTCTTTCCTCTCACTGATCACTATAAACAGAATCTGAGTATATATGCAGAATCTAAAGGTGACGGGACAAGATTTCCCTATAATAAGTGTTCTAGTCCCCATTATGGTCCACGTGTAGTCCAAGTAGCACTGACAATGTTTTTACAGCAGGTGAACAAAGGTAAACTTGGGTCTGATATTGTCATCAGTCTGAAAGCTGATGGGCTTCAAGATTGATCTTTAACAGATATAAGTAAAAACGACATCTTAACATGTCACTGGCGGTGCCAAAACTTGAAAAGGTTGACGACAGCAGCCAAGGAGGGTGAGGCTTAGCAAAGGGTCAATTTGTTGTCATAATTATGGGCTTTTAATTTGAAGTTATTTTGCATGGAGTTTTCTTATCATTCTTAAATAACTGAAAAGTAGAACTTCCTGTGTGAACGTCTGTATACATCTGCAATTGTTCACCATTAAATCATGGGGCGATATCTCTTTCTTTATTTCCCACTCTACATTGGTCTCTTCTTTCCCTCATTAACTTAATTCTCTATCTCCTCTTTTGTTCCCTGTATTCAGTGCATGGTCCATTTACCCACATCTTTCTGCTTGTCATCTCCGTTACAAGAATCTCTCACTCTTTTTCTGTCCTCTTCCCTCTACATCCATTTCTGTCTCATCTCCACACCTCTCTGACTTAATCCCATTTGGACTCTTTTAACCTCGTCGTCCTTCCAACTCTTCTCCCTTTGTGACTTTTGCAATGTGGTTGAATCATCATTATCAAAATCTAAGCAGGATAGATACCTTGTAATTTCCCCCTTGGTTTGTAGAGGCACGGTAGGCCATTTGTTTGCAGAGTGGAATTAAAATTTCTCTCCCGTTTGCTACAACATCTTTTCCCCTCAGTCTCTCAGTGTGTGTGTGCAGCTGCCTGCTGGAGCCGAGCTGCCAGTTACTGAGCATGTCATCACAGCAATATCTGCAAAGGGGAAAAGGACTCCCAGGGGAAGCCAGACGGCTGTTGCTAGAAACAACTGGGGTGGCCTCAATATGTGCTGCTCTCTTGCAAGAATGTCAAAACATTAAAGTTTGCATATTTGAAGCTGCTGTTTCAGATACAAAGACTTTATGCAAATTGTATATATATTGTCATTTCGCCCTTTTAACTAATCTGGCAATAGTCAGATAAATACGTCACTACAGATTTGTTCATTTTCTAACTATTCTGCACACTGGCTGCACCTAAAAGGCAAGAAGAGCCAGAAAACTCTCATAACACACAACAAAACTGGCCTAATAAGCTGAAGGTGTCATTCAAGATTCATTTATTGTCATTTTACAACATGGGGTTGCACAATGAAATGCAGTCGTAGTCCCTTAAGGCCGGGTGCCCACATAGCATTTTCTTTTTTCAGCACCAACATGTTTTTTTTCAGCTGTTTAGGTTATCCTGAGAAGCTTATTGTTAATATCTTTATAGGAATCAGAAATCCTTGACTTTTCCCAAGGTTTTAATGATTTTGACAAACATGACTTTTCCAGGTTTCCTGTACTGTGATGTCAGGGTTTCCCACACATTCCTTTTTTGTGGCCACCACAACTAAATTTTTGGAGCTAGACTGTTCATACGGAGTGTTACGGGAATATGATTAGTTTGATTATGATTAGTGCACTGGGGGCAGAGACGGCGCAGCAGAACAACAGGCGCACTGAAAGAGCAACTCTGGGTCTAAAAGTTTACTTTCACTTACAAAAAGTGGTTCCTCTCATCCATCAATCTGATCTGATCAGCTTTGAACGGATCGACAAATTAATTATCTACCCTGCGAGTGACAAAATGCTGCGGAGGTGAAAAAAAAACTATGTGGAGCTCTGCCTGATGCACTGCATTCACAGACTCTCAAAAACCTCTGATTTTAGAGATATGCAGAATGATACAAATGCTTTTCTGCTCGAGTGAGACAGACGCCCTTCTGCAACCCAACAAAAACAAAAAAACAAAAACAGATGTGCATTTCCTGTAGTGCATTTTTTGATTTTTGCATCAGGAGGATTGTAAACAACAGAAACAGAAAGCCTGGGGAATTCTCTGGGCGGATAATATGTCCAGCACATTAAAAATTCAACACCAGGGAAACATTGTCCATCAACTTTGACTAGGTTTGAGTACTAAGCATCAACAATGCAAACATGGAGTCCGCCTCGCCTCGTCCCACCGGAGTCCTCTCCAACAGCCTGATCTGGGATTCCACGACTGAGCCAAGTCTCTGCACAACAGTCCTCCAGAAAAATCTCCCCACTATAAACCAAAGTCTGTATATACTGTGCATCCTTGTGTTGCCGGATAAAAAGTAAAATATCCTTGTAACAGACACCTTTTTTCTGTTTTTCCTTGAGTCTGACCAATATTGGATTTTTGGGGCCATTGCCAGTATCAATTGGAGCGTAAAAAAAAATCGCAATACTGCTTTATCGGCTGATATTACATATATATGTAATTATGCAATGTTATTATCCCTCAGATATGGTTATCAAATACTTGTGACAAAGATATGTAATGAAGGCAGGATATTTTAGAGTTTAAAAATACCCTTTTTTTAAAAAAAAAAAAATGCCATCAGAGCACTTAAACTTAATTGGGAATTTGATCATTCTAAATTACTGTAAGTAAAACAAACTTCATACAGTGTACGCTGGACAACTTAGAAGCCGATGTAATCCGCAGATAAAACTGTCAGACCCAAATATCAGTCGGCTCCAATTTTTGCCATCTGCGACATTGCCCCTCTATGTTTGAAGCTAGTGAATGAGAAGAGTCTTATTCATGTTTACATTTTGACTTCCAGAATGTGAAGCCTCAAATTGCTGTTAGCACACAGTGATAATTTCATAATTACTCCACTTCTCTTTGATTTGTTTTGCCTTCCCCGGAGAAAATCTGGGCACATTCACCTCCTTACAACTTTGCCCTCTCTCACATCTTTTTGTGCCGAATCCCTAAAAGTTTTCCTAATTCACAGTGATGGCGATGCTAGCCAATTCCACTCTTTCCTTTTATGCCGTGTGTGTCTCTCTGGGTTCCTGCTGGGCAGCGGCGCAGTGGCAGTCAGTCAGAGGGAGTGAGATGCCCTGAATTTGTTTGACAGGTTCAGTGTTTGACAAAAAATGAGAGGGGAATCAAATGCTCCCTGGCGAGATCAAACAGACCGGCGGTGTGTATACTGCAGTGTGCAGTCATATCAGTCCCTGGACAACACGACAGTTAAGCTCTATATCACAGCACAGACAGACAAAGACAGAGAGTGAGAGGGGAGTAACAGGTAAAGTGCAGCATAATGAAAGAGATACAGGGACAGAACTGAGAGGATGAACAACTGACAAGAATCTGAGAGAAGGGAGAGGAAAATACAGGATGTCTTGGTAGCAGAGACAAAAGGCGTGTTATTTTCTTGTCGTTTATGACAACTTCTTGTCTTTCACTTTGACCCTGTTTACGATTGGTTTTAAAATGTGTCATGGGTAATCGGATCACAAGTAAACAGCCCTAAATTCAGGGTTCATACACATTTTTACCAATAAATTTCCATGACTTTGAGGCAATTTTGAAGTAGATATGTTCTCTGAATGATCATCGATACTTCTTCTACAATAGCTTTTAATATATACATATATGATAAAAATATTGAATTCAAAACCAGATTAGAACGGAATATTTAAGTATAACTTAGAGACTGTTCATTATTTATGAACTAACTATTTATGAACATTATTTTTTTTAGTTTGCCTTTAGGAAAGAGGATGCAACTTTAAATGTTTTAATTTTTTTTGCTGCCATTTTTTTTAAAGAAAAATTCCTTTAAATAAAAACTTTCCTTTAAACTTTTTTTTTAAACCCTTCATTAAAAAATTATGACCATTGTTGTTTGTTGTTACAGATCTTTGGGGATTTCTAAAGAAAACGTTGGCATGTTTTTTTTTTTTTAAAGAAAATTTTTAGAGAAAACATGCCTTCCAGCCTTTTTTATCACAGCCAGAAACTGTAAAAACAGAAATTATTACTAGATTTGCAGATTTCAGATGGTCGTTGAACACATCATGTGTTACTATATAAGTTTGTAAAAACAAAAATTCCAAAACTTTTCCAGGTCTGGAAATTGCTCTTGCAAAACTCATGACTTTTCCAGGTTTTTCATGACCGTACGAACCCTGTAAATAAAACTGTAAACAGCCACCAAGACTCATTGTGATCTGCTCACTCAAACCATTGCTGAGGTGGTCTTGGACACATTTGACCACATACAGGGTCCCAAGATTCCTTTAAAAGTCTTAAAATGTCTTAAATTTAGTTTTTGATATTTCCAAAAGTATCTGGAATCGGTAGTAAGGGAGGCATTTAAATTTAATGGTTGAGCGTGTCTATTCTTTGTTCAGTTTTTATGATTATTTCACTCTCTATGCTCAAAACTAGTGAATCAGGTTAATCTTATTTATGTTTATCACCACCATTATTGCAATTATCTTTTTCCGCTGTCTGTCTACGAGCTTTCCCTTCATTTGCTGCTCTATTTCTGTCATCCTCCTAACTCTTTATCTTCCATCGGTCCACAGGGTGGTTGTACTGTAGTGTTTAGTGCACAGTCTGCAGCCTTTTTCTTAGACGCTCTCATCTCGTTATCCTACATTACAGCGCTCGGCTTGCTCCCCTGACTTCTCCCGTCTCTGTGCAATCTGCTGTTCCTTGCTCAAATCATCCCCGTGGTTCCAGCCCTTCTTTTTTTGTTTGTTTGAGGGAACAAGGAGAAAAAGTCTCAGTTTTTCTTCCTCCTCACATGCATAATGGATTTCAGCCAGGAAAAAGAAAACTTGAAGTCACATGGAAAAAATAGTATTTAGTCCTTTAGGCACTTGAATCTGCAGTAATAATTTTATCACTATTAAATTTCATTTACCAGCGAATATTACTTTTAATGGAAACAGTGATGCAGCACTTAGACTGAAGAATGCTGTCAGGTCAGTGGTAAGTCTTATTGTGGGAAATTTAAATACATTAGAGTTGGGTCGATTTTCCAATTTGCCGGTCCAGGCAGGTATACAAGCTCAAAGTGGTTTGATTTATGAAAACCGACTGAACCAGCATTCGTCATTATGACACAGCCCTAAATCCAAATAAAATTGCATTGGTAATAAGCAATTTGACAGCAATAAAGTTGTATCGTATTGCATTGTATCGCATCGCATCACATTGCATCACAACATGTTTAGGAATCATATTATATAGCTAAACAAGCATATTTTCCAAAGTAGTGGAGTGGTTGTTTCTTAATTGCAAGTTCCATTTACTTAATTGATAATGACATCAGTGAAATTGCAGCAGTAGTAGAGTGCCAGATGCAGAAAAAATGCAGAGAGGGAGATGTCTGTACCACTGCTTCACTAAAGTCAGAGTGACACAAATACATCACTGTACTAAACTCTACTGAGCTGACACTGGTGGGCAGCATACCTGCCTGTATACAGCACACTCTGCTGCAGTCCTCAGAGGTTTACTATCACATTTGCTCAAACAATCAGAGGACAGTATGTCAGACTGGAGGGAAAACACCATCCGAATGTGGGTACACTGACTACAGATCCTAAGTTTCTGTATTTTTTTTAAAAACCGAAGGTAAACACACCCTTGAGCTAATGAGCTGCAGGTATTGGCAGAACAAACTCAAGAAGAGAGAAAAAGACACCGCTCACCAAAATAGCTGCAAGAAGAAAAGCCGACAAAACATTGTGTTTGATAAATAGGTTGTTTTATCTTTTTCGAATTGTAGCTGTTTTTCTATCTTTCTTGTCAAGTTTCTCTTCCTGCCAGCAAAAGTAGCTGATGTAGATTCATCAGACATCATGTTATCCTCAAACTCTCCTCTACCTCCTGCTGCTTTGAAAGTAAACAGAAGGCTAACGAGCCCCCCAAAATATTGCTCTGATTAAAGACACACAAAAAACCCTTCAAACATAGTTATTGAAAATGCTAAAAGTTACACTCTTTTCTGCTCTTTCATGATCTCAAAGTGGAGATGAAAGAAAAATGCCGCTTTGACCTTGAGATCTCATTCCCATCCAAACTATGCACCTATTAAACATTTTAAACCAAAAACTTCTAAAGAAAAATCCATTTCCTTATATTCTTATTTCAAAATCCAATTATGTTTTCTTCCTGTAAAACAAAAGATGACACATGATACCACGACATCCATCATCAATTAATCTGCAACTTTTAGACGCACAGAGCCAACATTCATTAGGCAGCTATTAACAGCAAACTACATCAGTATGTCTAACACTGTTTTTCTGGCTAGAATTCATTCACTTTGAGAAAAGTGGTGTCTGTGACCAGATTATACGCAAAGCATTTTACAGTGAACTGCTTCAGCAACTGACGTTACGTGAAGCATACAGTGGACTTTGTCTCTCTCTTTCCCTGATGGACACTACTATCTCGTCAGCATTACACCTTCAAGTAGTTTTGGGCGATATATATCGAATACACTACAAGTATTGTGGCTTTTTCCACATGTGATATATAAAATGACTATATCGTGAACACCAAGTATAAATTATCACATTGATTTTAAACACCACTGATGTTTAGGTTCTCTCAATCTCTTCTACGGCCGGCTCTCTACCTCTCACAGGCACACACTCTCACATATACACACACACACACACACACACACACACACACACACAAACACAAACACACAGAGCAGGGCTTTTGCAGAGCTCCAGACTGTGACTATTTAGTCACATTTTGCGACCACAGAGCAACACTATGACTTACAAATACTATTAATAAATGAGCTAGAGAGCTGTTAGTTTGTTTCCAGCTTATAGAGAATTAATCATCAAGTTTAACGTCCCTGCGGTAACAGTCTAACTTAATGAGTGTTTGTATTTGCATAACTCCAGTCACGACTATTCAGTCCCATTTTGCGACCACGAAGCACCAGTGTGACTTGCAAATATTAGTAATAAGTGAGCTGGAGAGCTGTTTGTTTGTTGTGCGCTCACAGTGAATGAATCCTCACGGTTAAGGCCTTGTTTTTTAGATTAATTGATTAAATGCCTTTTAAGACTTTTTAAGGATCCCCGGGAACCCTGGAATAGAGAGGAGAAACAGCAGCGTGGAGATGAGTAAAAGAAGGAGATGATCTAGTTATACCAGTGTAGACGGGCGACCAGGAGAGCAAGCAGAGGTGTGAAACGAGAGAAAAAGGTAGTGAGGACATCAGAGGAAGAGGTACAAACAGAAGGAGAGACTAAAAGAATAACGGTGGGGACGGACAGAGCAGTAAACACAATCCATCACCGCTGCTGAACAGAGACCAACACCTCCTCCACCTGAATGCTGATCTCAGACTCTTATTCTCTGAATCTCTCTCCTTCCTGTTCGTTCTCCTTCTCTGTGTTTCTGTCCCTCCGTCTGCATTTCCTTCTCTGCCTCTCTTTCTTTTCCTATTTGGTCGGACATTATTCACCTGTTTGTCCTTTATTCTGATGGTTTTATACAAAGATTTGTGACTTGGAAATCTTTTATCACTTCCATTGTTTTGTAATTCACAACAGCTTTCTACTAGAGAGGCGTTTTATAGGTCTTATAGTTCGAGCGTAACTCCTTCATTTCCTCTCAAGTCTTTATAAAGAGCTTGTTTCAGTTATACAACTCTGAACCAGCTGGGAAATGTGATAACCTTTAATAATAATAATTAATAATGTGTTAACTTCAATGTCACAGAAGTTTACTGAAGCATTTATCTCCTGGAAGTGACACTTTTATTGTCTTTCAATGATTATTAACCCCTTGAAACCTGAGCAAATCGGCACCAGAAAATCAGCAAAGAAAAAGGAAACTAAAGAACAAAAACAAACAAGAGAATGGCCTAAAAATGTGCTAAAATAATTCTTACAATCATAAATATATTTTCTGTTAATTTTTCTATTTTTTTATCATTATTTTTTATTTTTAAATTTTGTATTAATTCCCTCTCTGCCCTTTTTTTTAAACATCAATTTTCACTTTTTCTTCTTCTCACCTTTTACCAGTTTCTTGAAATTTGCTCATTGCCTTTTCTCATGTTTTTTTTTAAGAGAATTAAACTTTTCGCTCAGGTTTTAAAGGTTTAAATATTTGTGAAAGGTGTCTGAATGCAGCACAAGAAAAAACTGATGTCCATCTAAGTTTCAAAGGGTTGAGCACATAAAGCACAGAAAAAATAAATAATGGACATTCAGAGATGGTGTCTTCAGCATGAGTCACTCCTGGAAAATTTTCAATGCACTCGAAGCGACAGACCAACGACACAAATCCAAAGTCTGTTCAGTCAGTTCTTGGAGCGATAGTAGGAGCTTCCTGGCTTCCACCTCCTGTCTGAAGATTAACTCTTGGGCTCTGCAGAGCCGGCCTCAGAGATCAATGGCTGGCCTCCATGCTTCGCGGCACTTTATGGCACTTTATTGAAAACGTGATTAACAAATGCAAACAATCAAAATGAACTCTTCTGCAGAAGGACTTTAAGCTGCTCTCTTTGGTTTCTGTGGCCTGTTTTAAAGCAGGACTTTTGTACGTTTTGTTCTTCATGCCAAAGTCAGGGAGCATCTCTGCTGGTCTTTTGACTGTCTTGTTTTTACAGTTTATTTATGGCATATGTTAACATACTTTTTAACATACATGTTAACATTGTTGTTCTTCCTTGAGGTAACTTTATTTTGTGCTCGTTTTATGTTGTATATGGTTGCTTTGGAGTTAATTTTGTATTTTTAATCCACGTTTCTGTCTGTAACTTTTTTTGCTCTCTGTGTTGGCCAGGACACTTTTGAAAAAGTTTTTTTTTTTAATCTCAAAAGGTTTTCCGGTTAAAAAAAAGGTTGAATTACAAAAATTAAAAGCAATCGAAATTCTGCGATTAATTGTGATTAAAAAAACCTGACAACCCTAATTATTTCCTTTTTCTTTACTCTGCATCCCATCTATCTTTACATCTCCTCTGTCTCGATCTTTCTTACTGTTCCACGTCTCTCTTCTGTTCCCTTTGATGTCGTCTGTCTCATCTCCTCCTGCCGTTTCCTGCTCTTCTTCGGCACTAATGTCTTAATTCAGCCCTGTTTCATGTCTTGTTTTCTCTCTGTGACTCGGCCCCTCCCTCAGTCACAGCTTCATCCCTAACGACACGCTAACATCCAACTGGGAGCGACGCTGATAAACTCTGCGTCTGCTGGGAGTGGGCCCAGGGGAGCTTCCCAGTAACAACCGTCTCCTCTGCTGCTGGTTGACTGGAGCAGTTGAGGAGGTTAAGTGCCTTGCTCAAGGACACGTCCGATGAAAGTGAAGAATGAGTCTCACTGGCTTTCCTCCCCCCTCAGCCATTCATCATCCTCATCCTCCACTCCCATCTCTTTATCTGTAAGCATCACCTTCACACACCCTCCGCTCATCCTCGCTGTCCCGTCCCAGTTGTTCCTCCACCCTCTCCTCCACTCCCTCCATCACTGTCTCTCCTCCGAGCCCTCCTATGCTCCATCTCCCTCTTCTCCCACCACCCACCGCTTCTATTATCGCTCAAGTGCGCTCTGATGAATGACTGAGTTTGATTTTTTAAGGGGAGGAGGTGGAATCAAATCGGAGAATAAGAGTTGACGTAAGTTTTGCCTGTGAGGCACTTTAGCATATGTTGTTATTCAGAGTGATTTAAAATCTCTCTTCATCAGTTTCAAAAAGCCAACGCGCGACCTCTGCATCACTCAGTGTGGTCGGGCAAAGTTTAATGTGTGTTTTCAACGTTAGGGGCGTTATTCGTGGGAGTAAGCCAAACTTGTAGGTGATTAGATCAGCTTTTACTCATTGTTGTTGCTTTTACTAACCGACAGATGACTAATAAGTCCTCTGCTTTGTTATATCACCTGATGAGGAGAACATTTATGAAGCAGCTATACCATCTGCCACAATCAACTCTTAATAAACGCGTTTTTATGTATATTTCGTCTATTTTTCGAAGGAAAAACCTGGATAGTTCTACATATTGCTATTTTTTTAAAACTTTGTGCCAAGCCTGCATCATTATTCATTCCTCTTTTAACTGATCAAGAAAAATAATAAAATAAAATAATA
This sequence comes from Plectropomus leopardus, assembly GCF_026936395.1. Lineage (NCBI taxonomy): Eukaryota > Metazoa > Chordata > Actinopteri > Perciformes > Serranidae > Plectropomus > Plectropomus leopardus. The sequence goes on along the minus strand of NC_142185.1, from coordinate 30,909,930 downwards.
AAAAATTTTAATTTTTTTTTTAAAGTTTTTTTTTCATATTTTTATTATAATTTTCTTTTATATTAATGTATCTTGATTTGACTTTTATCTCTCACTATGTTTATTTTATACACCAATACATCAAAGCAGATTTCATGTATGTAAAAACCTACATGTCAATAAAGCGGATTCTGATTTTTATTGTCATAATTGTCTTGTTTTTTGGAAACCCTTTTCAAATTTAAAATTTCTTATTAGCTTTTTTCATTTTCTACTCTGATTCGTCTTTATGTCCAGGTCTTCCACATCTGCGCTCTCATCATCTCTGCACCATCAGTACAGTCAGAAAATGGCTATAACGGCACTATCGAAGCAGTTTCTACCTTTACATGGTCCTGGTGGCTCGTTTAGGAATACGGACTCTGTGTATTTCTCTGTGGATTGAGCTTTTTGATACTTTCATGATATATACATAGCTGCTTCGCCTGCTTTACAATTAAAAAAGACATTAACATTTTACTTTTTACAATATGGGACCTTTAAAATAGTTCTAGAGGGGGGTTTAATAAATCATGACTTGCAAGAAAATACCCATTATTATATATTCTGGTTCACTAATGTGAAATGAAGCTGAATGACGATTCTTTTCAACCCGGAGAGAAACAGAACCCTCATTTTCAAATGCAGTTTAAAATGAGGGCAGCATTAATAAATAAAATAATGAATGAGGACTCAAAGAGCTGATACTGAAAATCAGCAAATGTGTTTTCAGGCTGTGTTTTAAATAAAATGACATATTACTACTACTACTCTCCTGGTACCTGCAAAAACCTCCTAAAATTGTAAAAGAGGGCGCAGAGGATGTGGGCGTTGTAGTGAACACATATTTGATGTATTTGCTCCCATTACAGAGGGAGCGCTGCTTGGCTGTGCATGAAAGCGAGGAGTGGATGGGATGGACAGAGAGAGGAAACAGAAAAAAAAGAGATACATTCAACTTTCATCAGCTCCTTAACCGAGAGCCAAAATCTGCCTGCTGACCTTAATAGGAGCAGAGAAGAGGAAGGATGACGAGAGGAGGTGAAGAGGAAAAAACAAAAAGAGGAGAGGGCTGACAATGAAACCTCCTTGCTCCTCGATAACAACACGCATACAGCTGAGTACTCACTTCCTGTCCAGAGAGGTAGTAGGCGGCCAGCAGTCCTCCTATGAAACGGATGTTGACCTCAAACACAGAAACCTCGGCATTCTGGAAAAACAAGAGAGCACAGAAAAACATCAGCTAGGATGACGCAAACAATTTATATAATTTTTTCCTGTTCATTTTATGACGTAAGTCAAATCAAATTAATTGCCATTGTACCATCTATGTTTGTGCAAGTAAACTAAGAGTGACATTATTCTGGAACAAAGTGCAACATAAATGACATCATATGCAAGGACACAAACATTTTTACAACACAACACAGTCCCAGAGAACATATATCTAAGATCTATGAACAACAATAAAACAACAGCAGTATGAAGCTGTAGAAATAAAAAATGAATATAATCAAAGAGTCCAGCAAAGTGTCCTAGATAAATAATGTAAAGTAAGAGTCTTATATAAGTTGAAAAGAAACAAACAAATATTGTTCCTCTTCCTGTGGTGCTGTTTATCAGTCTAGATTGTTTTGGTGTGAGTTGCCGAGTGCTGATGATATCGGCAGTGGATTTCTGCCTTCTCTCCAACATAATGGAGCTAAGTGGCACTCGGCTTCTGGTGCACAAAGTGCTTCAAAAATTAGGGCTGTCAGCATAAACGTATTAATCTTGATGCAGTTAAGGGCCGGCTATTAACGCATACATTTTTTTAAAATCACATTAATCGCTTACTGACATTTCCATCTTTAAGAGGCTAAAATGGGCTTTAAGTTTTAAAGGTCGATTTATGATACTGGTATCATCTGAAACTAGAAGATCTGAGGAATATGGTTAACCATGTTAACAGATTAATCGTGATATAAGGTCCCTTATTTATTTATTTTTCTATCAAGCTAATTGCCATCTAAGATTTCTGTTTTAAGAGGCTTTTCTGGGCTGAGTTTTAAAGTTACAGTGATGACATTGGTATCATCTGAAACTCAAACTGAAGAATCCAGTAGTACCACTGCATCATGTCATGTTAGGGAGCTACACAACGCTCCAAAGTTAGGCTACATTTTAGCAATGTCACTGCCATTTAACAGGGATCCCTTCACCTCCAGAAGATGTGCGTACCCACGAGCCTCCCCTTTATAGACCTGCCCACTTTATAATAGTCCCATGCAGTTTTTCGCTGTCTTTTGATTCCTAGTCCAGGCAGTCTGGTAAGAATTGTTTTAGCTTGTCAATATGGACTTCAAAACTTTCAAAAAATTGAAAACACGCAATTAAAAATATAGCTGCATTTCACTAAAGGAATTCTGCGATTGATCGCAATTTAAAACATAAATTGTTTCACAGCCCTAAAAATAATTTAAAAAACATATAAAAAGTTCAACAGCAATATTTCCTTCCAGAGATCATGACCCAGTTAACATTAGCTGGCTGAGCACCGCTGAGCTAGTTAATGTTACAGCTCAGCTGAGAAGGACTCCAGTATTTTTTTTATTTCTACAGGAACAACGCACAATAAAAAGTCCCTGCACAAGAGTTAACTAGCAGCCAGTTTGCATCTCTAGTCCTTGAGCAGGCAGATGAAAAAACAACAGAGCAGCAAACATATCTCATAAGACAGCACAGTACATAAAAACTTGAAAAACTCAAACTGAAGGGGAATTTGAATTCTGGAGAAGAAAGTAACATCTGAAATCAAAAACTCCCCAAATCTGATAATACTTGCGTCATAAATCTGTAACCTGCCTGCAGATTGATGTGGAGCTGCACAAAATGTAAGCAAAAGCCTCAAACATCACCATCAGAGTTAAAAAAAAAAATCCAGATATTTACTACAAGTGAGTTTTTCTATGGATAACCACTGCACACACAGTTTATGCATACATTTCCTCCACTAATTAAGCCCATTGTTGTCGCACTGGCTATTATTTTATAGCTTGGGGTGCTACGAGGAGGATGAGAGAGTACGCCAGTGTTCACCCCAATTTTCTTGTTTGCAAAGCACAGCTTAATTGGGGCTAAATCTCAACAAAATCTCCTTTTTTCCCCACTCTAATGTACCCTGAAGAATTATCGCGCTGCTGCTGGTCCTCTTCTGGTTTAGACAGATTTCCCAGAAACCACAGCGATCTCAGTGGCCTCGTATCAGCATGTGGTCTTCAGCATTTTCTTGAGACAACTTAAAATTATTTAAGATTATCACAGCAAAGTAATGAAGGTGAAATATGTACATTTTTGGGACTGACAACTCCCTTGGTACCATGGTAACCCTGACGTAGTAAGACTACGACTTGTGGCCAAGTGCATTTAAATGCTGAGAGCTGCGTGCAAATTACAATATGATCTCACTCTGATATTTTCGCAGAAGAGATGAAAACATACAAGAGTTGAGGACTTAACCTCCACATCTCTCTAAAGGGCAGTCTCAATGACCTCCATTTGCAGTAAATGCACTCCAGAGGTGATAGACAGTAAGAAGCGGAGGAGGAGAATACGAGCATTGTCTGAGTTTTAAAAATGGGGCTTCAACATTTGCTACTGGAGGTCGACAAAACGAACATAATTGCCACACTTATTTGTGCTCTCTTCTGTTGCTGCATGAGGTAACTGTAATCTTTAGTCAGGAGCAGGTGTCCGCAGACAACATTCATCACCTGTTTTGACGCTCAACCGTAACAGCCTCCAGTTTCGGGTCACCAGTGGTGGCTGCCAAATCACTGCCAATTTACCCTTGACTTCCAGCTACCCTCCACTGACATACAGGAATACTTCAGCTGCAAGATGACCTTTTCATATCACTTTACTCCCTACGTGTTGCCTTGAATTTGTGAAGATTTTTTTTTTCTCTCAAGGGTGAACAGGAAATCCAAAACAGGCACACATTTTCCATGAATTAAAGTAATCAGGGTCCTATTTTAACAAAACCAAAATTGTAACCAAATATCTATTTGCAATCTTTTCCACCACCCCAGTATGATCCAACTCATTCATCATGTTACAGGCTCAGTACCTCCCAAAACAAATTCCCAAAACACCCTGATTGCTTCAGTTCATGCAGAACTGTTCACCATAATTGTTCACGTTTACTGTGGAAGAAAAACTGCATCGAGGGTTGTGGAGCTGAAAAATAAAACTGAGGATCTGCACCATAATTGTGTTTATTTAGCCTTTATCTGACCAGTTTGGTCCCATTGAGATTAAGAATCTCTTTTTCAAGGGAGACTTGGCAAAGACAGTCAGCAGTGAAAAACACAAAATTGCAGAGTCACAAAATGTGTAGGCTGATGTAATTTTTTTGTTATAAAATATTTTATAGAAATAAAAATCAGCATTGTTTGGGAACTGGACAGTCGTCTTGGCACCCCTTCTCTCACAAGACTATACAAATAATTTCTATCAGAGTGTTTTCTGATCTACTGAGGACCACAGCATTGTGTGTACATGTAGAGCAAAGCTGCCTTATCCCTCTTTTTTAATGATCTGAAAGCTGTCTGTAGTTTGTAGGATTTTTGCCTCTAGTTCGTAACAAATCTGACTGCCTCCGAAAAAAAGGGGGCCGCTCTACCTGCTGCATCTCTACAAACTGCCTCCCCTCTGGTGTCAGAAAAGACAGCAGGGACGTAGCAGCACCTACAATCGACCTTGAGTTAAAATGATTTCGCACACTTGTCAGAATGTGTGATAATGCAGCCGTGTCACTAGCAGCTGGGTCCTCCCTCACATCCCATGAGTGCAGTTGTGCTGGCGGGAAGAGAGTGCCGAATCCTGACTGTAAAAGGAATGAGGTGGAGAATCTGTCTCATCTCTGCAGCTCCACCTACGTTATTTTCTTCTTGAGTAGATCCCACTTTGTCCAAGACCCCTGAGAGCATATCTCTACTGCTCTTGCTTTTTTCCCTCTACAAGGTTCCCTCTCTGTTTTTATCATCTGTCTTTTGTTTGCACACTCCATGCGTTTCAATGAGGTCAGTACAGATAAATGCATATGCATTAACCTCGTAAATTCCTAATGCAGAGAGCTCTCTCTTGAAAATTAGCTTACATACCATAAAACTATGCCTCGTTTTCTCAATAATTAACCCAGTACATTTTTTCACACAATATCATATCACGCAGATTATCAAATTAAACTAGTTTATAAAATTGATTACACAAAGTTTTTATGTGGCAGCAATGGATGTCTACAGACACCTTTCAGCCACTTTTCATCATTTTAAAATAAGTGTAGGCCGCCGTGTAAACCTCTTTTCAAATCACACCTGTTTGCTGGAAGCTGAAATGTCACAGACAATCCCTTTAATGTCCAATTATGAAAATTAGAGCAACTACTTTTTTTTTTTCAAGTGCGCAATTAATCTGAAGCTGGGATGTCATGTTTGTTAAATTGTGCTTTTGATGGCCTCACACCTATAAACTAATTGGTTTATTTTTAAGGGAAAGCAAAATGATGTGAAATACAGGAGATCTTTCCCTTTAGTTTGGTTCTCCACTGATTCAGTGAGCTTTAGCGGCACATTTTAAAGCGCTTTCTGTTCAGAAGTGAAGTTTTAATGTTTTGTAAAAGTAAATGTCTTGCGTTTTTTTTTCTGCTAGCTTTGCTGACAGACATGAGAGTAGCCGTGTTAACATCAGTAACATAGTGCCCACTGCTCACCCTCTGGTCTCTACTGGTTAGCTTGTGTTGAAGCGAGCTATCAGTACCTCTCATTCAGCAATTTACAGTCGTCACTCCCATGGTGGCCGGACAACGTTGTTGCACAAACACGGTGGTGAGCTTTCAGCCTCCCCTAGGTTGAGTAATCTGTTTCCTTTTGAGCCACTCAATTGCTTTTGCATTGTTAACTGTGTTAGCATCATTAGCCTAGCCAAAAGTACTAGCAGAGCTGCCAGTGATAACTTAGTTAACAAGTGACTTAACCCCCAAACTCTCTTTTTCCCTTAAAACTGATGTATAAAGTTATTTGGTAATGTTGTTGATAGGTTCAGGTCCAAATCTCGACATTTTAAAGCAAACTATATGAACTCTACATATTGTGTTTAACCCTTTTTTCCTTCTCTCTGCTAAAAACATGAGCAACTTAAAAAGACAAAAAATACCAACAAATTGCTAAAAGAAAGTTACAAGAAAATCACCTGCAAATAAGCAAAAAATAAATAAATAAATACACAAAAGTGCAGATAATTAAATGAAAAAAATTTAATTATCTTATATATGTTATTACTTTTTTTCCGGCCAAATTTTAAATATAAAATGTATTATATTTATGAATATGGTTTTCTGGACATTTTTCCCTTTTTTGTAATAATTTTCTAATAATCTTCCCCCCACTTTTTAAAAACTATTTTTAAGGTAATTTTCACCTTTTACTGATTCCTTGCAATTTGTGGGACATTTCTTTCCAAGTTGGTCGTCGCATTTTTCCCCTACGTTTTCATATAATAATAAATAATAAATAAATGATAAATAAATAATAATAGCTTGTGAAAGACTTCTGGATGCATCACGAGAAAACTGATCCGTGTTTCAAAGGGTTAAATATGCAAAGCGACTGCCCTCTACTAGTTGAAACCTGGCTTTTGCAATTTCTTTTTTTCCTACTGGCTGATCTGGTGGCTGGTGACGTATTTGATGGCAGCTTTTATCACCAGCCAATCACACGCTTTTTTCCATTCTCATGATAGAGGCACTCTGTGGTTCAGTTACTTTTTTATGCCAGAGAGGTTTTACGGCACACAATTAAGCCGCCTACACAGCAGGCCAACTAAGGTGCACGATGTCTCCGAAGCAATGCTGCCTCACCACCTTTGGTCAGGCACCACTAGCTAGCTGTCACCTCACCCGGCTGGTGGTGGAGTACCAAAATTAACCTCTAGACCCACACACATAACCGGTCTAAGTGTTTTCATATTTTAATCTTCACCCTTAAACTGCAGAATAAAACAGCTGCCCATCAGGAAGGAGACAGCAAAGCTACAGAGACTGCTACACATGGAGTGGAAGTTGTGTTGGACTGAGTGATGGTGGTACGGGAGGCTCTCGTAAAGCTCAAGGCCAGCTTTGTTTGGCAGCATCCATCTATCTAACTCCCTGTCTGTCAGTCACCCTCGCTCGTTAGCCATTTACAGCTGTGGTTTAGGAGGCCGGACCCCAATGAGCAGAGGAGCTATAAAACCAGCCCGAATTTAAAATCGCCTGCAGTGAACACAGATAGGACAGCGAGGAAGCACGTAGGTCCTGTGCGCTGGTGCATGAGACTCGCACAAGAATAGAATTTTTGATTACAATGCATTGTTTCGTTCTGAAAGTACAAAATGGGACAGCAGAGTCATTTCTGTCTCTGATCTTAGAACATGAGATAGCTCTTAATGACATACTGTACTAACTCTCCCCCGAGGATTACATCCACTTTCCAACCTTTTCTGCTTTCTCTATTAATATCCACCACCTACCAGAATAAACAGAAATCTGTCAACACATCTTATAAAACATTTCTTTGCTTTTACTTTCCTGTCACAAATAATAACTGTTGTTTATTTCAACTGGATCACTACTGTAAAATGCCTCATCCTGCTATTACAGGCATATTTTGGTTAATGTATTAGCAGTGGTGGAAAGCTCAAGTGATGTACTTAAGTACAATTTCGAAGTACTTAATTCATTACTTTTCCTGCAATTTTACTTTTACTACATGACTACATGACTATATGTATTTAACAAACTTCATTATTTCATGTAATGTTTTGAAGGTGACAAACTATTTCAACACTCCACAACCTCCACCACGTATGCAGCCAGTCATCTGCAGTTCTGACTTTTAAGTTCCATGTATTTGTTTCATGGATCTATCAATTTAAGTTTATCATCTCACCTTGGTGAGTTTGTGTGAGCTAAACGTGCATATAGTGTACAATCAGTTGCCAGATATGTGATCAGCAGTATCCCAAATCTTTCTGGTTCCAGCTTTTCAAATGTTAATAATTGCTGGTTTCCATTCAAGCAGTGGGTGAGGAGCTGGACAACCCGACTCGCTACCAGATCCCAAACTTTCTGTTGCTGCTGTACACAGGTTAGACCTGGTGCTGCTGGCCACCATCCCGCTGGGGGGTTTGTGCTGGCTAAATTCAAGCTGCTACAGCTGCCAACATCAAGGTTGGTCTCCGGTGCTGCTCTCCACTAGACAAAGTACAAAGCGGTGGAGAGCAAGGCAGAGGGACGGTGGGGTAGCTAGCCAGAGGGGCTGAGTGAAGTCGGTAAAATAATATGAATAAATAAATCAATGTATCGGAAACACTGGGTTACACATGGGACACAGCCTGTGTGAGAGGCATGTGTGTGTCGCTGAACCTGCTGTCTTTGTGAAATCCATGTCAGCAGGTTGGAGAAGCCAAACTGACCACGTGAGCGGCTCTGCTCAGGCGTGAAGTGGCTGCTGCTCAGCTGCGGCACATCTAGACATAGATGATAGAGTCTCTCTGATTTTTTGTGTATGATGCAGTCAGTGCTCAGCAAAAGTAGACAGTGAAAAATACTTCTAATCAAATAATCATATTGACATTATAGCAGCTCCTACTACAGTTTCAATGTCTGTTTTTGTCACAGATGTAGAAATGGAAATATCTGTTTTATTCAACCTTTCCTTTTTCTGCTTCAAAGTGAAAGCCCTTTGACAATGTTTCTGTCAAATGAATTCCTTCAGTTGTTCACCAGGCTTTTTTATTGTAAAAAACTTGTATGTCTGTATTGATGACAATACAGTAGCCTGCACTGTATTGTCAGTGGAGCATTGGCTTTTAATAGGTGAACTACAGTAGTTAAAACAGCAGGCAGCTCTGAAGCAGCACCGCAGCAACGATGCTGCCAATGTGGACACTGCAAGCATGCGAGCCGCAGCACTTCAGCAAGGTAGCTGTCATGCACTGCTCACACATACAGTGTGGCCTGGGCGTTATGGAAAGGACAGCGTGCAGGTGCTCGTGGTTGTCTTGTGGTAGAGGCTTAGGACAGACGGGGTGATCTGCAGCAGGAGGGTGTATTTTCACATTCACATGCCTTTTATTTTCTTCCTTGCCTTTTTCAGATCTCTGCCTACCGCAGCTTTCAATCACAGATAAGGCTCAAAGACACGTACCTAATGTGTGCGTCTCTGTTCTCTACCTGCCACTTTCCTGAATTACGTGTGTTAATGGCGAGATATTAGAACTGATGCACTGCTTCATATTGAAATATCAGTAGCTGAGGTGAAGTGAGTAGCTCTCAGCACAGTACGAACATTTTATCAGCGAGCGCGGTGTTTCTTTGTGTTCTTTCAGGAGCTGTATGCAATTTATGTTGCCACTGCTTACTTATACCCAGCATTCTGTGTGTTATGTAATAAATGCCTTTACCAGAGCAGGTGAAAGTACATAAAAACCTTCAGCATTCATCTGTTATTATTCCCTTCTCTTTCATAATCCTCCATCTATATTTTTATAGCACAGAGTATATTGTAACAAAAGCGCTGCACACAAAACACCAAGATTTTTCTCTTTTTTTTTTTATTCGCAGTTTGTGTTGTGCTGGTGTGCAGCCGAACACAAGTTTGGGCTCAAATATTTCACTGGAGCATGACAAAAATGTGATGATAGTCCTTGAAGTTTGAAGGCAAACAACTGGAAAAACATGTCATCCAGGCGACTCCTCTAAAATATTAAATTCTGCGATGACATGTCATTCCGGGAGACAAGATAGAGGAACACACAGAGCAGGGGAAGTCACTGTCAAATGTCTTTCACCTTCAGCAAGAGGGGGGCGTCTAATCATGACGAACATGACAGCTTTCACCGTGTAGGACTGAGAAAGCTCTGCAATGTCATGAAAAATAAACAGCAGAATGTTACTGGGGAGGCGGTCTTCTCTGCCTCTCATGTCTGAAGGAACAGTGTCACATGCACCAGCTAGGAGCTGAAGTTTTCATCATGGAAACTCCCGTATCAAATTTGAAGAAGGAACTCTTGCTCCTTTATGATTAAATCTGGTTAATCAAGCTGAGCTGGAACGTACCCTTTGACAGCTCGCGTTAATTTATCTCTCCATCTCCGCTTCTCCATCTCTGATCAAATCCTCAATTTAACTGCGGTTATTAATGCGTCAGTTAACGGAGTCCATTAATTTGGTGGATCTTTGAGCCTGCTGGTAGATGCAGACCTCACGCCGACACATCCATCATCTGAGGGCAAGCTGCAGCGCGGGGGCCCCCAACAGGACACGGGAGACTCGAACAATGACTCACTGCTTGGCTCAACCTGACATGGCAGCTATTTAATCATTCATTAGCGGTGGTGGACGGTGGATGTGGTGGCGGCAGGTGGGTGGCTGAATTGAGAGGTGGTGGAGGGACTGCACACAATAGAAATGTGCATGCATTTGTTATAAGCACGTTAGAGCTACAAAACTATGATTCTAAGCAAAGACGATTTAGAAATCGGGCAACATGCACTTTACTGCACTCATGTGAGATCAAGCCAAATGAAATTACGTCAAGATCTTGCACATGTTCAAACACACACACAACCTTAGAGGCTTAAGTGTTGTTATTTTTTTAGTGTCTCACAACAGAGTAATTATCTTAAATTGCACTGAAAGTTGACACAAAATCAGCAAAATCATGATCAACAGTTTGTTATGTCTTGGTTTCTATTGGTCATGGTAACATTTTGGTTCTGAGAATGAGGCATCGTGAAAAAAAAGAAATCAGGTGGGTCAAGAGAGACAAGTGGTATTTCTCTGTGCTGTGAGGGATTACAGACATTACAGGTACATTAACTATCAGTTTTAAATCCAAACAAAGTGAGTAGACTGATCAATTTGGGTTCATTTACGGCTGGTTTACAAGTCTGATTACTGTACGTATGACGTTTTGTGGGGGTGTAATGATCCATCTGCTTGGGTGAAATATTTTGGATTTCAGAGAAAAGATGGATCAAGATACAAAGCAAATGCCATGTAAACAGTGACGTGAGAGAATGTACACGAGGAACACGAGGAACCGGGCATCTCAATCTGCTAACTTCTTTCTCTTTCTACAGCAATATTAGCTGCTCTCTTTTAAGAGTGTTAGGCTGAAAAATGATGCATGTGGGCTGAAATTAAACTCTGCTGTTCTGTCAGGAGGCACAGTGATTTAGGAAAACATCTGTGAATGAGAAAAAATGTAAATTAAAAATGTAGTTTGTAAAGATATAAGAATAGGAAAAGTCTGAATCATAATGCGATGACACTAGTGATTTACAGCCCTTTGTTTCTTGTCCCATCAGTCTTTGTTTGAGCGTTATTTTCACAGATCACAGCAACTGAGATCGGCACAATGTTACTTGATGCCAAAGCTACAATAATAAAAGGAAAGCAATTATCCTTCTGAGGACGTGGGGCAGTATGAACCTCACAGTAGAGCTTATTTAAAGACATGCTCATTCGAACAAAGTCACTCCTGATTTTAAAATATAATTTGATTAAGTGAAAAAGGTTAAAAACATCCTCAGTGTAAAAGGTCAAACTGGCCCTGACGAGATGGCGCATGCACACACACATGCGCAGCGGCAGTTAAGGTCAGTGTAACGTTCGGCGACTTGGCTTCACACATGCATGCACAGGAGAGTGATTAAACTCGACTAAGAGTGATGTCTTTAATCTCCTACATGGAAATCCAGGCCATGCCCTTATTCCTGCCTCTGTGTGACAGGAGCGGCTGGGTGTGGCTGCACCCTTTGGGTTGAACAAATCTTTGATTTTCACGAGGGGCCAAGCTTAATAACATTTCTGCTGCCAATTACACAGCCAGGCTACTGCAGGCTTGAAGAGTACTGCTTCCTATGAGGCGGGGAATTACCTGTTTTGTAAAAAGCCCAAGCAGAAAGCCAGAGTAATGCCGCCGCCATACTGCAAAGATTCAGCTGAAGCTAGCTTAACATTTCATGAATGCTACAGTAGCTGGAAGCCGCTGCCTGAATCCTTCGCCTAATGCATGCAGGTATAAAGGCATCAAACCAAGCCGTTAATGAAAACATATCGACACACCTCCCTCCTTCTCTCGCTCGTTAACAGGAGCTTCAAGTCTCATCTTCTCTTCTCCTCCCTCTAATCTCCTCTCTCCTGTGTAACCAAGGGGCCTCTCCTCTTCTCTCCTGCCTCACATTCTTATTACTCAATTCAAACACATTTGCATTTTTTTCCTCATTGTCTCATATTCCTGTCATTGTTATTGCATTTGTAATACTCTTAATAATTTGCCACCTTTTTCATAAGGCACGGATCTCATATTGTTTGTTGCTGAGGCGAGTTTTATTACAGCGGCTGCTCCTGCAGGTATTTTGGATATCGCTGTGCCGAAAAACACAGTTTTCGCTTGAACATTTCGATTTAATGAATCCCAGTGTTGCCATTGTCAGGTGAATGTGTTTATTTTCATTCTTATCGTCATCATATTAATGATTTTTCTGTGTTTGATAACTACACAAGTTCCCAATAACAGCTTATCTGTTTCTCCCCACTCACATCTAAACACACACCCCTCTTTTTCTGCTTCATTTTGTCATGACAAGGTTTCTTTTAATTTTCCAACAAACCATCCTCAATCTCAGAATTTTCAGAGAACTGTGTGGACAACTCAGCATGACTCAATAATGTTCTGATATGAAAGACATTTTTGAAATGTTTTTAAACGTTATTCACAGACAGCTCCACATAACACCTTACAGACGTACTTTACAGCACTAACTAACATACATGATGCACCTATTTTTAGATTCAGCATGACTTACACTTCAAAATATACAAAAAAGATGTTCATTGTAACTTTCCAGATAATCATCATATTTGGAAGATTTCTTATTAAAAGTGAAGGTATAAAGTTAATAAAGAGTAGACTATATTCCAATTAACCCCCAATTTGAACCCATATACCCATATAGTGCAACTCTCACCCCATCCATGTCAACAATGATCAGAGACAGAAGATGTCTTACTTCAGTGTGGTCTATATATTTTCCCCATGTGGTGTCATAAAACTGCACTGTGTGTCTTAAAATTGTTGAATTTTATATCATGGCTCCAGTTCTTTCATTAATTTTTTACTGGTGGTGGCCTTTTTACGAGCTACTAGGAACGATCACAAGGATAAGTGTGGTGGAAAGACACTTAAATATCACTTTCATTTTTTAAATGATTTTTTAAAGCCAAATTTTTTATGCCTGATCTGAGGTGGAAACAGTTAGTCACTTTTTTTCGTGGTAGTCTTTGAGTAACGTAACGTCATCTCCATTTCAACACTATAACAACAGTGTAGATTTTTAGCACAAGTAATAATTATTTATCAAATAACTGAATTTAATATAACATGTTATTAATACTCACATTAATATGTGAGTTATGTAGCTTTGTGAGCTGTGTGTCTGTACTCTAATAATATCAAACTTAATAAACCAAACACTTCTCAGTGGCCTTACAAAATAACTTTCGGTAACAACAAAAACTCCTACTTGAACTGAAGCTGAGTAAGTAGGTAAACTCCCCTCAGAAAAAACAGAAATACTTTACACACAAAGGCTTTGCGAAGTGTGTGACTGTAGCTGGAGTAAAATAAGCGACAGTTTGCTGCAACATCCAAAACACAGCAGGACATGTAACAAGCAACATTACTGTGAGAGGACAAGTGAAAAAAAATTAAGACCTTTGCAAACAAAATTTAAGACTTTGTTGACTTTTAAAGGCCTTAAATTTAAGGCTTTTTAAGACTTTTAAGACCCAGCAGTTACCTGGTATATAAATGAAGTCACCATTATTATTAACATTATAATTATTATCTTTTTTTTTTAAACTTGTCAATAAAGGATACATGGCCTAGGGTACAAAGGTTTACCTGACCCCTCTCCCTCTCTTTCACCTCTATCTGTCCACAAATTGTCTTTCATTTCATGTCTTCTCTTTGCTTCCTGTCTCACAGCCATCTTTTCTGCCCATCTTTATCCCCCTCGATCTGTCTTCACGGCTGATCTTTCTTCCTCCATCTTTTTTCTTGATTCATCCATCCAAACTCCTGCCTCCTCAGACGGTGATTAATCTTTGCTGGTCTTCCTCTTTCTGTCTTTCTTTCTCTCTCATCTCTCTATCCCTGATGCTTCTTTCTTCACACTTGTTTTACTGCTGAGCCTCTCTCCACCTTTCTCTCCATTTCCCCTCCTTCTCCATCCCCAGCTCCTCCCTGTATCCCTCTTTCCGCTGCTCGACCACAGTGATCCAGAGGTTAATTAGCCCTCCAAGTGTCAGACTGTTAGATCCCCTCTGCCTACCTGCTAGCTGCCCTGTGATTGCCTCGGTAGGGGGACTAACAAGCTCGGGAGTCAAACATCGGAGCAGGCAGAAAGAAGAGAAGAGTGAGAAAAATGAGGAGGAAGAGCGAGGAGAAAGCACGGACAGAATAATGATTTAAAGGGAAATGTAGGGGAGACAGATGTGAGGAAAGAGGGAGAGAGGAGAGATGACAGCTTAGCTATTATGGGGAAGCAGAGGGAAAAGGGGAAGAGGAGACGAAAGGTAATGCAGAACAAAGGAGAGGAGGATATGTGAGGATAGAGAGAGGATAAAGGAAGGAGGGAGAGCTTTGTCAGGTGGACGAGTAAACGAAGGAAGCCTAGTTAGGTGTGAATAAATGTTCATGAACCAACTGGAGGATAGAAACAAAAATAAATGACAGGCGAGAACGGAAAAGGGGGAAAAAAGTAAATATCAAGTTGGAGAATAATAACGAGCTGGATAAAGCGAGATGGTGAAGAGATAGAAGATAGAGAGCAAGAAATAAATTCAAAGGAAAGGCAATAAAAGAAAAACTAGGAGGATGGACAGAGGGTAAAAAGATAAAAAGAAATAGACGAAGCAGATGATGATAGAGGGACTGATAAAAATTGTGACTGTCAAATGTAATGAAAGGGGAAAGATTATGGACAATAAATGAGTCAAATACAAAGACTATGAATAGATTATAAATAAAGGGACAGAGTGATGGAAGAGCTACAATAGATTAAAAGATTCGAAAGATTCAAACTATTCAAACATTCTATTCTATTCTATTCAAACAGGACCACTTGAAATTTATTTTGTTTTTACAGTTTCTGGCTTTGATAAGCAGCACAATTTTTGCTTTTCTTTTTTTTAAAAGAAAAGATGCATTCCAATCCAGTTTCCTTAAAAGAAAAAAAGAAGAAAAGAAAACAAAAACTACATTTTTTTCAGTTTTCTATAAAAATTGGCAAATATATTACAAGAAAAAAAAACAATCTTTTTAAAGAAAACAATCCCATCAAACACATTGTTTTCTTTAAATATAAATTTTAAGGAAAAAAAAAAGAAAAAAATGTTTGTTTTCGATAAAAATCACCAGAAATAAAATAAGAAATTTTTTTTGCCAAAAAAAGAAATGTGGGTTTGTAAGGCATGTTTTCTCTGAAAATAGGCAGTACAATAGATAAGAAATACAGCCATTTACAGTTGTATTCCCCTTCCTTGGGCCAAAAGTGCTTAAAAATTATTTGACATGCCTTAAGGAAATATATAAAAAGAGAGACAGAATGCAGGGAGAAAACAAAGAAACTTTCGTGATGAACAAATAAACAAAAAAAAAAAACAAAACAAAATAAACATGTATACACATACTTAAGTTACGTTACATCACCAGCTGCAGAATTCCCCTTATGTTACATTAATGTGCTTAAACTTATTACACACAAAAAACCTCCATGATTTTTACTAGTTGTATTACTTTCAAGACCTAGAAAATGTGATTGTAAAATTCCATGACTTTTGCAGGTTTCTCACGACCGTGGGATCCCTGGCTGTAAGAATATGCAGGGAGCAAAGTAAAAACATAACAGAAGCAAAGATAAAGATGGCGGAGATGACTGACAGCAGGACGGGAGCTGGAAATGGGAGAGGAAGGCTGAAACAGAGAAATAAATGAGGAGAGCTGCAGATCTGATGCACGAGAGAGACGAGAAGAAGGAGGCTGTTAACCAAAAGACAGAGATTAGAGAGACGGGAGTAGAAAACAGAAAGAAATGGACAGAAAGGAAGATGAAGGCTGATACAAACAGACACTGAGGAGGGAAATCAAGCAAAGAGCGCTGAGATAATAACTCTGAAATTAAGTGTTATTATTGCTATTGTTTCCCTTTTAAATGTAACCCCCTTTGACTGCTTTAAACAGGAGCAGGTATTCTAACTGTGAGGAAACACAACAATTATGATACAAATCATTGTGCAGCCTTATCATAAATAAGCGTGGGGAGAATATGAGCAAGAGTTGTGTGTGAGACATGACAAATGAAGAAAATACTCAACACTTCAAGGTAAAAATGTGGATGATTGATTTTGTTTTTTAACCAAATAAAAACAATATTTTTTGTAACCTTTTCAACATTTGTAAGAGAGTTATTTACGAGTAGTGAATAAGAGGCAGCTGATGTTTGTATTTTGAATTTGTTTTGACACAATTTGACTGATCCAGATCAGCTCATAGTGACAATATGGTGCTTCAGGGATTCGAATCAAACTTGAGCAACACTGTCAGAGTATCCTGGTGCTGGATTGCATTTTGAAAACTGCAGCAAGAAAGCTGCATCAACTGCATGAACTCAAAGTTTTTGTCTTAGGCTCTCATCAGAAAGGGCAGCCTATCAAAGTGATTGAAATTTAAGCATTTAGCTGTTGACCTCATTAAGAAATTATGATTCGTGATTCCAGAGGTCTTTTTTTTAAGTGTTCTTCACAGCAGGAGCAGGTAATCACACTAGTGTTTGTACCCAAGTAGCAAGATTCGTTAAAACGTTTGCTTCCTCCTAAACTCTGTAAACGGATATCTGCATATGTACAATGAAATTGTAGGCAAGAGTGAGATTTTGGTATCAAAAGTGTTCTGGTTTCTGTTTGTTGACCAAGTAGCGCTGACAGATCGCATTTGAGCGGGCTTCGGTTGCCTGCAGGTAAGCAGTCTGTATGAAGAACAAACTGGCCAAACAAACAACAATTTCAGGCTAAATCTGATTCCCTTTGTTTATCTTTATTATTATTATTATTTGGTCTCTGAAGTTTGTACATGTTGTCCCTGTGACCTTAAAGGATCCAGGATAAGGATCCTTTAGGACTGGGGAACTGGAGCGCTGGGATTTAAGTAAAGTGAGGTTAGGTTTGTTTTAGGTCATAATACCGTCTCTCTATCTATCTTTTTCTTTCTCGTTTTTTCAAGGACTTATCTTATTTTATGGTTCATCAATTAACGTGTAACAGCAAAATTGTCATGCAAGGTTTGATGCGGGTTTACATATATCTTTGTAAATCTCAGTTTGTTTATCAAAAACCACTTGGTAAACTGACGGTAAATGACAATATCTGTTCACAAGGTTTAACCGAAATGTTTACTGGATCTTTCTCAAACTGCTATCTGAACTGTATTGCAATCACAAGAAATGTTTGATTAAAAAGATGTGTGGAGAGTTGCCGGGTTAAACTATAAACTGATTTGTCTGAGTGAAATCAAAAAACCCAAACATACATTCCTCCAGATAAACTGGCTTTTACAAAAAAGTTCAAAGTGATGGGGTAACAAATGAATTAATCAAAGAATTAACTAAGATTAAACCGAACACACAGCAGCTGAAGACTGTGTCCCTGTGAGCGTCTTTCACGCTCAACTAATTTCAGCACATCTGCTTTTAAAAAGAGCTTCATGAGATGCCAGGTCAGGTGATGCTGTACACTTAAGTTTGTACCAAAAAACGTCCACTAAGCACTGCCAAACTATTTACATCAAAGTGATTTAAGAAAAAAAAAAAAAGGATATTATGGCAGCTCGCTAAAAATTGCTCTAACAGACGAAGTCTTAGCGCAGAGCGGCTACACAGGAGCCCCCAAAAGTATCGGTCTCTGACCGTTAGGCCAATAACCAAGATTGCCCTCAGAGCTAAAGAATTCCTGAGTATGTTGTTGTTTTTGAAAAATTAGAAGAAAGAAGTTTAGGTACACACCACTCCGAAGTCCAGATTTTGTTCGATCCACTCCTGGCCGTCCTTGAACTCCTCGTGCAGACCCATGATGTAGAGGGTGTCCAAGGCATCCACAATGGTTGCCCCTAGTTGGGAATTGCCTGCAGAAGACAAACGGTAAAACAATTAGGAAAATGAGATTCATTTGTCCAGTCACGCACGAACTAATTCGCTTCATATAAAACCTCACCTCTGGGAATTATGGGCGGAAAACTAATCACAAAACACAATGGGCCTAATTTGTGGAAGGAGAAACGAAGATAGTATTTGTTGCATTGAAAAAATAAGAAAGTGCTCAGATGAATTTTATATATGCAATTAAAACTTTGCTGCATGGTCATCCATGCACAACAACACAGGAAAAAAATGCAAAATCCATTTAGAAAGAGATGTAAATTGTGCTCGGACAATCACTGAGGGAATCAATTGATATGTTAAATCAAGATGAGTCAGAAAATATCTTACTTGGAGGAAAGCCATTTCTTCCAAGCAATTAAATCTGTGCAATGTTATCCCCCAGCCAGCATTAGGCGCTGTGACATGAGGAGACCAGATGAACACTCAGTCTGTCTGTATAACTTTTGTATATTTTTTCAAAATACATGTCTATAAATAAATACCAATAAATACGTACATATCACACACACATAACATACATGTGTAAATAAATGTATAAATATTCATATTGTACCTAGTCCTTTGTTCTAGGACTAGGTACAATATGAATATTTATACATATATTTACAGATGTACACATTAAAGTGTTTTTACAGGTATTGTATGTACTCCTGGCAGTAGAATAAGTCACCATAAACCTTTATAAAGGACCAGTCTTCCAAAAGAAAAATACAACAAATTAAAATAAAATAGTAAATATATTATAATATAATATATAATATAATAAATACATTAATAAAATAAGTAAAAAATAAAATTAAATTAAATTAAAATGAATAAATAAATAACAGTGTACAGTGAATACATCAGAAGCTGAAAAAAATTACTTGATACAGATTTTTGGTCATAATGTCCAGCACTATTCAAGAGACAGCGATTCGACTATAAAAAAATAATGTAAAACATGCAGCTATTGCTAAGTTGCCCTTGAGCAAAGCCCAACTGAACTGGGGATGTTCAGTGCCCTGCAGCTGTGTACCTTTTGGATCAAGGTTAAAATTAATATTTGAACATTTTCATGTGATGTATGAACTCTATCCACCTGCATGTGTGACCAGCGGGAATTAAAACATTGTTGAGCCGCGACCGATCCTCCTCCCCTGAATTACAGCAGTCTGCAGCTGACGCAATTAGGTCAGTGTCTCGCAACAGAGATAAGACATCAAGTTAATTAGTGCAGAGATAAAATATCAAAGGTGTCAGATCATCATAAATAATTTGCCTTGTTCGCTTGAGAGTCTTGGTTTGGATGTCATCGACACCAAAAAAGTGTTGTGATTCTGTTCACGTATTTATAACATAGCTCTCTGTCAACAGGGTGAAACTAGGTCTGTTAAAGCAAAGTACAGTATCCGTAGTTTCACCATCATTGATCAGCCACCTCCTAAACCCATCAACATATATTACGGTTATTTCGTGCACCTGAGAAATAAAACGTTACTGATTGCCCCTTTATGTACGTTGCAACATCATCAAGCAGCGCTGGTTCACTGCTGCATTTTCACTCTTTATACTGTTGTAATTTTACTACAGCTGAGGTCAGCAGCTCTGTGACTCCGGCTTTGGGACCGTTATCTCCTCATAATGCACAGCCATTAATGCTGTGCTTTCTAAATACAACAAGCTTTGAATGTATTGTCACAATCACATCACCGCAGGGTAGATCTGACCTTAATTTCAAACAGGGAACACACATCAGTCAGTCTGTCCGTTAGCCTGACAGTTTGTTAAATCCACGTTGTTCTTGTTGTTTCCTTCAGTTGTGATGATGCTCAATAGCTGCTTTCAAAGGTTTATTCAGTATGTCATCTTGTGCTATTCATCATTAGAGTCATTAGAGATATTTGCACATTTGTGTTTCCACATTAACACTTCTGCAGCAGATTAAGTCACCACAACACTTCGTTACCACGATATATTCAACAGTTATGCTAATGAGATCAATAATTAATTAGAGATACTCATCTTCTGCTGAACATGTAGTCACCATCAGGAATGCTAAATTTACAGAAGCCACACTCATTCTGTCACCATATTCCATTATCAAATATAACATTTTAAAGTTTCTTTTAGATTATATCAATATTTTTTCCAAATATTAATTAGTTCACAATCCACATGAAACTTCTAAACTGGTTCGCCTGTTACTCCTGTTATTTCCCTCCCCTAAAACGGGTGAAAAACATCCTGAATAACATCACAAGCTGAGATTTCATTAAACAAAAAATTATGACCAGTGTGTTAACAGCATGCCAAACTAATCAGCACACGAGGCCAAATTGACACCTAAGTGAGCACATGGCTGGTAGCATTGAAAAGGTTATTTTTTTAAACAGGGTTTGGTGCAGTCTTCACTCCACATAAATCACTTCCAGTGAACAATGAGGGCAAAACACCATCACTGATCTGTTTTTGCAGTTTGTGGAGCTCTGCAAAGGAATTAGTATGGGGAAAAAAATAAAACTGATTCTGATATTTTGTGTTATTTTTGGCATTTAAAACAAATCTATTTTTTGGGGCCTGCCGGGGTTTCTTGTTGGCCTGGCAGACCACCAGACCTGTACAATTTCAGGGGAAACACTGGGCTATTTTCAGGTCAGTTCAGATTGACTACATTTAACAGACACTTTGAATGTTGCATTGTGCTACAAGGCTGAGCTGCAACACATTAATAGTTCATATTTACGGATTTTGTTTGACAAATGTACAAAGATAATTTTGCATTTTTGATATTAAAAATACCTTACAAAAGTTACTTCTCCTTGTTCAGTGGGATCAAGCACACAATTACCCTTGGTCAAGAGATGTTTCTGCAATATTTTCATGAATAATTTGCAGTGTAAAATAAATGCAGTCAAACAAAAATTACTACACCTCTGTAAGAAACATTGGAAGGAGGAGATTTGGTGCTAGCCAAAACTCAATTATGTTCAGATTAAAGAAGATTACTACACAGAACCTTATTTAACATTAAAGTTTAGGAGGGGACAGAGGTCCCTGTGTGCCCAGCTGAGGTCTGGGACCTTGCCTCTGGCGATAAAAGTCAGTAGGTAAAAAGGAATTCCTGAAGAGCAGCGTATGTGTGTTTTGTGTGAGCTTGAAGTTGTTGAGGATGAATTTCATTTTTTGTTCTACTGCTCTTTGTGTAGTGACCTTTGTTAGAAAAAGATCGGGTGAAGAACCCTGACTTATTTTGGTTGGCTGAGTGTGATATGTTGAGTTGGTTCTTTAAGGAGGAGATTTATGCCAGAGTCACTGAAAACGTATTACGCCAGAGAACACTGTATCCACTATAATAGTAAAATTGCCTAATATTGATTTGTGTATTTTGAAAGGCACCTTGTATAAATTAGAGGATGTATTAGAAAAGGCTATGTGACCATCTTTGTATTCTTGCATTGTTATCGTCAGTGTCTTATAAGCCCATGTGAACAATTAAGTGCATGACAGTTAAATAAACCAATCAATCAATCTCCCTTTGCAAGTTAGTCCAGTATATTGGTTTGAAATGGTTTGTATTTATCAGGTTAACCAAAGAAGAAGATGAACTTACATTGGAGACCAAAGTTAATGTTTTTATTATTATTATTATTATAAGAATAACCACCTGTAATTGATATATTGGCATAATTGTATTCTGACTATAGATAAAACACTTTAAAGCACATCTTGGGCATCATTTCGTAAACACAGATGGAGCACCTCTGTGTCATAGGGGTGGGGGAAAAAATTGATGCAGCATAGTATTGTGATATTTTGCATGGCTATTTGGTAATGATACATGGATGCCAAGTATTGATTTTTTAGTTAACCAAACTGTTTATACTGAAAATACAAATTACACTTTTGGTAGCCTACTGGAATAATCAAATTAAATGCTTTTTCAGTCCACTACATACATTTCTTGCTGCAATAAAAATATTAAAGTGAGATGAACAGACTGAAAGCTTAAACTTATTAGAAAAGACAAATATTGACAAAGTTTTCCTTTAGGGACCTAATTTGCAGTTGTAATAAATTCAAGGTTCAAGGATACCTTATTAGTCTTATAAGTAAAACTGTCTTGGATAAAAAGAAATTTCTGCACAAACCAGACATCAAATACAAACAACAGCAACAACAAATAAGACATCAAATATTAAATAAGACACATGCAAAACATTTGCTAGTGATAAAATACTGAGCAAATTGGACACTGACTCACAAATTAGAATTATGGGGCTTACTACTGCTACCCGGGTACTCATTCACTTATTACGGTTATACTCAGCATAGCGCAAACGTAAAAGATTACAATAATATTGTATCGTGCCTGAAGTATTGTTGTGATAATGTGATAATATCATATCGTAGACCTCTTGTGATTCCCACCTCTACTGTGTAATAGAGATGATGCATTAACAGCACATTTATTGTGTAAATATCAAACTGTGGGACTAATATTTTCCCTCTTATAAAAAATAAATAAATAAATAAATAATGTCAGCTTACTTTCCTTACCATTAAACAAAAGAACCTGGAATAAATCGCCTCACTGATATGTAAAATTATACTGCGAGGTGTTTCAAGATCTCATCAGATCACCTCAATAATCTGTTGATATGCTAATCAAATCTACAACTGCCCCCTGTGTTTAGTTTAGTCCCATGCATATACACTCACAACATATTTCAGTGGTAAAAGTCTGTGGCACTGCCCTTTAAATTCTTCCCTATTTCATATCAACCTCAGCGTGTGCTGCTGGAATTCCTGAGCCTCCCGGCCATCCCCTCCTTATCTCTGACTCCATTCAAAAGCAGAGCGTCTGGCTTCATGCAGGAGCTGCAGCGTTATTATCATTATAGACAGGAACCTCTAAATCACTCTAAAAATACACTGCAGTCAGGCAGGCCAGGCTGATAGCAAGATGCCCTGGCCGCCTGCCGGATCTTGACAGATTGGCCCGACTGTTGGTGGAGCGAAGCCCCCTCTGCTGCACCACACAACCCCCAGCTCCCTCCCTTCTGTCACTTTCATCACCCGCAGGTACGCTGTAGGCAGTCGTAGCAATGTGACACCATTGAGGCGAAGATAGAGGCCTGTCAAAGTTCTCCAGTCGGAGAATATTCCATTGATGTCAAGGTCTTGTGTAACAGCTCCTGAATACAGTGCTCCCAGTGTGTTCACAACAATGATACACCAAAAATGAAAATGTGATATTGACATTAAGTTATTTATACATGTTTTTTCCCCTCTAAAATACCAAGAAGCGTATTCCCAAATGTATCAGAAACAATTCTTATTATTTCTCTTGATGCTAAAAGTGCCATCTTGCCAGCAATCCTCCAGAGTAA
Organism: Plectropomus leopardus; assembly: GCF_026936395.1. NCBI lineage: Eukaryota > Metazoa > Chordata > Actinopteri > Perciformes > Serranidae > Plectropomus > Plectropomus leopardus. The sequence goes on along the minus strand of NC_142185.1, from coordinate 30,886,237 downwards.
TCCAGGCATCTTATCATTCATCTTTAACATGCATGTTTAAACATGTTGTTGGTTCAGTCTTACAGACAAACATCCTTTTATTTTGAAGTATTTCAACTGAATTGTACAGATAAGGAAGAAGGTGCAACATAAATGTGAAACAGAGGTATTTATCGTTCCCCTTTGCTCTGCTGATACACACTTCATGATAACAGTACCACTGTTATGTCTGCATTATAGTGAAATATTGAAAATGCATCCTTCTGCAGCTCTCCCCTCTCTGTCCTAAGCCTCTCCCTGACGACAATGTGCACACGCGTCATACAGTATCGCAGTGTTTCCCATACACTGATTAATTTAATCTTATTTTATTGGAGATGTATGCATCCGGTGCATTTGCTCGGCCCCTCCTCACCCTGCTTTCTCTCCATTTCTGTTTATCTGACCACAAATGAGACAAGATTTAGCTGCTAGCCACCCCACAATCCCTCTGCCATGCGCAACTGTGGACTTTGCCAGAAGAAGACATGGCAGCAGCTCGAGTTCGGCCAGCGCAACCTCCCAGCAGGCTATTGGCCAGCAGGCCGCGGCAGGTCTAACCTGCAGCCACTTTTACACAAAGATGGCGCTATAGAGCTGCAACAAAATCCCACCTTTATACTGCCCTGCACATTTACACAGAACCAAATGATGGCGGCATCATGCTGCTCCAGTGTGTGATTATACACTGCATCGTCAATCAAAAGAGCCATGACGGGCGTGACGATTAACACACGAGCATCCGCCTCTAGCGTGACATATAATATATGCATCAGCAGTGTATTATAAACAATTACAAAGGCATAACATGTCAATCACAATCATTTACTGTCTCTGTTATATATGCTCGGAGGATAAGGAGCTCCTGAATCTCATTATTTTCATAGTTCGTGGAAATGTGCAGCCGCTGTTTGATTGGGTGGCACATAAACACACGTCATGAAAATGTCACGTCTTTCTGGCTTTACGTTTTACACAGACCTCGTCATAGTGCTATTACTACCTCCGTGCTCAGCTCAGAGGCAAGACCACCCTGTTCCCACTTTCTGCGATCTGACGTTTTATACAAAAAGGAAGGGCGGCAAAATGGCGTGATATTCCCTCCTTTATCAGGCAGTGTAAATGCAGCTTGTGTAACAGCAGCAACACAGCTTGCTGACTGAGCTTGCTGGATTCATGGTGCTGCAGCTGCTGGCCGTTCTCTTCTCTTTCGAGTGGTCTGTAGCGACAGAGAGTGAGGCAGAGGACACAGTGTGGTTGGGGGCTGTAGCTAATGTTAGCTGCATACAGTGAACGTTAACTTAAGGCCGCAGCTGTGAGCCTTAAGCTCTGTTTAGGAGAAAGCTAAACTATGAGCAACCCCCCCCTTTTGACAGCCATTGCTACTGGTTATTTGTTTTTATTGAATTTATTGCTATCATATGCCATGTATTCCTTTAGCCAACTGAATGTAAATCCAGGGCATCGCTGTCAAAGAGCTTATGGCTCAGTATATTTTCTCCGAATAAACAATTGTTGGTGACCAGTGGGTGATTTTTTGGGTTGCTTTGCACTGTAGACAGTTGTTGCCAATGCTGGAATAGCAACCTTCTCTGCAGGATTCTCCACCACTGAATCAGAATTTCACCACCTGAAGAGACATGTACGCACTTCTGCATTTGTAGAGCAGCCCAAAGAAACGCCCTCTCTCTGAAATGACCTGTGACTGGACAAAGTCTACTGTCACAGGCTAGATTTTCTGTAGCCTTAAAACGGAGCCAAGGGGAGGTGCGGGAGTCTAGTTTTCAGAGGTTATTATGTGATTTTTGCCCAGTGACACAAAATTCAACTGCCTATCCCAGCTTTAAATGTCCAATATTATGTCTAATAGTCGTCCCTACACATATCTACAATTAACGTTACTTTTTATTGGTGCACTATTATGGTTTTTAGCCTCAATGTTGATGATTTTTTTTTTTTAAGATTATTTTGGGGGCTTTTTTCGCCTTTATTTACAGACAGTTATAGTGCGAAAGGGGGAGAGGGAGGGGATAACATGCAGCAAAGGGCCGAGGTCAGAATCAAAACCACTGCTGCTGCGGCAAAGACATAGCCTTTGTAAATGTGGTGCCCCCTCCACCAGCGAGCTAGTGGGCACCCCAATTATTGGTTTATTGACAGAAAGATTCATGGTCAGTCTGTACCTAACATTGTTTTAATTTTTTTTATTAATCTTTGATTCATAGATCCAAATGCTAAACTTACAGCCATACTGGATTAACTAAAGCCAGTTTGTAGGATATAACAATTTCCATGTTTCATCTAAAAGGTACGCAGAGTCCTCAGTGCAAATGATCTAAACCAATTTATGATGGTGGTTCAGCCTACTTTTAATATTCCTCCTATCTATCTGTTCTCATTTATTTATCGCCCTCCCTGGTTTGTAATTTCAACCGCAACTTCAAAGCAGAAGAGAAATTAAATTTACACTTTACTTGAGCTTCTCTGACTCTGATGCGGGGTTTGTTTTCCCAACCTTGAGAAGTTCAGCTCACTTTCATGTTTGGATATAACCTTGTGATCACACCTGAGCAGTCTCTCCTCTCCATCCCCTTTCTGCTCCATCACACCCTCCGTCTTTTCATCTGCCCCTCCCTCTTCAACCTAACCATCTGTTTGTTCTCATTTATCACTGCCTTACTGTGCTTTTTCAAATCTTTATGCGATTCTCCGTTCAAACCCTGATGCATGAATGTTCCTTTCACCCTTTTGACGGTGCATTTTTCTGTCATTGAGCATTTTCTCGCTGTTAAATCTTCTCTGTTAATCTGACTTGATCGTGCCTCTACCTGTCTCATCCTCATATCTGGGCTTGTATTGTTTCACTGTCCTCCTTGTCAACACGGTACTGTTTCTGTCAGTTTCCACCACCCTCTGTGAGTCTGAGCTCTGTGCAGCCCTTTCACATAATGCCAGCAGCATCAAATGAAGCTGAATTGGCACTTCCAAAAAGGTGGGTTTAGGGTTGCCAGGCGTTGCTTATCAGAGACAAATTGGCCAGGATGAGGTTTATTTATTTGGGGAATTATAGCCACAGCCTCGAGCACACACACAGACACCCTCAGCTGAAAACACACTCTTCCTATCCCGACATAGATACAAAATCACTCCCTTTTTTGAAATCAGTTTTCTTGAGCTGCATTCAGAGACCTTTCGCAAGCTATTTTACTCTTCGTAACCTGAGAAAACACGTTTGAATAATTTTGAAAATATCGGGGGAGGGTAAGAATTGTCCCACACATGGCAAGAAATTAGTAGAAGGTTCCAAGAAAATGACATGAAAATTAGGTATAAAAAAGAGGAGGGAGGGAGGGGGGCTTTTCTGTAATTTCTCTGTTTTTGTCCCTTTTCTGCTCATTTTCATGTAATTTTCTTGGAACCTTTTACTTGCTTTCATAAATGTTGAATGTTTTAAATTATTTTACAGAACTTTAATTATTTTTAGCACTTTTTTTTCAGGTAATTTCCTTCTGTACTTATTTTTTCTTTTCCTTCTCTTTCTAAAAAAAACCAAACTAATTTGTAAGTCATTTTCATATACTTTTTACTAACATTTTGCTCATTCTGGGACCATGTCTTGTTAACTTGTTCCTTGCCGTCTCCCCATGTCTTTGGAAGAAATCAAACCAATTTGTTCAGGTTTCAGAGGGTTAAAGTGACACCACACAACTACGGCAAGGCCACAACTAACCCGATAAAAAAAATTTTAAAAAATTTTTAAAAAACAACACAGAAACACAAATAAGACAACATACATGCACCTAATGCAAACACATACACTTCAGAGGCAAAAGTATAGATGTTATCAGCATCAAACAGGCACAGACGCACCTCTTTCATCTAATGTTACTGGTTTTCTTTTATCTATTTATTTTAAATAAAACTTTTTTGTTTGTTTGAATTCATTTATTTATTTTAATCAACAGTCCTTTTTTTAATTTGAATTATTAATATTACCCTATATTACTAATGAGATACTTTTCTGACCAAACCATCTTCACACAGCTGCTTCCCTATAATAAAGCTTTCTCCATGCGTATCTACAGTTAATCTCTCTATTTCAGTTTTCTGTACATTATTAACCGGTACCCACGCCTACCCTCCTCTCCTATCTGTGTCATCCTCGCCTTAATTACTGCTACTTTTTTTTTTAAAGACACCACACACCTTCTTTCTACCTCATCTGAACTCTCTCATACACTCCAACTTCCTCTCTCCATCCATCAACCCCTCTCTCTTTTTCCCTCATTCACAATCTCTCTTGCTCTCTCAAACACTTTCTGTGCCAGTTTCATTAGACGACAGGTTTCAGAGCTCTTCGGTATGAATTCACACGAGGCAGGGAAACGTGATGTCATTATTCAGTCTGCGTTCTGTCTGTCTTGTAAACTGTCGGCTGTGGGAGATGATGGAGAGCTCAGGTGTGTGTGTCAGAGAAGACGGTCGTGTACGTGCGTTTAGTTGCTGGATTTCATTTGTTTTTTGGGGGGGGCTAAAATAAAATGAGAATGGAGAAACAGTGCTTGGATGTGCATGTGGAGCTTTTGTAGTTCATGCATGAGCGTGCTTCCTCCGTGAGAGTGAGTTTCTCAGCAGGATCAGATTCAGAAGTCTGGGGGCAAGTGAAGATTTCTCTTGACAAAAAGCTGGACTGAGCACTGGAGTTGCTGCATTTCTAGGACTCCCTCCCTCATATTCACCTTTCTAGTAACCTTTCTCATTTTGCTTTCGACCTCCTCCTCCATCCCGTTCAGTCTCGAGTCTTTACTGTAGAGCTCCTTCTGATGCCCTCCACACAACCTCCTGCACTGGCTCACCTCCTCCTTCTGCCTACATTCTCTCATTGTAACATCCAACACAACTGTAACTGTAAAGTTGAGCAAACTCTGTAGAAAAGTGCACTACTTTCTCCATAGTGTGCAGCAAAGTTGAGAAAACTTAATAAGTCTTAACACTCATGGGGACTAGATGAAAGCAGTTAGAATGAAATGGGTTCACAATGAGGTTGTGCATCATCCAGAATACTAGAATATTGTTTCTTGCAAAAGATGCTGTTGATTTTCTCAAATGTAATGTTCAGTGGTGTGACACACATAAATAAAATTCCATTCACCTTCAATGTGCTGAGCAAAAATGTCAGAGATAGATATCTCATAAAAAAGTGACAAGAAGACAATGTGCACGGTGGCCCTTTGAACTGATTCACAGTATAGCACTTTTGAACAGGAAACCCTCAAATTTGGTTCTCAAACAGTGATCATTAATCCCCTGCACCAATATCAGCTCAGCTGTCACGCTTCTCTGCCAGCTCAGCCGGTGTGGATTATTGTAAACAATAAAGTCTGCTGGACAAACTATGTAACACAGTGACAGTAGTCCCCATTCACAAAGAGTGCGTGCACACAATTTTCTGCAAAAATCCCGGATTCACTCGTATTTTCTTATCTTAATTTGTTCATACTAAGCCAACAGATTTCAAACAGCCTCAGACCACGTTTACGCACAAATGATGAAGGTTGTTGTTGTTCTTTTTTGTATTAGCCGCTATGCTAACAGATGCTTTTTAAATCTCCCGCGATGGGTTGCACACATAAACACAACTTCAAAATGTCCCACTCGTTGCGCCCAAGATCACGTTTTCCAGCTTTATGTTTTACACAGACCTTATTTCGAGGTTGTTCCTACCTCCTGTTCCAGTTCAGAGGTGATACCACTCTGTCCCCTCTTTCCCTGATCACACATTATATACAGAACGGTGAGGCAGTAACACAGCGTGATATTCCTGCCTTCAACAGGCAGTGTAAATGCAGCTTAAAAACAGCTAACATACCAGCCACTTTAGTTGGGCTCCAGAGAAAAACGTGGCTCTCAAAATCACAAATTTTAATTATACTAATGGAAACAACTTTTATCCAGAAGATTACCTTGTTCTTTCTGTATTCAGCCTCAAACCCTTTAGTCTTTGTTCCAACATGTTAGTCTGTGTCAGATTCAAGACTTATAACACTCACAGTCACAGGCTGCTTCACAGTTGTGTGAAAACTGTACAGCAGACAGCCCCATCTCCTCCTCCTCCTCCTCCTCCTCCTCCTCGTCCTCCACCTTCTGTAGCTGCAGGTCCGTAGTGGCATTTCAGCCCCTTTTTGTAATGAGCCCAGCAGCGATAAACAAAGCCAACCCTGGGCCAATTCGGACCAGTCTGGCTGGCAGTGTGCAACTGGTTACCAACTTATTTGGCAGCAGACTGAAACATCTGCTGTGTTCTGTTTTCTGCCTCAGAGGGTTACTGGTCAGACTGGGCCTTCCGCTCAACATGAGCTCCCCAAATAAACCCCAGCCTGAATGCCCATCTCCGGGCCCGTTGCCAAACAGCCTCAGTCTGCACTGGTCTTACTGTAGCGGAGTCATTTGATAAAATGTGGATAAAATAAAATCTAGCGACATATAGCAACTGCGACATGATAGCTTGTGTTAAATCTGTGCGTAAAGAAAATGCAGTATGTGCATGTAAAATGCAGAACTGAAGCATCAAAGGAACGCCTTAAGTTCTGAATTTCAGAGCCACATTTGATAGACCTACATTATATACAATATGTCCAACTGAAAGCCAGCGCTACAGGCCAAGCCCGGATTAGACTGAATCACACAGCACGGATCCACAGGCTGTATGGACTGTGGATAAATCCCTATAATACTCATACAATGCTTCTGCAGGGATGCATGTAGAACATCTTCTATGGTGATATCACTGTAGAGTCTACCTTGAATACATGCCTGTAACAAACCTGTCTGGGTTTATTAAGGACAGAACAGCTGCTCACATAGATAGAGTCAAAGAGTGCATCATTTTCTCTTTTACGCAATTTTCTTGGCACTTAAAACCTGAAATGCAGTTAAAACACACACAAAAAAATGAAAAATATCAAATATAATCCCTTTTTGCCCATTTGATGCCCGATAAATGTTTTGTATAACTTCAAGTTCAAGCAAAATGGAAATCTTCTGGGCTAAAACACATTTTCCAGTGAAACAAATTATTTAAACGGTGCAGAGGGATTTAAATCGAATCCTTCACATTTGATTGGACAACTAAAAAGAGGGCGGGCTTTCAGTTGAGTGTGATACCAAGCTACAGCTGAGCGAACTGTTGGCTCCACAAACACCTCCCTCATATGGGGCACGTTCGATGTGAAAATGTGCACCATTTTGTCAGGTTATTTTAGGGTTGAACGACACATTTTCTCAAAACAGTGTGAGCGGTGTGCAAACAGGTTTGGAGGTATGTTTTCTCGTAGGTGCTGGGCGTGTCAGAGGTGTCACCCAGTCAGCAGGTGTAAATAAACCTCGGTGTCTTAAAGAGCAGTGTGCTTTTATAACAAAACAGAGTGATGGACACTGGGGATAAAAGAAAATATTAATACACTTGAGTGTATTATTTGCCCAGTGTTTGATGAATTTTTATAAACGCCCCTGAGTGCAGGATTAGTCATAAAACATTAGAAACTGTTTGACAGTAAGAGAAAAGAAAGGGATACTGATGTAAAAGCACTTTTTTAAAAACATATATTTGGCATTAAACAAATGAAATATTATCAATTAACACTGGGCACAGGATTAAAACTGGGAAATGTATTTTTCATTTCACTGGGTCTTTAAACTGATGGTAAGATGAGAAAAACAGACCAGCTAAATTAAAGGCTAAATAAGGAAAAAGACTGAGAAATGTTTTCCTCTCCTCACAGAATAAAGCTTCAAGCAAAGCCTACGAAGGTTGCACACAAATAACAGAAGTGCAATGAGGCAAGATCAGATCTATAGATTTTTTTTGTACCCAACTGCAGTACAAATACCTATATATACTTTAAACATCACTATTACTTTTTATTTTAAATCATTATCATATAACATTACAGAAGATTATATTCCACATCTCTCACCCTGAGTATAATTTTCTTGTAGTCCTCTTCTACGTGACAACATCTAAAAAGCAAACTTTAAAAAAGCGCAAAACATTATCGTAAATGGAGATTTTAACAAGGTACAGCAGCGCGGCCATCCACTGAAAATCATGTATTGCTTCAAGGCAACAATCTCCCACAAGGACACAGGGAAAGCAGAACTCTACAAAGAATATTTTTCATTATGCACTCCACCTCTTCGTTAAAAAGACACCCAAAAAAAGGCAGTCTAAATTATCCATCTGCCCAACTGTGACAGAGAATATGTGGGCTTTGAGCTGGTAACTGGGGAAGTAATTGGCCTTCTTGTTTCCTTTTGTTCAATGTGTGACTCAATCTAGTCTTTGAAATGTCCAATTTGTGCTCCCCACACTTGTAGCGGGTAGATTAATATATCTAGTTCAAGATGTTAAAAGTAGGTCTATGTAGCCCAGAGAATAACAGCAAGAGTAACTTGATCAAAGACATTTGGGAGAAATAATAAAAGTTGGTCAAAACGGGGAGATTGATTGAAGGGGGAGGCGGGGTGAAATAAACTCAACAGCTTAGCCAGAGAAAGTTCGGCAAAAAATACAGCACACAAGGTCGTCAGAACTTGGATTACAGTAAATGATCGGCGCCAAATACAAATCAAAATATTAAAAACAAGCTCAAAACTGTCGTAATCTACCAATGTAATGTTAGACTGATTAAGATTCGCTTTATTATAACTTCTTCTTGTCTGATCTTCATGCCAATCCGCCCCTTAGAGCTACATTTGGTGACTATAAAGACAATGTTTTGTCATATTTGCTAAATTGTCCCTGTATCCACACAGTACTGCATGATAACAACCAATCACAGCTGAGGAGTCTGTAACACAGCTGTCAGTCATGTCAATCACTGCTCGTGTACTGAGGTCAAACGGTCAAATTCGGCAGCACTGATCAAATATGAATAAATATTCTGTAATTGCATTGCCTATTTGTCAGATGTTTTCAGAAACATTTTTAGTGTACTGTTTGGCTGTAAAATGAGAACGTTTTGCTCTGGCTGTCAGGTGGTGTTTCGTTTTGGTTCACTGTTTAACACGGCAGCCAGGTCACAAATATTTACACACACACACACACACACACACACACACACACACACACACACACACACACACACACAGTGTATAGATTATATAGATTAGATTATTGTTAAGAATTAAGAATTGTGTTTGATGGGGCGTCCAGTGGCTTAGTGGATTGAGCAGGCGCCCCATGTATAATGGCACTGCTGTGCCAAGAAGCGGTCAGGGTTCGAGTCCGCTCATGACCCTTTGCCGCATGTCGTCCCCTCTCTCTCCCCCTTTTGCACTGCTGATCTGTCCTATCTAATAAAGGCAAAAATACCAAAAAATAATCTTTAAAAAAAAAAAAAAAAAAAAGAATTGTGTTTGATTTTATTTTGTTGTACAATTCATTATTTTACAGAATTTAAATCTCACTCTGAGTTACTGTTGTTTACAAACTAAAGATTTGAGATTATTTTGTTTTGTTTTTACTGAATATTTGCTGTAACATTTAAGTTGACATAAAATTAAAGACAATAATAATAAAAACACTTATTTTGCTGCAACTGTATTCTCTAGAAAGTAAAAATTATGTATTTTTCAGTGTTCTATTAAATCATCAAGAATATTATTATACCAGAAATACCATGAGATATTGAGATATTACTTTAGGGCCATATTGCCATCACTCATGGTATTTGCACAGAGTCTGTTTTGTTCTTACAAAATTTCTGTTATGTCTATACTGTATTTCAAGAGGACTAGAGGCACATTCATGTGTTTCTAATGGGAATCCTTGAATAAACAGTAAGCAACAATAAACAATAAACCACGGGTAGGAGGACTAACCAGGCAGCTCTCCACTGCCACCAAAGCATGGCTCTGCTCCCGCGAGTCTGTAACGAGCTAGTTACACCAATATTAATAGAAACCCTAACTGAGTTATGCAGAGCTGCATTGTGGGTAATGGTTCCAAACTGACTCATCCAATTATTCAGTGGCACTACTTTGCAGAATGCAGCTTTTATCGTCATCTGGTCACATAGACGGTGAACAATAAAAAATCTAAAGCCTCTGGGTATGAACTTACAAGGTAATGTTTTTCATAAAACTTTTTTTTTCTTTACTCTTTCTGAAGGGCTTATGCACATTCCTGCTGGACTCAGCAGCAGGCAAATCCTCCTGTTTCCTCCTGTCCAATTTGGCACCGGCAGCCCTGCTGAAAGTTTAATCTGAAAGGAAAGAGGGGAGTATGGGAGTTCTGAAGGAAATTCTGACGTCTTGTGGGGACCAGAATTCAATTCTCTCCTTATTCTCTTTTTTGCACTGCAAATGTGCCAACCAAAGTCTGCAGAGCTAGGAATAATGTAGGAGCTGAACCCAACCAAACTGGAGATATACCAATTACTGCTAACAGGAGCAGATCAGGCCTGAACTGGGCCCAGAGGGCTCTGACATGAAAAAAACACCATACAAAGGGGCAAAACTGTCAAAGTCACATATCTGTGGAACTTTCAGATCGTATGACTATCATATCTCATATCCCATGTTTAAAAAGTCTCTGTGGGTTCAAATTTCTTGATGATAAGCAGCACCTGACGAATCCAGACAAGTGTATTTTTATCAGTGTGTTGTCCTGGATAATGACCAGTTTACTCTGCCATGAATTACCATAAATCGACAGCTCTTAACTACGTCATCATACTATAATACTTCTACTTAGCAATACAGGAACAACAAAGCTCCTTCTACACATCTTGCTACATCACTATCTTCCTTTAAATCACTTTTAAAAACATATATTTATCAAAAGGCAGTCTTGTGATCTCTTTATAATAGATTGATTTATTAATATATGGTACCTGAGTCTTGCATTGCACTATTTTGATTTTGTTTGATTTTCTTCTGTGCTGTATTTCTTTTTTCTAACATTTTTTTTGTTGTGTGTTTTTTAAGTGTACAGCACTTTGTAACATTGGTTTTCATAAGTGCTATATAAATAAACATTATTATTATTATTATTATTACATGGGTAGTTGCTAGGTACATGTCCTATGTAACTGAAAGAACGCAGTAAACTCAGTATCAATATGTCAAGGAAATGCACCCTATTATTTTCCTAAATAATGCTAAATTGTGAACAATAAATTTGGCATGGCTCGACTTTTCCACTAAGTGGGGCTATGTGTTGTTTTTGTTTTATGTCTAAAGTGGCAGACCAGTTTCCCTCTTGGATATTAACAAAGTGAATCCTATCCTATCCTATCCTATCCTATCCTATCCTAGAAACAGCCCAAGCTAACTTCTATGTCAGGTGACATTGCCACAGTAGACGCTGTCATTGACATTAGAGACAAATGTCTTAAATGTAGACTGAACGACTTTGTTGTGTGACTTCTTCTACAAGCTTGTTGAGACAAGTTGAGCCGTGTCTGTGTGAGTTTGTTGGACCTGTTTAACAGCTGCAGTTGTGCTAGCTTGTCCTAACTGGGCAGATGTTCACGGGTGCGGGAGGTGAACGGGTCTGGGGACGGTCTTTCGGCGCTGCTTGTAAGTGCAAAGACATAATCAAAGACATCAGCTGCGAAGGTAAACCTTCTATAATACACATAAGTGTTCAAGCTGCTAGAGAATCTAGTCAAGACCACCTCCAAAAGTGATCTGAGCAGTCAAAACTAGAAACACATTAAGGACACACTGGATGCATTCACACCTGTGCATAAAGCAAAGTAACACAAGGTTTATACTGGGCCAATGTCCTATTTCCCTCAGCACCCATTTGTGTGGGAAAAAAACAGAGAGGAAAAAAAAAACGCTTTAGTCCTTACTGGAATTAACCGTGATAAAAAATGTATGCGTTAATGGAACTGTAAATTGCTCTGGATAAAAGCATCCAGCTGACAGCATGCTGTATTCATAAAGTTTAGATAATCACTGTAGTAGTACTCTAGGACTCCTGTCTGCAGGTTATTTAATATCTTGCCCTGTAATCAATCCATCCTGGCAGTGCACCAGTGAGCACTTTATTTTAACAGAGACTAATACACTTGAGCTTGAGACAATAGGCACATCTAGCTTTTAAGAATTCGCCTGCGCGGCTGAGTTTCAAATAAGCAGATCAACACTCTGATGTCTCTGTAGACCCCATATTTTTATGTTTTCTCACTCTGTCCTTTTCTCCAACATTAGAAGTGCATTAAGAGAAAGAAATGGACTCTTCTTATCCAACTCACTCAGTCTTCCACATTATGTCTATTCACTTTCCTTCAGAGGAGTGTCTGAAAACTTGGGCCTAATTCATACTTCAACGGCTATTTTGCGGCATCACGGAAGGAGGGTCACAAACAGATCATGCATTAGTGTTGGGTTGATTTATGTTTTTTGTATGTCCAGTGTATAAGCTGATACCGGTTTAATTTTATACAAACTGGCTAAACCTGCATTTCTCATTATGACATATTCTGGCAAATTAAAAGGTAGCCTATATCAACAACCTGTGCTGCCGGCGTCACAGTCCATTTTTAATCCAACCTCGTAAAAAGCAATAAGACAATGCCATTAAGACTGTGTTGTTTTACTAGTAAGTTCATATGTTTTTTGTAGTGACAGGATGAGCAATGGCAGAGTTAGTGCCTGACAAAAACTAAAACTGCACCAACATGGCAAAAAAGCAGACAAAAGAGGTTACTGCGTTTTGAGCTGAACTTTTTTCTGGACGCCCTGTTTCATATTATTTTTGTCACTCACTGACAGTACTGCAATAAATGATCTCGAGCACACAGCTGATATTCCTGTGGTTTGTTTACATGATGGAACTGAAGTGCATAATTGATGGATTCAAAGTGGACAGAGAGCTCAGTTGTTATGTGACGCTATGAGATGCTGTTAGCAGGTGCTAAGTCCAGCGTGACACCTAGAGATAACAGTCAGTATACTATATAGAGTTTGGCTTAACATCAAACTTCGTCACAAATTTTGACACCAGCCAAACTGTACCATGCACACCAAGAAAAATGCAAAGACCCAAGTGAGGCTTCAGAAATCACAGAGAAATAACTGGGCAGGAAGGCAGTCATGGGATTTCGTGTTCATTGGACATTATCCAGCTGAGCAGCAGAGAAGATGCTAACAATACTCATTCTGTGCTAAATGAACCAAAACGAGACAATTTGGCCACAATCCAGTGGACAGAAGACCCAGTATAAATAAGCCTTTGCAGGAGCAGAACTGATTTAGTCATGCATTAGGCATTGCTGTTGCATTGATTTTTTACTCCAATTTATCATGCATTAAGTGTATCGGTCTACTCCATTGGTCCGTTCACACAGTAAACACATGCATGGAGGTCTTTTTATGGTACAGGATTTGGACTCTGATGTTTCTGGATTGCCTTACTCTGCAGCTACACATACATATGTTATTTCTGTTTCACTGCTCCTCACACCCATGAGTGCATTGCCATGGTGCCGCTACACAACCCTTTTCCAGGATGCAATGCACTGTTTCGCCCTGGGAGCCATTCATGTGAAGACATGACCTAGATGCTGCTGAAAAAAAAGTACAGCTACATGGCTGAGAGCGAGAGCAGACTTCTGACTTAATGGTTATCACGGTATCCACATGTGCCCTGCAGAGAAACTGCTAGAAGAAACGAATATCCAATAGCTGAAGATTACACTCCTCAGTGTCTATTGATTAGAAAAGCTGGAAAATCAAAGCAGTATTTGATCTGGTATTGTGGTTTTATGTGAGTCTGGATGAGGCATTATAGCAAACAGAATCTATATCGAGCCACCTCCCTTTATCATCAGAGCAACAGGTTTTAGAGATGATCACACAGAGGTAAATTCTTGCCTCCAAAAAATGAAAACAGAGTATTTCTGCTCTCATCCAGTATAATGGACCTTTAGGGTTTTGCTGTGATTTAACCCTTTGAAGAAGAAGGCAATGAGCAACAGAAGAAGAAATTACCCAAAAATTTGCAAGAAATCCTACTATAAAATGAAGAAAACTGGCTGTATTCATTTTTCTCCTCCGTGTGTTGCCATCAATCTGAAATTGCACATGGGCATTGAGACTTGTCATAGGCTGACTGACGAAGCCCTTTCTCCCATTCACCCACTGCCTGTGCCTGTTTTGCATGAAAATACCTCATAAATTACGTTGGCTTGCTTCTTCAGTGAGTCAATAGGTGAAAAGACGGACAGCGCCACTCTGTTACTGCAACCCACACTGTGGTCGAAGGTGGAAATGCAGTTTGAATGACAGAAATTAAGCATTAAAGCCATAGACATTTTTCATTCTTTCACAGTGGTTAAAAATCTATGTTGTTACAAAGCTGTTTTTAAACTGTTTATTTGCATTTTTGTCAAAGTCTGTACAAACATATACGTGTGTGTGGTCTGCACAAGGTTGTGGCACACACACATCCCCTTAAGTCTGCATGTAGTTGTGGTGCACAAATCCCCAGGTGTGTACTAGTTAGTAAAAAGTACAAGAAAACTGCAAGAAAAATAGTTAAATAGAGAGAGAGAGGGAGAGAGGGAGGGGGAGAGAGAGGGTTACCTGAAAAAAATGCAAAAAAAAAGAAATTTTAGAACATAATTTTCAAATATATAATGATTATTATCAATATGTTTTTTTCTCTATTTTTTTCTTTTTCTCCATAGCTTTGTAGAAGTAATTTTCTAAATACACAAATTTCTTGCAATTTGTGGAATTTTTCTAACCAAGTTGCTCACTGCCATTTCCCCAAAAGCTTTGGAAGAAATCAAACTCATTTGCTCAGGGTTCAATGGTTTAATACTTGTGAAAGGCCTCACGAGCAAAGTGATGTTGCTTCAGGTTTCAACAGGGTTAACAACCAATGAGTGAAAACCAAAGTAATCTTATAATGGACAAAGCAGGCGCCAGAGCTCCAGTACTGGGCCGGAAGAAGGGTCAAGCGTCCAAACCTCCATTTCAAATCATCTCTATTGCTTCCTACCTAACAGGCCTCCAGCAACTACATGCCTGAGGCAGTGTGTGATATCATTTACCGTGAGCATGTCAAACTGCCAATGGAAGAAAAGTCATGTGGCTGAGAAGTGAGAGACTCTCCACTTGCAAGTTTAGATTAAAATCATCAGACGGCGAGTTTTCAGGGGAAACCAATAAAGCAGCAACAGTCAGTAGGTCAAGTGTGCAGGGCAGGCCTCAGACTCACCAGTGCGTTCCCTCTTGTGCAGACAGGATTAAATCCACTGAAGTAACTCCAATAAGGTCACTAAAAGCCACAAATGAAGTCTGTAGAGAGAAAAAACTCCGAAAACTGACAACTCTCCAGATCCGCTATTGTTGGCTGAGAAATATCTCTTACGCAGAAACTCAAGTAATCTTCCAGCCACCCGATAATAACTTATCAAGACAAAACACAGGTTTCCCCGACTAATAAGCAAGCTTCTTTTTGTCTCCTATTGTTCATATTACAATTGTTTGTCAAGTTTGGTTACATGTTGGGCTGAAAATATGCTGTGGTGGTATGGATTCTTTTAACAAAGACAACTTATCATCAGCTGACCCGAAAAATTGCGATCTTAGTTGTTTATCTATAAAGTGCATGAACCTCACAACAGACTGGATTTTCGACTTACAGTAACAAACAGAGTGATGACGACTGAATCATATGTAAGGTCCAACATGGGTTGAATGCACCCTGGCAGTTATATGTCATATGAGATGTTTTTATCCCAAATGCACTCCATTTTTATAAACTACGATCGTCTGATCACATCTCTCTCTGTGTCTGGGCTAAGTCTCACTCCCTCTTCTTCTCCTCTAAGTTTTGGTGTCATATAACTGAGTTTACGGCAGAAAGTTACAGCGCAACGTCACTGTGATGCTTCTTATGACTTCAGTAATTTCTGCTGTTTGATATTCGACACACAGATCTGAGTCTGCTGGCTCACCACAGCAGCTTCAGTCTGACTTTGGTATGACCTATGACAGGTAACAAAGGAAATAGTGTTATGGGTGGGATACTGAGTGGAGGCTGTAGACACGGAGGCGGCATTAGAGCCAAAGTAGCTAATTTTTCAATGAATTTATTCCTTTATATCAACTCAAAAACAAATTGTGAAGATGGTCACATCACTGACATACCATCATGTGACCACGGTATTGGAGGTTATTGTCAGCACTCGAGCTGCTCATCATCATTCCTCTTTTTTTGTTTCTTTTTTTTTTTTCTTATTCCAGAAAGTTCCACGGGTACTGTAACCTGATTAGCCGCTGCTGAATGACTGACAGTTAGAGTTTTATCAAAACTGACTGACGGAAAAACGGCCTGTGTTGCCTAAGGCTGTGTGGTGATCAATGGGAAAAGGGCTCACTCTGTTAATACTGATAAATCTATCTACTGGTATTTTTCAATGAAAAGGATACTTTCCGATTCTCAACCAGGTCTGTGTCAACACAGTTTGGGAGTGTGTGCAAATACAACAGTGTCTGGACTTCCAGTATGCTAGAAGCACTAGGAACTTCCCATCCGTGAGCAAATATCTGCGAAAACCATCATTTTGCATCATCTGTGACCTGGTTGATTTTGGCTGGGAGCTGGCGACACGGAGAGCACCTTTACATCATTCATCTGGACACACATTTCACAAACTGTGGTGACACAGACCAGGTTGAAAAATCGTCAAAGTATCTGTTTAATCAATGAATCGTTAAGTCCAATCAAAGTATCCAAAATTCACATCTTAGATGCCAGAACAAGCAAATATTTTGATTTAATAATAAGCTACACGATTCATTGATTAACAAAAATGACTGAATTTGATACTTTGCTGATTAATGCATTTTTTAGGCCCATGGAGAGGGAGAGGGAGAGAGAGAGAGATGTCTCAGTCATCTTCAGGCTATATCCAAGATCACATCTGTCATGCTGAAAAAAGGTGATTCATGCTTTACTTCATCTCGCCTAAACTACTGCGACTCTGAAAACTAGGGGAACGTTTGGTTTGTATGTGGAGAAACAGCGGTGTGGACTTACACTCACACTGAAGTCCTGATCAATGTAAAGTGACCTGTGTCCCCTGAGAGCATTTTCCAGCAAACACTGAGGAGTGTGTTTAAAGATCAGAGGCTGTACCGTCCATCTACAATAAACAAGGCCACTTCAGCTGCCCGTGAAGGCCGGCCTTTGCTTTGACTGACCCACAGCCTCAATAAAGGTCAAATGCTTTCAGGCTGAATCAATGGTGGCTGATTTTCCTCATACGATTACCCATGGGTATTATTACTGTGTGTGTGTGTGTGTGTGTGTGTGTGTGTGTGTGTGTGTGTGTGTGTGTGTGTGTGATGAATAGACCTGTCCATCATCTTGCTGAACAGGCTAACCACCGAGGACAGACCTAATATGATCAAAGCCACAAGACAAAAAAAGCAGTCATGTAACTGGCAGTGTGAGTTGTTGGTTGGTTCATAAATTTGAAATGCAGCTCAGCACAGTGTGTCAGTTTTTTCTAGCCATAAATATGTAAGAAAAACGTTGAAAGTCAGGAGACTCAAATTAATCTACTGAGAATGCTTTAAGTAATGCAGTCATGTTTTTTTTTGTCCTGTGTACTTCTGAGGATGTTTTGGTCATCAGATTTTGAGGAGTGAGTGCTCTTGACTTTTATGCTACTCTTTGCAGCTGAAGACATGCTGCTTTGTTTGGGTAAAAAAAAACAACAAATCGTCAAATATCCATCTTGAACAGCAAAATCCAATTTGACTGACATAATTCTAAGTTGGGTTCCGCCCTAATTCTGGGGCCCATTCAAACTTTTATGTGTATAAAGGTTTAGAGCATGATATTGGAAGTAGTTGTTGCAGCAATTTACCACTATTTACCATTTGTTACACAGATTTTCTGCTTAATTTAAGCATTTTTGACCACATCTTATCTTCAGATTCACAGAGTAGAGGCATGGCTGGAGCTTTGGCTTTTTTCAGTATATTTATCATGTATTTTAAAAGTTAACTGTAACATTTTGGTGTCTAAAAAAGTCTTGTTCAGTGTTTGGTTGCATTAAAAGAGCCTCTAAGTAAGGTCCTGGTTTTACACCCTGGGGTCCAGACCCCCATTAGGGGTCGCCAAGGCTTCACATGGAGTCAAAGGCCTTCTTTACTTTACAGGATATCAGAAAACTTTTATCTGTAGACAGTGAGCCTATATCTCAGCAGCATTCATTCATTTTTTGAATGAAAACTTAATGAAATCACCTTTTTTAGTTTAGATTATTAATTAAGATATAAATAAAAAATAAAAAAAATGCAGGAGAAAAGTATGCAGTTAAAAGAACAGATGAGCTAATAGAACAATGGCCAAAAATATGGAATTGTTAAAAAAGAGGCCTTTTAATTCATGAATGTTATAAAGAAATTCAAAATACATAACACAGACAGAAAATTGTATAGAAAGTTCCTAAACACAATTAAAACTTTCTGATACATTATTGACAGGAAGTAACCCGCTCAAAAATCATCCAAATCGATTTTTTTTTAATGCAATTGCTGCAACTTTCTCCAGTTATTGCGTTCATTATTTGGATCAATTGTAGAGTTTATCAGTTGCTCTGCACCATTATTGTGATGCATTAAGATAATATGAAATATCCATTAAATATGTCCCTTACTCTACTAAACAGTTTGGAAACCACTGCTCTAAGCAGTCATATATTCAGTTTTACCAGGAAGTAAGTTTTGCTTTAATGGTTTCTAACCAGTTTTCCAATAGCAAAAATTAGCATGAGCATTATTGCAGTTAACCATGGTTGTAAATGCACTGTGCTAATCAAGCTAGCAGCTAGCGTTCCACCCTCACTCCAAAATATGTTCACCTCTGGCTCCAAAAATCGGCCTAAAGCTTCAAAATTGGAGTTCACAATACCATGGGTGACGCCACAGTTGCTGTATGTATTATTTGTAACAGTCGGTTGTTTTGCCTCCGTGCACAATGTTTTTGGGCGTTATTGTAATACTGACATTGCTGGAATATTATGCAAAAACTATCTTTAGCTGTTTGTACTGACATTTTGTTCCTTCCTTCCTGTCCTGAAAACATCAGCTTTTTCTTCACCATCAACTCTATGTGGGTGTGTTTGTGAGTGAGTTTGAGTTTAAGATAGCTTGCCGCGTCTGACACAGCTTGAACCATGCTTTTCTTAACCCAGCTTGAACTGCATTTCCTTTACAAGGCCATGTGTTATCCCTGCTTGAACCGCTTACCCCCGAGACAAAGGCCGTGTTTGTATCTCTACTCAAAATCAGCTCTTCTCATTCTCCACAGAAGAAGAAAACGGAAAAAAGGACAAAACAGAGGCCAGGCAGTGAACTCAAGGTTATCTGAGCCTGGTGCCACAATGAGAGCTCCAGTCCTCGTGTTACCATTCTGGCCTCTCCTCCTCGTCTTCTTTGCACAGATTAAGGCTGGGCTGTAAGGCGCGGAGCGAGCGCACACAGCTTTGCCCTTTGTGTCTCCAACAACTGCGTGGAAGGCATGTTTAATGGAGGCAAATTGTACTCAAACTGTGCCTGTGTCAGACAGGAAGACTGCTCAATTGTACTCTGGCGCCGGACAATACTGTACAAGCAAAAGGAAATCATTCCACATCGGCTGCAGTCCCTGTGGTCAAAACTGTAGTTATAATGGCTCTAATTGTCTCTGATTGGTTTTACCATCAGAGTTCATTGCACTAGGGTTCACTTTAAATGACAAAACATCAAAGTGATTTAAATCCACAATTTGCAGTCAATCAGCAGTTCCTGTTTCCATTCAATCACTCAGCCTCTGTGCATGTGTGTGTCCCTTTGGTGCAAGCTGTCAATGCTCCTAATAGTTACAGCAACACAGCAACAAGAGCCTGCTGCATCCCCGATATATGGCTCTCTCTTTTCTGTGCTACTTTCGCTTCACGCACACAATCAATACAGCCAAGTTCTGTAGGAGGATGGGATATGCCTCATCAATACTGGAAGAGTGTTTTGTGAAGAGTGTGAGGCTTGATTTTTTTTTCTCCTTTGTGTTTTACCGACCACCCTGTGACTAATAACCGTGAGTGAGTGAGTGAGTGAGTGGGTGAGTGAGTGAGTGAGTGAGTGAGTGAGTGAGTGAGTGAGTGAGTGGGGCGGAGCTGTGCCGAGTGTGGGAGAAAAGAGATGCTCATTGGCATAGCATGTTATGTAACACATCTTGACCCTCTATCCATATAAACAGTATTGTCTAAATCTAATGTCTAAATCTTGAAAATGTATCAATATATCATACAAAGTCTTTATATCGCCCAGTCCTAATATGCACACAAGCACACGCATACACGTGCATGCACACAAAGACATGCTGCAGATGAACAGTGAGACACTCGAAAACTTCAACAAACAGGAACACACACAAGCAGTATCTATCTACCATTTAGCAGCAGCTCATAAAGTAACACAGGTGCCTCTGGCCAATTTGCCAGACGAAACATTCCAATTTGACACAAAAGCCTCATAAGCATGCATCCTCACACACAAACACAGACAGGAACCTCAGGCACAAACATACACGCAGAAACCCAGAAAAACACACAAATCAAACTGGCAACTGAAACACTCGGATAAACAAGCATAAAGCAACATCTTCACACGCATAAATTCACACTAAGCAAAGACTAATGTAGGATTTTGGACATCTGTATCAGCACTGATTATTCAGGATTTGAATGTCCAATAAGCAATGCATCTATTGATATGCATATGTTGACATTATCATTTAATTTAGAGGTTCAAATAATTCTCTCAATCATCAGAGGGGAAGAATATTCACTAAGGCAAAGGATGCCTGCAGCACACAGACATTTTATCCATATTTATTGCTCACCATGAAATGTGTTTATTAATATTAGCTTTATAAAGCTGAGACTGTGGGCTGCAGATCTCTGGATATTTTTACACCGTCTTTATCCGCCGTGACAGCTACAAGACCACAGAAAAAGACATGCTATCGCCTGACAAGGGAAGAAAGGTGTAGTAGCAGAGTAGACTGAGGAGATGTGAAAAGTGTGAAGACATAAAGTGCTGCTTTTCTGGAGTGTTGGCCATGTTAACGCTGGCAGGGTCTGTGTGGAAGAATCCACTAATGCCAACGTGCATCTTACCAGTGACAGTTAGTGGGTTTATACAGGAAACAATGGAGAGACGTCTCAAAGGGGCCGAGCAGAGTTTAAGCAATAAAAACTATTATACATTCATATTATTTCCTACTTTCATTTAATTAATCTTTAACCAGCATCAGCCCTAATCATAAATATCAAATATTAATTAATTTTCAGAATTTTAAGCCTTTAAATGCCAGGTTGTTGTCATGATGCCACTATATCTTTAGATGAAAAGAATTATTTTCAATATACTACAAGCTAATTAGATTTTTTAAAATTATCCAAGCCTGCAATATGTCAGTGATTAGCAGCAACATTGACTGCCAGTGCACCTTGTGGAAACAGCATGTATTTTCTCCATATGCCAAATATGGTAAAAAAAAAAAAAATGACATCAGCGGGTAGTAAATAGCAAAAATTACAAATTCCAAGGCAAAAGCCCCACATGGCACCCAGAAATGATACAATGCATGTTTTTATGCTTTGATGGCTGTGGGATCAAAACTTGCAGTGTGAATGGGTTTCAATGGTGCATTTTTTGCACTTAACAGTATGAATGTAACAGTTTTGCTTAGAAAGTATATTTTAGACTTATTGTAGGAGCTGAGCTAGAAATACAAAGACTAAACAAAAATACATAATCTTGCCAAAATGTATGGCATATGCATAAACACAGCCAAAATTATCCAAAAATGAAGAACAAAAAGCAAACAAGAACTGCCAGAGAAGCTTATAATTCAACTCTGCAGGGTGGAAATTTATAGCCTGCGATACTGTCATTCTGCATTGCTTTTTGTACAATGACACAGATCAACAAAAGTGAAAAAAGTTGACTGACAAAATGAGATGTGACCTGTGTACGTCTCCATTGATTTTTCTAATGATTGGTTTTCAGAGGCCAGACTTAGTCTAATCACTTTGCACTAAGTTATACGTTATTGAGAGTCTATTTTTACAATTTAATTTAATCATTTTAGAAACTTCTGTGTGCAAAATGTTTGTTTCTGTGACAACTTTCTGCTGCTACAAGTGCAGTCCGAGTCGTGTGACCTGTGCTATCATGGATGGCAGCTGCAGAGGCGGAAACCAAAAAGCAGCCTCCAAAACACAAATCACAGATGATGAGAGGCTGCACTGGACTGACCTCTCTGTGGGAAAAATAATCACTGCCAATGGCAACGTTTCTCTCTCTACAAACAGGGATTTCCCTCGTGACTGGACCCTGACAAAGACCTCACAAAGTGTTTGTACTCCCACTGTCTATTGCAGAATCTAACATTATAACATTTTGCCGGGTAAGGACGAGTGAAGTATTCCCAGTACTTCAAATGCATGTTCTTTTATCTGGCATTTGGGGATGTGTGTTCTCTGCTTGTGGTTTCGGTGATCTTGTGCTTCTGCTCGCAAACGCTCTTCCCAAAGTGATATGCTTCCTGCCGGGGGCATTATCACATAACCTTGTACACAAGGGAAAAGCCAGGGTGTGTGTGTGAGTGAGTGAGAGAGTGAGTGAGAGGGAGAGAGAGAAAGAGACAGCGTGTGTGTGCATTCATGCATGCATCCATGTGTGATTTACAACTATGTGAGCAAAGTGCCAATGGGTACAGACAGCAGTGGGAGAGAGGGGCTTGCCCGGCTTACCAAAGATATTTGTGGAATGTCCTTTCTTGGCGAGGGGCTTCAGCTCGTTGTGACCCCAGCCGTACTGTCTGTAGCTGTCCCATGCATGCTTCATCATCTGAAAAAATAAAAACCACAACAAAACAGCACGTTAATATATGTAAAGTCTCCAAACTTGACACAGGAAGAGTGTGAAGTCACAGCCACAAATCTCCACACTCACGCGGTCATGAGACGGCTGGATAATAGGAATATAAATCAATCTGTTGTATCAATGCATCGATTTATAATCCTACTAACATACATCGATAGGTAAACAGCAAGTTGTTCTCCTTGTGTGACTTGCATTAATCTAAAATCATTTTTCAAGGCATAAATTGTTTGTATCGATACCAACAATTTCTGCCTTGTATGTATGTAAAAAAAGATAATAGGCCCCTTTTAAGGTACCAACAAACAATCTTTCATTTTTCTATCATCAAGATAAAAAAGTGACTGTAATGTGATGCAGATTATTGCCAAATAATCCAGATAATACATTTAGACATAAAAATTAACTCCTGCTGGCCAACTGTCCTGCTAAAAGCCACTTCACTTTGGTTTAAGTGTTTCTTTTTTTAATCTTAAATTGATTTGCACACCAGGGCAGAGCTATTGATAAGTTAATCAATCAATAAAAATTAAGAATAAAGACAAAACAAATTCCTTAAATTTAAAAAAGAAAAAAAATTGAAACCAGCACAACCACACACACAAAAACAATGGTTTAGTAATGGTTTAGTAGGGCTGAGGGGAGTTCGTGACCCCAATGACTTTAATATGGAGGATGATGCCACCGAATCAAAGTTCACCGTCAAGCCTGCCTTATTCATAACACAGCGCACACACACGCAAATGCAGGTATGACAATAAACCCATTTAACACAAACTCAGGATGTATTCTGAAGCTCTCTCTTTGTATTTCATGTTAGTGCATCACTTCCTCTCTCTCTGTAGACATTTGTCTACCGGATAGAACAAAATTCTATTCTTCACATGAGGCTGAAAGAGATCGGCTCGGGGAGGAGGATGCGGATAAAAAAGAGCAAGAGATTGTGAGATGAGCCCTGACATGGAGGCTGATGCTGAGAAGAGGCGCTCCAGGGCAAACAGAGAAGATGACGCAGCCGAGGAAGGAAAGAGTGCCAGCTTTTACTGAAGCGCTGCTGCTCTCTTTCAATTTCTGACCGTTTTTTCCTCCTCCACAGCCCTTGCTCAAGTGGCATCGACAGCCTCAGAAAAGTACATTTCCTGTCTATGTGGTTGTGTCAGTCACTGTCTGGTTCTATGGACATCTGTTGATTTCTTTCTCTATATTTTGTGTCAACCTGGCAGCTTTCCTATCTGTCCGTCTGCCAGCCTCTCCCTCTCTACATGCCTGTCAGCTCGTCACATCGTTTCAGTGATGACCTTGATGATGACAGTGATGATGATGACTAAGTTGGCACTGATGCCCAGCATCCCACAGCACACAGTTGTTCTTATTGCATTTTTTGTGTTGCATTTAAGCTCCATTGTTCAACTCCAATGTTTTATCAGTATTTTGCCCCCTTCTCATGTTTAGGTTGGAAATTTATTCTTATGACATCCTGTTTGCTGAAAAAAAACTCTCTCTCTTTTTTAAGTTTTCTATAAAAATCACTGACAATTCTTTTAAAAAGAAGGAAAAAAATCACCTTGTTTGAAACATGCCTTTCAAACCTGCATGTTTTCTTCAAAAGGCAGTAAATACATTCTGAGAAAGTGAAAAACGTTTCTTGCTGAAAAAATACACAAAAACAAAATTAATCTAATAAATAAATAATATAAATTCATCTTTATATTACATTAATTTAAGTTATTACACACAACACATTTCAATGATTTTTCCAACTTTCAATGGTTTTTACTAGTTCCATGACTTTACTAGTTCCAGGCCTAGCAAATGTGAAATTCCATGACTTTTCCAGGTTTTCCATGAGAACCCTGATATCAGCATTCCTGCAAATATCTTGAAAGAGTCCAACTGAAACCTACTCCTCCACCTGCTATTAAATATACTTTTACACAAAAATATTATTCAAACTAATTTCTTCATCTTGATGCTAAAAGTTCACACAGAGAGCATCTCAGTAGTAGCGAAGCTGTATCACTCTGTTTGTGCATCTCTTCGTGTGTAGCTATTTTAATCCTGCAGGATGGTGAGAAATCCCTGAGAGCTCTGAGAGAAATTGTGTGTGTGCAGCACCAGGTGGGATAATAAAAACTGAACAAGCTATCAGTAATACACACAAGGCTATTGGCAGGGCTCAAAATACCTTTGTTATTGTGAACATGCACTGGTGCATGTTACGTTTTAAATTGCATGTACCATTTGAACCATTTGAACCAAATTGTTTTTGTCCTTCTTTTTCAGCACGTCTGTCACAGCCACGCAACACATTTCAGACCAGAAGAACTTCAACTTCAACTTTTCTTTCATGACAGTTCAAATATGAGGAAAAAGTCAACATGTTTTAATGTAATTTTAGGTTTTAAGAGATTTTTTGCCATTTCTGATGCTTTATTGAGAGACAGAGACAGAAATGAAAGGGGAAATTTAGGGAAAGACCTGCAGCAAAGTGCCCTAGGCCAACCTGGATCCAAGCTGCTGCACTAAGGACTCAAGCCCTCAACGGCATGCACTCCTTGCAGCGAGCTACTGGGCCACCATGTTTTAGTGTATTTGAGCTGACTTTCTCTTCAATTTTCTACAAAACTGTGAAGTAAAATAACTTTTACATGGTCATTGTCAGGGAAGAGGAATACAATAAAAATTTCAGCAAACATCTAAAAGCAAACATTTATGGGATTTAAAAATGGGTCGTTTTTTAACATATTACAGCATAATTTAAGACGACTTTCCCTATGCAGTAATGCACATGATTTAAACTACTACCTTACACAAATTGTATACAGTTATAGAAACATTTTGAGGAAAAAAATCCATTGTTCTTCTTGGAAAAAATCTAAGAAAACAGTTCAAACATCTCATATTTCAAAAGCTATTTGAAATATAATGTGTAACAAATTAAAGCTGTCAGCCCTGCATGACATATTTTCGGTATCTAGTTATGTGCACAAGTGCATGTAGAGCTGAGAAATTCATGCACAGCTAAAATCTTACATGCACTACTGTGCATATGAATCTAGTATTTCGAGCCCTGTAGTGCACTGCATCACATACCAGTAAGGGGACGGTCAGCCACTGTGTATTTCTCTACTACCGAGCTACGCCTGGTTCCCTCCCTGCCAGCATGTCTGCTGCCTAACTGCATGCCTCTTCATGCCACCATATGAGGACGACCATCCAGATCCTCCTCCATCACTCTCTCCTTGGAGCAGGCAGGCGGCCAAGCTAATAAAGACAAGGGCCAGGAGCTTCATTGTGTTCTTGGCCTCGTGGCTTTCCATGACGCACTCCATGCACACACCAAGGATTATAAATCAAATTAATACACACCGTGACATGGACACTAAAGTGTTGGCCGGCTCCCTGTGATCTGTGTTGATTGGATGCTTCATCAAATTTTGATTGGCCCATATGCCAAGGACAAGCGCAACAGTGCAGGGTACTTGACAATGTTGACAAACTGCTTATTTGAAGGACCTTGGAATACTAATTGGACATTAAGCCACAAAATTCTGTGATTGATTCTGACAGCTACCTCTTGCCATCAAAGCATCTTGGGAGGCACAAGAGAAGGAGGAAAAATTGGTTTGCATTGGCGGAAGTGGCTGGTTGCTTCCACAATTAGAGCTGAACCTCATCGGCAATGACTGCAAAACTGGGCCGACACAGAAAAAAAAAGAGCCAAACCAAACATTTTTGTGATCTCTGACAAGAACAGTGAAACCATTATCAATTAATAATGGCTCTGTGTAGTACCAATAAGTCACCAGTAGATCCAAAATCATAGAAAATCATCAACAAGCTCTGTTTTAGCCAAATGACTGCTGTATAAGATGAACTGCTCGCTGTGTGGTTAAAATATGAGCAATTACAAAATTTTGTAAAATGATGTATCTTCTTAAATAAATCAAAGTGTTACCCAAGTGTTACCCTTGAGATAAAGTTTTGACAAAATCAATGACAATGTGAGAATGGTTCATGGGATACTTAATAAGCAAAGAAAATACTTTAAAATGGGACATGAACACAGCAAGATTGTGTTTTCTTTGCCTGGTTTTAAAAGCATTAAAGTAAAGTGACATAATTTTCTTACCAGACTGTTCTAGCGGTTCTATAATTTGGCTTTACCCATTTATTGTATCCACACTAATTATGATTATTTATCACAAATGTTGTTATATGATAAATATTTTTCTTTTTTCCCCCAATTGAAAGGGTTTCTTTTGGGGAGTTTTTCCTTATCTGCTGTTAGATTTTGAGGACAGAGGGATGTCACATGCTTTAAAGCCATATGAGGCAAACTGTGATTTGTGATGTTGTGCTTTATGAATAAAATCAAATCTAATTGAATTTCATTGATCTGCATTAAACTGAATCAAACTGAATTGAGTACATATTTTGTATAAATACCAATAGCCAAACCCACTACATAGTCCCCATATCAATATTCAGGTTTTTGGTCAAAAACATTGTGATATTTGATTTTCTGCATATCACCCTGCTCTATTTCCAATAACATTTATTTCAAAAGACTAATTATTATAAGCCTGGCTTTGTCGGATTCATTCACAGAGATGAATAAATCTGGAACCTCGGAATTCATTTTTCCATTTCTAGCTGGTGTTGCCAACAAACAAAATGCCTCCGGACACAACTGGATAGACTTCATCTGTAGAATCAGAGCAACAAAACATCTGACACAGCGCTTATGGAGAACATGCTGCTCTGTCAATCATCAAATCAAACCAGCCACATATTGGACAAATGGTTGTGATTGGCCAGGCGGGCTGTAAATCTGTCTAAAAGAAGGGGGACCAGACGCATCAGCCAAAACAAATGAAACATGAGCTGGGAGATTCGTCTGGTTCCAAAGTTAAATCACTTTGGCTAGGCTTTTTTTTTTCCCCAAGTGGCTTACCATGACTGCCCAAATAAAGAATCCCAAACCACTACGTCAAAGTCAACCCACACACAGCTTAAGATCCAGACAGAACTGTGTGGCGTGTATCTTTTAGATGTGAAATTATCAAACCCAACTGGCACATTGTCTTGACTGTTTTAGGCATACTATTACATTCAATTACTTGCAAGGATGGGCTGTTTTCACAGCAAAGGAACCACTTAATATGCTTTGTTTTTGGTTGCCTAAAACCTTGTTCTCATTGCACAAAAACTGGCTAACACCTGCTAAAATCTGGCTTTTTAATGAAATGGGAATGCATATGATCGGCATTTACACGCAGATCAAATGACTGCTGCAGACATGGGTATTTGTCACCTCCGGCTCCAATCAGCAGTGATGGGAACACAACACCCAGGTAAACGCAGTGATTTCAGCTCCTTCACTGGCAAGAAGTAGTGATGTGCCGTCACTAGCTACCATCTGCAGTGCTCAAATTTATTGGAAGTTAGTCTACACCAGGTTTAAAAGAGAAACTGAATAAGTAAGAGAAGAGAAGAGAAGAAGAGAAAAAACCACTGAAGAGTTTCAACAGACCTCTGTTTCTAGTGTTTTGTATTGTTTGCCTGTTTGCCTGCCTATCCACGACACTGCATGGACACACTGACACACCAACCCCCCCACACACACACACACACACACCAGCTGATAGAAAGGCAGGCTTGTGTGCTGCAGTGGTGTGTTCTCTGGCAGTGGAAATGTAGCCTACTGCTCATATTTAGCAGGTTTACCCATGTTTGAAAAACCTGCAAGCATGCTTTTCTATAGCCCTAAAATCATGTTTCTATGTTGGTGCAGACCCATAAAGTAACACATATTTATTCAACATCTTGCATTCTGTGAAAAATGACTCTCTTTGAGTGATTTCCAACCTGCTGAGTTCTTTGGAAAATATAGCAACTCCCATGAGACTGTACAACCATCACTGTCTCCAGTTTGCTACAAGAAAATATCTCAAGCTTTGTCTTCAAAGTAAACCGAACAAATCCCTCTCCCCTATCCGAACCAGCATTTCTGTATCACCTGTATCATGTCAAAAGTCCTGCGTCCCTTCAATCCACTTTGTGCCCCACTAGCTTCCCCGTCACACTCAGCTGTTTCTCCCAGTGAGTCCTGATGGTGGTTTGTCCTCTTGTCAGTTAGTACCCACTGTGAATGACTACATCTGGGACTGTGGAGCATGACAGCAACCAGCAGCTTGTGGTGTAGGATGAAGAGAGCCTGTTCAACCCTGACAACTCTCCAAAGTAACACAGACAGACAAACACAGTCTGCTCCTTTGCATGATTCATCATCTCCTCTGTGGCAGCTGCTTGGTAAGACTGGGAGTCACTGTAATCCGTTTCACAAATATATACTTTATAATGCATGTCTCCACTATTCACATCTATTAAGTACCTCTATATTAATTAGGCGGTGCAGTAAAAAAAACCTTTTTACCTTCAAATCAGGACTAAACAACGTGCAGTGGCACTGGCTCCTATTTACTGTTAATAAATGGAAAGTCAAGTGTGCACCCTCTTTAATTAAGTTTACAGTGACATTTTTGCCAGTACCAATACTGAGATAAAGGTTTTTCATTTCATCCAAATACCTCCATGTGTGTATTTTCTCCCTTGGAAATTCCTATTTTCACCGTGTTTACAGGAACAGTCTAATGTGATGAAGTCTTCACACTACAGCTTCATTAGTACCTGTCCCTATTTTTTAAACATGATGCCACAGTTTGCAATCCCTGAGGCACAACTGACTTCAAATGCAGAAATGAAAAACATTTACTTGGTAAAACACTGTCAATTGTATTTTTTGCCATTTTTGTTGCTGTCATTGTTGCATTATGTACAAAACTTTAGAAATGCAGACAACATTTTGTTTTATTTGTTACATTGGAAAGGCTTTAAAATAAACTTCTTTTTGAAATTATGCCACATATTTTATACTAAGTGAAGGCAACTTGGCCTAAATTCTACATATATTTTGAATATTGGTTGCTAAAATACACACTGTATCTTTCTGTGTATATTTTTCCCCCTCAGAATTTCAACAGAATGGGATTTAGATGTGGCAAAATTATCTGGAACAAAACTGAATCACTGCCTGTAGTTATTATCAATCTGTCGTTGTCTGTTTTATTTTCCCTTTTAGGCCACCACAAGAGCCACAGTAATATTTGACAAGCCGTAGTACACAGTCTAAACATTGCTCATATTCGTAGTCATATTTTGTTTAGAGGTGATAACAGAGGTTGCTAGAATTGCCACATCCGGAAAAATCTGCCCCCCTGCTGATGCAGTTAAATGCACGATCTTTTGGTCCGTGTGTTTGTTTAAATGACAAACAGTCTGTGGTTAACATACAGCAGGGCTATGCAGTAGTTCCCAGCAGAAATGTGCAAATGTGATGATTAGCATCCTTTCTATACATATTCAAACGGTATAGCCAAAGCCAGTTTCAGCACTGAAACAGTGTCTACATAAACAGGACAGCCGGCAGGAGGGGACAAAGGACGGCACAGGTGTGACGTTTTGACAGCATGTAAAGGGTGCGACCAACTGCGGGACATTTAAAAAGTAGATGTCAGCACTTAGACGTGGAAAGTCAGTGGTCCAAAATGGCCCCAAATGGGGAAAACAATGAGATTCAGAAGCTCCTTACCCTCCGAGCAGAGGATGAGATCAGGCACCATATAACAGAGACGGTAAATGGTTGTTATTGCCACATTATGCCACTGTTATTGTTTATAAACTGCTATCAATGTATGTTTTATGTTCCTTTTTAGGCTGACTACTGGTTAAGCTCCAAGTGCCCGTCACACCTCTTTTGAGTCTGCCATGCTGGCATGCTATCTAAAGTCATTATCATTATCTGTCACTCTAAGGCAATGTTTGGTATATGGAGGTGAGCCCGCAGTCGTACACTGTATCATCATTAATCAGCACACTTATCTGTTCTGTCTCCAGTCCAACCACATTAATATGCACACTCGCTATCACATGTGGAATCTGTGTCTGAAAAACGTTAGAAAACGTAATGAATCATGCTTCGTTTTATTCTGTGCCCGAGAGGACAGTAAGACCGTCGCTGTAGATGTCCATTATCACCTTCTACGGCAATCTGCATATTTCCATGTGGCCCAGCCTCTACACTGCCACTGTAAATTTATTAATCATGCCACATTATACGCTTGAGCTTGCTTTGGAGCGAACTGGCAGCCCAGGTGTGGCTGTGTGTTATTAAGGTCAGAGTCTGAGGGAGATGAAAAACTGCTCTTCCCCTCCCTTTCCCTATCGACTGACGAGCTTGAGAGTGAAAAGTGAAGCCTTAAATATGGTGCTGGGTTTTTACGAGAAATGCAACAGTGTTTCTTGTTCGAAGCAAAACAAATTGGTTTGTATTTTTCCATTTCATTGATTTCAAAATTTTCAAATACAGTCCAAAGTGCAGACTGATTTAAATGTGTGCCAGTGTGGTCTAACACTGTGAGAGGCTGTATATTTCTTACTAAAATCTCTTGATGTTTAATGCTGCTCCGAGGTCAACCACAACAAAAAAAGGCTAGACAGGCTTCATTAAAGGGATATTTCACCAATTTTCAACCAGCTTTGTATCAAAACGTGTAGATGAACTGTGTCCAACCTTCCTCCATCTAGCAAGTGCCTAAATATCCCCCCTTCACCCCTCCCCCTCCTGCCAAATTATGGTGTTTCATTGTCTCTTTGGGCTGATGCTTGAACTACAGGTGTATTTCCACATTTCCATGCCGCTGCCACCACGCACACAAAGAATATAGCACTGCTCAAAAGACACACCTACCATTCTCTCTCTATTTCAAACTCAGACAAAAATCCGATAAAATGGAAAAACTCGGCAGTGCTGAGCCAACATAAACCAAGATAATGTTACTGCTCTGCCTATTTCTCGCCTAATTTGACCCATTTTGCTGTAATGGCGAGAGTTGGTATACAGGAAATGGGCACCACACTGCTTCCTGCCCAGTAGAAACAGAGGCCATAAAAACTGAGATTAACAGTCAAGCTAAGCAGAGCAAATATAAAGCAGGATTCTGTAACTGTGTTGCATATTTCTTGCCTCAGATGTTTTCAGAAACAAGTTTTAGCTTACTGTTTAAGTGTAAAACAAAATCCAGCCGGCCACCATTGTATCAAACGACAAGGTTGCATTACGAGAACCAACAGATGAATTCTGGGAACTGTAGGTTTTTTTTAATCTTTTGAGCAACAGCCAATGCCACAGACCTTTTCTCCTGTTTTCTCTGATCATGTAGCACCAATTTCAAACGTATTTATGCTGAACAGACAGCCGAATTTTACGTGAGGACTGAACTGCTCCTCAATCATTTGATAACATATTCTAATATGCACAAGAACCTGTGATTAAAATTGTGTGTGCATGTGCATAAATGTGAATTTAATTAAACAGTGTTTTCTTGCATAACTTTTATGCAAAGCGTTTAGATTTTGAGAAAAGGCGGGTTGCTCTCCCTCTTGATGCCCAACAAGATTGCACAGTCTATTAGGAGCTGTGACCTTCACCATGGCAGCCAATTGCCTGCTTGCTGCCTGTTCTAGAAAAGACGCCCAATCTGCCCGAAGCCATCTCTTTCCCAAAGGACCAACGGCCGTGATTCATGCACCCTCATCCCTGATGTGCCACGGTCTCATACACACACACACACAGTTACAATGTCCAGACACACACAACCACAGGGCAGTGAAATATTCATAAATCCCTTTCAAGCCAGCGGCTGAGAGCAAGGCCATTACTTTTGCCATTGTTTGAAAAAAAAAATTTAAAAATCAGCTTAGCTGGCACAGAGGAGGCACACAGTGAGCTTTTGGGGGTTTGGGGAGAAGGAGAGCTGAGCTGGAGTTATGCGCCGCTGCGATTGACCTCCAGAGTCAGTTTGACTGATTTAAAGCACCCGTCCGCCCGCCCTCGTCTTTCTCATCTCCTTCCAACTCACCCCATGGAGGCTTCCTATCTGGCTTAACGGAAGGCCTTTCAGAAGATGCACAAGGGTGGCGAGATTGTGACATCTGAATTGCTAGCTGCAGTAAATACATTCATGGCACTTAGGCAGAGGGTGGCAATAAATTCCCTGTGAAATAGAGACAGTAAAAGAGTCTAGATAGGCTGTTTTTTCATGGCGCCAGAGCCAAGAGTTCAGACAGATAATGGCTAACAATACGGTAAAAGTAATGAAGTGTGGCACCTACAAACAAATTACAATTCACTACCCCCATCATAATATCAGTTTCTGGTTCAAAAACATGTTTGTTTTCTTTTTGTGTGTTTTTTCATGACAATGACCCTGTTGAGTAACCTTAATGCTGTATATCTGCTATAGTAGCTGTGGCAGTATCGATTTGTACTTACTGTGTTGAAAAACAAACATACACCCCTGTTCTGTGGTTAACTGATGGGTTAATGTGCATCTGGTATAATTTCGTGAGCATGGTGTTGCTTTGAGTAGTTTGATCTACATGTTATGTTACATATGTTTCTAAGATCTTAATATTTAAGGTGGACATTTTTTTTCTTTGTACATTAGCTATTGTCCTAATTGTAATGGAAATGTTTGCCTAAATTTGTACTGCACTATACGTTGGTCACTTGTGCTATGTGTTTCCATGTCATTTGCAAAAAGTCAACCAATATTTAAAAAAAAAAAAAAAAGAAAAAAGTTGAATGCTGTTTTAGGTATTAAGTAAAAAAAAAAAAAAGTCCAAATTGTATTCACTTCGCCAAACTAGCCAGCCAGCTCAAAAAGGAGGGACAAAGAAATTATTTAATAATTGTAAGCATTAATGTCTTTTAAAAGGCTGGGTACCAAACTCAGTACTTTTAAAGGTACGGACCAAATTACATCTGTACGACTGAGTACCTATTAACGTTACATCTATCTATGCCAAATGTTAGTACCCGAGACCACATCTGGGTGAGAACACCAGGTGAAGATAAGAGGCAGAAGTGCCACGAAATGCCACGAAGCCTGGAAGCCAGCCGTGGAGCTCCACAGCCTGCAAATGAGCTTTGTGGAGCCGCTGGGTTCAAACACACTCAGGAGGCGGAAGCATCTGGATGCCGGGAAGCCAACTACAGAGATCTGTCAGCCACTTTGTTAGCTGTTGTCACTTTTCTGGCAAGCCAAAACTATTGCTGCAGCACCGATCTACCACAAAAGTTTCAGCATCTGGTCTTTTTGTCTTTTCTACATTATATTAGTTATAGCCTAGTATAGACAGAAGATTAGAAAAAGAGGAGCAGAATGCATTTCAGTCTACTGAGTCACCCCTCCAGGCTGTTTAAAAAATTTTATATTTACAAGTACTAAAAAGATGCACTGTTGGGTACCAGAACCTAAATTGGTACCAGTACAATTTCAGATGTAAACAGTACCCAACCCTAGTCTTTTCACATTTCATTTAGTTCCACAAAAAATAGGTACACTGTAGTGAAATTAGAATTTATAAATTGTGGAAACCAAATGCAGTTTACTTTTCACAAAAGCTTTACACCTCTCCTAAACTGGAAACAGATAAATTAAAAAATATGGGAACAGGATGCAAGAGAAGACACAGAGTGACTTCTTTAAACTCTAACAGCTGGCGCTATGATGCAAAAATTACATTCTAATAATGAGACTGGAAAAAAATTAACTGACATGAGGACCTTTTTTTCCAGTGATTAATGCTGCGATACTTGCTTCATATACCTTCATGTGACTTTTTGAATCTTTTAACACTTAATTTACCACCTCAGCTTGGGTAAGAATTAATGATGAACGTGGGTATGCTGTCGCAGTTTGAGTGTGCTGGACTTCCTGGCAGCCACCCTGGCCAACATGTTTTGAAATTTTAATATGTGCCTCTTAACATGTCCAAAATCCTCCCACACTGCTGCTTTAAGGGTTTTTCCTGATGGCTACAAGGCTGAGATGCAGTCTCCCCTCTCTTACTAAATTTATGCAAATAGCAAAAGCCATGCGCACGTCATGTTTTTGCCAAAGACAGAGCATGTCACATATCCCACAATCTTTGGCGAAAGCAGCAAGTCTGCAATCAAAACAGAGCCGCAGGGGATAAAAAGTACAAGCATATTTGAAGTCGTTTTTAAATTCATTTTATGATGACATCAGCTGATCTAGCATTTCCTGAGCATGGTATGAGGCGGTCTAAGAGAGAGTAACCAGGAACATCTTGTAAAGAATACCATTTTACAATTCAAAGCATTTTAATTACTTTGGCTGTCAGCTGCTTTTTTGCTTCACAACAACATTTTTTGCAACATGGATCCCTTGTGCAGATGAGTGCACATAAAATGTTATACAACAGAAGCGCTGAATAAAAATCAACTTGCAAAAAAGTAGAAAAAACGCAGGCAATAAACATTTTGCTTTAATACATTTTGGCTTCTTTTAATTTAACTCCTTTACATAACTGTAACTTCTTAAAGGGACAGTTTACCTCAAATCACAAACACATTTGCTCTTACCTGTGGTGCTATTTATCAGCCTAGATTGTTTTGGTGTGAGTTGCCAATCATTGGAGATTTCATCCGTACAGATGTCTGCCTTCTTTTCAATATAATGGTACTAGATAGTACTCTGCTTGTGGTGCTCCAAGTGCCCAAAAAATACAGCAATGTCTATTTCCATAAATCATGACCCAGTTACTCAAGATAATCCACAGACTTTGTTAAAGCAGTTTAATGTGTGTACAATTTTTCTCTACCGAACTACATCCACCAACTGTATCATTACGCAGAAGAAAGTCTGCATCTATTGCTAGCTCACCTAGCTCAGCAGAGCAAGCTATTATTACAGCTCAGCCAAGGAGGATCCCATTAATGTTAACATCCAGAGCAGATGCAGGCTTCCTTTTGCTCAGTGATACACCACAAGCTGAGTGCCAACAACTTTCATTATGTTGGAACGAAGACAGACATCTCTATGGCTGATATCTCCAACACTCAACTCAGACCCAAACAATCTAGATTGATAAATAGCACCACAGGTTTGATTTTGGGTTGAACTGTCTCTTTAATGCAAGTGCAAAACTGTTTCAGCACTGACAAATTATTCCTAATTTTCATATATTTCATTTTTGTTTTAAACTCCATGTCCACCCATAGCTCTGCTTATCGTAAGCTCCAGCTACATAAAATGTTTAAGTATTCCACACATGCCGCTTTTCTGTTGCGTCCCTGAGGACCTGCAGAAACCCATCCCCACACTGCAGCCCTCCACCTTGTTCTCTGGTAGCCAATTCCAAAATGTCAGACATCAGAGTTATTGAAAGCATAAAATGTTTTCTGCCCTGCCTGCTCGCTCTTAATAGAAGAAGAAAAAAATGCAGCTTGATCTATGATGCCCTTGCATGCAGGTTGCTTCTTCTTTATCTCTTGCAGTGCTGCACAGTTAACATGACTAAAGCTGTCAGGCACACCCTCCTATTCAATCATGAATACAGACACACACACACACACACACATACACACATACACACACATACACACACATACACACACACTCAGATGCAGTCATACAGACACAGGTAGACATTTTGTAAACAGAAAAGATAAGGAGAAACTGTGAAAACGTATCTCCCCGTCAGTTCTGAGATCTTGCTCGTTGATCCAGGCGGAGAAAAGATGACCCTGTTTTTGTTTGGTATTTTTTGTTGTATTAGTGGTAAAAAAAAAAAAAAAGAAAGAAATAAAGCTGGAGATAAAGCTGTTCTTCTGGGGCAGCAGCTCACAAGCACATAGAGCTGCTGTTGGGTGATCCTGTCTCCCGCCAGCTTAACTGTCACTCTTTCTCCATCACCTGAACTCTAATTGGCGAGGCTCATTACACCTCTCCTAAACTTAAAACGATTGAGATGCCCTCTGTTTAATTTACCACCAGTTCTCCAGTTAAACACGATTAAGCACTTAGGCTTGGCGGATGGCTCTGTCCCACTATCAGACATTTCAGGAGATATAAACGACAAATTGTTCACCATGGGTTAAAGAAAAAAGACAGTATTGCACGGGGGTGGGTGTACAAAATTCTATATAATATGTTTATAATTATACATGTACTGCACACATGTACTGTAGGATAGAAGCAGATAAAAAGCAACACCTACATGCTCTGGCTCAAGTCCTGCTTAGACACCACATTCATTTGGAAACCTCATTAGAATATTCTTGGCATTTTTTTGTCAGTGTTTGTGATCAAACTTATTGAACTTATTCTGAGTTGATGATGACGTCTGTGTGGTTAATAGCTCACAAAAAATGCTGCATTTTTCCACACATCAATTTGTGGTATTCCTCCACAAATAGGTGTTGCAGTGTCTTTCATCTCGGCTGACTGTTCCACCAGCAAAGACTGATTGATTGATTTTGATTGACTGATTTTTAACTCTGTGCTGGTATAGTGTTTACTGCAGTTTTAGGCAGGTTTTGTGGATTTGTTGCATTTAATTGCATTACACTGCCAGGTGTATCAAAAGACAGAACTTAAACACGAGCTGTAAATAATATTCTTGTTGAGAAAGACTGAGGAAGAAAATACAATGTCAAGAGATGAGAAAGACAGCAGTATTCATTTTCCAAGGCAAAAATATGTTTAAGCAGAGGATGGATAAAGGCACAGCAGAGGGAGAGAGGGTTTAATAGAGTAAGGCAAACAAATGAAATGAATGTTTCTGTACCAAAGAACCTGAAGAAATAACCACAGCTGAGGTCTATTTGATGTTGAAAAAAGAAAAGATGAAGGCTACACACTGACATTGAACAACACCTTGACACGGAGCAAAAGGAAAAAATTATGATCATAACTAGTCGAGATTTTGTGAAGAATGTGAAGTTACAGGTGTACTTGCTTTTCAAGTTTTCCATGCTTTAATCTTGTCAGGAAAAAATGTGAAATTAAAAGAAGCACAGGTTCCTCAAACATAGAGATTAGAATTTGAGAAAGGTGCTAAATACATGTTCAGTCCTTGAAATCAATTTCACAACAAGTTGAAAAAGTTCAGGCCAATGGCCTTCAAAAAACTTTATTTTGCTGTATTTAAAATATCTATTTCTCTTATTTCTCAATATGTGCTCTACTTTTCAGCTACTTGTGTTTCTTTATTCTTTCATAACTTTTGCTCAGTTTCTCGCCTGCGTAAGCATGTCTGATCACAAAAGCTGTGCTTGGAGTTGTCCCAAATTATGGCTCTGAACCTATCAATAATTCTTTTGGTTATTTGTGATATGGTTTATCTTAGTAACACTCTAACATTGACACTGCAATCACACAGCAGGGGCAGAATGGGAGGAAAGAGGAAAGCTGCAATTATTCCAGCTTCGGAGTAGTCATGTCTTATTCCAAGATGTTATCTTCACCAGTAAGAAGGAAAGGATAATCGCTGATGAGTTGTCGGTGCCGCCAAGTTAGTGACAACCACTGGTTACGCT
Organism: Plectropomus leopardus; assembly: GCF_026936395.1. Classification (NCBI taxonomy): domain Eukaryota; kingdom Metazoa; phylum Chordata; class Actinopteri; order Perciformes; family Serranidae; genus Plectropomus; species Plectropomus leopardus. The sequence goes on along the minus strand of NC_142185.1, from coordinate 30,847,779 downwards.
GTCTCAACCCCGTTGCTGTGGAGACATTATACCCACCCTACGGCCTCTCGCCAGTGTGCTCTCAGTGAGTACATGACTCTATTTTAACCTCTAAACCTCCTTTAGCACTGTTAACTATTAGCATCATCATTTTTACTGGCATGTCAGAGAAATAGTGATAAAGAATAAAATACAACCAAAACACAATACAAAAACATGTGAATGGGACACCCCAAATATGCTACCTAAAGCTTTTGAGAGGGAGCCCAAACAATTAACATGTAACATCCAAAAAAAAAACAATACAGTCAAAACAAAACAAAACAACTTTAAATACCAAAAAATGCCCAGCACATTACACTGTAGTACTACTATTGTACCATATTGGCAAAAACGCACACCCACAGGATAGACCACATATACCAGTCCTCTGTCCTGAAGGTTAATACCTGTATTCATGAATACATTAAGCAGCTGGGAGCCCAGTTGACATATAGCACCATGCATAATGTATAGATATACATAATGTCTTCTGCAGAGGGGAATCAGTTGTCAAATGTCATCTCCCTACCACAGGTTACGAAAGGCTGGCTGACAAGACACCATCAAGCTTGACACAACTAGACATGATTGCTTCACAAATAATATGTTGTCCAGCCACAATCCGTGTTCAAGAGGACATAAAACATACACAACAAAGCTGGGGAATGCATGTAGCATTCTCCACCTGCCGCTTTACATTCTCAAGATAGCTTTTGTTTGTCGCCCCTGCCCATTCTGTCGTCTGCTTATTGTTCAGCACAAATCAATATAGCAATCCTGATAAAAAACAAGAAGATTTTATGAGCCTTGTTAGAGCAGCTGGATGAGGGATATTCCCTCAAGGAGTCTGCAAAATGATGCTGTTTTAACCCCTCTTGTGCTGCATTTGGACAGCTTTTACAAACATTTAAGCCTTTAACCCTAAACAGATTGCTTTGACTTTGGCTTTTTTTAAATTTTACATTTTTCTATCCCTCTTTTTTTAACCTCTGAAACCTCAACAAACTGGATAAATTAAATTAAATTATTAAAAGAAACATGGCTAAAAAGGCATTGAGCAACTTGGTAAGAGATGTACCACAAATTAAAGAAACAGGAAAAGGTGACATGAATATGACCTGAAAATTATTTTTTCAGAAGAGAGAGAAAAAAAGAGAGAAAGAGAGAGAGAGAGATTATTAATAAAAAAAAGTTTAGAATAATGAAAAAATATGGAAAACGTCAAGAAAGCTATATTTATAATTATTATTGTAACTATTCTTAATCTATTTTTTTATCCATGTATTTATTTAGATATTTTTGCTTTTATATTTTTAAACATTTTTTTATTTTTTGGGGTAAATTTCAGGTAATTTTCTTATTACTTATAACTTGCAACAAATCAAGCTAATCTGCTCAGGTTTCAAAGGGTTAAGGGAGACAGAGGGGAGGAAACAGCTGCTAGAGCAAGACATGGTAAGGAGGGTAAGAAAGAGATATTAAGGAAAAAGTAAGAAAGAAAATGAAAGAGATGGACAAGAAGCAAGCAAGAGGGAGATAAAGGGTTAAATACCGGGATAAGAGAGAAAGAAGGAGAGGGGGAAGAATTAGAAAGAGAGTCTAAGGGAATGATGAAAGCCGAGCTGTGCCCTACCCCGGAGGCAATTGTGCTACAAACACACACACGCATGCAGTATCGGCCTGGTGGGCAATCAACATACAAGGCCATCTGCCGAGCGCTGTCAAGGTTTCGAAGAGCGTGAGTGAGCGAGAGGATGAGGGAGGATGCTAGAGAAAAAGAGAGAGTTAAGTACAAGAGATGGAGGAGGGGATTCTCACTGCCTATCTCTGCAGATATTCCACATCTCCATTGGAAACCTTCGCTGTCTCTTTATGGGCCCATACGTCCGGATAGCAGCACCATTTAGATCGCACTTAAAGGGGACTGCTTCGGCATTCGATTTATCTGAGCTTTACAGCCACACTCCATAGCTCTCTGTAGGGAGACGCGCTCACCCTTTTCAACGCGAGCCACAAATCAGTAATTGTAAGCACATCATTCAACAGTCACAGCTGAGTGACTGACGAGCCAACTCCGCAATCAAATCTACAGCCTTCGAAATAATTGTACCGCCTCCCGACGAGCCAAAGTAGGCCACGAGACTCAGATCTGAGAGATTCCTCTTTTCAAGTTTGCACTGCAATTACTGATCAGCTGTCAGTCGAAGGCAGTCGGCATCATTTCCCTTCAATACGTCATTAAGGATGTTTCTCAAGGGGGTCCTCCTGTCTGCAGCCCTGCATTCACACACATGGAGCTGTGTGGGAGTGTATGTTGCGCTGACAGTGTAGTTATGCATATACTCTGGCCTAGTATTTTGTCGATACCTATTTATTCTGAATAACTGAAACAGTTTTAATACTCCCTCTCCGCATTATCGATACACAGGAACAGCTGCACTTTCTCATTCTCTTTCTTATTGTAAATGTTAAGTCATCAAGAAAAGTCATCAAGAAAAGTCATCATTGTCATAATATAGCCTTGTTATATTTATTTTTAAATAAACCTTTTAATTCTATGCCCTCATTTTAATTGTTATCCCTGTGGTACTGAAAATTATATTGAATATCAATATTTTTCAAGGTATTGTATTGAAGTTAGACATGCTAGTATCGTGACAACAAGAGAACATAGATAATCATTTACATTACTGGAGAACATCATTTTAAATTCACATTATATTTTGATCAGACAAGACCGCATCAACCAGAAGTTTACAGCCCTACGGATGCATCAATTTAGGGTTTTCAATAAGCCATCTAACTAAGCATCCTTGCATCTTATTTTGAGAGGTTTAGCCTTTACCCTAAAACAAAAACAGATCTGACTAGTTTCCAACACATATGAGAGGACAGAACGTAAGCAAAGACATTATGTTGCAAATTCTCCACTGAAAAGTAATTATACCCAGGGCGAAACATCGACTTCTACCATTACATTTAACATCTTTTTGATTCCTGCATTACCGATTCTAGAAATTGTCGAGACTAACTAGTGTTTTTCCAACATTATTGATGAACAAACCTTATTGGAAGTGAACTGTGCCTTTGTAGCACAGCCCATTAACTGCAACAGCCAGCTTATTTCAACAGCTCTGGGCCAGCAATACTTCATGATCTGACAGGTGAATAGTACTGGAACAGTTAATAGTCAAATTCATTCCATTCCTTTTCTTTTATTGCCCTAAAGCGCTTTCCATCTCCAGACAAAGGTTTAATGGCCGCTAATGTTCGGGTCGCGTAATTAGCAGAAGAGAAAAAGGGCACACAGCTGTGAGCTGATGGCAGTGGTGGAAAAGGAAGGTTTTTTTTCCTGTAAAGTCTATGAAATATGTATTTGGAAGGCATAAAAACTAGGTTCTTTTCTATTTCTGGAGGAACAAAGGGCCTGAGTGGCATGACTGGTCCATAGAGCAGCAAAAGTGCCCTACTGAATTCCTGATTTTTCTGATTTCTGTCCTCAGTTAACATAACCAGCAGTTATCTATTTAATTAACAAATCCCAGTGCAGATTGAGAGTACCAGGCTGCTGATATAGTCACAAAGGCTTGGCTGAATAATGTTATTAAGACTAATAACTACTATCACTTATCATAACTGTCAGACCAAGCCAAAAAAAAGACACTATTTTGCCAATAATTCTGATTTATTTGAGCCTGATCAACAGTCCACAAACCAGCTGCATCCCAGCTAAATCAAATATTGGAAAATATTCAGAAAACTCCAGGAAGAATTCAACATAATTAATCATAATCTGATATCTTCCAGTATTTTTACCTTTTCCAAATGTCAAAACATTTTGTTAAAATTTTGTTACAAATCTCACAGTCATTGTGTCTTGATGTGGTATTTTGGAGGGATTTTTGACAATTTATTGCTGACTGAGAAGAATGCTTAAACGTAGCATCAAATCTGTGTAACAAATTGTATCAGCAATGGCATCAGCCCAAAAATTGCTTCAACAACTTATGAGAAAAATTAAACATGGGAATGGCCATCATATACTTGTGTAATAATTTTTCGCAGTCCCAATACACCTTTAACTTTCAAAGCTTGAACAGGGCCAAACAAAAACACGATGTTTATTATGACTACTAAAACTTGACACTCAGTGCTGAGCTGCATCTCATATTAAGCTTCATGTTCTTCCACACAACCACTAAACGTCCCTCACAGCTAAGAAAATGTAAAAATAATCACGATTGATCATTAAACCCCCCCTCTTATCATTATAACTAGAAGCAACGATTGCAGTTATTGATCCCTCACGTTGATGAACTGAGCAGAGGGCCAAATTGGTAACCAAACCAAAAATAACTCGAAGAAGTGATGCAGGGAAGACAGTGTCAAACAGTGTCAGACAGATGGCATAATCCCAAGGAAAGTGATGTGGTAACAGACGGGCTCAAAGACTACCTCTGCTTGAATTACCTCTTACATGAAACATAAATGATGACAAGAAGATGGATGCTGATACTCCTCCCTTGACTTGAATTTGCAACATCAAAATGCAGGCCAAATGTCTGCCTGTAGCCGGGATTTTAAAAAAGAAAAAGAAAGTCTGTAGTCACAATTGTACGCCAATGCGCGATTATGATTTCTCCCTGGAACCACAAGGCAATCAGGAAAAGGGGAGTGCGCTGCACCGTGCTGTAGCTCATACAGCTGCTAGTTTCTTGCTCATTTGGGAGTGTATGGCATTCTCTCTGAATGGTAATTATGAGGGGAACAAAAGGGGCATTTAGAGACAAAGGCGGGTTTGGAGTGAATGGGCCAACTCCCATGCACGGCAAGTGTTCTGACTCCAAGTGCTGCTTCAAGAGAGGCGATATGAGGTAATTATGCAGGAGAACTTGCAGAGGGGGGAGAGAAAGGAAGGAGAGGAGCAGAGAGAGAAAGATAGGCCGGGGTTGGCTTAGTGTCTATAGAGAGCGAGACCAGATAGTACCATCTGCATTCTGCACGGGCACTGTCCGTCTGGCTCGCTGTTGCCTTCAATAAAACCTGGCGCCGAGACAGACAGCGAGCAACAGAAATGTATTCCGACGTACAGTATAGTGAAGCACAAACTGGCCCCCAAACAGACACACACACACACACACACACACACACACACACACACACACACACACACACACACACAGGATACAGGGGTGAGTAATATATCGATTACACTCTATGAATCACATGATTTTTTTAAGCCACCGACATGAGACTCAATTTGGCATTTCGGTTCTCTTGCTTTCTCCTATGTCTCTCACTGACACAAAAAATAAATTTAAAAAAATCATAATAAACATGAAAAAATAACAAGCACTCCCCGGCCATCCAGACCACTCTCTCTTGGACAAAAGTGTGTAAGCAGACGAGGTTTGTGTTTTTTCTATGTGTAGGGCTCCAGACCACAACCATTTAGTCGCATTTTGCAATGATGGAGCACCAGTGCAACTTGCAAATATCGTTACATTACTAACTGGAGAGCTGTTAGTTTGATTTCTGCTCAAAGTGAACACATCCTCACCTTTAATGGCGCCACTGTAATGGTTTAACTTTTCGCAATTAGCCAGCAGTCTACCAAAAGCCTTCAGTTCACAGCAAAAACATCGAAAACTTCCAACTAGAGACGAGCCCGGTGCTTCAGAATAAAAGCACCAGTGGTTACACTTTGATTTATGCAATTATCAAAACATTTTATTTAACTTAATCATAACAGTACTTCAACTTTATTGTAACAGTGCTTTATTTATTCATATTCATTAAGACAGTATTTATTTTACATATATATATATATATATATATATATATATAAATATAAAAAGCACTTTATTTAACTTTGTTGCAACTGTAGTTTATTTAGTAGTTTAGTGTTATATTAATCTACAGTAGAGATTTTGAAATATCGAAATATATGTACATCACGTACTGTAATATAGCCTAAAAATAAGCAATATTATTTAGGGGAAATATCACATCACCCAACACTGCATTTCAATGAAAACCAATCGTGTAGCTACAAGTTTTCAGCCCAGTCTATTGCACGATGGCCTCACTGAATTCAATGTGAAAGGGGAGTTGATGGCACTTAATAAGTGGACCAATGCCCCAAATCCTGCATGTCTCACTCTGGAATACATATACTCAATACACAACCCAACAATCATACTTGTTTTTCTCATGAAATTTAAGAAATACAGTATAGTGGCACTTTCTCTTTCAAGATTCCTCATTGGATCTTGTGCTCTACATGCCGATATGTAAATGCCATGGATTTGAAATATTTATATGGTCTAGAATACAGATTAGTAGTGTGCCAAAGGAGACGGTCCTTATTATATAGTAGTCGAGTGATAGATATGGATAGATTTATTGACAATAATGAAAATATATAGATATCAATAACCAGATATAGCTGCAATTTGCAGTTTTAATTTAAGTGCATTTTTATCACACTGTTTCGTTGATTGCTCTTGCGGCACTCACACTAATATGAGTTCCTACAGTGTAACCCATCAGTAAGAAGCAGTAAAATAATCTGCAGCAATTCCATGATGGGCTCTAATGTGCATGGCCAAAAATGACACCACAGAGGTAAATCCCAGTACAAATTAAATCTACTTAAGATACATCTGAGTATTTAAAGTCTAAGGTGATCTTACCTCTCTGATCTTGTCACGTTTCTCTTTGGCGTCAGGCTCTGGCGGCTCACCATCGCTGACGCCCACCACTTTGGGCATGGGGACGGGCGGCAAAGGTTTAGGCCCCGCATCCTTCTTCAGGTCCTCCACTACTTTGTTCTTCTCTGTCTGAATCTCAGCCTGCAGCTCTTCGCGTGACTTTCTCAGCTTCTCCTTTGCCTCCTGCAGTGCTCGCTCATGGTCTGCCCGAATCTTGTCCCGCAGGCTCTCCTCCTCCTCCCTGTAGGAGGCAGGTAAAAGGCAGGAGGTTAGTTTTTTTATTCTTTATTCTTTGTTTGGATCCCCAGTAGCTTCCACAAAGTGAATGCTCGTCCTCCCAGGGAGAACAATCAATTTTATTTTAACCAAGTCTGACAAACACAAACAAAATCAAAACCGTTTGGGGGGAAAAAGGTGTTCAGAGGGGTTTCTTTTTTGAATTAATTAAAGATGAACTTAGAGAACAAACACTGAACCTCTGGGAAATAGATGTGCAATAGTGTTGGAGATGAAAACAGGAAAAGTTATGTGTTTGCTCTCTGGAATAGCATTTCTGCCCATTTTTTCCCCTGAATGTCTATAAGGTTTTATTTTATTTACTTTTATTTAAAACAAAAACACATTGTTATGATGTTAGAAGAGGTGGTCACCAAATAAGCAGGTTCAGAATCCTCCGAAATAAACAACCACAGACTAAAACTCGCACACCTCTAATTCCAATCATTATGGAAAAGATAAAACCATCAATCTCTAATGGAAACCAACCCCTCCAACCCACAACTTGCAATTACATCGGCTCCCGGAAATAGGACAGGTGTCGAAGAACACAATGAGAATGCAAGCAGTGCCAGAATGAGAAACATCATCTTTGGTTTCACATGGTGATAACAAGCTCCAGGGTGTTGACACAACTTTACCCCATGAGGATGCGGGTCAGTAATGAAAAACAAACGCAGCGGGATGCTGAAGCAAAGGTGACAAGAGGACGATGACACCGTACTGTTCCTCCACTGTTACTGAGGGAATAAAGTTTCTTTTTTTTTCTTCTGAATCTCACTTGGTTGTAAAATGGATTCCCACAAACACAGTCACAGCCAAATAATAAACGATGTGCTTCAGGTTGATGAGCTTACAGTAGGGCAGGAGGCGGCTTTTTGGGATACATCAGCTCAAGTCTGCTACATGAAGACACAGGCATTAGATGACAAACCTTTTTGTGTTTCGCCTGGGAGATGCAGTACCTTTCACTAATCACAATTATGTGTACGGGCCCTTTGTGTTAATCACATTCAGGAGATGGGTGCAGTGTGGGTGGAAGGACACGAATTTGAATATGGTATGCATTTGTTCAATGTCAGAGAAGCTGATTTACATTTGAAATTATGATGTTACTCTTAGCTGTAAAACTGCAGCTTTAGGTTTTAAATCTACCTGAATGGTTTTTGCGTATTTGCACAAGGCAACACATTAAATTATGAAACATTAAAATGACGTGAATGGAACAAGGAAAAAAGAGAGTAAGGACACAAACATAAGATTAATTTCCCTTGAGTCAGTCCCTAAAGTTTTCACTGTCTTGCTGTATTACTCCAAGTCCCAATACACTCAAAACTGTGTTTTTCTTATTTTCTTATGAATGACCTTGATGATACAAACTTGTGTCTGTGCATAGTTTGTAGAGAGGTGTTTTCACATTCCTCTACTGAAGAGGGCGATGTCTATGCATTCACCTAAAATCTGACATTCAAACGTACGCCCGGCAAAATAGATTATGTATGTCTCGAATACCAAAGTCAATTTCTAATACTGGAAAAGCATATCAACGACAGAACAGACTTTGACACCCTCAAAGACACATGAAACCTCCAGCATAGAGCGGACTTGTCAGTGCAAAGAGCAGAGTTAGCATTAGCACTGTGAGTGATTCTACAGCACACACGATAGACTGAGCAATTTTTGGGATAAAACAACCGATGTGAACCTTATAACAAAATAGCACAAGCGTTAATGCTCTGTTATCCATTGCCAATATGTCTACAAGCTGACAAATAAACAATTAAAAGATGCTACCTACAATTACTACTCTGATGCATCTGCTCGTCTTGTTGCCAATTTTAATGCATAATGAGCACATGGGGCTCCAACATGTATGGCTGAATCTCTCCAAAGTTTCCTGCGACACTAACGCTAGCCGTCTTGATCCCGCCTGCACTTTCACCTGTCAATCAATCACCAATACCTCCATCGCACTGAGCCAGCGCTTGAGAAAGCAGAAAGCAAAACATAGCACAAGCAGCGACATTAGCAGGGTGGAAGCTGGATCCAAAATTTCTCAGTGAGGGATTTATTTTTTTTTTACTTTTATGTGGGAAAACAAGTTTAACTCACATATTAATAAATTGCCCGAGTGTTGTGTAGTTGGATCAATCACCACACTAACATGTGTGATTGATTCAGAGCCACATCACTCTACCACACTAACCCCTTCATACTGCATTATGTATTATAATTGTGCCTTTTAAACTATTGTTGTGCTTTGTTTTTACTTAGAGACCCATTTTAAATTATTTATTTGTTAATGTGTATTGTGCACCACAGGGAGTTTGTAATTTCATTGTATGCTTGTTCATATAATGACAAATAAAACTGTTCTTAAATAGTATTTCACTGTAAAACTGCTCTATCAGTTCCAAAATTACCTCTACAGTAAAATATCAAGGATCAATCATTGAAAGTTTGCAATGTGTTGCAGCGTAAAAAAAGATAAAAGAATTTCTGAAAATAACGGAGTGTCATCTGAATGCAAACACGTGACTCTGTGTTTATTAATGACTCTCCGTGTGATAAACACAGGAAACGTTTGGGGAACTAACGACCTGCTGTGATCCATGTGGACTCAGCTGCAAATCTCCAGTGCCACACATAAACATTTTAGAGAAAACAATACTGAGTGCATGTGTGTGTGTGTATGCTTGTGTGTGTTTAAACCCAGACTGTAACCATGAAATGCTTGGAGATAGCTGCTTATGTGAATCTCTATCCTCTCCAAGAGAAGAGCAGTGCAGGTTGTTAAGAGTCAAATTTAATTAAAAAAAGGCCCAAAAAACAGATGGCTTTGTGGGTGCAATATCTTTCAGTTCTATCTTTCTGTTTTATCAACTGGCATGTAGACCAAAGAATGAAATACATTGTACATCTTAACTTTGTGGTGTGGCAAAAAAAAAACAAACCCTGAAGGTACAATCACACCTATGATGTTCAGTGTGTGTGTATAAGTGTGTCACACTCAGGCAGGTGTATGTAAATTTATACTGTGTTATTCATGAGACTAACTGTGGTGTCTGTGGAGCAAGCAGAGTTTATACAAACTGCTTATCGAGTGTTAGTTATCTTTTAAATCATACATGTGATGTCTATCATCCTGCTCTTGCCTGTGTTGATTCTTATCCAAGCTTTTTTTTCCCTGTACAGCACTATTTTAAGGGTCAATGTACTTTCCCATCTGCTCAGGCGTTTAACAGGCACACGTGTATATCCATACATAGTCTAATATTCTGATTATAAAAAAAACGTAGGACGGAGAAGTAGAGTGAGGTGCAACACAGCCTACATTTGAGCAGATGTCTTTATTGTAGTCCTGGTATGATAAGACCAAATGGTGCAACCTGAGCCAACTTCACCGGAGCAACCATGAAAAACAAGGATTGTTTGGAAGTGTTTGGGGGAAAAACAGACACACGTGGCGCACATGATTCAGCAAACCTGCCACCTTAAGATGGCTCTGAAGGGAGTTTTTAACTGAAAGTAAAGGCCTTTACGCATGTAATTTGGATGAAAGATGAAGCTAAAATCAGTTCCATCTTACTGGTACAACTAATATAACTGGAATAAAACTTGCACTATTGTCCCACTCTAAGCAGGCAAACAAGCATTCATTCATTAGTCCCACTAAGGTTCATGGTGAGCCACCAAAGTACCAAACAGGAGCAGGTGAGGGAAAAAACTCCATGTACCTCAGCTAAAAACACTTGGCTATGTGCCCTCCAAGTGCTTCCTCACTCATATAAAACCCAATGACAAACAGAGTATATGAGTCTGCAAGGGACTTCAGAGCAGGGCTGCACGGTATATTGTTTCAGCACTGACATTGCAATATTGTCCATGCACAATAGTCAAGGGTAGGACATGCACTGTCAAGTAAGGTAAACTGACTCACATAAGTCATGCTACAAGGTTTTGCTGCTTGATACAAAACGAAAACTCACACAGTTCTCATTATAGACGACCAAGTGTAATGATCAAAGCTGAAAAATGAAGCCAATGCAAAAGTGCCAAAAACTGCAGTTCTTTGAATGGCCACTTGAGGATGGCTACAAAGGAGTCAAGCCCAACAGTTCCCCATGTTAAAATGCCCACTTTACAGAAGAAATAAGTGTTTACAGCCTGGTATAAAAACGCTTTAAGTCTCTATACCTATTTTCAACATCCGTGACAACTGTACGGGGGCTGAATTCCTATAAAACTCACCTGTTCATATTTTATTAAGGCCAAAATTTATGCATAATTAAGGGCGGGAACACAAGAGCGACAGGCTCTGCAAGTCGTTGCTACAGTCTGACTCAGTTCCACCCCACGCTCTTAAAGTGCCAGCCTCTTATCCAAATATGGTCATTTCTGACTCCAGAAAACCAGCCTTACGCTTTAGGGACAGGTTATAAGTGTATGCAATGTAGTTTGGCAGCATTTGTCATGGGAGGTGAGACTCCTCTGAGAGTGATTGTATAGAAAAATAATGTTACCGGGACAGTAAGTGTTGCAAACACAGCGAAGCGCATGCTTTTCTGAAGCTAGTCAGCAGAAAGTGTCTAGATAGAATGAGGTTCCAATATAATGACTTTAAAAAAGAGCATTTTTGTGTTCGCTGCACAGAAGAAATAAAGCACCTGTTAAATACAACATTACCATGATGTCTGACGACTTTTTAATACAGAGTGACTGTAAGTTACCAGCTACAAACCAGGCTTAATCTAACTGAGTTAATCTGAAGAAATCAGAAGTCTCCTGGCTACAGTTCGGAGCCATAAGGCTGAAAAGGAAATTTCAACACTAACGTTCATCTACAACCAAAGCATTCCCCGTTAGCAGTCAACTCTGAAAATAAGCGAAGAATAGGAGAAAAGCAACGTAAGGGAGCCCCCTTATTTTAATGATTAATTATTTCCAAATATTGCTTCTTAAGTCATCTGATAAAAATTCATGCAGTGATTCATATCGTAATACATAGTGCAGAAAACTAAATATTGCAATGTCAGTTTTTCCAGCCCCACTTCAGAGCTGAGTGTGTCCTTATTCCTGTGTGACATGTAAATGTAATACTGTGTATGTGTTTAATAGTGACTCTATGTCTGATTTTTGCAGAAATTATAAAATAATAGTGTAAAAGGACTAGAAGTACAGTTGCAAAAAGAGTGATGAGAGTAACAGATTCAGAAAAGAAATAAAAATAGAGAAAAATATGTCTAACGAGAGAAGAGAACACTACTGAGGCCAATGACTGGGCAACCAGACGAAGAGAACCGGAAAAGACGATGCACAATCAGCATGCATCAACCATCGATTTGCTATTACCGCTTCTTCAGGTTCAATAGGGGCTGCAGCCTCCCTATGCACTGAGCAAGAGTGAAAAGAACAATGTGTAAAAGATATGTAGAAGAATAGCAAGGAAACACAATGTGAGAGAAAGTGATGAGATTAAGAACTAAAACTGTGACACAAAGCCTATGAGACGGAGGAAAGAATGTGCAAGACAAACGGAAAGAGACAGACGTTTTATACTAATTATCTCTCACACAACACAATGTGCATCCATTTTATAATTCTATCATGACGCTGAATGTGGGGCCAACAGAGACCAAAATAAACAGCTTCCGAGTTACGCAACATCGCCCTGGAAACAACTCATAAATATTCATATCTCAACTCAGCGTGTCTGACTTTAATTGATAGAAAACATATTTTGCAACACCAAGGCGGCAATTACCGTGTATATGCTGATGCCAGTGAATGCATGCACTTGTAAGAATGTTTCAAATGTGCTGTATTGACTTTGTGGGGATTTTCATGTTAACATGTAGGACATGTGTGTGTATGTGTGTGTTGTGCGTGCCAGCTTGTGATAAAGCTTGCGTGTGAATGTGAGCCTGTGTGTCTAATTCATCTTTCAATTCTCTGTTGAATGTGTGTGCACGCATATTTGTGTCTTCTATTTCGAGGTCTGCAATGAGATTTCTGTGTGCAAATGTGTATGCGTGTGTCTCCGGGAGTGTGTGTCTGCACCCAGGGGGTGTCACGCCTCCTCTGCGCCTCTGTGAGTGAGTGTGCCCTCAGCAACATGCATTTAAATGTGATATTTAGTTGGTGCGGATGTTAAATGACTGGCTAATGTTGGATGTGTGTTCACATATATCTGTGTTTTTATTAGATGTGAGGGAGCATGACAAAAGAAAATGAAAAGGTTGAGCTGACATTATCATCTCTAATGGCTGCTGATTCAGCTCCTTATATGTCCACGTATGCAGAACGAGTCAGCACGATGTCACAGAAAAACAAACACCGTCATACAAATTACACAAATGTGCAGAAACAGTACACACCAGCAAATCGGGTGAAAATTCATTCCCACGTAAACATGAATTAGCCTTCAGCGCCATCCTCTCCCTCCCTGTGCAGCCTCTCCTTCTCCTCTCCTCTGCCTTTAATCTCACGTCACTCTTTTCTCTCCCTCCGAGCCCTCACATACTCACTCTAGCATTGCCAAGGATTCCCTTCGAGTCTCGTGTAATGTCAAACATGCAATTAAGACAGCACATCAACAGCTGCCTGACTCAATTACCTTGACAAAGACAAGCATGGGCCGCTGCTGTCGAGTACCCAGGTGACCACGCCTACACCTTGAGCTTACTTACATGTTCTCCCCCCCCCCCCAAAAGCTAGGAGAGCCCCACCTCTCTAATTAGTTGTTTCAGCCATGTCAGGCCTTTAGTGATCACTTCCTTTTTTTAATCAGCCTCCTGCCACTGAAATTTTTTCATCAGTGGTGTCACGATATCTGCCGCTCAGCAAAATCCACCGCTTTCCATAGCAACTGGAGAGAAGCAGCAGTTGTCCGTCTGCCTGGTGGGGTATCTAAGAGAGGGTTTTTTGTTGTTTTTTTTTTAAGCTGTGGAAACACAGGCTAGATGCTAAGTAACCATGGCAACAAACAGAGACGTACACACACATAGGAGGTCATAGAGAGCATTCGAGTCATTTATGCAAGGGAACAGGACTGCTGGGTTATTAGTGACAGCACAGTGTTTGAATGTCGTGGTACCTGAACTGCAGGGGGTAAACATTTTGGAAGAGTTACTGTGAAAATTTTAAGGCAAATCAATTTTCACCTGAGTAACAGACAGACTGTGTGGAGAAAAAGTGAATTATTCATTATTCAACATCACGTCATGTGTTGGTTATGTGCAATAAATTAATCAAAGTTGAAAAGCAGCTGCAATGTGTGCAAACAATGAGGTCAGAGCAGCACACAGAGGGTGAAGAAAGCACAGCACTGATGTTAAAGTTGTTTATACTTGTCATCATCCTTTTCTGTTTCCATTACAGCAAGGTTGAGAAGTATAAAATACTGACAGGATCTGAAATGATTTTTTTTCACTGCCTGCCACTGTGTCAGGCAAGTATTTTTTTTGTCAGTTCCTCAGAAATTGTATCTGTCACTACTGAAAATAATGTACAAAATCAAGGAATAACAGATCATTTATAAAACATTATATACTGTAAAGAATGATGTCACTCAATGTTCAATATATTTACATAAAAAAAACTTTACATGAATATTAAATTCCAATGCTTGAGGTAGGAGTGTACTGCACATGCATGTACATGAATGCACACACCTGCATATAAGAATATACTACATGCTAGAAAGGGAAACGCCAGAGGCCCCACGATATAATATAATTACGATAATCAAGTCACGATAGAATATTATAGCAATTGTGACAAGCAGAGTATTGTGATAACATATATAGCAACATGTTGCAATTCATTACCTTTTTCCAATTGCAAGTTATGTCCACAAACAAAAAATTCTTTTAACATCTCTTTAATATAACAAGACAAAGTTTTCAGTCAATTCATCTCATAAATTTTACTGCAGCAGTGTTTCTAGTAGACTAAAAATGCTATTGATTTTATTATTCTGGAAGGCTACTACAAGTTAAATATGTATTTGTAATATTAATAATATATATGATATAAAAATCAATACTTGGCACAGTGTATCAATACAATATTGCCATGCAAAAATATTGCAATACTATGCTGTATATACTGCTGGACTGTGCTGTAATGTCTACTAAATTTCAATTCATGGAGAGAATATTTAGCTTAGGAAAAAGAAACATTCTTTGCTGCAATTTTGAAATTAAATGCTTATTGCTCTTCGTAGTTGGGAAGCACCTGTCAGCACTTAACACATCTATCGTCACTCTCTCTCAACCACACACTCACTACACGTTGCTATCCCTTCAGATGAAATTGATACAGGAGCTAGTGAAGTCGTTGTAAGTGTGGCTCTATCCACTCTTTCACTAAATGTACTGAACCTGTCTTTCTGTTGTGTATTTTCCCTGTTGATCAAATTGGCAGATTGCCTGACAATTTCACACACCACTGCCAACAATTTACCCGCAGTTGGCAGGTGACAGATGCTAATTTCAGATCTTATTTTCTGAGATAAGATAGGTATGTAAACCTTAGCGGCTCATGTTGCTATTGTCAAACAATGATGCAACAAAGACTGACATTTCCAATAACAATACAATATTCAACTCATGACTTCCCAACTTTTAGGCTGCTGCCCAACGAAAGTCTTATATCTTTCTCAAGTATTGCTGAGTTGACGATCAGGCACCACTTGGTGGCTGAAGCAACATCAAAAGACCCACAGAAAGGTCAGAAAATAATAACATTGCACTGATCTTAAGACCTTTACATCTAATGTGAGATGTGACGGAAGAATGTAAGAAATCAAAATAAAATGTAAAACCAAATTCTTGACGTACACTGTCTCTCTTATAAACAAGACACACAAACAATCCTGTAAATGTAAATTATAGCTATGGATAAATCCTACCACTAAAGGTCTTTCTAGCTTCTCAGCACAGCAGCACCTTGTTCCCTTGTTGGTGATATTTTCTTCTTACTCTTCAACTTGTCGCACAACGGGACAGAGAGAAACTGTCTTATCGAAAGAGAGAAAAGCTTTTGTACATGATTGATTTTGCTCACTGACAATTTATTTAGCCATTTTAGGTGTGATTTCCTCTTTATTCACAATGACATAAAAGATAACAGGCTTCAAATATATCACGCAGAGCTTGATTACACTGTCATTATCACTGGCAACTCATTGTGGTAGCATTGTGAGAGGCCAAAAGAATAACATCCTTACAAAACAGTTTGTATAAAGTTAATTAGCTCATAAAGTCAATATGGCTAATAGCCAGTTATTAAGAGATACCACATGTATATTTGCACCTCATTATCCTGTCAAAACACAAAGAGCCTTATTGAAGCACATGGTATGAAATGTTCCTGGAGGATCACAAAGTCTTGTGTAAAGGAGCTAAGGCCTTTCGCTAAATAATCTAAGTCGATGCTCCACCTGCCTGTCACACAGGTTTCATCTCCTTGACAAACTACTGACAAGCTAAATCAACAACTGATTCCTGTCATCAGCTCTTTTGTCTTTTTTGTGCAAAGGTTCACATCAACAGCCATATCTTCTCTTGAAAGGAGAATAAATGAATAAAAGCCAGCGATGGGAAGGAATAGTTTTAAAATGCTGAGAGGTGCTTTGCGAGCTAATTGGTGTCCACTTCTGAGCAGATGGAAATTAGGAGGGAGCAAAATGGTGCAAATGTATCAAATCCATAATGCTGAAGGTTAAAAAATGATTGAACTGTACTAGTCTCTTTTCACTTCTGATGAACCCAAAAAAGGCAGGGCCATGGAAAAGGAGCCAGTTGAGAAGATCTTTGTTGGAGGTTTGAACCCAAGGCGTCTGAAGATACCATCAGAGAATTTTTTGGAGGGACCAAAACCATTGAGCTTTTAATCAAACCCAAATCAAAGAAAAGGAGGCATTTCATCTTCATCAAATCGCAACACTTTCCAGTTTAATATTTTTCAACTCTTGTCAACCAGAACAAAAAACTTAAGGCAAGTTAGATTTTAGACTTTTTAGATTTCTTTATGTCATTCTCAATCAAATTTTGGACCAATTTTACAATAACTAATGAACAAAAAACATGAACCTGCATCAATTACTGAGGTAAAAAACTAGAAGAACAAAAAGCTCCTAGATGCTCAGAAAAAAAACACAAAATAAAAGGCCAGGTTACTTTTGTATAGACGCTATCAGATTAAAAATTCGTGCCAATGTTTGAACAAACAAGACATTTTCTTGGAGGTACCCTCTTTAAAGCAGAATTACTCCTCTAGAGTGACAATGTCCGCTGAAACATCCAGGGCCACCGTCGTGCATTCCCAGCCAAGCTTGTCCAGATTAGATTAACGACTGACTTAGATTGACTATTAAGACAACGTGCACATTTAATAAAGTGCCGCTACAAACAATGATTAGCTATACAAAGTGATTAGCTATGGTAAGTGTCCATAATAAATGCCTACCTACCAATCATTGCTGCACACAGCAGTATGAGGATTGAACTGCTGAGGACTGCCACATTCAATACTTTAAAAACATTTAAATACAATCTGGGGAAAAAAACAGCAATTTTCAAATCAATCTGTTAAGAAGCACATTTCTTAATTCATCTGGAACTAAAACCATTGCATACCTCCTAAAACATGGGTTTAGATAAAAGTGTGTTGAAGGGCTGGGTACTGGTACTCAATTACCATTAAGCTTTCTATTGAACTATGCCAGCACTAAGTAGTGGCGAAACTTCTTCACTTAACAATACCTGCATTTGATCCTTTTTGTACCCTGATCTACAAAAAAAATCTCTGCCTATCACTGCAAACGTTCTTTGATTTAATGTGACCTGTGATGGCCCAAAGCAGCTACGGATACAGACTGTGGTGTGGTGAGGTCGAGTGCTGTGCTGTGCAGAGTTGGTACCATAGGTACAGGGAACGCAATTCTTCTGGACCTTACAGGGCAGCAAATACAACTACAAGTGTTGTAGTGTGACGTTAAATGCCAAAAGAAGGAAAAGAACGTCTACCAGCACAGAGGAACAACCAAAATACGTGGAAGACAGCATCAAGTGCAGCAACAGCTCCACCTCAACTTGTCAAAAAAGAAAAAGAAGATTATTATTTTGTTGATTCTTTGCAATGTGAGTGCTGCGCTGTGCCACAAACACCAGCCACATGAAGAGGTGCTGATCAGCTATTTCGCAGTTCTGCAGCTTTCTGGTCAACGAGAGTTAAAACTTTTTTAGTTTTGGAAAAAATGCTGTGCTTTTCTCTAGCACTTTTAAACTAGCCATCCAATCACAGTGGAGGAGGGGCAAGCAAATAGAACAACAACAACAATAGAGAAGAAATATATGTTTACATACTGTACGATAAACATGTATCAATATTCTGTTCCTCACACACAAAATCTCATAAACACACACCGACCAGTATGTGTTGTTTGAGGCAGATAATCAGGGATTAAGAGTAAAATTTAGATTTAACTGAGATGTTTTTTTACCCAAAGGAGTGCATTTGGGTACTGGGATTTGTTTTTGTTTTTTACCGTGGATAAGTGAAAAGAATCATTAAATTTCACAACTAAATTTCTGGTGATGCTGAATTCCTAATTGGCATCATTTTTAGGGTACTGGTATTTGTACTGGTACAAGTTTAACAACACCCAGCCCTAGTGTGTGGGCAATTCGAGTCGACAATCTCTTCCTTTTTCCCAAGAGTCACCTCAGTCCATCTCTGACACGTGAGCACGCAGTGTTTGCTTCTTGTCGAGCATCTCTAAGCCAGAGAGCTCTCGTGGGAGCAGCTCCCCTGAGTTTCAAGTGATGTGAACAAGTCTGCCTCCTGCGAGCACATGAACATCGTAAGTGCAGAGAGGAGGCCAGTGCTGGAGGTTGGTAAGGCGGCAGTTTTGTCTCTAGCTCCCGGGTTTCCCTTTACGACGAACCATCAGACAGCTTCCATGTCCTGCTTTTCCCATGACCCACTTGGCTCGCATGGAAGCTGCATTGCTGTGTGTGTGTAACGGCTCTCCCAAGCTCAACAGTGGGTGTGTAATAGCATCCCCTCTCTCTTATTCTTTCAATCCTCTCTCAGCCCTAACATCCTCTCAGTGACACACACCACTTTCTCTCAAGTGTATTCACCATTTCTCCTTCTCCTGTTCCCACTCTTAACTGTCTCATCCATCTTTGTACTATCTTAGAACCCCTACTCCTTTCTCTTTTCCAATTATTTGTCCAAAATGCACTCCTCCTACTTGCCAAGTGTTGTGTGTATCAATTACTCTCCTGTTTAGGCTGCTCATCAGTCTGTCAAAGCAGTTTACAAAAATACTTGCCATGAAAGCATGACAATGCAACAGTACATACATCCTCTGTATCTTTAAAGGTATACTATGCATAAATTGTCCATTACTGTTTGTAAACACAACATTCAAGATTAGCCACTCCTCCCCGTGCTGCTTATACATACACTGCAAGCTACTACTGTGGGAACGTTACATTTGCTGTAATGGAAAAGACGATACTTTAGCAAGCTAAGCTTACTGCAGGGTTCACACACATACATTACACACATACATCGAGAAATGTATGCACTGGTTAACAAAACCATGTCACACACTGATGGAAACAAGAGCTATGTTATATTACTGTAACGATTTCATTACACACAACAAAACTCCATGACTTTTCCAAAACTTTCAATGATCTATATTAATACCAAGACTTTTATAGGGGAAATATAATTGTGAAATCCCATGACTTTTCCAGGTTTTCCATGACCATGGGCACCCTGCCACTACATATCCAACAGAAAACAGGTCAACTCTGGGTCGCCCTTCACCCCATCTCCTCCTTCAGTGCTTGCCAGTGAAAGTGAAAGCCAGCCACACATTCATGAGCTTTGTCCACTTGGCATTTCACCTTTTTTCAACAAAGTGGGATCTGGTTTTTTAGCTTCCTCTTAGATGCCCGCTGCTACTGCCTGGTGGCTTTCCTTTTATAAAGTCTCGTGCTCACCTGCACGCTTTTATTTGCTGGGCGCTACACACCATTTCCCAAAGGCTGCAACCCAGAAACATCCCAAACACAGAGGAAAAGAAGAAAATACATGCAAAAGGCTTAGCAGATAAATACAGCGCACACACCTCCAGTATTACTTAAGGACAATTCTATATACTTTGCTGCAATAGTAAAAATATATATTTTATGTAAATGCATCTCCAAAAAAGCAGAGACGACCTTGTTCTCTTTTATCGCTTCATCACTGTGTACCTCTCTCTCACTTGTGTACAAGATGAACATAATTTATCCATCTTTCTCCTAGTATGTTTCAGGTGAACACCTGAGCCCCTGATAGCCCTCAGCCTGTACCCATGTTCAGATCCAGCCCTTCTGACCTACATCATGGCTGGCTGACTAATGCCTACATACCGAACACAAGAGTCCATCTCCTGCAGCTAACACAGGCCGGGTTAGAAAACAAAGAAACGCTCAGCCTGATTGGTTGCTGCACAGCTAGATAAGAGTTTTCCAAGTGTGGAATCTGATGATTGAGAGGTTCAATCAGCAAACCTTTAGAGAGAAACATCCTTTAAGGTGCTACCATTTTCCCCCTGATAAAAACGAGGCAAAAGAGCTATTTTGTCAACAACAGAAGACAATTTTCTTTGCATGTCTGCAGTTATGTTGTTTAAAGTCCACTTAGGGGTAACAGTGATTCTAGGATTGACCCAAGACAATCCAAGAGTGGCATTAGAGGGAAAAATGGGGATGAATCCTTCTATCTTAATGGTGAGCTGTCGTGCATTTTTTTCCTGCTTATATCCTCTAACTTCCTGCTGCAAGTATAAAATATTATGTTGTTTATAATCGCAATGAGGGCTGCAACTAATGATTATTTTTGTTGTCAATTACTTATTTAATCTAAAAAATGTCCTCAAACGCCCTCAAATGTCTTGTTTCAAAATCTTTGAGAAAATCTTTTGGATCATTATGTTGTGTGTTAATTATTTCAATTTTACTTATTTATCTATTATTAATGCATTTTTTAATGACAATTTAAATACTTTAATCATGTATTTTCATTTATTTATGTACATAACCTAGGTTGTTCAGATTTTTGGGATATGAGGTGTTAAATTGTTATGAGATTAAATGACATCACAATAAGTAAAATAACAATGAACGCACAGGAAAACCTATTAGAGAGCTCAAAGGGTTAAGATGCAGGAAACTAAGAGTTTTTAATTTTTTTTCTTAAAGCAGTACTCAAACCAGAGAAGCCATTATCAAATAAGTTTGCATTTCACTTAAAAATGGACAACTAATCTAATAATTATTGCAGCTCTGATCACAATGCAATTTTAAATGGCAAGAAATACTTAAAAATGATTTTAGTTGATATATTGAAACAAATCTTAACAAAAACTCAAGTTTTGCTCTTTAAACTGTTGACTCACTGATAATGGGCACAATATTAAACCAGATTGTGGCACTAAACTCTTTTATTGCCATTGATTCTGCCCTTGTTTATTAAATCGCCATCACACAGGCGTTGCTGCGGATCTTCACTGCTCCTAAAGCTTTCCCAAAAGTCATGACAGTGAGGGGAAAAAATCCCTGTAAGAACAGAGATCCCATTTCCCATCCCCAGGCCAATCATAAATCCAACAGCTGGCGTGTTTCAGCTCTGGTACAAGGCACATTTATTATCCGGCCCGTATGGCTCGAATACAGCTTGTGTGGCCGTGCCGGTTATGGAGAGAGGGGGGCTGAATTCAGAAAGGTTTATTTGAAATTCAAGGCTCAGAAACCTGAGGGCCAATTCTTAATTTGCCGTTGAGCGATCTCACTTTGATCCCATTGCTTTAACTGACAGGGAGCCATTGTGGAGCAAGGCTGCAGCTCCAGTGTTTGGCAGGGATGGGATTTGGTGAGAAGCTTTGTAGTTAACCATGGTCACGTCGTCCCTGAGGACTGAGAGCTGCTCTCACTCTGTCTTTCTCTGCCTCTCTCTCCAAATTCCTCTGCACTTTCTTGTTCTTGAATTTGTCTCCTTTTTTGGGGTCTCTTATTGTACTTCTGTCTCTAAAAACTTGCTTTGTGGCACTCATGCAAACCAATTCAAACAAGTGTCTCTTTTTCTCTCTTCGGCTTTCAAGAGGTCTTGTCACCACTGGTGCACTCCAGGGAGATGACAAATGGGAGAAAGAGTGAGGCACACTCCCAGTGGGCACTACTGATTTGTCTCACACACTTCGTCTCTCTCACACAAAAAGGGAAAGCACCAAAGATGACACCCGCTCATTTAGTCTTTCAATTAATTAGTAATGTCAAAAATAATAACAAACCCCTACAGCAAATAGTCCACAGTCCTTCATTTTCCTGTCTCTTCTCTATTCCTATTCATCCATCCTTCATCCACTGAAAGGGTTGTAGTATCCAAAAATGGGGCACCAATTCAATGCGGCGATCATTAGGGATGGTGGTTTTAGGCTCCACATCATTCACTAATCTGGATTTGTTCTATTTTTAGATGTATTGTAGTTCACACATAAGAAAATGACTAACGTCAAGGGGCTACCCATGCAGTTCCCTCCATCTATACTAGTGGTAACTCATTATAAAAGTAATTTTACCAGGAGCAGTGATTCATTACTTCTTGCTCTATCCTGTTATGCCTTGCAAAATCTGCAATTATCTTCCGAAATTCTGAATACATCTCCCTCGAGTGCTCGCCTCTATGAGTTATAGAGCAGCTTCAAAGATGAAATGATATTGCAAACAGATTTTTTTTTTTTTTTTGCATCCTTTATAATAAAACTACCAACAAGGAAATGACATCACTAGGGTTGCAGCGGTATAGCTGTTTTCACGGTGTACCCTGATGTGGAAGTTGATTGTTAACATACTATCTACACTTCTTTACCAATATTGTGGAAAATAATGCCACTAGGTGGAGAATCTAACTTTTCTCTTATTATTATTTTTTTAAGGGGAATTTTTATACATTTTCCATTTAAAATAATGGTTTCAAGATTATAGTAATAAATACTTTCTTCAACCAACAATAAACCCCCAACCTTTTCATTCCCTAAAGGGTCATTCTGACTGATAATAATAACCATTCTGTAACTATTTGTGATACAATGAAATCGGGATATTACCATACCATGAAAATCTAGTACTGTGATAACCCACCTTTGCTGTGCTTGCTGCATGTTTAGTCCCACATACAAAATCTATTTTTTTATTTTATTTTTTATAAAAAATTACATTGTCAGCTCTAATTAGTTTACAATCACAAACCTCCAAAGTTCACCCGACTCTGTTTGGAGTATCACCATCGTCAACCATAACCAAGCTAAATTATAACTTCTAACACTTCATCGGTTCAAGGACATTTGAATTCAACCCGTTCCAGTCGCAGCTCCTGTTTTCCTCCTACAGCTTTCGCTGTGTCATTTGACATACATGATGTTGCAGCTTAATGAATTGAGTTTTCTATACATAGTTCAATGTCGGTAGGGACAGAGTGAGAAAAAGTCACTATATAGGTCTGGTAATACCATTAATCCTGTCAAGCCTAATCGTCTAAATCATCATCATCTTATTAAGTCATGAAATCTGGCAAAAATCAATTACAGAGTTGTCCTCTATCCTGATAAAGGTCATGCAAGTCACAAGCTCTTGGCTATATTTAGTTTTTCATGGCAACACTCTTGTTCTTAAATTTATTTGGACAAAGTTTTACAGGCTTGAGCCTGAAACTTGTACTCCAAAATGTCCTAATTTTCACATTCTTTAATCAATAAAAACTATATTATGGGGGAAAAAAGTGCTAATACACAGCATTTCTATTTCTAATGCAAAGTCTGCATGCAGGTGTACATGATAAGTCTTTTTGATCCTCTGCTGCACGAATATGACTACAGGACACTGTGTGTGTTCAAAGCAACCTATGTGTCAATCAACATTGCTAAAATACCAAGCAGTCAAAGTACCTGTTAGTCGACCTAAAGGTCTGTCTGTGTTTTTAAAGATCTTTGGCGCCAGTACTTATCTCATAGGTAAACTGCTATGCACAAAATTTGGGACTCTCTTGTTATATATATTTTTCAGCACAGTCACAGAGTAGTTTTTTTTGTAAAACTAGAAGCTGGATCTTCAGCATACAGGCTTATGGAACTGATAGTAAGCCTGAATATGTCCTTACAAAATGTTTAGATTTGGGTGTTATGGAAAATATACTGTTCAGAATTTTCCTAAAAAATAATGATAAAAGATAAGAGACTTAAACAGAAGGAGTCCTTCTAAATCATCACTTATAACCCAATCAAAGTGTGTATTTATCTGCATAGATCCTGTCCTGTGCCTGAATGTTCTTATTTTCAGTGTTGGGGACATTTATGGGCACTCTACCACAGCACTCAGGTGAAGTTGGGCTTTATGTAGAGGAGGCATCCAGATGCCAAAATGTTAACAACTGGCATCCAAGAGACACCGTGCTAAAAAACATGCAAATATTGCAAGGCAAACCACCAAACGAGAGTAAATCTGGGGTTGGCTTTTCTTTCACTTTTGCTGGTAAACGAACAGTAACTGAAAATTCTGCATAGTATAGCCTGCCTTTCAGTCTCTGTTATACTTTACAGATTACTTTGCAATTCAATGTTATATTAACCTTCTTCAGACACAGTTCTACTTTTATCTAATAAAGTGATGATATTATTTTGAAACACAACCCCTAATGTTACAGATAGCATTACTTCACAGACAGAAACCAGCACCAGCACAGCAGTATGTTTTGTGTTTATGTATCATGTATCTATTTTTCAGTACCTTGTGTCCTGTTGTGACATGGCGTTTGAATCTTTTAAAACTGAGTGACATCTGATCTCCTCGATGGAGTGTGGAAAATACAGCCTGACCTTGTGACCTTGTGACTAACCGCAGATAATGAATTGTGACAAGCCCACACAACAGCACGTACAGATATCAGTGGGGATACTCTATTTGTGGGTCACTTTCTGCCTCATTATTTCTATAAATGTAATATAATAAAGCAAAACATACCCGGCTGTGCTTGTTTATACAAATCAGACAACAATGCACAATTCATTATTGCTATATTACATCCTTACTTGTATGTACATATATCAATTCATACAAAAAACTGCTCTACTTCTTTATCCTGCACATTTATAAGTATTAAAATACAAGGGTTCGTCTTTCCCAATCTCAGTATCTCTGGGAAAGCCATACCAACTCCCAGGCTCGACAGGTGATATTCTTTAAGGCATTTGTACTTTTGACTGGAGACCTGACTTTATAAGCAGAGGATGCAGCCCCAGACAGCCACACACAACAAACACAAACACACACAGGCGCCTACGATAACAGGCAGATGCAGTAAGCAGAGGTGAGTCAATGTACATCACCAAAACAAAGACTTGAATGCATCAAGAAGTTGAAGCATGTTGTAAGTAGCAGAGATTATTGCAATTAAGTTATTACATTACACTTAATGAATGTGATTGCATGACCAGTTTCAGAAAAAAATTGCCTCATGTGCATTCTGGTCCAATAGAAACTCCCATCAAATGCAAGTAGAGTATTTTGGAAATGATTACACCCATCTTTTTTTTTTTTTTTCCATAAAAATTGGACTTTACAACACTGTCTGGATTGCACAAATCGGGCACAGTTGGATGCAGCTGCAACTGGAATCTATTTCCATAAGTAATATAATAATAATATTAATATTAGTTTAGCCTAATTTTAATCTGCAACTGTGCAGAGTTGGGGTCGACAGATCATCGGCCTGGCTGATTATTGGCATTATCATTATTTGCGATATTTGGCATTTTGCAAATTATCTGTATCAGCATTTTATTTTAATGATTCCTAATAAGATTAATTAATTCAAAAGTGCAAAGAAAGTGTCAGCATTTTAAAATTTAATTTTGCTGCATGGAGCTATTTTTTTTCATTCATTTTTTTGGTTAAATTTTCGCTTGACTTTATAAAAAAAGTTGCTGGGAACTTGCTGTATATGATGTTGAACTTTTCAGTTTTGTTTAAATATTTGCTAAAGGCATTTTTTTTGTGTTGAAGTTTAGTTATATTCCAAATTCTGAGTATTGACAGACAGAAAGCATTTGACTGTTGTTGAAAATTTAAATGTCAACCTTATGAATGAAGCTTTAAGCCTTGAACTATTCATTACAGCCCAAATACTCTGTCATTAACATAAATAATACATCGCAAAACAAACTCAATTGTAATTTTAATTTGGTGATATCTGGTGAAATAATACCAACTCCTAGAACTCCACTGAGCATTCAAGGCCAACACTAAAAACTTGACAGTATTCGATACAAAGGACAAAATTCAGCCTGTATTGTTCAGTTTCACACCCAGCAGAGGTGTAAAAGCACATGTCATTAAGAGTTAAATATATGCAGGCTTTTGTTTGAACTCAACACTCCCACAGGGAATTTAACTGACTTGTTCTTTCTTTAATCAGTGAAGGAAGAAACTGTATTCTTTCAATGAAAACCTGAACTGCAGCGCAGACTCACAGTAACGTAAGCGCGAGTGAAAACCCCGGTTCACAAACCAGACACAAAGACATGCACACTATCTCTTCTTCCACACATGCACACACCCACTGCTCTTCAGCCAATGTGAGAGGCTGCAGCTGTGTCCTACAGATATAACAACATTGTGATCACATGAAAAAGATGGAAACAAAACCAGAGAAAGAGAGACAGGAAATGAGACATACAGAGAGAGCAGATCTGATAAAAAAACGAAAGCGGCAGTGTTAATGAGGAGATTAAGCATGATGGAAGTCCACTCCTCATTCTGCCGGCTGTTCGCTCTAATACCAACTGTACTAGATGAAATCTCCTGACAACAGACAAATTAATTAGGATGAGACTTAGTGAAATTACTATGAACATTGATCTGAAAGATGAATTTTTTTTGATATCTCATTCTGCATACAGTGATATCCAATCTGAAGCAAACAAAATACAGGCTTTAAATGGAATAAAATGGGCAAAAGGCCTCATTTTTTAGTTATTTTTATTTATTTTTATTTTGCGTCAGACTTTCTTATTGTCCAGATCTTAGAAATTCCTTCATAATCTATTTTTATTGTTGTGTTGTTGAATAACAAGACTCACCAATTGCTAATTAACATGTGCAAAGGACCAACTGGATTTCCTAGGATAGTAAAGGCATGACCCGCCCTACTCTGCCTTACTCTGCCAAAGATTGTCTAATTCTGATATTCATATTCTAGTCTAACCAGTATACCCAATACTTACAACCAACAAAATCAAAAGCTACAATCCAATCAGAGAAAGAGTAGGGCAGGTCGTGCTTTCTCCATCCTAGGAAATGACAATTTGCAGCTAGACAGGGGTGTGAATTACTAAATGTTACCGTGTTTTGATGACAGAGGGCCTCCAGATTTTTTTGTCAATGATGGAAAATATTCGATGAATGCAACCTCTACTCTTCTTTCTCCTGGAACACTTGTTGCTGTAAATTTCATACTCATTTATGTTTAAAAAGAGGATCTATTTAGAAGGTCACATCTAAGGACAGTCACTAAAACGAAACATTCCTTGTATAATTCAAATGTTTTGATTCTGACTAAGTGAACATCTGTGGGCATTGTTGGCAGAATTTGAGTTATTGGAAATTAAAACACAAGCTACAAGTCAGAAACGACTGCAGTGAATACTACTTTTGAAAAATAAAGTAAAAATACATGACAAAGAGAAAAGAAAAACTACTCAATGCCAAGTCCATGTTGCAGCTGGAAATTCAGAGTACGCTGCCAGCCACTTGGGCAAGCAACCAGACATCATTTGGAGGGCCTGAAACTCTAGCTGGTGGGTAAACCAGCAAAAAAGAACAATGCCTTTTAAAATTTATCACCCCAGTGGAAACTATTAGTTTCATGGCCTGACCAATAGTGAACTACAAATGTGAGTATAAAGATGGTCCATGCAGCTACATGCTGTTTAACATGATATGGGTCATAAAGATGTGTCAAAGCAGACATATAATGTTTTTAATCCCCTTTTTTTGTGAGGACACAGCAGGTGTCTTCTGATTTTCAGAATGGAAGACAAACTTGCAGTTGAACTTAGCATATGCACCGCTGTGGGTTTGACTTTTTAAAAGCAATCATGGTGACGGGACAAAGCTAAAATTGAAGTGATGTTATCCTTTGAAAGCTCCATTTTAGGTTCACAAAAATCCAATCCCAAGCTTGATACATTCATCCCCGTAGCCTGGCTTTAAATGAAAAATTTCAAGCAGCTCAACAGTGGTGATGAATGTGTGAAAAGCCTCTTTTATGCAGTAGTTGAGGTACATTCACACCTCCATTTGCTCTGAACAGAGGCCGATGTAAAGTAGCTATGCCTCTGTTAAAATCTACACACTGGTACGAATGGTTTCATGAGCCCTCTGCACAGACTGCAATGCCTTGGTATTCTTTCCAGGTTGAGAAGCTTGACAGTGTGCGTACTTGTGCGTGATGGAGCGAGGTGCCCGTACACGCTGGCGCCGCCTTTACCAGCAAAAAGGGTTCTTACACATCCAGAAATACACACAAGACACAAACAACCCAACCTAGATTTACTTTGCAGCTGACAGGCCAATGAAGCGTGAAGACACAGAAATGATATCTAAGATCACACTAAATATGATAAATAAGCACACTTTGATGTTGGCCCAGGCCTTAAATATGATCTGTGGGGCTTTGATGCTGATTTATGGCCGTATCAGAGCGCAAAAGCAAAGCTATGGCCGTGCAACACTAACAATAACTGGCAAGGCAATAAGTGGTGAAACCAGGTTACTCGCGGTCACAGAACTGAACTCCATTATGAGAGGGATGCAGTGTGAAAAGGTTGTGCTTGTACATTTTTCTCGACCTTTGGCTGTGTTTGAACATAACATGACTCACTTCTCATCAAAAGACAAAAAAAAAAAACAAGCAAACAGCACCATAGAGCACACACTTACAACACCCTGAGTGATGCCACGCTGAGAAAATGTAATGAATTAAAAACATACCGATTGTTACTGACTAAACTTTTACAAGAAAAGATATTCATCATTGATGTGCAGAATCTGTAGAGTGCTACATTAAATTACTGCTAATGCAAACCGATCATCTCCGACTGCTGCAGCTTCACATTAAAAGCAGTCCAAGGAAGTGATCACAGGAAATGCCATGCTTTTGTTAGTAAAATTAGCACAACCACTTTTGTTAATCAGAAATGCATCTACGAGTAACGACAACAGTCATTTTTGGAATCTATTCAGAGCAGATAAGTCTGAAAACAGAGTCAAAGAAACAGTCGGTTACAGCCACAGAGAACTTTTAGGGGAAGAGCTGCTGATGAAAGGCTGCACATCCCCAACATGTAAGCAACTCCTTTTCCCTAAACTACCTTTACAGTTCCCTACAGCTTGTTTTCAATCATGTTACTATTATGACATGCAAATCCTTACGGAGGGCAGGAAGTGATAAAAACAAATACTGCCTGGATTGGAAATAGAAGGTGACTTTACATAAAGGGTTGAATGAACCTGCAGGCAGCACGTATGATCAGAAATTAAAACTCACATTGAAAGTGATTGACACAAAATGAGGAAGGATTAAGTTCCCCACTACGTGACCGATTTGCCTGATTGTTGTTACATATTACCTCGTCTTTCTAACGTTACATTGCTAACGTTACATGGCAAGCCGATGAAGAGTTCAAATGTAACATTAAGAAAAAGAAAATTTTGTTTTTGTTTTGTTTTCCCAGCAAAATAAAAGAAAGTCAAGTACAGTAAATAAAACAAACTAATTACGAACAAAAGTAAAGCCAGTTCTGTTAATAAGTATTGTCACCTTGTCTTTCCACCAAATAATAGAAAAGTATCCGTAGTGGTATTGATAATGACTTATATCGTTAAAGAGTCAAAATTAACAATCCCCATACCTGCTTATTCATGAAATCTGACTACTGCTACTTTGTGCTGCCATTTTGCTGCTGCTGTACCAACCAGACACGTTCAGGTTTTAGTAGTAGCGTCCATCATCCAACAGAATATTGATTAAAAAAAGATGGTGAGGGTGATGAACAAGTTATGTAATCATTGTATGATTACACCTTGTAAGACCAACTACTGCGGCGAGCCTATTCACCACATCAGAAAATTGAAGTGGTGACACAGACAGTACGGCTATGAATGCTTCAGAGGCAGATATTGTGTCAAAGTACTTAATGTGCCACTAACATGGACGCACTGAAACTGCAAAAGCGCATTAATATAATGGCTCCAAGGGTATTCAGCATTGGTTCCACTTGTCTCACACTCAAAAATGTTCACTGACAGTAATGTCAAATTGCCTACTAAAGTGAAAGTGCCATCAGCTTTTATTCTAAAAAAAACTATTCTAGCGTCTTTTGCAGTATCAAATGTCACACTGCTCAAAGCAAGTTTTCTCAAATTGGTCATCTAATAGCGTGAGGTCTGAGCTTCCACACAGTCTTTCCCTGCCGGGAGCAAAGAGTCGGGTGTCATATGATGAGAAGGGGTGAGACACATGGGTAAAGACAGAGTGACACCTTTGTACAAAGGCTTTGGGTGGAACAATTGAATGCTTCGGGTTAGATAGGAAAAGTCTTCTCAAGTTTTACTCTCAAACCTTTCAGACACAAGAGGCTCCATCAGTATCGTATAACTTTTCTGATATGACAGAAGGACGGAGCAGAGTGGCAACTACTACATCTTGCAGGAGTAATACATAATAATGCAGATGCAAAGAAGAAGTTCACTCAGCCACTTGAGGAACCACTGGTGGATGATCCGATATTTAATGGACTATGGGGCCAAATATTCATTAAAAAAAACAGGATATTGGGGCTTCCGGTTCCGCTTCACACGAGATGGCAGCTTAGACAGCGAGTTCCTCCGAAAGAATAATAAAGCGTCCTGCTAAATAGAGAATAAACGTCTGAAGTGTTACAAACAGTTAGATAGCAGGACCGCAATGGAAACGAGAGACAAAAGCAAGAAAAACACGATGGATTTAATGGAAAACGAAGAAGAATCGCGGCCTGCAGAGGCAAACGCTGTCGGCAAAGATGGCGGACGTCAGAGAAGTACCGACAAACAAAAAGTGAACATGGAGCGGATTTTACAAGAAATTCAGGACTTCCGAAAAGAGAACAACCGCCAGCTGGACGGTATAAAAGATGAGATTAATAAAACAAACCAGAGGATTGAAGAAGCAGAGGATCGTATTGAAGACGCTGAAGCCAGGCTGCAAACAATGGAGCATGTAATGAGGAGCATGCTTAAAGTTCAACAACAACAAGAGGAGAAACTCATCGACCAGGAAGGAAGAGCAAGGAGGGAAAATATCAGGTTGTATAATGTGCCAGAAAACGAGGAAGGAAACTCAATGATAACTTTTATTGAAACACTTCTCAGAGATAAACTGAATATCCCTCCCGACACCGAGTTGCACATTGAGAGAGCCCACAGGGCATTAGCCCCGAAACCTGCAGCTGCAGGGAAGCCTCGGTCGATCATAATTAAATTTCTCCGATATAAAATAAAGGAAGAAGTTTTGCGAAGAGCCTGGGAAAAGAAAGAAATCCTCTTCAACAACCAAAGAATTTACTTTGATCACGACTATCCCTCCGCCGTCCTGAACAAGCGAAAGGAATATAACGAGGTGAAACGAATGTTAAAGGAGAAGAGGATTCGCTTCCAGACCCCCTATCCAGCCAGGCTGCGGGTCTTCTATGAGGAAGGTACACGTCTGTATCACACGATCAGCGAGGCCACGAGAGATATGGAGGACAGGGGTCTCCCGGTTAAAGCAGTCCCACCACCAGAGGACCCGCTGGAGAAAATGAACCGACATGCGTGGCACACAGCAGGAGATGGACGAGCGATGGGCAATAGATCACCCCGGAGAGCCGACATCAGAGAAAAGCTTCAGGTTTTCAGACGACAATCACCTATTTGAATTAACGAAGGAAATAACTGATAAAACCCGGACATGAGGTAACACACACTTCGTTTCAAAAAGTAAAACCCCTCGCCATCAAACAAGAGAAACTGACTGGATTATGAAGGCTAATTATAGTACACAAAAAACTATTGAACTTTACTTAGCCTCCTCCCCAAGAATACCAAAGTTAAAGTGACGGTTCTTCTTTATCTGTGTTTCTTCGTTATTTCTCTTTCCTTTCCTGGAATAAATGGAGGTTAAAAACATACAACACTCAGTAGGATGGACACTTTATGGACTAAGCTGTTGTGGAGGGCCCTTCTGCAGGAGTTTAAGGAGGCTTTCCCTTCTAAGCCAGAGGTTCTCTCTGGTCAGTTAAGAGGTCAACTTATAAAAACCTCACTCTTGGAAGCTACATTATGGCGTTTCATTGGTTCTTTAGAAGTTGTTAACTGTTCTAGTTTATGTCTTTGCTTTTGTGTAATACCAGAGATGAGCTCTATGGCAGATATCCTGTGGCAGCTGGAGGTTACTTAAAGGAAAATGACAAACGAAAAACTGAGGATTGTTTCCTTCAATGTAAATGGCATACTGAATCCGGTTAAACGAAGTAAAATACTCTCAAAAATGAAGAAAGAAAAAGCACATATAGTCTTCCTCCAAGAAACTCACTTGAATGATATTGAGCATGAAAAATTAAGTAGAATGGGCTTTTCAAAGATACTCTTTTCATCATTCAAATCTAAACATAAGAGAGGTGTTGCCATTCTGTTCTCAAATAAAATAACTTTTGAATCAACTTTTACTTTGAAAGATAAAGAAGGTAGGTTTATTCTAGCTACAGGAACATTAGAAGGAATAGAAATTACCCTGCTAAATATATATGCCCCTCCTGGATGTGACTTCTCTTTTTTTAAGAAGATTTTCGATACAATTGTGAGATATACTAAAGGGGTCCTAATATGTGGAGGAGATTTGAACCTACATCTGCAACCAAAGTTAGATGTCTCAAATCCACTACGCACTTCTAAAGGAATAAGTAAAAAATTTAAAAAATTGATGAACGACATTGGCCTGATAGATATATGGCGAGAAATGTTCCCTAACACAAGACAATACACACACTACTCCAATGCCCATTCTATCTATACTAGAATTGATTATTTCATAATTTTTAATAAGGACAGATCAAGGATTTTGAACTCAGACATAGGCACAATAGACCTCAGCGATCACGCTCCAATTTATATTACTCTCGACCCGGAAAATTGCCGGAGAAATACACAATGGAGGTTAAACTCTAGTCTTCTCAATGACTCATCCTTTAAAAAAAAAATGATTGACGAAATTCAGATGTACATTAAAGAAAATAATAATGAAGAAACTTCACCACCTATGATATGGGATGCAGCAAAAGCCGTCTTACGGGGTAAAATCATAGCTGTGACTTCACTCAAAAAAAAGATCCGACAAAAAAAATTACTTGAATTGGAAAACCAGCTGAAGCAAATGGAGAATTTACATGCACAAAATCAAGATCCAGGTACGTTTCAACAAATTAAAAAAATTAGAAATGAGATTAATTTAATATATACACAGGAAATTGAGAAAAAAATGTTATTTACCAGACAAAAATATTACGAAAGTGGTTCTAAATTTACAAAATTGCTGGCATGGAAACTGAAAAAGCAACAGGCGGATAATACAATACACAAAATACAGAACCCTCAAAATAACAGCGTAGAAACTCAACAAGGGAAAATTTTAATGGCCTTTGAGTCATTCTATAAACAACTTTACTCTAAAACAATAGAGGCCCAAGAAAACCAAATAGACTCATTTCTAGAAAGCCTAAACTTACCTGCCATGACAGAGGACCAGAATAAAGCCCTAAGTGCAGAAATAACGCTGAAAAAACTGAACGAAGCAATTAAAAGATTAAAAACCAACAAATCACCAGGAAGCGATGGTTTTACAGCAGAATGGTACAAGGCATTTAGTGTAGACCTTGTACCAATACTATTAACAACATGTAATTGGGCATTAAAAAAAGCAGAGACACCTCCTTCCTGGAAAGAAGCCATAATAACGCTAATACCTAAGGAAGGAAAAAATAAAATTGAGTGTGGGTCATACAGACCAATCTCCATTCTCAATGTCGACTATCGCATATATACATCTATAATGGCCAAGAGAATGGAAAAACTACTCCCCGAAATAATCCATAATGACCAAACAGGGTTTATACATATGCGGCAAACGCAAGATAATATAAGATGCACCCTACATATTATGGATCGCATTAAACAACACAAGTTAAAGGCATTGATTCTAAGCTTAGACGCAGAGAAAGCATTCGACTCGGTCAGTTGGCAATATCTCTATAAAGTCTTACTTAAATTTCGCTTTAGTGACTTAATAATAAATAGTATTAAAGCCATTTATGACAACCCCACAGCAAGACTTAAAATAAATGGCTACTTATCTAAACCCATCATGTTGGAAAGAGGAGTAAGACATGGCTGTGCCTGGTCTCCTCTTCTTTTTGCACTTTTTTTAGAACCCCTAGCCCAACATATGAGACAAAATGATAAAATAAAAGGAATTCAAATGAACAAAGTAGAACACAAAATAGCCTGTTATGCAGATGACATCCTTTTATATTTACAAGAACCGGAAATATCTTTGCCAGAAGCCATGACAACTTTAAAAAAACTAGGCGCTATATCAGGATACAAATTGAACATCACCAAAACTGAAACCCTTTCATTTAATTTCAATCCATCCGAAAGACTTAGGGAAACATACCCCTTGAAATGGAAAACGGAATCTTTAAAGTATTTAGGGGTAACCTTACCTAAAGATTTAATAAAAATATATGAAAAAAATTATGACCCACTGTCCCGTAAAATCAAAGACCTCTTCAGGTGGAACCTTATTCCCTTTCTAAGCCCAAGCTCAAGAATCGAAACGATCAAATTCAGCGTACTACCTAGATTCCTATACCTATTCCAAACACTTCCAATTCAAATTACCCAAAACCAATTTGCAAAATGGGAAAAAATGATATCAAGATTTATATGGCAGGGAAGAAGACCCCGTGTCCGATATAAAACGTTACAGTTATCAAAACAGAAAGGAGGCTGGGGACTGCCCTCACTGAGAAACTACTACATCTCAGCACAGATAAGGGCGATTCTTTGCTGGTGTAATCCATCTTATAAAGCTCAATGGAAAGACATTGAATGTAATATAATACCCAATTTTCACTTACAGGCTATACTCCCAGATAAAAAATTGCAACAATACATAGATAAATTGGAGAACCCTTGGGTAAAATTATCCCTAAAAGTTTGGCGATCACTAATCAGAGAACATAAGCTAGAAGATGCTGTTAAAATTTTAAGCTGGTGTGCCTATGATTCAGATTTTGCACCTAACAAACTAGACGATAGATTTAAACTATGGATTAAAAAGGGTATTACAGTGATGAGCGGTCTTACACAGAATAATGACATCTTAGATTTCCAAACTCTAAAAGACACATTTTCACTAGAAAAGCAGGATTTTTACAGATATCTTCAATTAAGGCATTATTACAATCAAAAAATTGCAAACAAGGACGCTAGGGAAGCCAGTAGCTCATTTGCTCAACTGTTTATTGAGGCCTATAAATCAAATACTAAAAGAGGGATAATCTCTCAAGTGTATAAAAATCTTCAAAACCTAGAAAAATACTCAACGAAATACATACGAAACAAATGGGAAAGGGAAGGAGGCCTGACACTGACAGTTGAGGAATGGGAGAGCATCTGTACATTTCAGTGGAAAAGCACAAAATCTCATACGTGGAGGGAATTCTGCTGGAAAAATATTATTCGATACTTTATCACTCCCACGGTGAAAGCTAATTTCTGTAATGGCAGTCCTCAGTGCTGGCGAAGCTGTGGCTGTCAATCAGCAAATCATTACCATGTTTTCTGGGGTTGTGCAAACATACAGAATTATTGGAAAGATATACATAGAGCAATACAGTTTATTCTTCAGACAAATATACCACTAGATTTTAAAACCATGTACTTAGGATATATCCCACCTGAACTCATAGGTATTGATAAATATCTAATGGGTATACTGTTAGCAGCGGGAAAAAGGCTTTAACTAAATGTTGGTTGATGCAGACCGGGCCTACAATAAACAATTGGATTGATTTGACAATAGACATATATATTATGGAAAAGGTTACTTTTTCTCTCAGCCTTAAGATGGATCAATTTATCAAACACTGGGAAAGATGGGTTCAATTTGTTAAACCTATGAGACCTGATTTTATCAAAATAATGAATTGAAGGAACATCCATTCTTCACGAGTTCATTCACCAAGATGTCACTTCTCATCTCTTAACAATCTTACTAAAAGTTAACTAACTGCTACAGGGTTGTTTTTTTTTTTTGTTTTGTTGTTGTTGTTTTTTTTTTTTTTTTTTTCATATTTGTATTCTCTCTCTGGGTGTAAATAGTTCATTATGTGTTTTCACTTAAATCCTAACCAACAAACAAAAGGAAAGGAAATGGTTGACGGACCAGTCATAATGGACACTGGACTGAGAGATTCTGGTTGTAGAGCAAGAGGACTCATTCATAGATGCTGTGCTCTTGACCCTGTACAGACTGTGTCTCTGTTGGAAATGACAGGTCCTTCGGATTTGCTGAATCATCTGTTTCAATGTACATTTCCCAATAAAAAGATTAATTACAAAAAAAAAAAAAAGAATATTAAAAAAAAAAACAGGATATTGCAGAAGGCTTGGGTGGTATCTAATTTTTCATACCTTCCTGAAATTTAATTGGGGTATGCGGTAATGGCGGTGTAAGTGTGCGGCGCTAACCCTCCCAGATGGCGAGTGTTGTACTTACTTTTAGCATTTGAGTCTAATAAATACACAACAGAAACCACAAAATTTTAAGAAAATAAATATTCTCTACTATTTTCCCTTTTAAACAGAGAAATACAACTGTGCACCTTTTAATTCCACTTCCTCTCATTCACCAAAACTTACAGGGCTTGATTGCCTCATTAACTCATAATAAAACACACTTCATTCAAACTCGACAGAAACAAAATAAAACTTGCCCACACCGTATTGGTTACTCTTGCTAGTAATCTAGTTAGCTATTATTCTCCATGGTCTCATTCTGTCACTGCTGGCCACTGGCAGTTTACAGTCCTGTAACTTATCCCTTCACCACTATGTGGTGAGGGGCTTAGCTGCCTGTTCTACCAGTAGAGACCAGAGACTGAGGAGTGCACAGTGGAGTGCTGAAAACATACTTTCTGGATTTATAAATACCCTGGTAAACTGCAATAGCATGTTACTGCCCAAGCCTATTTTGCAGTATTGACTGTTTTTTAACCTCAGTTGTGAAGATGATCAGGACAGAATGCTAAAACTGGTCCTTCAGTGTTGTATAAAATCCCTGACCTACAAATGAAGTTGCACAACAAAGAAAAACTTGATTACAATGACACTGCATATTTTCCTGTGCTTGTGAGGGAAAAAAACACATGATATCCATTCGTGATTATGCAGCACAGACTGATAAATGATTCACTAAAAAACACAACAACACAGCCAAATTGTGATTAATTTTGGTGGCAGATGGCAAGCCTGTTGAACCCACTGAGCACTTTGGCCAGTACCCAGCATGAATGCTCATGTTGTAATTTCCAGACCTGGACAGGGGAACATAGTTCAGACATTTTCATTTGACTGCTCAAAGTCTGACTGGACAAGTCACTGTCATCAGAAAATACATAGAATAAAACAAAATTTGGATAATCAGGCCAACTGCAGTGTAAAGCTGAGTGATATGATTAGATTTGACAGATTTTATCACTAAAAGTGTTTTCAGACGCATCTCATTGTGGCAAATGTGGGGCTACGACTAACAATTATCTTAATTACAAATTTATCTGACATTTACTTTTTTAATCAAACATTTAGACTATTAAAAGTCATCACAATTTCTCATAGCCTAAGGCTACTTCTGCAAATAGCAGTCAAAACAAAATCTAAAGATTATTTATTTACAATGATTTAAAGCAAACAAAGGCATGAAATCATCACATTAGAGCTCCTGTGAAAGTTTGCCATTTTTGCTCGATAAATGATTGAAAGTCTCAATTGATTATAAAAAAAAATCTTTGTTGATTATTTCCTGTGGAGCAATTTATTGATTAACCAGTTGATTTGATCATCTCTGGAAAAATACATGCAATATCGCATAAAATAATCAAGAAAATCTTTTATCCAGACTACAGTACATATGCATCTCTGAAATCAAACAATGTTTCTTAAAGGGGCCCTCTGTCAAATTCTTGCGAGTTATTTGGACATGGTTGCCAAGATGAAAGCGGCTGAGCTGGTGGCTTGCAGCTAGAGATGGTCCATTAACAGCACTAAACAATGGCAGCATTGCTGGTGGTGCTAACGGCGTTAACCAGGGCGTAACCGGAGGGCAGGCGTTACACTCTCACAATGATGTTGTCCAGATATCAGCGGTAACAGCTTTATGAGCGCAGTGGAAAGCAAAGGCAATGAGTCAGCCATTGAGATTCACACATGCACCCAGATGGGCATGTCGCCAGACCGGTTTACCACAACAAACCACAGAGGTAGCGTGAATTTATTTCCTGCTCATGACATCATGCACTATATCTTCACATAGCAAAAAATAATTTGCTGCCATCTTACTCTTCTGAATGTCACATACAGAGTCTTGCAAAGATAACTGCACTGCTTACCGTTTTCCTCAGAGCTAAGCAACTACCGACAACAGAGAACACACTGCATTTTATTTTCCAGTAATTGTTTCTTCCACTGTCTGCTACTTTTGCTACCGGAGATAGTAACTGCAAATAAGTCAAACTGATATTCCCTGCTAACCAGGGATCGCTGCTGAAAGCTACCAGGGGAAACTAGATATACCAGTCAAGTTGCACTTACAGTTTACATCCATGTCTATGAAAACACAGATGCTTCAAACGTCACAACCCCAACCTCAGATATGATCTATGCAACCACCATTTTAAGGTGCACCAACGCATGAAAAGTGCTATTTTCTTCCTGTTTTGGTTGCACAGTAGTTGACACACCTCCTTTGTGCTGTAAATAGAGCCTACATTTTCCTGGGAAATCATACCCAGAGACAGTCAGAACTGCACAGTGAAAGAAAGGCTTATGAGGGACAAAACTTAACACTAATGGTGTCATAATTCTATAGCCAGTACATTGCACAGTAAGTATTTATTTCATAATGATAAATTAAAGCAAAAGACTTGTCTATTTCCATTTAAGCATGCATTAGCTTTGGTCATTCATTACCTGGTAGTCTGGAGGCAAAAATTAATTATTTATGTTCAGTGAGACAAACTGCCTCAGTCAAAATACAGTATTCATTTTACACTGATGTCCAAATAACAAGAGGTATTTTTTCTCAGCCTGCCTTACTGCTACTGTACCCACCGCCCATGGCACTCTGCTGAAATGTCACTGCTTCTGTCAATATGTCAACTTGCCGCCCTCTCAGATGAAGAGCACTGCTCCTGGCTACTCCTTTATTGTTTGAGTCAGAACCAAAACAAAACCGAGGCAGAATCATTAATGACCTCAAGGTATACTGAGCTGGAGAGAGCAAGTGATTTCTGGCACTCCGGACAGCCATACGAAGGTGTTCCATTTCAGTTCACCTTGCAAATTGTCGCTTATAGTATCCTAGCTCTCCATCCTTCTTATAATCATACGCAGCCAAGGTATAAGTCCCTCGACACACATTCATTATACACACTGCAGAAATGCAAACCATTTCCTAGAAAGCTACACCAATCCAGTCACAAAAATGGTCACATTTAAGCAACTAGTTTACAGACTGTTCCCTGCATGCCCCATCACATCAAACTAGACAAAAATGCAGCAGTGGTTTGACCTATTGATACCTGACCAAATTGCTTTGATATCTTTTAAAAACATGGGCAACAAGCAACTAAACAAGAGTTAAAAATGAGCAAAAAATGAATTAAAAAGTAACAAGAAAACTACCTGAAAGTAAGCAGGAAAAAAGTGTATTTTTTTAAAAAGTACTGAATATATATATATATATAACTTTTCTCTGTTAAATAATATTAAATGTAAATTATTATTGTAATCATAAATATAGTTTCTAGACATTTTCCCAATTTTGGGGATAGTTTTCTAAAAACTCTTACCCAGTTGTTCATTGCCTTTTTCCAAATGTTTTCAAAAAAAAAAAAAAAATCAAACCTTTTTGGTCAGGTTTCAAAGGGTCAAACTGTATGTGAAAGGCATCTAAAAGCAGCACAAAAAAACTGATGTTGATCCAGGTCTTAAAGGGTTAATATGCATCATTTCTTTAATCAGAATAAGCTGTACAGCAAGCGTTGCAGTATTTCAATACATATTGATTTTATTGTATATTTTCCCACTGACTCCTTTTACTACGATTGTTTCGGCTTGGTTTAATGACGTTTTGTGATGTCTTATGCTTGACTGTAGTTGCGATCCCAAAGGAGATTCAGTCAATACAAGGCTGGCCAGTCATAATAATCTATGCACAGAAGATCACTTTCTGGCACTCATCCTAGCGTACTCCCCCCTATACCCCCTGCTGTGCAGAAATATTCAGTTGGCAGTCATACTAAAGCAGAAATTTGTTCTCAATAAGGATGGTTGGCATGAAGGTTTGAGGATTATCCTGAGTAAATGGAGTTTATACAAATGCAACGACCAAACAACATCAACCTTTGTTGTATTGGATTGGCAAGCTCATTAGTGGACAACACAAACCTTCCCAAAGATACTGAAACTACTGTAGTGGCAATACAGGTGTCACATGTGTTTGCCAGAGTTTGTCGGCCCTTACATGTGCGGTGAAACCAGTTTAACCCAACACACATTCACTGGCTTCTGTTACATAACTGCCAAAGAGGTAAAGGTATCCTTGTAAGCATTTTCAGAGATCTTTAACACAGATAAGGACCACACAAAGATATATGTCAAACAGCCATGAAAAACATGGTGAATGTCACAGAAAGACAGATTTGTACAGGTGGTTGTAAACCTGACTGTTTGACAGCAGAGTGGTTGAGCATGTGACTGAAACACAGAATGGCTGAATCTGGATGAATATATATATATATATATATATATATATATATATATATATATATATATATATATATATATATATATATATACACACACACACACACACACACACACACACACACACACACACACACACATATATACACTTTATATGGCTACACAGTTAATCAAATATTAATCTCAATCACTATTTTGGCTTTCCACAATTAAGTGAACATAACTGAATGCAATATTGACGTTTAGCTGTAATGTTGCTGCATGCGCACCCTGCATAGGCAGACTGTGAAAAAAATTCCTGAATATTGCGGCTGTAGACAAGCAAAATGAAAATCAAATGTCTGGGGCAGACATAAAATAGCTAGTCCCTTGAAACGCATTGTTAGACGTTGTTTTGAGGTATTTCAGGCAAGTGATGTTAGGCCAGGGTGCTTGAGACTTGTGTCCACTGCAACGCAACACAACAAACTTGTTTAACCACCTGAAATACAAACACCTCAATGACACAATGGTCACATGATGGCCAAGAAGAAAAATAGTGCTGACGTCTCCTCACTGAACCCCCGTCCTTCTAGTCCAGCGTCAGCTGGAGTGATGCCACACAGAATGTCACCATTTCCAACCAGATTAGTAAATTAGCAGGAATAGAGCACAGGAAGTGAAATCAGCGCTCTGTTGATTTAAATGTGAAAGTGCAGTAAAAATTGTTTCCCTGAAACCAATGAAGAATCTTGATAAATAATCGTGATCTCAACATCGATCAAAACTATTGTGATTATCAGTTTGGTCATAATCGTGCAGCTCTGAAGGAATTAGGGCCTAACACTCTCTGCCCGAGCCACAGGATCCTCGTGAAGACACTTCTTATGTTTTGGACACAACACCAAACCTTGTATCAGCAAGTAAAAAGCAAAGCAAGTGCCACTGGCTCACAATTTTTCTGCTTACAAAACTCATAACTCAAAACAAGATGA
Source organism: Plectropomus leopardus (assembly GCF_026936395.1). Classification (NCBI taxonomy): domain Eukaryota; kingdom Metazoa; phylum Chordata; class Actinopteri; order Perciformes; family Serranidae; genus Plectropomus; species Plectropomus leopardus. Next base: position 30,805,551 of record NC_142185.1, on the reverse strand, counting down.
GTCAACTACACAAAAAAGAAAAAATTAAGTACTGTACTGTTAAAAAACACTCTAAACCATAGTCTCAGGCATTATGAATTGTTGTCAATATCTTCAGAATTAACCAGAATAGATGGATTACCCCGTGGCAAATGGAATAATAACCTTTGCTCTCACAAAAGCTTTCATAAGACTATTAACAGGGTGGACTTGTGAACAGAGAGCTGGTTCTGTGGGGTTTTCTGTGGCCGAAGAAAGTAAAGGTGAAATTATTACGGGCCCGCCTGTGCTCCTGAGGGTCTCTTTAAATGCTAGCGCGCCTCATTTTCCGGGGGCTGTTTGAACCCTGGTCCTCTGGCGCTCACAATGATGACTTTAAGAACAGCTGAGGCAGCCGTACCGAGGAGCAAATTGAACACATTTCCATAAGCCGCTATAAGCAGTGGAAAAAAAAATAAAAACATATCACATCACATGAATGCTTATGTAAGGTTAAATGCACAGGGAGCATTTGAAAACTGAATTTGCATAAAACTAATTTAAAAGATCTCAATGGTATTATTCTTGTTCCTCAAACCCTTAAATTCTCATCCCAGGGACAGCTCAGTGGCTTCTTCTTTTATCTCACTTTAACAAGCCACTTTGGACCACCACTCTTAAATTCAATCGATATGTGTCGAGACATTTGTGTGTCTTGCTGCATTCCTGAAAACTGAGCTCAGTGAACATACTGATGAATTTCCATCCTTATACTATTTTAATAAAGCCATTTTAATTTGTTTTGAAGACTTAATTTCATGTCATAAATTCCAAGGAATTCAGCTTTGGCAGCAAACTAAAATTGAACATGAAGTAAATCACAAAGCAAAAAGGGGAGTATGAAATGAATAAGATCCAGCCTGTTTAAAGGAAGATTAATTGATTAATTTATACCAAAACTTATAGGCACATCATGTAAACAAATATGGCAAAAACAGCAACTCGCTTTAGTTTACAAAGAACATTGTTTAGGATTTAGGTTAGTTATCAGTCAAACATCAGTATCAGGGGATATTTGCCTTGGTGATTGCCATCAGCTTATCAGCATAAGTTGACATTCGCTGATGACAGAGGCTGATATTTTTCTGTTGTGTCACATTAATTTTGTACAGGCTAAAAAGCAGAACTCTAGACGAATGGCATACAGTTGCTCAAGAGTCAACAAAGAACATGTCTGGTATGAGTATGAGAGATCTTCCCTGGGACACCTTTGGGACGAAAAGATGCAGTAAAGTCACCATCGACAGGTCAGAGGATGCACTCCATTTTTTCCCTGATAGAGCTAAATTGTGAACAACCAATTAGCTGTTGGCAGCCAGTCACTGTGACTAACAGCTCATGGAGGTTGCACTGAGTTACATTACGATGCATTCACGGTCTACACTGTAAAAAGGAGCATTTGGCAAAAGTAAATCATGATGGGTTCAAAGCAAACTTGTAAAATTTGATTTTTGCCAAGTTACTTAAATAAATACAGCTTTTTGAAGGAGACATTTGTTAATGTTTTCACAGCAATGAATAACTGATATTAGAGAGGGAATGATGATAATTAGGGATGGATGATAATATAAATATGTCATTGGTATCGGCAGATTTTGGTTATAAAATGAAATATCAGAATCGGCCAGCATGCTGATTTTTGCCAACATGACAAACCTTTTTTTTTTAATTGACAAAGTGAACATGTGCAAAAAATCAAGTTGAAGTTGAAGTATTTTTCTTATGTTGCACAATGAGTTTTGTTTTGATTGTAAATCACTTTGTAACTGTGTTTTGAAGGGGGTTTATACATCAAATTTATTATTTTATTATTAATGAATGAATAAGACATATTATTAAAAAGCATTATATTTCATGTCACCATCTGCTGCAGGGCTTTCATGATAAGAGTAAGCATAACATAATGTTAATTCCACTACGGATGAGACTTGATGTTCACTAAAATTAGGTGGGGAAAAAAGTAGATATATCGTTTTCAATATTGGATATCAGTCAAATGAGTTGTTATATAGGAATATTAGATATCAGCCAAAAAGTCCAATATTGTGCATCCCTAATGATATTATATTATATATAGTATTAAAGCATTTTTAAAGATGTTTTTCATGTGTAAGATTATATTAAAGGTTGTTTCATAAAATTCTGTGGTAATACTTGTGCTCATTCAAATGTAGTATAAGGAAAGTCTAAATGATTTTAAAACAGTTCTGTTACTTTTATAATGAAGATTTCTTTGTTTCCCACACATGCACAAAAAGGGAATAAATACTGATAAAAGCAAAAACAACACCAACAAAAATAAAAACATGTGTATCAGCTATCAGCCATGCTGTTATTTTAAACGTCAGTATTGACACAGTATTTCACAATCATGCATCCCTTATTGCAGTTTACTCAAAACGGACAGGGCTCATGAAAAATTTCAATTTCACACTACCTTACACCCTAAGTCGCCAGAAATGCAACCTGGTCACATTTTGCTGCAAATGCTACTGTATTCCATCACAGAGTTTGTTCTCATGCAAGCTATAAACTGCCACCTCTGGAGGAACATGAACATCTCCAAGCCTCCTACCTTTAAGTTTCAAAAAACTCTTGTAGTTACGACTACGACCAGAGCACCACTTGAGCCCAATACTGTCTGCTTCTTCTGAGTTGCTGGACTAAAATAATTATGTTATTTCAAGCAGGCAGAATCCTGAGCTCTAGAAGGCTTTCAGGATGGAAAAATAAGGGGCGCCACAGGGGACGAGAAGGCAACACTCAGTGGTACCCACTGTGAAACTGAGAAATTGCTTTTAACACCTTGCCCAGCACTCGGTAAAACTAATGACCTGCTGATGGAAGATCTTTCCGATAAAATTATCCTTTACACCTACTGTTTGGCATTTTGTGCATTTTATTTCAAGTATAAGTAGTTTGTCATCACAAAATTGCACATATGCATTGCAGTGCAGTGCAGTATGATTCATATATGTATGGGTTATGCCAACCAAGTGATACTGTATATGTAAGAAGGAAGAAAAGAAATATACTTTTTTACTTTTTTTTAAATTCTTCAGTGAGTAGGTGGTGCATTGCTCTTAACATCCACAGAGCCTGACATTCAATGCAACTGATCAGAAAATGTCAAAAACGGCACTTTTATTTTGTTGCTAAATGTTAATGATATATTTTGATATATGTTATTGATATATTTTCTTTCAATAATAATAATAATAATAATAATAATTCATACATAAGTAATCCCTCTCAGTCATTGCTTGTAACCCACGAGAAAAGTGTGGCTATGTATTTTTCTGCAGAGACTTTTACCATTGCCTTTATTTTCTTGTTTTCTTTGTTGGTGAGTTTATGGGAATGTACCACAGCACTCAGGTGAGATTGAGGCTTTACAAAAAGGTAGCAACCAGGTGTCAGACTGTTAGCAGCAGGCATCCAAGAGACACAGTGCTGAAAGCGTGCAGATATAGGGAGGCAAAATGCCAAACCAGGGTAAAACTGGTGTTTGCTTTTAGTTCCACTTGTGCTGTCAAGTAGGGCTGGGCTGGGGTGATTCGTTGACATAATCGACGACATGATTACAGAAATACCTTGATTTTCAAAATGTGCATCAGCACATCGCAACATAGAAAGCTGCACCCAGTCAGAGCATGGATTCCTCCAAAGAGAGAGCTGCAGCCCATGACTGCGGCTAAAACAGCTTTTCACAGAAGTACACCTGCTCTGCACGGACGCATGAAGCATCCCAGAGCTCTTAGTCAAGAAGACAGCAGACAGCACCGTCCTGTTTACTTTTTGTCCCCAGCAAAGCATGATACATTAGGTTTATCAACACGTCGAATGTTTTTCTGTTGGCATTAGTCACTTACATTTTCTGCATGCCGCTAACATTGCACTTAATGTTATTATTCGGCAGTTTCACATTTTCCGTTTATTTTAACTGCCATATACAAGTGAGAAAACAGCATCAGCTCATATTACAGACTGATGTTAGTCTGAAAAATAGTTTCAGTTTCAACGCCGCACACTGATGCAAAAATACTTTTGCCAGTGATTATCTAAACTGCATTTTACTCCAGTGATAAAATAAATCCATGTAATAACCATTTGAAGTTTTAAGTAAAGTACTTAAGAAAAGATGCTGATTCTTCAGTTTAGGGAAAGGACTGAATGATATACCGTGATTAAATAAATGTCACAGCAATCACTAAGTTTGAGGCCCAGTATTTTTCTCCATAAAAATAAATACAAAAAATATGTATTATTATCTATTATTATTATTATTATTATTATTATTAGTAGTAGTAGTAGTAGTAGTAGTAGTAAAAGTAGTAAACAGCAGTGATATGAAAATTTCAAAATATTCCCCTAATATCATTGTTTTTAAGATATGAAATCATTTAGATATTCAATAGACAACTTTTTGATATTTATTTTTGGTAATTAAAAAAATAAAATTATTATTATCTCATAATAAAAAAATAATCTTTAGAGTAATCAATAAATTGTTAGTTAATTAGTTGACTAATCCAAAAAAATTATCATTAGATTAAATCAGAAAAAAAAATCAATATGAGCAGCCCTACTGAAGAGCAAACTGTACCTGAAAATCCAGCACAGTATAGCTTTAATATTCAGCAGTGCAACTTTACAGCTCAGACAAAAAACAATTAAATTAGACAAACAGCTTCACGATTCCCAAATATTGAGCTACCGATGTGTTAGATTATCCTGAAAATTAAAGCTATGCAGCTTTTACATCACAAAATAGCCTCCAGAGCTTATTTACTGGCTTACGGTGAGTAATTAAAAATGTATTGAAATGTAAATATGATTAAACCCACTTTAAAGTAACTTGAGTCAGTTGAGAATACAATTTGGTAGCAGGGCATGAAACTTGCCCAGCAGAGTGGATTCCAAATAGCACACAACACTTAAGGAAGTCAAACATGAGCTCTGTTTAGGAGGGGGGCAGAAGAGCCTCAAAGCGACGGCTGGCTACTAGCCAAAGGCGCTGGGCAAACCAAACGACGAATGCAAAAGCTGCAGCCAAAAGTATACCAGCGTTTGGCTGGTGGCAGGCAGTAATTTCCGAGCCTGTTTAAGCAGTTACTAAAGCTTTTCAAACAGTCTGTGTGTTCTAGCTCATCAAGTTCAACCACAGCTGCCCGTGGGACAATATGAGAATACTGCGGCCAAGGTGATAAAAATTTCTGTTGTACAAGAACTTAAACAATTACACCCAATGGAGACACAAAGGGTCAGAGTACTCTGAGCAAACGAGGCTACACAAAAGGAAAAAAAGGGAGGAGGAAGAAGGAGCACCTTTGCTGACGTGTATCTGAAGGAGAATGCGTATCACTCTACAAACTCTGCAACATCCCTGCGTGTCACAGCAGACGGCTGAGGCGGTGATAACCATCAGTACACCTGCTTTCATAGCCTGGAGGAAATATCTACGCAAGAGCCAAGAATACACCTAGCTATTAAAATGTTTATTCTCGTAATCCTTCACCAGCAGTTTAACCCTTTAAAACCTGGATCAACATCAGTTTTCTTGTGTCGCATTCAAATGCCTTTCACAAGCTATTTACCCCTTTGTAACCTGGGACAGTGGTTTGATTTCTTTGAAAAAAAGTCAATGACCAACTTGGCAAGAAATGTCCAAAACAAATTCAAGAAAATAGTAAAAGGTAACATGAAAAAGACCTCAAAATTAGTTGGAAAAAAATTAGGGGGTTAGAAATATATGATCAATACATTTTTTAAAAACAATTTTCAGCAGTTGTTTCTGGGGTTTTTTTTGGGGGGGGTGTCACTCTTTTTCTTTTTTCTTTTTTTTACTTTAAGTACTTTGTTGTTTTTAGGCCATGTCTTGTTAAGATGCTAATTGCCCTCTCCATGTTTTTTTTTTAAATCCATATTTTCATGAACAATAATTACAAAACTTTTCCATGACTTTTCAAGAAAGCATTTTTTTTCTGGCAAATTTGCCTGTCGTTTTTAAAATGTATCATACTCAGTCTCTATTCATACAAAATTTCAGTAGCTGACAGACATAAAGGGAGAGACATAACGTGGAGACAAAATGCATGTGATGGTAAACAAAACATTATGTGAAAGGTGTCTATGGAAGATTCTTGTAAAAACACACAATAACACATGACTTTTCCAAAACTTTCTATGATTTTTACTAATTCCATTCCTTTCCCAGGCCTAAAAAAGGGACTGCAAAATTCTCTGACTCTTCCAAGTTTTCCACGACTGTGGGAACCCTGGAAATCAAACCAATTTGCCCAGGTTTCAGAGAGTTAAGAAGTAACAGGGCACAATGTGTCACACACCAGATAAACCAAAATAACACTTACCTGTGTCTGTGCTCGTCATGTCCTCCTTGTCCATGTATGACCACATGTCCAGAGGCGTGCTTCCCCTCTTTGGGCGAGTCAATGTGAGGGATGAGCACATCCTCCAAGCCCAGGTCAAAGCGCTTGTGCTTGGAATTGTCCGGGAGAAAGAAGAAGGCCCCGAAGCATAAGGTGATGAAGGCACTGAGAATGAGGAGGAGGATGAACTTCTCTGAGAGCCTCAACGTGGCCCTGTGGTGCGGGAAGGAGGAGGCGCCCGGCGACAGAGTGGGTATCCTGCGGCCTGACAGCGGCAGCAGAGCCGGCGTCGTCATGTTTTGACGTTGACTTGAACTTAGCTTGGGGAGGGGTCGGGGGCAGGGTAAGGGGTGGGTTTACAGGTGCCACAGGTGTTGTTGTAGCAGCATGCACGAGCTGGTTGACTTTATTATCTCATCCCTGCATTGATTAGTCCAGAAACCAAAAAGGGTTGATTTCCCTCGTTGAAGGAGTGACAGGTCAGCAGGAAAACGGTCATGACGATTCTGGAAAAAAGGGACAGCACAGGCAAAGCGTTAGCACTGAGAGTTATCACTAGCTGCTTTTACACAGAGATCACGCCATAGGGCTGCAACAAAGTCCCCCCTTTATACCGCCCCTGCACTTTTACACAGACCCAAATGATGGCGGCATCATGCCACTCCAGTGAGTGATTATACACTGCATCGTGGCATCCCATAATCAAAAGAGCCATGACAGGCATGACGTTAAACACGTAAGTGTCCACCGCTTGGGTGTCGTATAACGGCACGCTTTATCACATAACAAAGGCATAACGTGTCAATCACAATAATTTACTGTCTCTGCATATGGCAGCTGATCTCATCCTCTGCTCAGAAGTTAAGGAGCTCCCGAATCTCATTGATTTCCCAGTCTGTGGACATTTACGGCCGCTGTTCTTATTCGAATTAGCCGCTATGCAACAGCTGCTAGTCAAATCTCCTGCGGTTTGAATGTCTTAATCTGTCAACGACATGAGAAAATACAAATTTGTCCATTTTACTCAACCTTTCCTGTGTCTGTTTAAAAGTGAAAGCCCTCTGACGCCTCTGTCGGCAGAGTCCATTCAGTTGTTGTCACAAGGTATTTTACTGTGAAATATTTGCAGGACCGTGTCGGTGATGATGCAGTAGCTTGCACGGCTTCATAAATCAGTGGAGTATGTGCTCTCAACTGTGAAAATTCTGTAGGTATAACAGTTGGCAGGTCTGCAGCACAAAAAAAACAAACACAGCCAATGTCAATGCACAATACTTACACGTGCAGCGTGGCCCAGGCTTAACCTGCAGGGCACTTGATATGCAATGAATGCAAAACATTGTCAATACAGCCTCTCCAGTATGAAGTTATTAAAAAGGATGAGGATCCCTTTATTTGAAGGTATTAAAAAAAAAATCACACTGTCGGGATTTCTAAATACCCTGATATACCATAATACCGTGAAACCACCCATACTTGGTTATCTAAGTCAAATAAGACGAACAGAGGCGAAAATGTCCACAAATTAAAAAAAAAAAAACACGTCCAGGAGCTCCTTACCCTCTGAAAGGAGGACGAGATCAGCCACCATATATCAGGGGCAGTAATTTTTATTGCCAAGTAATACAATTGTTATTGTTTAGAAAGTGCTGCCAACACGTACGTTATGTTATAGACGCTGTTGTGTCAAATGTTACACCTGTTGAGCCTCTTTTGCTTCAGCAACACTGGTATGCTGTCTAAAATTACACACTGGAGCAGCATGATGTCGCCATTATCTGGTTCTGTGTAAAAATGTAAAGGGACTTCATAGCGGCCCTATAGTGCAATCTCTGTGTAATAAGGCTGTAGAAACCTATCTGCAGTGTCGTTATCACAAACTTTCCCCCATTTTAGAAAAATCTGATGTTTTCCTCCCTTCATTTTAACCACGCTGCCTCGACGCCCTCAGGATTCTGTGTTCTGTCAGAACAGAAGAGCTGATATCCTTCATATGCTTTCTTTTAGTTGTCATCCCTCTACCTCAGCAGCATGTCCCTTGTAACCTCAAGTACCATCTCACCAAGCTCTCTCTGACAGCGCTGAATTATGATCAAACATGTGCTGGCAAATCAAAAATACATCTTATATCAAGTGATGGCTGAAATATTAGAGCAATAAACAATCCTCTTGTATGCTATGGGTGACTTTAATAATATGTCATGTCAAAAATAAATATCTCAGAATCTCTCGTACACAAAACACTTAATCCTTCGGCCATGAGAAAAAATGACTAACATATTTTCCAGAAGCTTAAGGTATCAAGGGACTGTGCAATATCTGTGAGACCATCACTAAACATCTGCCCTCACTTTAACTGTGCGCCCCTGAAGAATGAATCCAGCTTTTCTTTTTTGCCGTTTTATATATAGCATTGCAGTGCCATAAAGCTTGGTATCAGATATAACATATATGGTGCTAAAATGACAAAGAATAACAGGGACTGGGAGCAACATCACAAATCCTCTTGTATCTAAGTGTGTTCCCACATCAAATAGTGTTTCCATCCAGTTAATACATGGCGCCAAACAGGTTAAGTTTGGTAGGGGCACAGGCACATGAGGACTACGCAAGTAAAAAACACATTTTACGAAGAAAAACCATAAATGTTTTGGGGGTTTTTTTCAATATAATAAAAAACGTAAAGGCAGAGGAAGGATCAACTATATAGCACCTATGGTTAACCATTTTTTGGTTGCATTGATCAAAGTTGTACTGTCATAATTACAGTTTAAAAAAATATAAAATATAGCATCTAATATGAAATATGTAAAATTAAGATTACCTTAAAAGAGGGGGAGAAAATAAAATAACATTTTAAAATATATAAGAAAATAACTGTATTTAAAAAACAGATAAAAGTAAATAAACACATAAATAAAAGATATAAAGTACTGTGCAAAAGTCTTAGAGCACAACTGATTTGTTGTTTAAGAGTCTGAACAAAATGGCTTCTTCAGGCAAAACAATATTTATTGTGGCCTCCCTTTACATTTAGCACTTTGTGAACTCTCTTGGGCAGACTGTCTTCAAGCGTTCTTAAATAATCTTGTGTTATATTGAGAAATCAGCATTCTATATCTCATATTATCTGCTCAAGAGAGTTCAAGACATGCTAATTGGAAAGGGAGGTCACACTGAATACTAGCAATTTTAGCCTCTTGAAGTTATGTTTTTCTGAAATTTTCATAAAACAGTTTACATATTTACTGTGTGCTCTGTATGTATTTGAGTGAAGAGAATGCTGAGAAATAAATATGTATGACCATTATAACCTTGCTAAAATAACAAAGTTTAAGGTGGCCCAAGACTTTTGCACAGTACTGTAAAATAATTTAAAACAGAATTATGCAAGTACTTCAAGTAAAAATAAGTGCTGAAATAATTAAAACACACTTGGGTTCGTAATTAAACCACAAAGTGATAAGTGCTGTAAGTATCAAGCCTTAACAGCTAAGGGTTTGGGTCAGGTTTAGGTGGGGGAAACATATCTACAGGGAAACAGTCTTTGACACAACACCAGAATGACAATTCATAGTTGTGTGGCAGCCCTTTGCAAAGGGGGCAGGACATGCAAGCTAAATACATGCACGCCTCTTCTGCTGTATTGCATCTTTAATTTAAATCCTGATAGCAAATACCCATGTGGCTGTATTTCAAAAGGCGCAGGCTTTATTCCCCCATGGCTGCATATGCAGAAGGAGGACGCTCGACAACTGTTCTAAGTGATAATATGAAGGATGGATGGATGGAAATAAGCCGACTAGCCCCTTTAAACACAAATATATTAATGCAAGAAGGGTCACGTCGGCTAATGTTAACATATATGTACATCCGATCTCATTTATTGTAATCCTGTAGCTTTCCATCGGGTCTGTATGGGGCTACGGCGTCTCCACACAGAATACCAAGTTCATTCTCACAGTGCCAGTCTGTGACGACTCTGAAGTTAGCTTCCAATTCGTTGCCTTCGTTTCAGCAGTTAAGGGGAGAGTTAAGGGGAAATGTACTTAAATTGCTTATCATGCAATTGACGGCTATTTGGACCTTTCAGTGTCGTGAAAGTATGTTAAAAGGTTTGGGTAAAGCTCTGACGCTGTCTGAAACCCATTTCACATTTGTAAAACCTTTATTCTGCTTGTGAACAGATTGTTTTCACGCTGACCACATTAGATGAGATTCAGATCAAAAACCACTATACCTAGACAGGTCAAATTTGGACTAGATTATCCCAGAGAGGCTAAATATTATTTGTAACAAAATTTCAGATATGAGAAACATTTAATCTATTTGTGAAAATGCAAAAAAAGGAGACTTCACTGTTTGTCAAAAGTAGACCACATTAGACCAGGTCCAGATCAAAACACACTGTACCTAGACAAGTGCTTTTCACATGTTGACTACAGAAGACCAGATCCAGATCAAAAACCACTACATTTAAACAGGTTAAATCTGTACCAGATTATCCCAGAAAGGCTACCTATACTGCAAACCTTAATTTAAGACACAGTTTTAGATTTGTGAAATCTCTATTCTCTTTATGATCATGCAAAAAAGGAAGATTGCACCTCATTTTTAACAAGCAGGCCACATTAGACCAGGTCCAGATCATAAAAACACTATAGCAAAGAAAAGTCAAATCTGTAAATTATGGGGCTAAAAATTATTTAAACACAGTTTCAGATTTGTGAAACCTTTCCTCTCTTTTTGAAAATGCAAGAAAGGGAGATTTCACTTTTTTTCACAGGTATCCCACATTACATAAGGTCCAGATAACACACAGAGAAATTTGAAACTTTTTATCTTGATAATCTTATGGTTTGGCCTGTCTTCGTGTGGTTTCTTTTAATCTGGTCCTGGTCTAATGTTTTCCACATGAAAAAAAGCTGTGAAACCCCCCTTTTTTGCATTTTCACAATTGAAATCGTTTTAACAAATCGTAAAATGTATTTTAAATCATCATTAGCCTCTCTGGGGTAATCTAGTCCAGATTTGACCCGTCTAAATATAGTAGGTTTTGACAAAGGTCTGATCTACTGTGATCAATATTTTAAAAAAAACAACAAGCAGTAAAATCTTCCTTTTTAACATAATTACCAACAAAATAAAGGTTATACAAATGTTAGATTGGGTTTCAGACAGAGTCGAGGTTTTACCTTAGATGTTAAACATGCTTTCACGACACTATGAGGTGCAAAAAGCCGATAATGGGTCGCTAAGCGACGTATCACTTTCCCTTTAACTCTTCTCTTAACAGCTGAATCGGAAGCTACGAGTCTGAAGCTAACTTCAGCGTCAACGTCTGTGTGAGCTGATGAGCCGATACAAAATGCTATGTGGCTAACAAGCGGCTAACTTATCCAGCTAACGTTGGCTAGCAGGAAACGCGAACAGCGGGGAATAAACTGACAGACAGGGCGCTGGAATAAACGTGGATAAAAAATAAAAGTTTTCCGACATACGTGTTTAGGCTCGCTGACATTTTTAGGAAACCCGCGGGTGCTAAAGACAGAGGTTTGGTGATATAGATGCTAGCTATCAGGCTAGGCTGCTAACGCTAGCTAGCTGGTTGTGAAGTGAGAGGTCTCTCTCTCTGTGCTGCATCACCACCTTTTCTCATTTGCTCGGTGAAAATCGATGCCAGTCAGGATTCCCGGTCCCGGTTTTGGAGAAAGGAGTCGCTGTAGCGGGTGTCCTCATGTCCACGAATGTCCACACGGTCGTGTCCAGCTCCGGTTGAATCGTTATCCGTCAGCTCAGAGGCAGCGTTGGGAGCTCCGCGGACGGTGAGAGGATGTTGATGAGTGGCCGCTCTGTCGGACTGCAGCGGCGGACTGGCAGTCTGCTGCTGCTCGGAGATCCAGCATCAACTACTCAGCCTGAGCACTTAGGGACCGTCTGACAATTTCCACAGGCAGAATTACTGTGTACTGTGATAAGGCAACGTCAAAAAGTGTCACACCGCCAACCTCCCGTAGAAACAACTGTTATCATCTTTGAAATTCAGCTCTGCAATGTATTATCTGACTACAAACACAAAAGTATTAATTCCCGCTGAATAATAGTATTAATAATAGAGACAACAACAATAATAATGATAATAATAGAATCGATAACATTATTATTAGTAGTATTAAAACACATTAACACAGCAGTGATGTGAAAATGTATTATTATTATTATTATTATTATTATTATTATTATCATTATTATCAGTAGTAGTAGTAGTAGCAGCAATAGTAATATGGAATTCAGCCTTGCAATGCATTATCTGACTACAATAAAAATATTAATACACAATGAATAATAAGAATTAAAATAAATAAATAAATAATAGTAATAATAATAAAATTGGAAGCATTAGAAAATTGGAAGCATAGTAGTAGTATTAAATCACATTAACACAGCAGTGATGTGAAAATGTATTAGTAGTAGTAGTAGCAGCAGTAGTAATATGGAATTCAGCTCTGCAATGCATACTCTGACTACAATAAAAGTATATATATATATATATATATATATATATCCAACACAATGTTAATATATATATATATATATATATATATATTAACATTGTGTTGGATCCTGAAAATAACCAAATAAACGAATGTGACTTTTACATTACAAAATAACGTCCAGAGATTACTTACTGGCTTACAGTGAGTAATTAAAAATTTGTTGAAATGTAAATATGATTTAACCTGCATCAACTACTCAGCCTGAGCAATTATGGACCATCTGACAATTTCAACAGGCAGAACTATTGTATAAATACAATGGTCTAATGTCTGCAACTATAAACTATTAAATAACATAAGTAACAGCATTAATAATAATTATTAAATATTCATTTATAATTTGATTTGTTTAACTGTAAAATATGTTTAAAGTTTAAATAACCATGACTTTACCATGTGTTAATTATTGTTCATATGGAATGTAAAATAAATTCTTAAATCTGCTGATTATATTCCTCATTAACTGATTCATTGTTTGATTTGTAAAAAAAAAATAAAAAAAAAAAAAATCATAAAATAGTGACAAATGCTGTCACAGTTATCCTTTACAATGTTTTTGTCCAACTGACAATCCAAACCTCAACATTATTATGAATAAATTAAAATTAATGACACATTAAGTTGAAGATATTATGCACTGGTCAATAATTGCGTTTGAAGTAAACTATGTTGTCCTGTTGTCCAACAAACCAATTTAAACCATTCCTCATTAAGATAACGAACTGGAACTCTTAAGCCTTTTCTCATCCGCCCTATCAGACGAGCCACTGAGTTGATCATTCTGCCAAGATTTGTCCAAAAATTTAATAATTCATGTCTTAGATATCTTATGTGATATACATCTGAGCACACAAACACAGAGGCTTTTGTCAGATCCTGTTAATGAGGCTCACATTTGGCAGCAACCCCACGAATACTTGCAACATTTTCTGTGCATAGATTTTCTGTAGGATCACTGAAGTGTAGCAAGAGCAAAACAAGAAAGCTTAAAAAGGAGGTCTTTGTTGCCATCATTAGGCTAATAAGCATATCTCAGCAGCACTGGCCTCTTAAAGAGGTTTTATGGAACAACTGAGTACGAGATGTCTTCTGGGTTTTTCCTCAACTACACTGAGCTCTTACATGCCCGAAATCTCAAGATGAGTGACTTCAGTATGAAGATAGTTAGTCAAAACTTTTGTTTGAGCCAGCAATTACATAAATGAGTATACATCATGTTTACTATCTCTGAGATGCTGTTTACTAAACCTGCATAATATTATACATGTGTTACGTTAGTTACCCTGCAGTTTACCCTTAGGGACATTGATGTGCAGTTTTACGTGCTTTTCATTCTCCATTTTTTGATCATTTTGGCTGTGTTGATGCATTTCACAAACATTTTGACAAGTTTGTGTATTTTGTTTAATCCTGGAATTTTCAAATCAGCTCCTAACAATAAATCGAAAATATACTGTGTAAACAAAATTGTTACATTCATATTGTTAAGTGCAAAAAAAATGCACCACTGAAATCTATTCAAACTGCATGTTTTGATCCCACAGCCATCAAAGCATGAAACATGCGTTGTGTTATTTCTGTCTTATTTCTTTGGGCTTTTGCCTTGGAATTTGTATTTGTTACTATTTTCCACCTGATTATGTCATTTTTCCCATATTTGGCATTTGGAGAAAATACATGCTATTTCCACTAGGTGCACTTTCACAATTAATGTTGCTGCAAATCATTGACATATCCCAGGCTGTGATCAAATCAAATCTACTTTGCATGTAGTATATTGAAAAAAAGTTTTTTCCCTCATCTAAAAACACAATGGCATTATGACAAAAACATGGCATTTTAAAAAGGTAGAAATTCTGAATAATAATGAAAATTTTTGATATTTATGATTAGGACTGATGTTGGTTAAAAATTAACTCAATGAAAGTAGAAAATTATATTCATTTATAATATTTTTATAGCCTGATTTTGAAAAGCACAGTTTGTGCAGATCGATACGAGTGTGTGTAATATTAAAGCAGGCCCCAGGGGTTAAACAGGTCATCCCATTCAAATCAAGAATGTTTTCGAAACCTGATTAATAAAAGATTTCTATGTTAGTGTACATATGCAGAAATCAGTATAAAACTATAAGACAACCGAGGACTATTCAAAAACACAGTTAACACGCACAAGAGACAACAGAGTCCATTTTCTGGTCATGTTACTAGTCAGCCTGTAAAAAAGTTATATAACGTTTCTGTGTCTTTTGAGGATCTTTGTGAGAAAATAACCCTGAAGTGATAATGTCATGGTGATGCTATCAGGGTCATCTAAGCTGAGGGCATGCAGGCTTTGATTTTATAACAGAAAGCCTCTGTTACAGCTGGAGTTTAAATGATACGTGTTCACCAGGCAGGCAAGCTCTAATGAAAGGACAGCATTGAAATGCATTTTGGGAAATGTAGGATTTAGTATTTTCAGAGCATAATCCACACTAAGGACTAAAAGTCAGAAGTATTGACAGAATAAAACGAAAAGAAATCAAACCAATACGCTCTGGTTTCAGAGGACAAACACAGATGGCTAAGGAGACTCTTTTTTTCTAACTCTGATTTTGGGTCAACTTCAAGTGGCCATACGAGGAACTGCAATTTTTAACATTTAAGGTGTTTTTTTTCCATCTTGGAATTTGCCACTTGCTGATAAAAAAATACATGCTTCTAATATTTTTTTGTCTCCTATGAGTCACCCAAAATGGAAATACAATATAATATCACTGGAGTAACTCTTTAAAATCTTTTTTTCAAGTCTAGAATAAGCACATGTTAAAGTCAAAACGGTGCTCTGTGAGCTTTTCTTTTGTTTTGCCAGGAGCAGAGAGCAAAGACAGTTTTACAAGCAGAGCCTCAGTGCATTAAATCCTTATTAGGTAAAGAGGACAATCTCAGCTTTACATCCAAGATAAACAACGAGGACTGAACCTGCATTATGAGGTGGGAGACATGCATCTACAGTATCACAATACTAAATAAATGAATAATAAAATAATAAATGGATTATTAATTGGATTATTAATACATGGATTAACTAAAAAAAAAAGAACATGAGACGAGAGAGAGAGAAATTCAGCTGATGTCTTAGTCATCTTCTGGCGGCTATACGCAGCAGCACATTGTTCACTACACAGCATGGATATATGCACATCATAAAAAGGCTGCTGCAAAACATTGAAAAATCTTATCAAAAGCACTTTCCTTTATCAAATGCAGCCCAAGCTGTGTCGCTTAGAAGGACACAGTTTATCATATTAGTCACCTGGTGTATGCTGTGAACTTTCTTCCCCCCCTTTCTTTTTCTGGCGCTGAAATAAAGTGCTCCATCTTCTGTTTCAGCAGAGACACGGATGAATATGAGACAGGTGTCACTTTGCTTTCAGGAGCGTTTTGCTTCAACTCTCAGAGCAGTTTTCTCTTCATACAGGCCAAGAACACACTGCAGCCAAGAGCTCGCTCGGCTTTCTCCACAAGCGAAGGGTGCAATTTGTTAGAAACCTCAGTGATGACACTTCTCCTGCTGCTGAATAGCTGGCCGTCCTGTGGTGCGACTTGGGCGAGGGCCACAAACCTGGCTGAACCGCAAAACTCTCAAAGACATGCCACCAACAAAAGGTGACCACGATTTGTTCTACTGTGTTGAGTTTTAGAGCGCCCAGCCTCAGTGTGTGGAGGTGACCACATAAACATACAACCCACCATTTCAACAGAAGTGCTTATTACACAGAGGTGAATGATTGAAAGTATGACAAGGTCTGCAGGCTTTGAGCAGTGTTAAGTGGGTGTGCAAAAAAAGGAAAAAGTACTGCTGTAGCACCACTGTAATAATCTTTGATCAGTTTTCAAAAGGGACTATTTCTTTGGTAAAAAGTAGATCTAGATCTGTTCTGTGGGAATTTGTAATGACACATAATGACATTGTAGCTCTGGAAATGTCATATAATTTCTCAGCGAGTATTGATTACGGTTTTAAAGAAACAGTCAACCCCAAAAATCAAAAATACATATTTTTCCTCTTAGTGGTTTATCAGTCTGTATTTGGCTTTGAGTAAATGTATCAAGTTAAATTCCATCTTTGTAGATTCATAGATATTTCCGAATCAATTGCAACAAATGAGACTACAAAATACTCCAGTTACTCCCTTCACTAAGGAGGATTGTATTTCTTGTCCGTTTGTCTTTCACCATGAATGCTCCATCCTGAAGCAGAGCTTAGCAGGCAGTTAGTCTGCACCGTGACACTGTCAGCCCACATACCAAAGTGAGCTTTTCTCTGACAGGTAATCTATCCATGTGTAAAGTTCAACCAGAAAGACAGTCCCGGTGTTTTGCTGAGTGTGGAGACGGCCCGGCCGCCAAGTCCATCAGTTGGTCCTTGAGCCGCCACCGGCTGCGGCCTCCCTCTCAGCAGCAACAACAGGACCGCTGGGACGTCTGATTTACAGGACACCCCTCAGTGAGTGAATTAGTGGCAGTGCTGCGGCGTGCAGTGTCGTAATCACTGAAGTCCTCCCTTTGGAGAGGCATCACCGTGAGTCACCCTCTCCGCTCAGCGAGGAGGGCTGGTTGACGCCAGGGCCGGTGTGGGTGCAAGGAGACACACACACACAAAAAGAGCTGAGCAGACACAAAAAGGCTGACAGTTTCCAAATCGCAGCCAAGTTGCAGTGAAGGAGGGTGTGTGTAGTGAAAGGAGAGAGGGTGTCCTTTGCTTCAATGCATCTTTGATTATCATTGTCAGAGGGATGGATTGCTGGACAGGGAAGGATTTATTGCACATTTTACACCCACAAAGAACAACGCTGCAAAGACAAAACACTCATTCTTTTCCCCTTTGTGAAAGGGAGGAAGAATCAGCAGAAAACAAAACAAAAGGGACACAAAATCTTTACAGTGGGCCTTGGCATGACACCGAGAGGCTGTATTTCAGGCGGTGACCAAAAGCCGCTTGGCCTGCTGCTGCTTTCCTGACAGGATCAAACGGTGAATCATGACTGACGTGCCACACCAGAGCACCTAAGGGAGCCCGCCTGTCAGTGCGAGGGCAAGGTCAACTGCAACCTCTGGCTCCGTTGGACAGCAGCATGTGTGTGTCCGCAGAGGAAGTGTGTGTGAAGTGTCAATCCCACGCTCTAGTGGCGATAACTGCATATAGTGCTGAGAGGGGGCTCTACGACACACTCTTGAGGTTTTTTTTTGACATTCCAGGTAATGGTGCGTCGCGGCACCTTCCCACAGCACCAAGAGCAGTGATCATGAGTCCCTGCAGGCAGCGTGGCATCATGGGTAGATGAACAGAGCTCTGTCCGTCTGTGTAAAGCACATCTTCTTTAGGTGCATGGATACTTAAAAATCTAACAAATGATGCTGAAAGATGGCAGCGGTGGAATGTAACTAAGTCAACCTACTCAATTACTGTACTTTACTTGAGCATTTTCATATAATGCAACTTTATATTTATACAACACTACATTTGTCTGACGGCTTTAAATTGAAATTTCTTATACCCTTTCTGTCCAGTGATATATACACACACATATACATACACACACACACACACACACACACACACACATATGTATGTATATGTATATATATATAGAATTATATATATATATAATTATGCATTGCTGCATTGTAAAATCCAACAAGATGATCTTACTGAAAATAATCTTGGAATTGCCTTGAAAAAAGAAGGTAAATATTTGTATAATCTTAATTTGTTTACTTTATATCGAAATGTTAAGTTTACAAAAAAATCAGCCACATTTCTGAATTTTGTGAAGTTGTTGCAACTTAAAAATGAAAAGTTTAATCAGATCTATCTTTCCAAGTGTGAGCAACTTCAGTAAAGCAAGTTAATCTGACTAAGTTGATCATGACAAAGAGGATTTTGGCCACTGATGAAGTTGGGAGATCTGCAAGTTTTGTTTACACGTCTAAGAATATACAAATACGACTGACTAGTTTGCAACTGACAGAATTCAGATGTTATAACACAGTAAACTTGGTTTACTTCAGTTGCTTTAACTTGGAAAGATAGATCTGATTAAACTTTTCATTTTTAAGTTGCTTCAACTTTACAAAATTAAGTAAATATAATTTGTTTTAAGTAAACTTAAAATATTAGATATATAGTTAACAACAAATTAGTAGTTATGTTTAATTACATTTTTCAAGGTAAACAGTTATCTAGTTATTTTTAAAGTAAAATGAACTTGTCAGGTTTTACAGTGTGTAAATTAAACTAAATGACAATGTAAAGGAGTTAAAATTGGCACAAACTTGAACATCTACAGCAGTAAAATGCGATGAACACACTAATGACATCTGATCTTGCTTAAAAAATGCAGGAAAGCAATAAATAAACTAGTCTTAAGTTATGTTTACCAGGTCTGTTTGACTTAACTTGATCATGACAGTGAAAGTTTGAGTTAGAGGAAGGATATCTGCACGTTCTGTTTTGTTAAGAATAAATGTGACTGACTAGTTTGCAGTCAACAGGATATTGATATTTAGCACAATGTTGACACCTACAGTGTTGTTCTGTTTATTACAGTTCAAAGCGTATGCATGATATGCATAATTTGACTTAATGCTTTATTTAGTTTATAAGCTGGCTAAAGCTTGATTTAATGTTGGTATTTGTGAACTGTGCAATGAAGCAATGATGAAATCTTAGGTTTAGAAAAAAAGGTTTGGTCTAAATGTTTTGGTGTTCTTTTTGGAGATTGTTTTGCACAGCTGAAAAGTGGTTTTGTCAAGAGTGTATACTTTCATTTGTTTCCACAAACACTGGCCTCATCTATATTTACTCAGAATGGCATTTTGTTAAAATAAGAAATAGTCCTGCAAACTAATAATTCTTCATTGTGCTTACTTTATTCATCTAAGGCAATTATTTTCCTAAAGAAAAAAAAGAAGTCAGACTCACTTGGTTTACTTGGTTTAGTTAAGCTGCGAACACTTAGAAAGAACAAATTAGTTTAATTTTTCCTTTTGATTTTGCATCAGCTTCACAAAATGAATGCTTTATTTGTGTGTTGTGTAAATTTTACTGTCCTTGTCCCTGTCCTTATTCTGCTGGCTGTAAAATGAGTTGCCCCTTGGGGATAACAAAGTTTACCTTGCCCTTGCAACGAAATTTTGAGAAAACCTAAAAATTTGATAGAAAAGAAACATAACTTAGGACTAATAAAACTTTTAATCTTTTTAAGGCAATCCATTTTTTCTAAGTATGAAAGATTAATTTGTCTTATTTTACTATAGCAGTAAAACACTGTCTTGGAACATTTTACTACTCACCAAACACTTACTTATGATACTTATAGTAAATGTAGCTATCATTTTGTGAGAGCAGATTTGTCATTTTTCCAGCTGATACGCCACATTTTGCAATTAAATTCCTCAAATGTAATCTGTGCAGATGAGACACCGAAAATCCAAACTGGCTCACAAACACAACTGACTGAAACAGAGGAGGAGAGAAAATTACCGAGGCATGCAGAGATTCACATGAGCTGTGCAAAAGAAAAAAAACATCAAACTGCAGCATTAAAAATATGTTTTTAAAAAAACTGCACAGATATTCTCCATGATCTTCAGTATATTGATCAGCCTGAATCATTACTTATTACATTAGCAGTTCGCACTGTGCTTTTTTTCAGTCCCATTAAACCAGATCAGGTCTGATGTCGTTTTCTGATTCTGCTGCTCCGAGCCAGTGTGATCAATCACTCCTTTTACACTTGCGTTGTAATGGAAAATGATACATATCCATTTGAAAACACATCCTCACCCATAATATCACACTATCACACAATAACACTTAATCAAATCAATCAATCAAATCTTTATTTGTATGGCACTTTTCATACAAAGAGTAACACAAAGTGCCTCACAGAGATTAAAAACAATAACAGAAATGAAAAACATTAATGAAAATCAAGAAAAATACAGACAGCCTGACCCTCCCACCCCCACCTAGACGTACGCAACAACACACACACAATCATGTAGATATTCCCACACATATTCGCAAAGGCACCCGAACATCCACCCTTACCACCCACACACACGCACACATACACCAACACACACCAATTGTTACTAAAGAGACATGGCTAGGCACTGAGACCTGAGGCGAGGGAGAAGCTACCTTTGGGGGCCAACCTCACTGAGAGAGGTCACGGTCCAGCACCATGGGCGCCGCCACAGAGACTATCCCAACCCGGGCGGACAGGAGTGCCCGCACCAAGATGCCGAGCCCTCTAGCCACCCGGGCCGAAACAGTCCACGGTACAGCACCCCCAATGGTGGACCAGAGACCACTCCCAGTCCGGTAGGCCCCGATGAGGAAACACTGGAGCTAAAAACTAACACAATAAAATAAGGTAAAGAACATAAAACCTAAGAACGTAAGGGACTGAAACAGTAAAATAAGACAAAGAATACAAGTGCACAGTAAAATAGATTAAAGGTTATAACCGCTAATAATTAGATAGATAAATAAATGGGAGACTAAAACAGTGGGATAAGATAAAATAAAAAAGGAGAATAAATAAATAAATAGTTAGTTAGTTAGTTAAAAGCCTGATTGAAAAGATGGGTCTTGAGCCTCTTTTTAAAAACCTCAACACTGTCTGTGATCCTGAGGTTCTCCGGGAGGCTGTTCCCACAGGCAGGGGCCATAGTAACTGAAAGCCGCCTCCCATTTCTTTTAGAGCTAACTTGTGGTATGGTTAAAAGGCCAGTGCCGAGGACCTCAGGGTCCGCATGAGGGTTGATAAGGTAAAAGCAGCTCAGTTAGGTAAGAAGGCCCAAGACCTTTGAGACACTTAAAAACAAGTAAAGAACCTTAAATCAATCCTGAAACGCACCGGAGCCAATGAAGCGATTTTAAAACCGGTGTAATATGCTCCGCCCTCTGGTCCTCGTCAGCACTCGTGCGGCCGAAGTTCTGCAATAGTTGTAAATTGGAAATGCTCTTTTGGGAAGACCAGAGAGCAGGGCATTACAATAATCTAGACGACAAGAGATAAAAGCATGCATCAGTACCTCCGTGCTGGCCTGAGAGAAAGCAGGCGGGACTCTGGCTATGTTCTTTAGATGATAAAAACCAATTTTTGTTGTGTTTTTGATGTGTGGGATAAAAGTAAGCTCAGAGTCAAAAATCACACCCAGATTTGTTACAGATTGTGATGTTCTAAAAGCCTGTAACTTTGGTAAAAGTCTCTCTTTCTGGCCTTCAGGACCGATGACTAAAACCTCTGTTTTGTCCTGGTTGAGCTGTAGGAAATTTGCTGCCATCCATGAATTTATGTCTGAAATGCAGTTAAAAAGGGCATCAATAGGCCCTGTGTCATCAGGAGACACAGCGATGTACAGTTGAGTATCGTCAGCATAACTATGAAAGCTGATGCCGTGACTCCTGATGACGTCCCCAAGGGGAAGCATGTACAGATTAAAAAGAGTTGGGCCTAAAATTGACCCTTGGGGAACCCCACACTTTATCTCATGGATTCCTGAGGAACATGTATCCATACTTACAAAGAATTAATAGATCTGTGAGGTAGGAGTGAAACCAGTTCAGAACAGTACCAGAGAGGCCGACCAGGTTCCTCAGTCTATTTAATAAAATGTGATGGTCTACTGTATCGAAGGCGGCGGTTAGATCCAGTAGTACCAAGACAGTGATTTTATGGTTATCTAAGTTGAGCCTGATGTCATTTAAAATCTTTACAAGGGCCGTCTCGGTACTGTGATTCATCCTAAAACCAGACTGACACCTCTCTAAAATGTTATTTGTGGTTAAAAAGTCATTTACTTGGGTGCGCCCCCTGCTGTGAGTTGGCTGTGTGACATGCTGTCTAAAATCTAGGCAGTGTAAAAGGTTTAAAAATTCTCTGGACACTGTGTCTGAGGAATTGTCCATGTGCAAGTTAAAATCACCAGTTATTAAAATTCTATTGTATTTACTATAGATAATTGATAAAAGTTCGGAAAATTCATTGATAAAAGATGATGAGTACCTGGGTGGTCTGTAGACGGTTAAGCAAAGAATGGGGGAGTTGCTAAAAACAAAGGCATGATACTCAAATGATACGAAGTTGTTAAAAAATACTTCATTTGAGCACATGGTAATCTTTGTAATTGAAGCAGTTCCGCCTCCTTTTTTGCCCTCTCGAGTTGAAAATAAAAAGTTAAAATTTGGTGGGGAAGCCTCAGTGAGAACGACAGGTGCATCAGTGCCAAGCCATGTCTCTGTCAGTAGAATGATGTCTAAGTCGTTGTCTACAATAATATCATTTATAATAAATGATTTGTTTAAAAGGGAGCGCACATTCAGGACAGCTATTTTAGTGTCTGCACTGGACGTGTGCTTGTCACCTCCAACTCAGGGGATTTTTAAAATACAGTTATTTCTATGAACAGACCCTGGTCTTACCTGTCTGTTGTTTGTAATTCTGGTTTTGATTGTCTGAATATTATCCTGCGCCTGTATAGTGGTGGGTGACAGTGGAGGTGAAGGTAATTGGGAGGCAGGGGGTCTGTAAGTGCGTGTGTCATTAGTGAGTCAGGAGGAGGGTGTGGAGCATGAACGGATAGTCAAGTCAATGTTCACAGATAAAAGATGTGAACCATTCTTGTTTGGGTGGAGGCCGTCGTGTTTTAATATCATTAGACTGAGCAATTTTCTGTTTACTTTGCACTTTTTGGAGTCGTTTTGTTGTTTTTAGTGAGTTTACTTTGCACACATCATTTTGTAGATTCTTCATAATCATCGATGCAGCCAGTAAATTAACATTTGTATCTTATTTGCAAAAGTAGAAGTACTGCCTTGAGACTGAATGCCTCTGCCAACCAAGTTTCAGTTTCTTCCATGTCTGTCGACAACAACAGTCGCCAGAAACCATGTTGGCATTGTACACTTCTGAAACCACAGATACGTTACATTGGTACATTATTTTGAAGTAAATAAATGGAAACTTCACATTTCTCAACAATGTGGTTACAAAACATTTTGTTATGGTTGGTAAAAGATCAAGTTTTGGCCTAAAATATCCATGTCAGGGGTTGATCACAACAAGACGCCAGGCACGCTGTACCACAGGGAAACAACAGGTTTGCTGGTGACGCTTTACTAGCAATACAACTCGGTGTGATTGGCCACTTAGGTGGCACAAGGGCCCTTTTAAAGCAGGGAAGGGTTAGTGAAAAATGTCCAGATTCGATGACTGAACACTGATGTTTCAGAGAAAAACGTCCAGGTTCAGTGGCAAAAACACAGCTGGAAAATGCTGCAAATTGTTGGTAAAAAAAAATGCCCAGGCTTGGTGGCTCAAATGTCACCAGTAAACATAATGTGTTTGTGCAGGAAAACTGGATATTTTGGTGAAAGATGTCCAGGTTTGGTGGCTTTACTTCTCTGGGAGATGCTGTGATGTGTTGTAGAAACACCCGGGTTTGGTGGCTTAAACCACTGAGAAACATTGCAAAACGTTGGTAAAAACACCCCGATTTGGGGTCTCAAACGCTGCGGGAGAACACTGCAACCTGTCAGTAAAAAATGTAAAGATTCAGTAGCTTAAATGCTGCTGGGAAACTGCAATGTGTCAAGGAAAAACATCCAAATTTAGTGGTTTGAATGCTGCTAGAAAAACACACCCAGGTTCTGTGGCTCAAACACTGTCGGAAAAAGCGGCGATGCGTCAGCGTGAAATTGTCAAAGGTTCAGTAGCTCAAATGCTGCTGAAAAACATGCTATGTTTCAGCAAAATATGCCCAGTTTTGGTGACTCAGATGCTACATAAACATTAAATTATCCAACATCCATGTAAAACTTCTCTATAACTTTTCCATTTAAAAAAAAGTCGAATAAAAGTCAAACTACAGCATTATTGTAACTGACTATGAGTTACTTTTTTATACCTTCATCATAAGTGAGGCGTTTACCTTCAGGAAAATTCACAGTATTCATATGTCACATTAAAAAGTCACAATTTATAACCCTGACTGAGGTGAAGGTTTTTTCTCAGGGTGTTTTTATTAGACTACACTATTTAATTCAGTGGCTTTATGCAGTAATGTATTTTTTAAAGTAAATTCAAACCGTCCTGCTGTCATTCTTGAGCCTCTTGTGACCCATCCTTCAGAAAGTGTCCTTGCTGATTTCATGTAGCTGTAATCTTTTTAAAATGGAGGATGTCCAATTTAAAAAGCCAAGGTCTTTGTCCTTCTCTATCGGCAGCGTGTCCGTGAACTGAAGACAGCAGAAGCTCCAAACACACACGGTACATGGTCTCTTACAGACTCTGCTGCTTTCCTGTGGGAGCTGGTTAGGCTCCATTTAGAGCTCAGTAAGTATATTACTGCCATGACTGTGGCCTAACCTCTTTGTCTATAATCAGGTTACACAGTGTTCAACCTGAATGACCTGCAGTCTCTCAGCCTCCGCTGATCACACAGCCACACAACATGCAAGCTTATTCTTTAGACACAAACGCTGGCTTTCTGGGGTTTTTTTTAGCATTTCTGTGTCAGCAGCAGATCATTCGGATAATTTACGTGAGTAATGCCACACTGTGAAAATAGCCAGAAAAAATGTTGGCAAAGCACAGATACAATACATTTGCACGTTATAATGTGGGGAATGTGTTGAAACATTATGTTTTAACAATGCTGTGGTTAAAGTGTGGTTAGGTTTAGGCACAGAACTACTTGGTTACGATTATTTAGCTCAAACAACCCACTTTTTGGAGCACAATGCAAGCAGTAAAAACAGCGATGTCTCTGTAAAAACAACCGTTTTTTGTGGCTCTATCCCTGCTGGAAAAATGACTTTTGACTTTTTTGTTTTTTTAGTAATCTGGATTTTAGGCTGTTTCCAGTTGCATACAATAAACTAAAACCAAAAACTAAAAACTACAAGGAAATACTCAAAGTAACTGAAGTCAGAACTCTGTACTCTGTTATACTCTCCCACTGCTTAACAGTAATAGATTAATAATAGAATGTATCTTAAGTCTTAAGTGCTGGTGGGTTTTGCTTCATTTGTTACATAACTCGCTCTGGAAACTGGATTCTGTGACGCCCATGAATTATTGACACCACACTAATTTTAACAAATCAAGATGAATTATTCACAACTCAACTCACACGGATTCTCCAACAGGGAATTCTGTAACAGTGCGTTCGTTTTCTCAGAGCCTCCTTTCCCAGAGTGCATTTCAGGTGACCTTTGATGAACAGTTTGTGTGTGTGTGTGTGTGTGTGTGTGTGTGTGTGTGTGTGTGTGTGTGTGTGTGTGTGTGTGTGTGTGTGTGTGTGTGTGTGTGTGTGTGTTGACAATGATGGAAGCCAGTGCTGCTCTCTTGCAGCATGGAGATAAAGTATCTCTCAGAAAAGGATGTCGGGTGCTGTCACAACACTGGACTTGAGGTGACATGTTGCCGTTACCTGCATCTGCGTCATCAACAGAGTTTATTTCTCTTTCTATTCTTCTCTTGTATGTGTCATGTCTTTGTACCAGTTTGAAAGTGAAGCCTTTGTTGTTGTTTTTTTCTACAAAAAAAAAATTCAAAATGGAAAGATAAATGCACGCCTACAAACCCAATTCCCCAAAAGTTGGGACGCTGTATATGATGCAAATAAAAACAGAATAGACTGATTGACAAATCTGTTTTGACTAATATTTAATTGAATGTAACTCAAAGACAAGATATTTAATGGTCACATGTTAATCTTTGTTGTAAATACTCATCCATTCTGAATTTGATGCCTGCAATGTGTTTTAAAAGAAGTGGGACGGAGCCACAAAAGACTGGGGAAGTTGTGAAATACTCCAAAAACATCTGTTTGAAACATTTCACAAGTAAACAGTGTGATTGGTAACAGGTGACAGTATCATTATTGTTGGATTAAAGGGACATCTTCAAAAGGCTTAGTCATTCACAAGCCAGGAAAGTGAATGGGTAAATAGTCCAACAGTTAACTGCAAAGTTTTTAAGATTGTCATCATCTTCAATCCATAATGTCATCAAAGGATTCAGAAAATTCAGAGAAAACTCTACATGTGAGGCGCTAAGCTGGAAACCAACATCAAATGGCCGTGACCTTCAACCCTCCTCCAGCCTTCAAAGGACATTAAACACTGTCAGTAAACACAGTTCATCACCACATCTACAAATCCAAGTTAAGACTCTACCATGCAAAGCAAAAGCCAAATATCAACAACATCCAGAAACACTGTTGACTTTCTGGGGATGAACTGACGCAACGTGGAAAAGTGTGCTGTGGTCTGACTAGATCATATTTAAATTGTTGTTGGAAATCATTGTCTTTTCCTCCGAGCTAAAGAGGAAAAGGACCATCCAGATTGTTTCCAGCTCAAAGTTAAAAGCATCTGTGATGATATGGAGGTTTGTTAGTGCCCATGGCATCATGGGTAACTTAACACGTGAAGGCACCATGTGAACATTTTTAGATTATTGTTATTGTTGTCATAATTATATATTCTGTTATGAGTTTGAGTAAAGTTGTTTGTGTAATTTTAACCTTGTTTTTGGGTGGAGGCTCAAAATGAGTATTTGTTTTTCTGCTTCTCCCTGCACTGCATGTTATTTTTGTCATGTTTCATTTTGTTTTGTGTTATTTTAAAATGTCAAATAAAATAAAATGAAATAAAACATTATGTCGAAAGGTGCATACGGGTTTTGGAGCAACATTTGCTGCCATCCAGATAACGTCTTTTTCTGGGACGTCCCTGATTCCAACAACACAATGACAAAAATTCTCCTCATGTCACAACAGTGCGGTAATTTAGTAAAAGAGTGCTGGTACCAGACTGGCCTGCCTGCAGTCCAGACCTGACCGCCCCCAAAAAAAGCAGGGCATGTTATGAAGCGCAAAATACAGAAAAATACAGAAAAATGCAGCAAAATATGACCCTTACCCTAAAACTAACCCATTCTTTAAGCAAAAATAGGAAACAATTTAACTTTCAATACTCTGAAAAGGTGATTTAACACAGTTGTAAACGTGTTGAAAGCATCAAATTCTCAATGGGTGCATATTTACAAAAATACAATAAAGTTTATCAGGTTGAACAATAAATATGTCGATTTTGTACGGTATTCAATTAAATATAGGTCGAAAAAGATTATTGCAGATTATTGCATGCTGTTGTTATTTACATACAAGACAGAGTCCCAACGTTTTTTGGAATCTGGGTTACATTAGATGTTGTCGGATGGTTTGTATCCCTGCTGTCCTTCCTTTGTCTGCCTGTTAGGAGGATGAAAGACACATTTAGGTCTCCTCTGCAGTTGAACTTTCTGTAACTCTCTCTGGATAAACGTAACAGGCAAAGCATGAAAACATAAAAAGCACCAAATGAAAAAGATTAAACAAAAGAAAAGACGTCTGTGAGACAATATTGTATCATGATCGTTGGTTCTCTCGATTACAAGGTACATTAGTCCGGAGCTCAATGGCGGGTGAAGGAGGTTTATGAGGTCTGGCATAAAAGTCCTTCTCTCTGGGGTTCACAGCCGCAAGCCGTGAGCAACGCTGCCATTTGCAGTGAAGTGTCAGTATGGTGTGTGTGTGTGTGTGTGTGTGTGTGTGTGTGTGTGTGTGTGTGTGTGTGTGTGTGTGTGTGTGTGTGTGTGTGTGTGTGTGTGTGTGAGTAAGTTTAGTTCCTACTGGATTGACTTCATTGAAAGAACAGGGAGAGTGATGGGTGTGAAATCAATAATAAAGGCAGGTTTTGAGCCACTCAATCATCTTTAACCCACAGCTGCCCTCACGTAATCTAAGTGTGTGCGAGTGTGTGTGTGTGTGTGTGTGTGTGTGTGCCCGCAGTGACCTCTAAACTGAACAACCACTGTGTTTAATTAAGCAATGTGGTGTGTCACCGCTGCTGCTGTTACTACCTCTGTGATGGGTTTTAGTGGAACACGTCTCCGTTCATCAAACATTCATAAAAAGAGTCAATCTTGAGCCGCTTAAGACATTTTTCACGATGATGCAGAATTCATCAGGAGCCTCTTAGCTGCGAACGGCTCCAGTAAGGACCGACTTTTTGAGAACGCTGATTATGAATGATTTGTAGGAACAAGCACGGAGAAGTTAACTGTCACAGGCAGAGGGACCATGAATAACAACAGTGGCTCTCTCCTGCCACCTGGTGGTTTGCAGAGGGATCATCAAGGTCACTGAATTGTGAAAAGCAATTAGCTTGATTTATTTCAAAATCATGACCAACTGAAGAAGAAATGACCCAAAGATTTGCAAGAAAATATGTTTTGAAAAGCAGAGGAAAATGACCCTAAAAGCACAAAAAAGGAAGTCAAAGACAAATAAATAAACCGAAAAAGTGCATAAAATAATTACATATGTGTAACATGTTTTCTAAAGATATCGAACCAATTGCTTCATTTGTCCAAAAGTTAAATACATGTGAAAGGCATCTCAGTTCAGCACTGTAACACTATCAACAAAGTTCTCAGTCTTTTTTTTTTTTGCAAATCCATGAAAACAATTTCAATTCAAGGCTACTTTATTTGCCCCTGGGGAAATTAGTC
Source organism: Plectropomus leopardus (assembly GCF_026936395.1). Classification (NCBI taxonomy): domain Eukaryota; kingdom Metazoa; phylum Chordata; class Actinopteri; order Perciformes; family Serranidae; genus Plectropomus; species Plectropomus leopardus. Next base: position 30,775,966 of record NC_142185.1, on the reverse strand, counting down.
GAGGACATAAAAGGCTGACACTCAAAGTTACAAATTTGGAGTAAATGGTGCATTTTTGTCATCAAGTCCATGGCTAATCTTTACTGGGGGAAATTTGTTCTCCTCACTTCTAAAAATCCTGTTTTTGGGTGTCCCTCTCTTAAAGTTTCGGTTTGTCCCTAGAAGGGAGTGGCTGGAGCATAATTACTTGCATGTTGGCCTTTGGTTAAAAAAAAATAATATAAAAAAGTTACAAAACAATCACTTTATCATTATTTTACCAGGAAACGATTTCAGCATAAAAAGATAACTTCATATTTGAGTATTGTTTTACTAAAATAATGACATTTAATTTAAATTCCATATAAATTTAAGCTCTTTTGGGAAGAAAAGAATTATTTACCAAGTTACTGAGACATCGCTGCGTTTCCGGTGGCTTTTTAGCCACCATATGTAGGAGATTTTTAGCAAGTCATTCATGCGTTGTGTGCTAGGATAGTGCCACGAAAAAGCAGTTGTTTTAACTGAGACATCGCTGTGTTTCCAGTGGGTACTGTGCACCCAAAAGTAGGTATTTTGAGCTAAAACCTGTATTTTTTTACACAAATGTTTCCAACATGGATCATGCGGCAAAGTTCCATCAGAAAACGAAGTAGATCATGAAATCTGAGAAATGTGTGTTTATTTGATTGTACAGGCTGAAATGTTTGTGTAAAAAGTTGCGTATCAGAATAAAGCACTATTAGGATGAGTGTACAGTCAGTGTGACAGCAGCAACATGTCGATTCCTGGATCTTAGACCGCAAATCAAAAAGACTAGTCCTCAAGTCTCCTCAAGTATTTGCATATTTGTCCGTTTAAGTATTCATCTTTACAGTCAGTAGTAAAAAAACACACACATATTAGCACTCACACTCAGGAAAAGTCACATTCAGAATAGAGAAAATACACAAAGGCATTAAGTGTTTCATTATGAGTCTCACGTTTAAGTCAGTGCTGCGACACAGCCTCTGGAGAGGAGCGACTTTGTATTCAAAGAGGAGGCCGACTGCACCTTCTAGGTCACAGTGTTTCCCAGATAAAACCCTCTTCACCAGGAGGCACGCTGGAGTCGGAGTGCTAATGAGACTGATGGAAAAAACGCGATTCTGTGCACATTTGATGGACTTTTTCCTCATTAAAAATATTGATAAGGAGGCAACTGGTATGCATGCATGGAGCAAGACAAACAAGAGCATGTTTCACATAATAAACAGAAAAATGAGCATTTTGAGTTTACAGATGCTGTATTCCAGCTCAGTGCTTATTTCAGGTCATATTCAGGATGAGTGATTCTATGCTCCTTTCTGTCATGAATGTACGATAACAGAAACACAAGTATCCATAAACACAGAGATCAGGGGAGTTAATTGGCCCTGGAGTTTGGAAGAACTGTGTGGCACCACGACATACGCATCAACTCCTCAATGAAGTAAAATCGTTGTGTAATATTTACTTAGTATTAATTGTTATCCATTTTAACCAAATGTTCCCTATGTGTAGTTAGTACCATGGAATAATTTTACAGAGGTGTAAGAATAAAGAAAGACTTTGAAGACAGTCAGTCTATGACACAGTATGACTTAGGTGTTGTTGGTGTTGTACATACAACTTGAATTACTGTTTATAAACTGTTTATCGTGTGTTTGTGTGCAGGCGCATACATTCGTGTGTATATATATTATGCTTAATATTTATGAATGTGTGTATGTGTATATGTGTGAATTCAGTGGGACATATATATGTGCATGTATGTATAAATGCATGTTTATCTTTGTATGTATGTGAGTCTGAGAGATTAAGTTCACAAATTAAGTAACTGATCAGCTGAGAAGGGGCAGGAAATAATTTTATACTTGCTCCTACTCCTTTTTGAACATGTAAGATGCAATTTCTTGTTACTTATTTAAAGCTGTTCATTAAGTCTTTTGTAAAGGTTATCATCCTTGTCTTTGTTATTTTGTTGAATTTTTATCTTTTTCTGTTTGTTTGCTTTACATGTTCAAAATACCTACCTACCTAATAAAATCATAAAAGGTGGGGTAAATATTTAGCTTTTATTTATTGATAAATGGCCCTGTTATGTGGGTCGCTACTTATTATTTGGTAAATATTACTTACAAATAAAAAAGTAAGTACATGTTGTTAGTTCTTTCACTGAAAGGCGAAGTCCCTCCACTTCTGGTGTCCCCTATTCAACCTTATTTTAGGAAAAACTATGTACAAGGTTTATCAATTCAAGACAATTTTTTAAAGTCAAGAAAGTCCGAGTTTGTTGTAGGTTTGTCCCAGTAATATTTAGTTTATCACCCACGCCAGCGAGCTCGATAAGAAGCTATGTTCCATTCACAAGTGCTACGCTGGTGCGTTTTATGAGCTTTTCTTCTTTGTTTTTCGATAATTTTGTCTGTGTTTAAGCATATGGCATACACTTTGATAAAATAGAGAATAGATAGAACTTTTAACGGTCCAGGCTGGCTTTAATCTTGGATTTTTCACTGTGCTTATTGATGATTCTTCATATTTTTCAGGATCACAGTTGTTTTTGAGGCACCGTATTTCAGGAGATATTTTCTTGACAGAAGTGTATAAAAAATATGAAACTATTCAAGTTCACCTGTGAGGTGATTCTCTGCATTTCTATTTAAATGAGTTTTACCATTTAGATATCAAACACTGAATTCAGGAAAATCGGCAGCAGCTTCAAGGTTAAAAAAGTACAATCTGTTTTTATTATTAGCCGGGGGAAGAAAAGTCTTCTTTAAGGTTCCCATCAGTGGGACTTTAACACATTTGATTGAGGCTGCTGTGATTTCTGCATTTCATCCTCTGTCTTGTCACAGATCAGAAGAGCTTAGAAACAAAAGGCACTTTACAACAGATTCGGATTCGTAGCTTTGGTGTTTGTCTCTAGTGGTGAGCCGGCTACTCTGCGTCTGGCGGAGATGATCGCTCTCCAGACACAGCGACTTTGAAGTCCTGCCTCCGTCGCTGTGTCTTCGGAGTTTCACTTTTTCTGACCTTTTTTAAGATTTACACCAAAAAGCTCACCTCCCAGCTGCTCTAACCTTCTGGTTGCCGCCATCCGTTATTAACTTGCATCACGTGGACAGGTCTCGTCACCTCAGAGCTCCACGGTCCGCAGGTGGCCGCGCGGGGAAACTGCCGCCAACACGCTCTGTGGCAAACACTCTGACTGCTCCACCGTGCTGCCGCAACAGGACCAGTGGGGCTTCCCAGGATGTCCTTTATGACCGTGACCGCAACCTTTAAATCCTCCTGCAGTCAGACAGACAGGGAGGAGGACGGACATGAGATGAAGGCCAACTTTGAGGTTTGTGAGTCCTAAGCTTTTATTGTTTAAATAAGAGCTGTTTTATATCAGTGTCTTCTATATGTAGCTGTGGAGGAATGCAACTAAGTATATGCATAAGTACACACTATGTACAGTTTTGAAATACCTGTACTTTACTTGAGTATATCCATTTTACTCCACCAGATCAATCTTGATTGTTTCGGTGTGAGTTTCTGAGTGTTGGAGATCTTGGCCGTAGAAATGTCTGCTTTCTCTCCAGTATTATAGAACTAAATGGCACTCGGCTTGCAGTGCTAAAAGTGCCAAAAAAAACATTTAAAAAACTCGACATAAATGTCTCTTTCAAGAAATAAAGACCCCGTTACTCAAGATAATCCACAGATTTTTTTTTTGAGCAGTTGCATGTAGAAACAATTTTCTTTCAAACTACACTGGGATTTCTACAGCTTAAGGCATGTGGGGTTTAAGTTTTTTTTTAAAGATTTTGGATGCCTCTTGGAATTAAACTTGAGACTAATAATAAAAACATGCATCAACATCAATGACATAAGGTTGGGAGGAAATATATTTTACTTTTTAAATATTTATTGTAACATAAAACATGAATCTTTGATGATGTTAATGCAAGAGGCTTTTTGTAAGTTATTATTATTTTTTTTAGCTTTTTATAGGCAATGTCAGAAAACAAAATTCATAAAAATCTCATTTCAGGTGTCTCAGCATTTTTAAGACTTTTGAAAGACAGACAAAATACATTTTAATGCCAGTTAAGGCCTAATTTTTAGATGAATGGATTTGTTGCCTTTTAAGACTTTTAATGGATCTGTGGGAATCCGCTGGTAGATGACCTATCACCAAACCAATGAGGACATCAATAATATTTACAACTCATGCTGTCACAAGAACGAGCCTCTATTCATAAGTGGATGCACACAGTGATACATCCTTTAAAAATGTCTGGAGGGAGACTTTAAGAACAATTTTGTGTGCAATTTTTGTTGTGTTTGTTTCCCTTTCTATGGGAATATTTTAAAAATTTATTTTTTGTACCTGGCATGGTTCCTGCGCAGCCACAGCGAGCCTCTTTGGCACCTCCGCTGGAGCAGAAAGAGCAGCAGTGAAACGTCCCGCTGTGACGCCTGAACTTCCTTTTCACATTCAGAAGAAACGGAGAACCCTGCAGGACGAGACGGGAAAGAGTCAGTGAGCCGGTGAGTCGAAACAAAAACTGAAAAATGACTGAATTCTGATGAGTCAAACAAGCATCCAATTAGGTAAATTTAACACCAGAGCTCTCGAACACAGCATGTTTAATTTTTTCTTTGGTCTAAAGAGAATTTTGTCCATGCTGATTTAATGTGTCAGGATGATGTTAACAGCCCTGAGGAGGCAACCTGTGAGCGGCGGGCAAAACCGTGTTTCTGTCAAACCTAATTTTAAGATGTCGTCCTCTCAGCTGCAAAACATCATTAATAACCGTTTATCTTACTATAAATAATCGTTAGAATAAAATGTGCTTCAAATAAACTGATTCCCTGGATTCTCATATTTTGCAGTGACAAACTCCATGAGTCGGTTTTGTACCTTGACGTGTTGAGCTTTGACACAAACCCACACTGAGTAGGTTCCTGGCTCTTCAGGTGTGTATGAAACTCGGTAAGAACCATCGTTGTTGTCAACCACCGTCGTCTCCACTGTGCTGAAGGAAAGAAACAAAGCATCTTGTTAACAGTGAATATTACTGAGAAAATGAAGCTGATGAAGCTAGAAATATATCTTAAAGCTTGTTGTCATTGGACTAAAAAATCCCACTATAAACTTTGAGCATACTGCAATTAAAGTGGACAGAGAGAAAACTAGACTTCTGTTCCTCCTGTTCAGGTTCAAATTTATGCTCAAACACTTGGCAAAGCACATAACAAATGAACAACCATTTCTTGTTTGTATTATCACCAATCTCTGTTTCACAATCAGCTGATTCTTAATTTAAGGTTATCTGTTTGACAAGCTTAGTCAAATTCTTCTCTGACAAACAACCAGAGATCATAACTCATCCATACATGTGTTTTATAGACATGTATTTTGATTTCTGCTTGGAAAACAAAGCCCTCACAAGGTGCTGGCTACTTCCTGAACCCCTGACAATACAGGGGTGGATAGATATAGTAAATGATATTTATGTTATGGAAAAGATGACTTTCTCTTCTTTGCCATCAGAAGTGTGTTCATTGGGCTCTGTACCAAATATGTAAGACCTTTACAGCCAGATTTTGTAGAGGTATTGGATAAATGACCGTATTATGTTATTCTATTCTGACTGCTATTCTTTTACATGCACACTTTGTCTCTAATAAATTGAAAAAAAAAAAAAAAAAACATTTTTGGAAAATCTGAACAGTAGGGGGAATTTAACTGTCTGTCTTGATTTATGTTCTGTACTACAAAACAAACAAACATACACACCGATAACCTCTCTTAACTCCCTGAGTTAAGTTTAAAAAAAACAACAACAAAAACATTACCTTCAAGAAGTGCTAAAAAAATATGAGAATTTTGAAACATAATTTTAAGTATTTAACTATAATTATAAGTCATAATTTTCCCCTCAGGCATTTTTCCTTAGCTTTTA